>NC_136468.1:16973281-17580413 GCF_902686455.1 Sciurus vulgaris | reverse complement strand
TTATCTGCTTTGCTTGTTAAACAAGCTGCCCCACTCCAACCCACCTCCTGGTTGCCCCACCTCGGTGGCCCCTGTGGCTTCCCGTCTCCATTCTCTCCTGCCTCCTGTTCTGAGGGATAAAGGGAACCACAGTAATCGCTGCTCCCTCCCCTCTCCTTCCCTCCAATCTACCAGATCTGATCAGGAGGGGTTCCTTTTATTTCCATTTTATTTCCTAAATGGAAAAGTACCACTAACAACAGAAACAAGCCAAGGGTTGGGAATGAAGGTTCTATGCAGGCCCTAGAAATGGAGGGGAAAGGGAGCAACAAGAAGCAAGTCCAGCCGGAAAAATCATGGTTGGCAAAAGAAGCTGGGGCCAGAGTTAATTGAAGGGCCTGCTGAGATCAGCTAATGCCACTCTGGCCAATGAGCTACCCATCCTACTTCCAAGAGACAGCTCCCGCTTCCTCTCACACCACAGGATATCCTTCCCATCTTCCCATCTGGAAGGACAACATTCCCTATCCTTGCACAGGGCCATTCCTTTCGGGTTGCTCAGGATTCTCCTACCTCATGACTCCTGAAGGATCGCCGGTCCACCAAGATGCCTTCAGTGTTGTTGTCCTTAGGCCAATTTTTTCTCTACTTGCTCATTTCCTTCAGCACTTAAACACAATTTCCCATCTTAAAGCAAGATCCCCTTCGGACCCTTAGTACCCTCCAGTTACTGCTCACTCATCTTCCAGATGGGAGGCCGTCTCTCCCCTTCCTGTCTCCAGTTCCTTATTCCGCAGTCCACACACTGCACGTGGTTTCCTCCACTCTCACAGAGCAGAGCCAAGGTGTTGAAAATGCTGCTGAGTTCTGTGGGCCCTCTTCAGCCTTCCAGCCCCTGCGTTCCCTAACAAGTGGCTGTGGTGGGGAACCAGACTTCAAAGTCCTTTCACTCATGTTCAGATCTTGGTTCTGGCATTTATCAAATGACTTCAGGCAGGTTATTTAACCTCTGCTGCTTCTGTTTCCCCATATTTAACTGAGGTAATAACTGTATCTACTTTGCCTGTTTATTGTGATGGTTAAAGGAGGCATACACATAAAACAGTCAAAGCACTTCTCACTCATAGGAAGTACTCAAAAATTCAAAAATTATTAATGACTATTAGCATCACCCGACCCCATCAGCAGCAGTCAGTATTCTTGCTCATTCCCTTTTTGATACTCTGTACCACCTTTTCCTCCTCCTCCTTCCGCTAAAATTTCCCTTTCAGTTCCTTTGTGAATGAATACCTCTTCAGCTTTCTTAGAATATTCCAAAAAGTTCTGATCTAGGCTTTCTGCTCTTATCAATATGAACATTCTCCCTGAATAATCTCACTTATACCCAAGGCTTTAACTACCAGGGTAGAAGGTAGACCATCAAGTCTCTCTCCTGGACTGCAGACACATTTATCTATCTATTGGGTATCTCCACTGGAATGTCTTCAACACAGCTTAAACTTGACTTGACAAAAGCAGAAATCTACTCCAACGAGCAGTACCACCTAGTAGCCCAAGCCTGAAAACTGGAACCATCGATCACCTTGTCCAGGTAGTGACCAAACCCAACTGACTCTATTTCAGTTTCTCTCAAGCCAATTCAAACTGCCATTATTATTGTCTTTTTCTAGGCACTCATTATTCCTGACTTAGATTATGAAGAAAGTATTTTTCCCTCTCCAATCACTCCTTACATGGCTGCCCAAACAGCCCATCTTAATGCTAATGGATCATGTTCCTTCCTAGCAATAAATGCTCAACAGCTCCTCATGGTCTATAAGAGAATTTCCCAAACTGGTCTATAAGAGAATTTCCCAAACTTAACTAAGGTTCTTCTTAAATAGATTCTGGGGTCCCACTGTTAAAAAAAAAAAAAAAACAGGGACATCAAATTCTCCAAGGGAGTAGCATGACAAATAGAATTTTTAACACAGGCCCAGTGATTCTAGTGATCAGAAATGTTTGAAAAATGTTGTCCTCTAAGATAAAAGAGTGTGCCCTTCAGGCCCCAACTGCTGCTCCTCAGGGTATTCCCAAGCCTCTCTCACATTTCATAACCCAGCAGCAGGGAACACTGAAGTGAGAGAAATATGTCACACCTCTCTGTTCCAGTTCTCGGCCATTGATGACCTCTGCAAATTGATTTCACATGTGGTCTCACTCCAGGGTCTCGCTCTTCCTGGCCACTATGCCATCCTATGTGTTGTTCCCTGAGTGTGTGACACCGTGACCCCAACACTGATTGCAGCAAACTCCTCCCCATTCCTCAGAACTCCAGGTATGGCCTGCAGGGGCCTTGCCTGGTTCCATAGCTCTCTCCAGCTCCCTGTCCATCCCACACCATCGTGAGATTCATTTAATCTGTACTACAGCACTCTGGCTTACTTCCATCTAAGCACTGCTTTAGGGTACTGTCTCCTCGTCTTCTCCCTCCTAAGGAACAGAGATTTCCTGATCTCAGCACTCAGTTCACTTCCCAACAAATGCGGATGTTAATATGTTAACTGAGTGACAAAGAGTGATTGCATTAGGATTTATCTCCATTGTCACAGCCATTTGTCCATGTAAAACCTTACAGTCTCATCCAGTCCAAAGTGTTTACTATCCCCACCCCCAATGTCACATCACCTAACATTTTGAAGTCCATGTTTCTTTATCCTTATCTAAGTTACTGATTTAAAAATTCACATAGGGGCCCAATGCAAAGAATCCACATGAGAAATCTATCTGGTTAGACACTAATTCGCTCAAGCAACAAAATAAAGGCAAAAAACTTTTATACTCTTATAAGTTCCAAAATGACTACTGTCACAGGTCTACATGCCTGTGAGGCACTGAAGAAGTCATGTGAAGGAGGAGGATACTATCTGACTGTTCCTGTATACAGGTCACACACGTGGGTCTTCTCGTCCAGGAAGTTTTGAGTGTGAAGTGAATGGATATAGATGTTTGGCAAATGTCTTGCTGAGGCTTATGTATACTGCATTTTCTATCTTTACTCCATTTAAAGTTTTGCAACTTTAAATTTCCTGAAAAGAAATCATGCTACATTGGCTAAATATTCTCAGTGGGATAGTATTTGCATGTAGGGATCATTCATCTCCTGTCCAAGGACTCACAAAGTGTCTGTTTCAGAGCCTGCTTAAGAATGCTTTATGGAAATGGTGTCAGACTCTCTCATTTTAGTGTGTGAAATACACAGACTTCCCATTCTTGAAAACCTAGAAAAGGCTTGCCTATCTTAGCTTTCCAGGGACTGTCCCATTTATTATCCATGATTCTCCAAAGAATCTCAATAGTAATTCAGCAGTTTCTCTCTGTTACTCAGAATATAATTCATCTGGGCTAAAAGGCTTGAATTGGGTGTTTCAGGCTGGTGTCTGCCTACACCTTTCTCATTCAGAAAGAATTTCAGGAAAGGAGAAAGGTTAGCTTTCCTCTCAGGCTATTGGAAGTTGGGGTGTAGCCTAACTTCCGTTAAACACTTGGGTGAATCAATCTTCTACATATATTTCTAAGCAGAGTAGTACTTAGTGGTGCTACAGATACATATGCACATGCATGCGAGCAAGCACGCACACACACACACACACACACAATTTTGGAGTCAGAAAGACCAAAATAAGAGTCCAAGTTCCTTCACCTAGTGGTATTATACCCTTGGGTATAACTATGCAGTTTGATTTCTTCATTTTTAAATACAGTGAATAATAATGCTATTATTCAAGACAGCTTTAAGATGTAAATGAGGGAATAAAAAGAAAGCATAGTACTTGGCACCTATAAATGGCACCTGCTATTGTGAACTGCCACTAGGCTTTTCTTCAGGCCATGTGAGTAAATTTTAGCTTGTATTTCCTGATCTGAAATGGTCCAGAATAATGTCAGGACTCAAATGGCAGGAAGAATTAAACCAATCAAGCACAACGAAGTAGGACTTCCCCCAAGAAAGGCTGGAAACTACTGATCCGTAAATAATCTTTCTCTCCTTAAACATTTGGTGTGAGCCTCACACTGCATGCTGGAAAGGGTAAGGAAACCACTCTGCATGACTGAGCAAGCATGCCTGTAGAAAATAAAGAAGAGACAGAGAGAGAGAGAGAGAGAGAGAGAGAGAGAGAGAGAGAGAGAGAGAGAGAAGAGAGGGGGGGGGAGAGGGAGAGAGAGAGAGAGAGAGAGAGAGAGAGAGAGAGAAGAGAGGGGGGGAGAGGGGGAGAGAGAGAGAGAGAGAGAGAGAGAGAGAGAGAGAGAGAGACACACACACACACACACACACACACACACGCGCGCGCACGGGCGGGTGGGGGAGGGGGAATGGATCGACAGGAGAGCCCTGGACACTGCAGAAGTTAGACAACTTTGCTTAGAGTTCCCAGACACAGCCTAGAAGCCTAGACCACAAGTTTAAAGAGCAGATGGACAGCGGATGGCTTCCAGCAGGCTGATGCTGCTGCCCCCAGGATCTTATTTCCTCAGGTACAGATCACCCCCGCCGTGTACTGCCAGAGCACTAGCCCGCTGTATGTAAAGGCCTTCTGAGGAGCACCCGTGATGCGAATACTCAGGTTTGGCTTCCAGGCCTCCTGTGATGCTCTCTTCCCCTCTCGGGTTCTAGACTCAGCAACAGCTAAAATGAACATCAGCTCTTGTTCAGATGCCATCCCTTCTAAAGAGTTCAAGTACGCCTGGCCAAAGTGTGAGGTCCGGGAAGGAACATCTGTCCCCACCTGACGTGACTTCTTACCCACTATCTGGGACAAACTCTTCCTTTGTAAAACTTGCCAAATGTGTATGGGTTTTGAGGCATATTCAGATTTCAAGAGAAAAAAAATTCCACTTTTTTTCCCTTCTGAAATAGTAACTCTATTCTAATTGGTTTGGGAATTTTTAACTGGCTTTCACTGTGCATTGTTTTTCCTTCAACAAATTTAACCTTTTCTCTGATTTCCTACCATACTCATCTCTTATTCCCCAATGAAAATCCTCCTGTTTGGACAGCGTGGAGCACAGGACTCTGCTCTGCAGCTGGGTCCACTGTCACCCATTCTCACCCTGGCCTGCTTTACCAGGAGAGCTGTTTTCACGTGGGAACGTGGGAACCAAGAGACAAGTGACTTAGGATCTCCTCAAGGTACCTCCTGGGCCAAGGGGGCCCCTCCACAAGGCCAACTGCCCATGCTTGGGCACAGCAGGACTTTAGGACTTAAACGTCCAGGGGAAGAGAAGTTGGAAGGGAGCAAAGCACTGCTTCGTGACCTGCTAGGGCCTTTGCCTTCCTCTCAGGGCAGGACCAAGGTGCCTGACCATTAAAAAGCAGCTTATGTGCAAACAGTTAACTCCACAAGCCAGGCCTGCCCTCAGACCCCAGAAGGCCCCACCCTTGATATGGAGCAATCTCCAGTCCCTCGTCACAACTGCAAAAGCACGCCATGGTACCTCTAACCAGTAAGACCGAGAGACTGAAAACCAGGACACTAAGTCGGGGACAGGCCATCTGTCAGCTTGGCCTGCATTCGGGGTGTATATCCTCCTAGCATTTATTTCCAGCCTCCAAGGGTGTCCAGTGATGGCTTAGGTCGATCTGATCAGCTGCTGTCACAGGTCCAGGTGCAGGTCCAGCAGCTATTTAATAAATGTCTCTGGATGCACACCCCAGATCTGTGACTGGTGTTACTCTAGAACAGATCTTATTTCCTAAAGTGCCCCACCTTACTTCATTCAGCTCCTTAATCTCAGGGTGTCAGCATTTTTAATAAGCTCCCTGAGCACACCAAGATTACTGGTCCAGGTGAACGGACTCCAAATTTTAAATTGATTTGACCATTCAAAGGGAACGCTTACGGATGAGAAAGAAAAGGTTCATGATTCCATTTGCTGTTTGCTTTTTACCAACTACGCACTTCTAGAAGAATGTGGAGCGGGCCAGGGTGGTTTCCATCTAAGTTGCTTCACGTACCACTTCCAAGTTAGCATCACTTGTGACAGTGATTAAGAAGGGTCTTAAAGGTCCTGAGTTCGTCTCTACCCACAACAGAAACACTGCACCATAATACAAGTTCATCCAAGCCCTATTTAAGTATCTCCAAAGGCAGACCATCTGCCACCCCAGGAGACAGTTTTCCTCTGCTAATAGCGCCATTAGCAAGATGGTCCTTCCTCCAGGTTTGCCTGGGTGCCCACAGTAGTCCTAGTTTGCACCTGTCAGTCTGTTTTATTTAATAAGCCCTCTTGCTAGGGTTTGAATGTCCCCACCCAAACTCCTCTGAAAACTTAATCTCCATCGTGAGATATTAAGAGGTGACGAACAGGAGGACCCACCAAGAAGTGATTAAATCTTGAGGGGTCTCCGCCTTCCTGAATGGATGAATCCATTTGTGGATTAATGGGTTTATCTAAAAGTGGGTCTGTTTTAAAAACCACTTTAGCTGTCTCTTCTATGTGTCCTTCTTGTCATGTGATACCCTGAACCACTCTGGGGCTCTGCAGAGTCCCTGCCAGCAAAAAGAGCCTCACCACTTGCAGAAGAGCCTGATCTGAAATGTGCCAGCTTCCAGAATTATAAAATAAATGACCTTTATTCTTTACAATTCCCAGTCTCAGGTATTCTGTTATAGCAACTGAAAACAACTAAGCAACCTCCCTTTCACTCTCACTGTTATGTTTGTGAAGATGATAGGGTGACTATACTATTTACCTAGAGCATGGGAGAAGCTTCAAATGCCTTGTCCTGAGATAGAAAAATGTCCTTAATCTCCTCCCCACCTCCTACCTCTCCAATTTCTGCCATGTACCCCCTCCCACCACCATAAAGAAATCCTATCCCTCCTCCCTTTACACACAAGGCTACTGAAACTCAGAGAACAGTTACTTGCCTAAATTTTCACAGCTAATAAGAAGATACTTTTATTTCTCATCTAAATATTCTCAGTTCTTCCCATGGTTTCCCCAGGGACATGCTTCAAGACCCTCAGGCCCCTTTCTAATAACCCTGCTCTGGTGAACTTGCTCTATCTAACAAAAGGTTCACCAGCAAGCACAGGCTCCAGGTGTGGTCTGAGCCTCGGAGTACGGAGGGGTGTGACTTCCTGGAATCGATACATTATGGTTCCATTAATGCAGCTTTTTAGTTGCCTCCTCAAATTTAGTGGCTTATATTGAGCTTTTAGTCAAATAAAACTTCATTGTCTTTCTCCAGCAGAATTAGAGCCAGTGTACCTTTTTTCCTTTCTCATCAGTACCATTGATTTTTTAACTCTAAAATAGGATTTTACATTTATCTCTTTGAAATGCCATCTTGTTATTTTAACCCAGCATTCCAGCACATCCACGTGACTTTGAGACATGTCTCTGTCACTGATCACACTGGCCATTCTTCCCAGCTTTGTGTCTGCTGCAAACCTGATGAACACACTTCTTCAAACTTGCTGTCAAAGTTATGGGTCCAGAGCAAGTCAGAGAACTGGGAAACCCAACAGGACTTCACTGGTAAGATCCCTCACCTTGTGCCATCTGTCTTCCAAGGCACCTTCCCGCAGACAGCATTCTCTCTCTGTAGAAATATGGTCGCCATCACTCTTCGGCACTAGTCTGAACCTGAAGCCTTCCTAGAGAGGACAGGGCTGAGCCCCATGCCACTTACTAAACAATTCGGACAAGCATCCTCCCAACTGGATGGGCAGGAAATGGTACCCAGACATCCAGGAAGGCTCTGAAGCCCCCAAACCATCCAGCCCTAGCACAAACATAAGGAGAGAAAGGAGACACTGCAAGTTAGCGTTTCATTCCCAAAGCTGTAGTGTGTTCCTCAGAAGTCATGCCTATACCTTAAACTGGTGTGATGGTTTGGGTGTTAGGGTGAGGCGTCCCCCAAAAGTTCACATGTGCAACAATGCAAGAAAGTTCAGAGAAGAAATGACTTGGGTTGTGAGACCCTTCACCCAGTCAGTGAGTTAATTCCCTGATGGGATTAACTGAGTGGTAATGGAAGAGGTGGGGCACCCGGGGCATGGCCTTAGGGTATATATTCCTATCTCCCGAGTGGAGTCTCTCTCTCTCTCTCTCTCTGCTTCCTGATCATCATGTGAGCTGCTTCCCTCCACCACACTCTTCCCCCACGATGCCCTGCCTCACCTTGAGCCCCAAGGAATGGAGCCAACCTTCTATGGACTAAGACCTCTGAAATCATGAGCCCTCAAATAAACTCTTCCTCCTCTAAAGTTGTTCTGGTCAGGTCTTTAAGTCACAGCAGAGAAAAAGCTGACTAAAATAGCTGGTATCAGACATTTAAATCAGTCTGATGGGTCTGAGTATGGATAGGTTTTCAGAGAAGAGTTGTGAAAGGAACAGCCTAAGGGAAGCCTGCCTGAACTTGAGATTCCCCGTCAGCTCCAATTCCTGAAACCCAACTCTTAGCCTCTTTCCTTGGTGAAGACAGGAAGTGAGAAGAGCTAAGAAGCGATCACCGAGGACTCAGGATCCTGAGAGGATATGAGGAAACAGAGGAAACAGAATAGATCAGGACAGCTCAGGTGAGATGACACGGGAAGCCGTCCTGTTATTCTGAGGCAGTTATTTCAGGGTTCTTCAGGAAAATGAAGCAAACACCAGGAAACAAGGATCCTCCGTGGTGATGTGATCAGACTTTCATTAAGTGTGGCATCTTAACATGGTGTTTCTCTCTGCTTCCTTCCCAACTCCAACGTAATGAAAGTAATTAAGTTGTAGAAAGTAAAATTCCACAAGGACAAAAAGAGAGAGAGAGAGAGAGGTGATAACAAAAGAAAGTTTAACAGTCAAAAAAGTAGGAATTTTCTTTCTAGAAAAACATGGCAAGAGTAGTCCTGGAGAAGTGGGAACACAGCAGGAGGGCCTGCAGGGTGGCGGGGGCTGTGCAGGGGAGATGTGGGTTTGAAAAGGTGGAACCGGTGAAGGTCGACACCCACACTGAGTTTTCTGTCCCCCACTCCAAACTTGCCCCCACCAACACCTATGGCAGGTGGTGTACCTAGGGACCAGTCTGGAAGAGTCCATTCTGCAGAATCTGACCTGTCCATGGGAAAAGCTTCCTGAGGAAGACATCTGAGGCTACCCAGCTGAACAGATCTGCAGATCCCAGGTCACTCTAAAGGGAACTCCACTGCCTGATGAGCGGGAGCCACCTGCACATTGTGACCTGTCAACCCTTTAGAGCTCCATTCTTACATGTGACCTGACAGCTGTGGATCTCCTGACATTCAAAGAAAGTCAGTAACATGAAGCACACAATCGGGAAGCAGGAACTGGAAAACAACAGGACATGCCAACAATAAGAAACAGCACTTGAGGCTGAAAAATATCACAGAATAAAAAGTCAACAGAAGAGTTAGAAGAGGGAGCTCAGGTGATTTCCCAGAATGTCGATCACAAGGTAATAAAGGCAGAAAGGTAAGAATTCAAGACCTATAACTGCCTGCTAACAGGAATTCTAGAGGAAAGGAAGGAAGAAACAATCATCTATACATGGCTCCATTATAGGCAGCATTTATAAAATCATGATAATTCCAAGAGTGTAGAGCTGACTCTACAGCCAGGTTTACTTTGGACTAAAGTCTGGGATCCACCGACTACTACATATAGGACTTTGTGAAAGTTATTTAACCTGTGCCTCAATGTCCACATCTATAAAATGGGAAGAATAACAGTGACCTGCTTTATATGATTGTGATGAAGATAAGCTAATATATGCCTAAACTCCTCAAAATACCTTGCACCTAGAAATGACCCCATAAATGTCAACTATTGTGAAAAATTGTTGTGTAACATCCCAGTACAAGTAATCTGATCATGAATTCAACCAAAAAGTTTGATGTAAATTCATGAGGAAGACAGATGAAGAGGAAATACATTGGATGGACACAAGGATGTCAGTTTAAAATGTTACCACTCATAAAAAATACAGTACATAGTGTCTGCAATTGGCAAATTAAGTAATTGAAACACAAGTATAATATTTAGAAATGTGGAGATAAATAAATGCCAGAAGGAAGAGTTGGAGGAATGGGAAGCTCTTGCCAGGGAGAGCAAAACTCAGTAGGGAGGAGGGGAGGGGCCCATTTATGTGACTAGTTTATTTTTATAACAATTTAAAAACACACACATGTTTAAGTAACCTTATCACACTGAGTTGAAACCCAGAGCAATGACTATAGATGACTCTCGCAGAGCAGCTTCTGCAAAAATCTAAGCTCTGAGTCATAGCAAAAAATACCCTTTCCAGCTGCTTCAAAACAAACAAAAAGTCAGCAAAGGGCATATTTCCAAGGGAAAAGGAGGCAGGTGGCCCAACAAGCCCCAGGCAGAATTTTGC
Source organism: Sciurus vulgaris (assembly GCF_902686455.1). Classification (NCBI taxonomy): domain Eukaryota; kingdom Metazoa; phylum Chordata; class Mammalia; order Rodentia; family Sciuridae; genus Sciurus; species Sciurus vulgaris. The sequence goes on along the minus strand of NC_136468.1, from coordinate 17,570,050 downwards.
TGTGCCTCCTTGCTTTGGATTTTGACCTCGCTGGCTCTCCCTGGAACCCCCGTACCTCTTATTCTTACCTTCCACCTCCCCAGCCAAGCCTTTCTCAGGTTACCCTCCTTTCCTCTAAGGCATGAAGAAATTGCTGCAGCTTGATTGAATGGCAGCTAAATTGTGTTCTGAAGTCTTTTGAGTTTTCTATTAAATGGTCCATATGCTGGTTTCATGGGAGAAAGGAACTCTTGAAGAAAAAGTATTGCTCTTATAAGATGAAATGTTGGCACTCTATTCTATCTGAGGCATGTTATCATAGTCACTGGCAGAGGTACTAGCAGATGAAAACGCTGGTCACTATAAGAGATTTCTGAAGAAGGCAGAAAGGAAAAAAAGTCAATTTTGTCTTTTCAAAAAATGGAAAATGGGTCAGGAGATTCTGTGGAAAGATAGCATTTATGCACAGGGATTTAGCATTCTGATTACATAGCTCAACTGCGTGACAGTAATCACTCTTTCTGTGTCTGCTACTTGCAAGGGAGAAATAGAAAGCAGACACAAGAGAAGCCAGAGTGCATTAAACATCTCAACTCTGACAGACAATCCAGCTGTGGCAGTTGAAGGCAAAGTTGTATAACGACATGTGGACCCCAAATGTGGCCGTACATTTGGAACTAAAGTGAAAATCATCTGAGCCTAAGAAATAGGTTTAAAATGAGCTGGAAAGGATGGTACCAATCACTCAGGCACAATAAAAAAAAATAGTACCATGCACTGATTGCAATAATTATATATTACTTTTAAAAAAATAATAGATTATACCCAGGTGGATTTTAATGAAATGTTCTTGAGATTTTCAATTTATTTAAAATTTCAATGTCACACAGTCTTGAAGGGAACTGAAAACACATGGTGTGTGTAAGGCAAATCTTCAATAAGTCAGGAAAGGTTGGATCTATGTGACTGTTGACTTCCAACCTGGTAAAACTCTGAGTACCAATTTGAGTTTGTTTATCTTTGCAATCACAGTGATTCATTCTTGCACAAATCAAACACTTTATTAAATCTCTAACAAAGCACTTATCTACGAGTTAAAAGAAACAAGACTCACTCCACATCCTATGCACTCCGCACACTTTTAGTCGAGGGAACTCACAAAGCCATAACATCATTGAACAAACCATATTTGCACAAATTTGAGAAAATTCTTCCTGGAATGAGATAGAGGGACCTCTAGATGCCACCAGAAGTGAACCTGTATTTCAACACTTCAATGACAAAGCCCCATGACAATTTTCAACTCGGTGTGTTCTGGTGAAGGCAAAGTGGTTCCACTGTGATCTTCAAGGGAACGTGGCCCTGGAAGTCATGGACAATTTGAGAGACGAACTAACGTGTCCAACAGCCTTCAGAGTCTGAAGCTTTGTCAGGAAGACCTGAAGAGGCCCATCTGCCCCACATCCCACGGCAGACACATGCCAGCACAGTGCTCACCCACCTGCCCCAATGAAGGTGTGGCCACCATCATTGGAAGGGCAGCTCCTTCCTGAGACACCTACAGGCGACTGGAGGCCCTTTGACAGGTATCTCTATTTATTCACTTACATCCTACATCCTTCACCATCCTCTTCTTCACCACTAGAAATACTATAAATAATAATCGAACTCATCCTGTTTACGACAATAATGTTAAAGTCTTTATAGGGGTGACCTGGTTCAGGCCTACATTTTCTTTGTATTGGATACTGCTAATGCTGATCTCCTTTTCAAAGGAGAGGTACTGGAAAACTGCAGGTCACAATTAGCCTGCAGGGGGGAAACTTCAGTACCTTAGATCTTCACTGCTAGAGGGGAATATACAGAAACAATATGAAAAAATAGGGGAAGAAAGTGTCCTTAAGAAACCAACATGCTGTTTTGAAAGAATCCAATGACAGCATGGCAGTAGAAATGACAGAAAAAGAGTTTAGAATCTGCATAATTAAAATGATCCATGAAGCAAAAAGATGAGCTAAGAGAGCAAATGCAGGCCAATAAACACTTAAATCACTCCAATAAACACTCCAATAAACAGTTAAAAGAGCAAATGCAGGAAGCAAAAGAACACTTCAATAAAGAGATAGAGATTCTGAAAAAAAAAAAAAAAAAAACACAAGTACTTAAAGTGAAAGAAACAATGAACCAAATTAAAAACTCAATAGAGAGCATCACCAACAGAATAGATCTTACGGAAGACAGAATCTCAGACAATGAAGGCACAATATTTAATCTTGAAAATAAAGTTGAACAAACTGAGAAGATGTTAAGAAATCATGAACAGAACCTCCAAGAATTATGGAATATCATGAAAAGGGCAAATTTAAGAATTACTGGGATTAAGGAAGGTGCAGAGATACAAACTAAAGGAATGAACAAACTGTTCAACAAAATAATATCAGAAAATTTCCCAAACCTGAAAAATGAAATGGAAAATCAAATTCAAGAGGCTTACACAACACCAAGTCCATAAAATTACAACAGATCCACACCAAGATACGTTATAATGAAAACATCTCACATACAAAATAAAGATAGGATTTTAAAGGCTGCGTGAGAGAAAAGCATCAGATTACTTATAAGGGGAAACCAATATGGATATCAGCAGATTTCTCAGCCCAGACCGGAAAAGCAAGAAGGGCCTGGAACGATATATTTCAAGCTCTGAAAGAACATGGATGCCAACCAAGAATCCTATACCCAGCAAAACTAACCTTCAGATTTGATGATGAAATAAAATCTTTCCACGATAAACAAAAGTTAAAAGAATTTACAAACAGAAAGCCTGCACTACAGAACGTTCTCAGCAAAATATTTTGTGAGGAGGAAGTGAAAAGTAAGCCCTGAAGAACTGGGAGAGATGCTTGACTTGTCGCCAGTTCAAATTGGGAAACACCGTTTGATGAGATACAATTGGTCTTGGGGGCTCCTGAAATCACTGAAGGGCCTCAAAACCCTGGGCATGAGCAGAGGAGCAGGCAGCCATGGGTTTCTGGAAATAAGCAACATCCTGGTTCTTACACACCTTGCTCTGACTCGTGAGTCAGAGCTACTCAACTTTGCCAAGCACTCCCGTCCAGAGAGGAAGCAGCCAAATAAAACTCAGGACTGGTGTCAAGCCTCTCTCTCTAGTACCCTGTCTTGTTCCAGATAATAAAATCTCATCTATTCTTTTTCCACAAAATTTGAACTTGTGAAAATGAACTCTATTGAGATTCGGGCATCACAAAGATAGAATTTAAAACCAAAAATATAAATAAAATGTCTCCATGGCTCTCTCTGTTAGCCAGTTAAACAGCTGCCTTTAATTGGTTCTGTGCCGACCAGACTGTGAATTCATAAGTAAGAACTACTCCTGACTCATCCTCAGGGCCTGGGTGGCCAGCATCATGTCAGGCACAAGGCCCCAGAGACTGCACTTAAACTGAGCGTACTTGAAGGAGGTACTGAAGTAATACAGCCCAAGCTTCCCCCTCCTCTCTCAGAGACAACCACTCTAACTATGAGAATTTGTTTTTAAGGTTTCATCACATTTATTTCTAATGCGAAAAAAAAAAATGCCAGTTTCAAATTATTCATGTCTCTTTACTTAAATAGGGCCAAAATATTTGGAAACACTGTGGGCAGCTCTTCCAGGTTGTTGTGTTCATACACTCAACAAATGTGTATTGTTTGCTTTGAGAGTGGTGGCACTTCTGTCTTCATGTTTTCATCAACAGAAACAAGCTTTCTCCCCCGCTTAGAAAGAAGAAGGCATTAGTCAATATGACCCTAGAATCCATGGTGGGAACAGAGCCCATCAGAAGGAGACAAGGGGGTGGAGAGGGGAAGGGTGAGTCAGGATCACAGTGGAAGCTACTCTGAGCTAATGCTACAGGACGGAGGTGAATCACCAGATGCAGATCAGCTCCCCTTCTCCTTCCCTCTCAGCAAGTATTCACCCCTCTGTATGAGAGGGGACCAACCACATGTCATCATATTTTAACAAACTGCACCAAGGCAGCTCCACACTGGAACAGTCCTCTCAGTTTGAACTACCAAAATAATTTGCAACAAAACCCTTAGAATTATTTACAATAGGATTTATTTTATATTAGCAAAAACAAGTGTCTGGAATCATATCACATTTATATAGCACATGATGGTAGGAAAATCTGCAAAGATGTGACAATGGGGAAATCCTCGCGCTAGCTGGAGTGAATAAATACGATTAACTTGCTGAGATGTTATCGAGCTTCTTGCCAGGAAAATGGATTACTGCCTCTGAAGGGCTGTCCTAACCCCCAGGGAAAGCTGCAGTCCTGAAACCCACAGATCCAAGAGGCACACAGAATTGAGCACCAAGATCAAGAAGCTGGACCAACGGAGGGTTGTTTGTCAAGGAAAGATCAAGAACAATTCGGAAAAGCTCTGTTGGCAGGATCTACATTGACATGCTGCAGGAAGACTGTGTTCTACTTAAAATGGAGGAGAAACCAAAGACCAAGGAAGAAACACAAAAAAAACGACACAAGAAACTACAGAGATGGAGACAGAAACTAACGTTTCCTCACACACTTGCCCCGCTGCCTGACTCTTCACCCGTTCTTCCATCACACCAAGGTGGACATCTGGAAGTGTCAGCAGTCGCAGATCTCATCGCACAGATACCGTACAGGTCATACTCTGAGGCTTATCAACAGACAGAACGTCTGCCTCCATGAGGCTTTACCAAACTTTTTTGAGTCACTTAAACTTATTTTCTTAACCAGGAGAATATTTTTGTCTAGTATGGGAAAAATACTACTAGGTTCTAGTTAGAAAGACCTTGAAATCCAACCAAAATCATATCTCTAGGAAAAAAAAAAAAAAAGAGGTGAACTTGACTTGACACAATGATTTAGTAAGAAAAACATGCTTGTGTGAAGCCTGCAGGGTGGGCCGGCCTTGCATTGGTGTCTCTAAATGCCATGCCACCAGGCAACCACACGCCACCTACTCTAGAGAGACACTGAGGAGTCCCTCCATACAGCTTGCAGACCAGATGCCTTTCCGAAGGACAGAGAGGGCAAAATTGTCATGTTTGAAAAAAAAAAAAAATGTCACTTCTTTAAAACACTAAAGAGTCAGGAGCATCACAAGTTCAAAGTCAACCTCAGCAACTCTGCAAGGACCTAAGCAACTTAGTAAAACCTTGTCTCAAAATAGAAAATGGGCTAGGGATGTGGCTCAGTGGTTAAGCACCCCTGGGTTCAATCCTTGGTACAGAAAGGAACACCAAGAGTGAAGTGCCACTACCATTCTACAGAAGACTGTTGGTGGACTGCATCTAAGCTCTCTAGCAGATTCAACACTCAATCAACATTTGAGAGTACGTTAAAATATTTTCACTATTGAACAAAAGACATGTTAGCTTCAATTTTCTGAACTTCTCTTTCTAAATCAAACTCTGACATAGGTCAGTTTAAAGGAGATTTTCTCAGAAAATCATGTTTGTAAACACAATGCAAACTAGAAGTTTCCATGCAATTTCCACTACACCAAATCTCTAGCTACAAAGTTTTTCCTCCTATTGTAAATCAAATTAAAACATCCTCTTTGTGTGCATGAATAAAAGGTGCATCCACTGTTCTGTTCATGTTTGTGTGTCTGCAACACACACATTTACACACACATTTACCACTACCCTCCCTACACACATACACACACACACACACACACACACACACACACACCACACACTCACACACATACACGCAGTGAAAAATAAAATTGAAAAACTGAACTCAACCTTCTCCCCATCCAGGGATGTTTTTCTTTCCAGCGGTCCCACATGTCTGAGTTGCTGATAGCAGGTGAGTGACCAGTGGCCCACCAACTGGCATCTCCTCCAAAAGAGCCCCCTGATCTGCAGGTAAGCAGGGGTTGCCACTAAGGGTAGAGCACAGCCTGCCTCTTCTCTCCTGTGAGCAGCCTCCTCTCTCTTCCTGAACCCCCCCCGGGCTATCCTCCTGTGTGGATCGGAGGTGGGCTGAGCTTAGAGAATGGGAAGAAGGACACGGGACAGTCAAGGTTTCTGTGACGTCATGGGACTGTTATTAGTGGCCGCTAACCGTCTCTGAAAAGCCGGGAACACGCTTCCTCTGCCACAGCATCCTAAGCTGGTTGTCCTCGAGTGTTTCCATTCAGCAGTTTTTCCAGGCCGGTCTCCTCACACGGCTTCTTTTCAACACACTGACTCAGACTCACAGGCAGAAGTTCTCTGACTCACTTTTCTTTTCATTCTTTTCTTTAACTCCTTGACTCCTGAAAATGTATGTTCCACTAAGCATTAATTCTTCTAAAAGGAATGGGGGGAAGTTCAAGGGTTAAGTGAAGCAGTTCTGATCTTTAAATCTCAGGAAAAAAAAAATGGGTTTCCTTGGGAGGACAATAAGGAAACAACCACACTCAAAAAGTTTCCTCACAGAGGCCAGGTAGCCAGCTGAAGGCCCCGGCTGCCTGACTCTTCACCCGTTCTTCCATCACACCAAGGTGGACATTTGGAAGTGTCAGTAGTCGCAGATCTCATCGCACAGATACTGCACAGGTCATACTCTCAGGTTCATCAACAGACAGAACGTCTGCCTCCATGAGGCTTTACCAAACTTTTTTGAGTCACTTAAACTTATTTTCTTAACTGGGAGAATATTTTTGGCTAGTGTGTGAAAAATACTACTAGGTTCTAGTTAGAAAGACCTTGAAATCCAACCAAAATATCTTCAGAAAAAAAAAAAAGAGGTGAACTTGACACAGTGACAAAGTCTGACAGACATCTCACTCTGGGCAAGCAAATTCACCTCCCTGTTCACCAGCTTTTCTTCTTCTCCCTCACTTTCCACACAGTAACCCTGCCACTCCTCTATCCTGCCTACTTGGCTGGAGGAATGTGGGTATACATCCTCATAGTGCCAAATTTTCAAATGAACTGTACAATTAACCCAGTGCACACCCGTGTTTGCATCTGAGTTTCCATTTCCAAGTAATACAGACACCAGCCTGTGTGCTCATGTGGTACAGGAAGAATTTCCTTTAAGGGGACAAATTCCAGACCAACATATACACTTTGAACAGACAAATCCTCTCCTGTAAATCCATCCTGCAATGATAATAACTAGATACACAAAAACATAAGAGAATCTTTTGGCACCATCATTTGCAATAGCAAAGCACTGGAAAAATGTAAACGACAGGGAATTTGATAGCTAAATTTATTATGCACATGATGGGATACTATCCTGTCATTAGGAACAATGAATAGATCTACTATGATCTACTGTGTTATGAAGAAAGGCAGCAACCAATGATGTTCTTTAATAAAAAAAGCAAACAGCAGTATAATATACAGACCTTATACTTATTAATGCAATGAGTGAATCATTGAAATAGATTGATGTGCTTTCTTCTTTCAAATCTTGTTTGATATGGAAGCATCAATTAGCTACAGACAACCACATCATCAAACAAAAGACCATACCAAGTAAGAATCAATAAATGCTTGAGAAATTGTTAGGATAATTTGATGAGAGACTTACCCTTAATTTAGACCATATGGAAGGCAGTAACATATATTTATAATTTATTAGATAATAGAACACACTTTAAGTGCTGGGTTATATATTTATCTATATATAGCCACCTTGCTATATGTGTGTGTTTATTCTTAGATGCTTAGAAAAATATAGACATGCATACAACATAGAAAAGGGTTAAGAGTGATCACCTCCAACAGTGGTGAAAGAGGTAGGTATTTGGGGCAGGTGTATTTTTAAAAGGAATGTCCTTATGAATAACACATTTATTAGGTGTGTAATTAAAAGTCAAAAAGAACATGCACATATACACATAAACACACATAGCCAACTATGATTAGCCCAGGAGAACTTAGTGCAAGAAACAGATTTATGTATATGTGTGTGTGTGTGTGTGTGTGTGTATACACATACATATATATTTATTTTATTGTAGGTGGACACAATACCTTTATTTTATTTTTATGTGGTGCTGAGGATCGAATCCAGGGCCTCATGTGTGCTAGGCAGGTCCTCCACCACTGAACCACAACCCCAGCCCCAGAAATAGATTATTGATGTCTTGAAAATGATAGAAGCCCTTGAAATAAATGAGAAGTATATGTGGGGTCCTGATTTTCTGTGGGAGAGGCTCAAAGCAAATGCCATAAACACAGGAAGACAATGTTTACAATTAATCGAAGAGAAGAAAAAATAAAAGACAGGAGTAAATTAGTCAGCCAAAATACAAGGAAAGGCCTTGTTAAAAAAACTGGGAGAACCTTTAAATTTAGTTGATGTTCAGAAAGGTGATATATAATTCTGCAGTATCAGTTTTAAAAGTGGAAAGACATTGTCTGCTCACCAGCAATGATGGACATGGAAACAGTAAGGGAAAATGGAATTCTACCAAGAAAGAACCCATGTATAAAGTTTATGATGTCTGTTATGGCTTGGATCTAGAATGGTCGTGGAAGGTTCTACTGGTCCCCAATATGGCAATGTTCAGAGGTGGGGCTTTGGGGAGTGAGTGGATCATGAGAGCTCTAAACTTACCAATGGACTATCCCACTGATGGACTGCTATCTGAATGGACCATTGAAAGGTAGTAAAAACTGCATGACGTGGGAACTAGTTAAAGGAAGTAAATCCTTGGGGTCCTGTCCTTGGAGACTGGATCTTGCCCCCTACCCTTTCCTCTTTCTCTACCCCTGGCTGCCCTGAGGTGAGCAGCTTTGCTCTGCCATGCTCTTCTTACATGATGTACTGCTTAGACCCAGGCTCAGAAACAAGGGACCAGCCATGCTTCAACTGAAACCATGAGCCCAAATAAATCTTAATGTTGACACAGCAGCGGAAAGATGACGAACACAACACCTATATGATTATGAGGAAGGAAGGGAGGAAGGGAGGGGAGGAAGGAGGGAGGGAGGGAGGGAGGGAGGGAGGGAGGGAGGAAGGAAGGAAGGAAGGAAGGAAGGAAGGAAGGAAGGAAGGAAGGAAGGAAGGAAGGAAGGAAGGAAGGAAGGGCTGACCCGTGAAGGTGAAGGTGAAGGGATTCTGGTTTCCAAAGTCTTATAGCAGCCACAGGTATGGGCAAGTTCCCTAAGAGCTCCTCTGGGTCACATTGCTGGCCACACAGGTTAAAGCTATAAGAGTTGTTTAATTTTTGAAATCATAATCAACTTTTTTCTTTGTGTCCATAAAACTTTAAATATCTGTATTATTGGTTCTTTGGTTATTTATTTTGTTACTGCTTTCTATGTATAGATATCTTTTATTCTGATAAAAACAATATCAGATATCTGTTTAAAGGAATTCCTTAAAAATATATATTCTTTGTAAATCCTGAGCTGGTGCCTTTTCTGAATCTCCTGGGAGGCTTTCTTCTGGATAACTGTCAATTTCGTACTGGTGTTTAAGTATCCAGTGCCATGAGTGAAAGGAATGAGGTTAAATAGTTGAGGATGATCACATTCCTAAAATTTACAATGCAACAATAATTTGACTATGAAGTCTGTCCAACTCCACTTCTTTCCTTCAATAAGACTAGGGGATGAGCAACCACAGGCAAGGACAGAGACACTTCTCTCAAGCAGTTCACAACTTTGATAAGTGAGGTTTAAAAAAAAGTGATTAAACAATTAAGTACAAATTAACAAGCTCTGGTACAAAAATGTACCAAGAACAGTGGGGAAATTTGAAAATATGAGCTACCCGTTGGAGGTGTAAGCCAGGTGTGAGCCAGGTACAAAGACTGTCATAAATGCAAGGAGGGGAGACTTGCAGGGAAGAGTGTATCTAGGGAATGCTGCAGTGTTCAATAAAGCCAGCGAGCACATGGCATAAGTGTGGAAGAATCAAGAAAACAAAGAAGGAAAGCAATGAGAAGCAATGCAGGCAGTACGAAGCCACTGATAGGCTTTCAACTAGGTAATGGTTTGCATCTGAAAGATCACTCTGGGGATAAAGGGCCAGTTTATTAGACATGGTTGAAAGAAAAGGCAAGGAAAACCACTATATGGCTGCCAAAGGAGGCAGTATGTCCTCTAATAATTGCAAAACAGCTTGGTCGGTATAATTGTTTCACAGACAGCAATCATAAAATCTGGACAGTTTTGTTTTGTTTTGATTTTTTAAGAAAACTACTCAAAGGCATTGGAAAGTGACCAACATCAGGCAAAAACTGGAGCAGAGACAACCATTAAAAGGCACGCTGTGATGGATAAAATTCATAAATTTGTAAAATTTTACCTAATCCACACATATCTTGAGCTGCCAACAGACTCCATTTCCTTAAATGACTGAGGTGTCAGATGATTCAGGGAAGGCAGAAATGCAGAAAATTAGGAGGAAAATGTTGGAAGGAAAGTCACAAAAAGAGTGAGCTCTAAAATCTGCAAATAATCCTGCTAAGCAATCAACTATACATGCACATTTGGAGTCAATGCAATCACAATTGTAACCCCAGCAGAGCTTTTAAAAATAAACATTGTCACGCTGATTCTAAAAACTAATTGGAAATGTAAAGGATTCAAATAAGTAAAACAATCTCAAAAAAAATAAGAGAACTTAACATTATATGATTTCAAGACTTATCTTAAATCTACCATGTGGATTGACATAAAGAGACAAATAAATCAAAAGAACAGAAAAGAGTCCAGAAATTAACCCACAATTCTAGTCAACTGAGTTTTAACAAAGTCAACAAATCAATTCAATAAAATGAGAAGAGACTTTTATATTATGCTGGAACAGCTAGATACACGTACTAGGAAAAAAAATTAATCTTGATCCCTACCTCACACCATGCACAAAAGTAATTCAAGATGGATTATACATCTAATTATTAAAGTTAAGATACAAAACTTTAGAAGACACATAGGAGAGTATCTTTGTGGTCTGGAAATGTATAAAGATTTCTCAGAATTTAGAAAGCAATATGATAAAAGTAAATTTCAGATTATTTATTAGAAAATGTTAAGAAAAATTAACAGGTATACCTCAGATTGGGAGAGAATATTCATGAAACACATATCTAATAAAGCATTTAATTCCAGAATTTTTCTCAATCCTGAAACTCACTCATAAAATCTTTTTAGACAATCAAAAATAGTCAAAAAAGAAAACTTGAATACACATTCACAAAAGCAGATATATGAATGTCCATATATAATGCTTTATATCACAATAAGGAAATGCAAAATAAAACCATAATGAAATTCCATTATGCTCTCACTGAAATGGCCAGATTTTAAGACTGACAGTACAAATACCAGTGAGATACAGGAAAACTAAGTTTAATAACTTGCTAGTAAAATGGTATATTTGATAAAGGTTCAGTAGTTTCTTATAAAAGTAAATATACATCTTACCCTTGGAGTCCAAAATCCCACTTCTAGGTATTTATCCAAGAAAAATAAAAACAAATACCCATAAAAAGTATCAAAGAAATGTTTAGAAAAGCTTTATTCACAACAGACAAAAATTAAGGCCACCAAAATACCCACCAAGATTCACTCGCAAGGGTTGGGGTTGTGACTCAGTGGTAGAGGGCTCACCTAGCACATATGAGGCACTGGGTTCCATCCTCAGCACCACATTAAAAAAAAAAGATAAAGGTATTTTGTCCACCTACAACTAAAAATATATTTTAAAAAAATATTCACTAGCAACCTGTGAATAATGGAAAGTTGTTCAGCAATAGTAATAAATGAATAACTGTCTAGAAAACAATATGCATGGATATCAGAATACCACGTTAAGTGAAAGAAATTAGGCACAAAAAGAGAATACATTACATGAGTTCACTTATATGAAACTGCAGAACAAGCAGAACTAAACTAACATGGAAAAACTGTGGGCAGGTGCCTCTAACAAAATGTACCATCGATGGAAGACGGAACTTTCTGGGGAAATGAAATGTTCTCCATATTTAGAGGGACTTGAGTTTTAACCCATGAAGAGTGGGTTTGGGACTCACATATCAAAATTGCACATCCAAGATTTATGCATTTCATAGTTTTCACTATGGTTTGACTGTTTATATTATGGTTTTGGTCCCTCTCAAAACTCACGATGAAATTTAATTGCCAAAATAACAGTATCAAGAGGCAAGACCTTGGAAAGGTGTTCAGGCCAGGAGTGCTCCCTTCTCATGGGTAGGATTTGGCTCCCTTTGGTCCCTTTGCCCTCTGCCTTTGTGCCTTTGGTCATGTGATGATGCAGCCAGAAGACTTTCACCAAATGCTGGCACCCTGACCTTGACCTTGACCTTTTCTCACCAGCCCTCAGAATTATGAGAAAATAAATTTCTGTTCTTCACAAATTAAGCAGTCTAAGGCATCTTGTTATAGTATCACAAAGTGAACTAAGGTAGTTTATAAGTTTTACTTCAAGACATCATTATAAAAGAATAGGAAGTGGGCAGTAGGTTGGGGTATTCTATTGAAACTTCAAACTAGGGGATGGCTGCCTGGGGGCTCATTTTGTTTCATACACACACGTTATATGTATATGTGTGTATATATATCATATATACACATGCACACACACACACACACATGCACGTTTGTGTGTGCATTTGTAAATTTAACATCAGTGATTCAAGTGAGAGCTACGAAGGCTGGAATTAAGACAGTAGCAGTGAGGGCAGATGAGACGGAAGGAGCCTGACTGCTGTCCAGGAGGTGATCTGTGACTGATCATCAGTGAGACTGAGAGAGGAAACGAAGCCACGGATCCCAAGTCACCCATAACAAAACTGTGTTTCCATATCACTGGTCTCCACAATGGTCCTCCACACAGAACATTATTTGGAAAGGTGGCCACAGAAGTCACCAGATTGCTAACAGGGCATGGGTCACAAGCATTTAAGAATCCAAAGATGACTCCCAGACTTCTTGTTTGAGCAACCAAGGAGGTTCCTGGGGTCATTTATTATTTTTAAAGACTAAGGAGAAATCATAAGGAGATGAATGGATATTAGGGATGAGCTTTGGAGTAAAATGTGAGTTAGGCTTGTAATATATTGATGAGAGAACTCCAGTAAGGTGTCAGATATGGGTCTGCACAGGAAGAGGTCTGGCCACAAAGACAGATCTAGGGGTCACTGGCACAGAGGAAACTGATCACTGTAAACAGAACTTTTGTCGGGCACATGACTGCTCATCTAAGGGCACCCTGAGAGGGAAGGGAGTCTTCAGGAAGAATATGCACATATCTCCAGAGACTGCCTGCCTCCACCCTTGCCATCGTTCAACCCATCCCTGAAGGTAGCCAGTCCTGAATCCATGTAGCAACTCTTTCCCCAAATGGATGGAGACTGAAAGAAACAAGGGTAGGAAACATATCTGTGTTATAAGATTTTTCAATAAATATTCTCTCCAAAGCAATAAGAAACAGTAGATAACACATTTTTAGAAAGGAGCTACAACACTCACAAATTTTACCAAAGAAGGTGTCAATAAACTGTTTACAAAACTCATAATCATGCCAGGTATGGTGTCACACACAATCTCTGTGGATCAGGAGGCCGAGGCAGGAGGATTGCAAATTCAAAGCCAGCCTCAGCAACTTAGTGAGGCCCTAAGCAACCCAGCAAAACCCTGTCTCAAAATAAAATATAAAAAGGACTGGGGATATTGCTCCGTGGTTAAGCACTCCTGAGTTCAATCATCCCTGGTACCAAACAAACAAACAAACAAGCAAACCACAAAAATGAATAATTCTTTTTTCACCTGGAGGGTACAACAGGAGCAGGAAGTAGACATTTTCAGTAAGGGCCGTTCAAGGGGGCTGTTGATGTATTGACAGCTCACATCCCTCCAACCAAAGACAGCAGTGGGTCAAGGTACCCACCTATTCGCCTCAGGAGAGAGGGACTAGCAGAGGCAGACCATGGGCTTCCCATCTGTCCCCAGCACTTGGTGCACTGGGGAGACAAGCAGACTTGTGTCTGATTCATACATGGCATCTCATAGTAGAAAGGGGCTTGCGGGCTGCTCTGAGGGCGGCTCTAGGAGAAGTGGTTGTGCTCCCATAGCCTGCAGGAGCACAACATGCCCAGCGCCTCCAGTGAACAAGGTGTCGGCCATGTGCCAGAGACCACCATCTCAGGACCGCCGTAGGCAGTGGCACCAGGAGGCCAAGGGTTGAAGAGTGTAGCTAGGCTAACTGCACTGCCCTATGTCAGAGACCCACAGGGGCGAGACATCCAGCAATGAGGGGGAGAGGGACTCTGGGAAGGATCCACAAGAGAACTCCAAAGAGAAGTCAATTTAGGTAGTTGCTAGATTCAGAGAGCCCAATGCTAGGTTAACTCCTACTTGTCTTTCCTATCAGTTCCGAATCCCTCTTTCCAGCTGCCTATAAGACAGCACAATGTGGCAGGGCTCAAACTCACTATGTCCCAAGATCAACCTAGTCACCTTTTACAAATCTTCACATCCCGTTCCCAATCCAACTCACTCCCACAACAACCAACAGAAAGATCTTTCTCAACCCAAACACACAAGTTGGTCCTCTGCCTGAATTTTTCAATGACTCCATATCCCAAAACCAGCCCATCAGTCATGGCTTCTCTTGATGGGTCTGATCTGTCTCCAGGCTCTTCCACAACTCCTCATCCACATCCTGTGGTTGTTGTTGTCTTGCACACAGCCAAGGGCTCCCTCACCTGCTTTGTTCTTACTGGTCCAGACTGCCTGGAGTGCCCAACACACCCACACACAGACCCTAACCATAATACCCATCTGTCTTCAAATTGGCCCAAACGTCACCTCTTTGCAAAGTCTTTTCTAGGTTCTGCATGTTGGGATGTGGCGGGGGGACCATTATCTGGCCTAAGTGCCTCCATTGGCATTTATCAACTTTTATTTTAAATATCTCAGTGGTTAAATATGCACTTCTCTGGGCTTCCCAAGAAAACAAAACAATGTTCTTCCATTAAAAATAAGTATTTTGTATTTTTAAAAATTTGTTTATATTTGTAAGCCATCATGGTACTCAGTATAGAGAGAGTACAAATATATCCTTGACTGGCTGGGCATGGTAGCACATGGTTGTAATCCTAGAAGTTCTGGAGGCTTAGGAAGGAGGATCACAAGTTCAAAGCCAACCTCAGCAACTTAGTGAGGTTCCAAGCAACTTGATGAGACCTCGTCTCAAAGTAAAAATTGAAAAGGGCTGAGGATGTGGCTCAGTGGTTGAATGCCCCTGGGTCAAATACCCAGTACCAAAAAAAAAAAAGAAAAAGAAAACAATTTCCTTAAATGAATCAAAGTGAAGTGAATTCATGATCTTAAGGTATTTGCAATTTAAAAGGAAAAGTGAGAGAAAGGATGTGATCTTATTCATCTCTAACACAGAGGAGACTTCAGTAAAAGTCTGGAAAATAAATTACTACTAAAGTGATTAAAAGAGGAGACAGAAAACAGGGTATCCTACAAATGGGGTGGCTAAAGGACTACAGAAATTTGATGGAGAGACATGACAACTTTTTATTTTCTTGCTTTTTTTTTATTCTAATACCCTAAACTGCAAAGTTTAAAATAAATGCCAAAGGGTTGGAAGTGGGAGAAGTTGTCTTAAAAAAAATAAAAAGACAACCACCCACCACCCATGTTGCCCTCCCACCAGAATGACTATAGTTTTAGCATCCATAATGGGATTGTTGCCGGGTTTTTTTGAGCCTGTTTCTATAGCAACCAACCTCAGCCCTTCCCCTAATATAACATAAAATTTAGCTAAAGAAATAAATAACAGACTCCCATAGAAACATTATCAGACCTTTCCATATAAATAACCTGGATAATTAAATGTTTCAAAACAGAATATTTAGAGAGCCGTGAAAAAAAAATTCTACAAAGTTTATTTTTAAAGGAAGAGGGGGAAACACAAAACATCAGCTGGAACACTTGGCTGCCTGCACCGTTTCGGGGAGTCACAGTTTCCAAGCCTCCCTGAACAGGAACCACAGTGGGATCCGAGAAGCAAAGCTCTATATTTTAATATACAGTCTGCATTTCTACCAGGAACTCTCGGTCCTTATTCTAAGGAGTGCTTTCAACATATCAGCAAGAGAACTCTTGCTGTTCCCCCAAAGACAAGGGACATCTGGAAAACATTATCTGTCGTAGACCTCGGCTCCTACCATTGCCTAGGTAACACCATAGTTTGGCCACACCCATGCTCCCGGTTTTCTTCAAGATTCTCCGGGTGACTTGTGAATCTACAGCAGGGGTCACAAATTTATTCAGTAAAGGTTCAGATAATAAATATTTTAACCTATGCAGGCCATGTGGTCTCTGTCCCAACTACTGTTTTCTGCCCTCATTGCACAAAAGCAGTCACAGACAATACATAAATGAATAAGCACAGCTGTGTTCCAATAAAACTTTATTTACAAAAACAACCAGCCAGATCTGGCCCACAAGCCACAGGTTGTTGATTCTACCCACAGCTTTCCTTGTCAACTCACAGTTTCTGTGTTATCACAGGAAACACCAGAACCACCATCTCTAGTGAAGCAGGAAAGTCAGATCCATAACAGGATGTAGCACTGAAAGCCAGGGAAAAGGCATCATGGTATCGATGATGCTAAGACTGACTCTGGAAACAACCGCGATAATCTCCTGTGAGAAGCTGTGAACATCTCCCCTATAAGAATTTGAAAAGTCAAATAGAAAACCATGTCATAGAAAGGCAGGTACCATACTCCCTACAACAAACTGGATGAGAAGCTTGGTTGCCTGGTGTGAGGCCCAGTGATATACCTCTATTCAATAAAGCAAATGATTGTCAGTCTGAAGCCTGGAGCAAAGTCAATCAACTTGCATGCTTGGATGATTTTCTGAAGGTCCTTTAAGTCTAGAAAGAGACTTGGCTTCAAAATGAGCAGGACTCATGAAAGAGAGGGTACATGAATCCCAGCTCCCCACTCACTACCTGTGCTTCCTGACCAAACTGGGAAGAGCAGTGCTACTGCTGGATTTGTGGAAGATTAAACTAGATAAACTACACAGAGCACTTGCAACAAAACAAGGATCAATTAATATTAGTTGCATTCCCTTCAAGGGATCAGGCAACCTCCAGCCATTGGCTTGGCTTTATCTGCTCTCTCAGAAAGGCATCACGTAGGTCAATGTTGCTAAAGTCCAAAGGATTATTTTCCCTCTTGGCAAACTGCTGTAGAAGGAGCTATGAGCAATGCTAAGCAACTCATTAGCAAGGAAACCATTCCAAGCGAGCAACTCTGTGTGACAAGCACCTCACCTGAATACTCTCACCTCTGTGCTCATCAGCCTCCTCCTCCCTTTATCCCTGTCTCTGTACATCTCTGCCTCCACGTGCATGCTTTTCTCTGCTTCCTCCCTTCCCCTACGTGTTCTCCCTCAACTCCCCCAATTGGACAGGATATGAGTTTGAACCACACTTATTTCATGGCTTCATTTTCCTTTGCAAATGACCCAGATAAGTGGGCCCGATTAATCCTTATGGTGAGTCAGTGACCCTGATATAGAAATACTCCCCAACCCTGTTCAAAATCTTTCTAGTGCATCTCTTCCAAAGGACTCATCATTATTAAGAACTAAAGAAAAAGCTGTTTAATGGCAAAAGGCAAGCCAACTTTAAACAAAAGGACCCAAAGGAATCCAAAGAGTTGGACTTCAGGTTTTCATGAATTTTCACTACTATACTAAGTCCCTTAGAATTTATAAGACCCCATAAGATTCCTTAACTTTGAAAATCAGTTGCAACTATATATAGAAACTTCTCTTCTGTACAGAGATGCTGAGGTAATGAATGAAAAGTTCTTTTAGCTACTTGAAAAGAAATTCTACCTAACATTTTCAATTTTGTGCTCCAACTTGCTGTCAAATGGTGATAGGGATAGAAAAAAGTTCCTGACTTTTGCTTCAAGGAATTTTTTATTTTAGTGGTGGGTGAAGAAATAGAAGTGAAACATGAATCACTCGATTCTTGCCCCCTCATGCTAATTATGATGTTATCTTATGGTGAGATGTTTAGAGACTGAGGCTCATGCCCAAGTGTGCAGCTAAATATATGCCAGTCACATAAAATAAAGCAGTGTAGCCACAACTCATTAAATTGGTCATATCAAAAATCTTAATGGCCATTCAGAGGACAAACTGTTTCAAAGGGCTGAATCAAATATGGCAGAGAACAGAGCATCTTTCTCATGGACAGCACTGCTTTGAGGCATGAGCCAGGGTCTAGAATACATTAGTTTAGCAATTAACACAAATTTTATTGAGCATCAGCTGTAAAACACACAGAGAGAGCTGGCTTTCAGGAATCATGAGTACTGAAATAGGCATCTCTCAGAATGGGAGAGGGAAAAGAAAGAAAGAGAAAGATTGAGAGGGAGGGGAGATCTGGGTGCAGTGGGGCACACCTGTAATTCCAGCAGCTCCAGAGGCTGAGGCAGGAGAATCGAAAGTTCAAAGTCAGCCTCAGCAACTTAGTGAGGCCCTAAGCAATTCATCAAGACCTTGCCTCTAAATAAAACATAAAAAAGGGCTTGGGATGTTGCTCAGTGGCTAAGCCTGCTGGATTCAATTCCTGGTACTAAAAAAAATGCTTTTTAAAAAAGAGGGAGGGGAGAGGGAGAGGGAAAGAGCAGAAGATGCAAGATCAAAATCCGAATTCCCTAATCCTCCATTGGGGGGGGTTATATTTATAACAGAAATCAACAGTAAAACGTGATTCCACTTAAAATCAACATAGTTGGTTTGCACATCGATATAAATTTTATTTTAAATTCATCCATTCATCAAACATTATTACAAGTAATTATCCATTCATCAAACATTATTACAGGTAAGTACTGAGCCAGCTGCCAATTGTAAGAAAGAGAGTGCTGCTTGATAAAGCCAGGAGGCCCTTCCTTCCAGGAAACAAAAGCGATCACTAACTTGTATGGAGTGGGTGCCACGTGTCAGGCAACTTACAAGAGTCAGCTTGTCTCACTTTCTCCATTACTGGTCTATCAGGTAAGTTTCCCTTTTCTCCTTTCTTCTTTCTCTTTCACATAAAAGCCAAACTGCTAGATCAGATGTCTCTAATACCAGGGTCTTGCAGTAGCAACTGTGCCCTACAGTGGTCTTGGTCCACATTTATGCACCTTCATATCCAAATTATGAAAACAATCAGTCTACCCAACTCCACACTTGTCCCCTTGGAACCTCCCTGGCATTTCCATACAATTTAGTCACTAACCAAACACCATTCTTCACATCACTTCCCTCTTTAAGAATATATGTGAAGGGCTGGGGTATAGCTCAGTTGGTAGAGTGCTTGCCTTCCAAGCACAAGGCCCTGGGTTTAATCCCCAGCACCACCAAAAAATAAAAAAATAAAAAAAATAAAAAAGCACATGAAAAACTGAAATGCTGAAATGTGCTACTAATATCTGTTACACCTCTCCAACTTTCTTCTTCATTGCATGATTCCTACAGTGTGTTCTTATTCAAGTGACTACATACCTGGAAGAAGCAAGAGGATTGGGGAGGGCTCTACTTTTAGAGTGACTTTATCTGTCTGTCATTTTCTACTAACAATCTCAAATAAGCCTCCTCCCATCCCAAAATGCCTTTTTAAAAATTAGCTGACGAATTTAAATACAATCTCCCATAAAGCTTTCAAAGTCCCCATCATCCAGCCATATCCTAATCAATTTCTATTAATTCCCATAATTCCTATATAAACCCTCATCTCCAATTAAACTAATCTTTCCATTTTTCAGTTTGCAAAGAATTTATACAGTAATGCCATTCACGAAGGATACATACGTGAGCAAGACATAATCCGCGTTCTCAAAAGTTTTACAATGTGGTAGTCTACTGCATGATAAATAATCCCCACCACGATAGGTTGGCCCCATATTCTTCCATCTGCCTGTCAAGCACTCACTTCCTCCCCTTCCTTTCCTCAAATAACGTCTTTTGGAGCACTCCAGCACACATAGATTTTTCTTCTCTGCTGAGGTTCAGCTGTTTATCTTCAGTATAAAAAACTATAAGGACGACAATACTGTACAAAGATTGGTGGTCTTCAAAATTTCAGGAACGCCAAGAACATGCTTCTGAAATTCAAGTTGATAAAGTCAACATCAAATAAATGAAGCTAGAAAATTTCAAGAGTCCTCCCAAGACAACAAACGTGTGCATAAATCACCTTGTTGAAACATGCATTCTAATTTGCTGAATCTGAAGTGGAACCCAAGATCCTACATTGCTACTGAGTTCTCAAGTGGTACTCAGATGGTACTCAGGCCACATTTCCTGAGCTGAACCTCAAGTAGCAAATCGACAGCACAATCTACTAAGTCCTCAGACAGCGATACAAACCAGTTAGTCCCAAAGTCTCAGTCACCATGCTATCCTGTTGGCTTTTCCAAGGTTCTAAGCTAAGACATCCACTCAGACTTCACTATGTAGATGTATAGCGAATGCCCTCCCCATTCCCCATGATCTCAAGGCTTAAGGGGACTCCCTAGGAGGACTTCTCAGAAAAATCAGGTGCTGTATTCCCTGGAGAGAGATGCCCATCTTTCTCTTTCCAGAGAAGAGACAAGCACCAAACTTGATCTTTGCTGCATCCTTTCAGCATGCCCATTTCTATTTTGTGAATACTGTACTCCCCACACAACTTTCTGGTCTAAAATTTGTATCTCCAAAGTAGTTACAAAAACTGTCAAAATCAGCATTTTCAGAACTCTGGAAATTAATCAAACAGTTTTAGAGAAAATGAAAACCCTCAGCGAGGCTGACCAAGGGGAAAAGAAGACTCGGTTGCTGATGCAGGGACATCACCATTGACCTCACTGAAACACAAGGGGAAGCTAAAGGAACTGCAAGCAAACTAGTTGGACAGCCTAGATGAAATCTTTAAAATCCTAGAAAGAGACAGACTACTGAGACTGACTCAAGAAAAAATAGAAAATCTCAATAGACTATAACAAGGAAAGAGACTGAATTTTAAAACTTCTCATGAAGAAAACCCCAAGTCCAGATGGCTTCAGTGGTGAATTCTAACCAAACATTAAAAACAGAGAATTAACACCAATACTTCAAAACCTCCTGTGAAACTAGAAGAAAGAACAGCTTCCCACCTAATCTATGTGGTCAGTGTTGCCAAAAAACTAAGTGTGACCAGAGGAGAAAACAGCAGACCAATATCCTCTCTAAATACAGATACAAAAATGCTTAAAACACTAGCAAACCGAATTCAACAACACACACACACACATAAAATAATTACACATGATCAAGGGGGGCTTACCCTAGGAGAGTAAGGTTAGTTCAACATATTAAATTCTATCATATTAATAATCTATAGATTATTAATGGACTAAAGGACAAAACTCACACTATCGTCTCCACAGACACAGGAAAAAAACAACACTTTTTAAAAACCAAACATCTGTTAGTGGTTAAAAAAAAAGAAACTACTCAATGCTCTAGAAATATAAAGGACTTCTACTTAGAAAAAAAAAAAAACCAAACTAACATTATACTTAATAGTGAAAGATGGAATGTTCCCCCTCTTAGATCAGCAAGAGGAAAAAAGCTTTTCTTTCACCCACCGGGCTTCTTACTGGTCACCAGCAGTCTCTAGTGAGGATGGCCAGATGCGTACCACAATGTGGGACTTTGACATTACGCAAGGTGAGACAAGACAGTCACAAAAGGTCACAGAGGACATGAGTCCATTTGTTTGAAATGTCCAGAACAAGGAAATCCAGGAGCAGAAAGTAGATGGGTGTTTGCCAGGGGCTGCAGGGAACACAAAGTGAAGAGTGAGTACTAATAGGTACAGGGTTTCTTTCAGGGACGATTAAATTATCCCCAAAACATACAGTAATTATGACTGCCCAACTGTGACTGCATTAAAATCTAATGAAGGGTACAATTTAAAAGGCTGAATGTAATGGTATGAAAATTGCTTCTCCGTGAAGCTATTATTTAAAAAGTAGGTCCAACTCCTCATTTAAGAACACACTGAGTTCAGTTTCTCTGCCTAGAATCTATTCCTGGAAAAGCAATTATTTTGACATTATTGTTCATCAGTTTTTGGCTGGATTGGTTAAGATGTCAGTCACCTGCTTTTCTAAAGAAAATTGGTAAAAATCTGTTTCTGAACCTCCAATAATGAAAGCCAGAATATGCAGGCACTGATCTGAAATAGTAAGCCAATGAGCCTCAGCCACCAATCAGTTGAAGACGAAGACGTGCTTGAATGAGAGCTTAGTTGTGATCTCTCCCACACAACCTATTGTTTGCTGTATCACATACATCTGTTGGTGAATCTTTAGTTTTGAAATTCGCTGTGATTATGAATGATGTATTTGAAAATTTTTAAAGTATTTTCTTCAACAATGATGAATTCAATTGTTACTTTTACATATGGAATGACATTCCAAAATCACCTGGTTCGATTCTTCAGTACATTGCTTGCCAGACAACTGTTAGAAATAAAGCAGAAAGGAAAATACCAGAGGGCTGGAATGTGGGGCATGATTGTTTTAGGTCAATAGTTTCAGGACCTTTTAAGGGGAATTAGAAATCCCAGGTACCCAAGGGATTTGAGGCTCCTGGTTTCTCCACTGCAGAGTGTGGTTAGGTTGGGGCAAGCCTGTCTCTGGGCCCTGGGAAAAGCTGAAGTGATACTAAATGACCTCTCACTGGTTTCAAGGAAGGAGCAGAAATGTTGGCGTTTAACAGCTATAAAAGCAAGACTTAGTGATATTCGAGTCTTATTTCTGGGTTGTATTAAATGGTGTGATACATCTCATACCATTTAAACGTGTTTCTGCCTGCATCCAACGCTCCGAGTGAATGTCAAGTATCTGCTGGTTGATCTTCCATAACTACGTAGCCAGTGAAGTTTGGTAGTTAACCAATCTCTCATATCCGAAAGCAAGAATGTTGTAGAATTTAGAGCGAAGAATTCCCACCTCACCTTAGACCACATTCTTCAAGGGTCCCATCCCACCATCTGAGTGCTGAAGTCCATTCTGCAGGATCCGGAGCAGCATTCTGCAATCTTTCCCTTCGCCGAGTGTTTTATGCTGCACTAATGTAATCCCTATCCACGACTTTGTAACTGACTTGTCTTTTCTCCTGCAGGGGCCTGGGAAACTTTTGATAAGTCATGAGTCCTCATGGCTTAGGAAGAGAAGAGAAGGAGGACCCCGAGGATCCAGACTGCCCTGTCACCCTCCTTCCCATTCTATGCACTTGCACCTCGATACTCTCTCGTTCAAATGAACATGACTTTTGTAATTTCCTTAATCTTTTTAAATATATTCCTGGTGATGTTCTGAACTCACAAGAAAGATAACAAAAATAAATGAGAGGAGAGGAAGGAAAGGTGGAGGGAGAAGTGGGAAAGGAGGGAAGGGATAGGACCAAAGGGAAAAGAAAAATGAGCAGATGATGGAGGGATGACAAGAAAACGAGGGAAACCACACCTCCTCCCCAAAGCCCCTCAGACACGTCTATTTCCCTGCTCCCTGGAGTTGGAAATAAGACCAGTTTTGACAAATCTTATGAGCCACTAGAAGGAGGAAAAAAAAAAAAAACACACACACAAGATTTTGAGAGAAACACAGGGAATGGATTCACATGATCATCTTATACCATATGTTGGATGTTGGGAAAATAAACAGCAATGGCAACCAAAGCCTAAGAGCATCAGAAGATGCTGAAAAAATGTTTGAGACCCTCCCGGTCCTAACAGGGGTCTCGAGAAACGTCCAATGTCAGGCTTCAGCAATCCATTCTGCTCTCACATTTGGAGAACAACCCTGACTGGCACTTGGTGGGAAAGGGAGGTTCAGCACCCAGTGGGGCTGAGGATGAGGACAGGGGCCTAGTGAATGCTCTGGAAGAAGTCAGGTGTGTCTGTGGCCAGAAGGACTGTCCAGGGGAACGGCAGGCTGCAGCTCTGTCCAGGTGAAACGTCTAACTTCCGGGTGCATGCCACTCACCCCACGGAAACCGTAGGCAAGAATGCCTTGCAGGGCTGAGTTCTGTTGCTGCTGTAAACTGGTTATGCCTCTCCCTTTTGTTGTGACCTTAGTCCTTTGTTTCACCTTTTTCACATCTGAAACCATAATAACCCTGTATTCGTGACACTTTCAGGGTTGCTAAGTAGCCAAATGCAATATCATACATAGGGTTATGGCTTTAGGAGGGTGTGAAATTTGCTTATTAATCTGTATAAGTTCTGCCTATTAAGGGGCTATTCTCCTTCATGAGAAGGGCAAAGGTGGTTCCTGGAGACGTGCAAATTCTCCAGAGTAAATTTCACATTAGTGCCACGCTGCAGAGGGCCCTCCCTCTCCTTCCCGCCTCTCCCCTCCAGCTTCCTCCCTTGCTGCAGAAGTCCTTTATCACTAATTCCCAGGAAGTCAAGGCCCGGCTGTTCTGACGGCTCTCTGTACACTGGTCTTTATGAATGGACTTTTATTTAACTAATGTCTACTGACATTCATGAAAACTTGCGGAGCCCTGTGCCCAAGGCTACAACGACAAACACTCCCATGAAATAGGAGGTAGAATAATACAAGCACCAAAAATAATGAATACAAAGCAAAGCAAAAGAAGGATCACCAGGCAAGTACCAACGCTATAAAGGGGAATCCAAAGGAAAGGCGCCAGGTCACCTGCATAAAGCCAGGCTCAGCCATGACAGCTCACAGAAATGAGCGGGCACTTCAGTGTCCCACATTCATATGAGCATGGAGGTGTCCGGGCTAGTAAGTACCCTAGTAAGGTAAAGCAGGGCAAGGTGGGATACTGGGTGGCTCTACAGTGAAGACAGTTGGAAGGTTGGAAAGGGGTTGTGACCAGCTCTCTGGAGGGCTTACATCCCGGGGTAAAGGGTTCACAAAAATTCTAGAGAGAGCCACTGAGAGCCAAATAAGGATTTCATACAAGACTAAAGCTCGATTTTACAGTTCTAATATCGGCCAGTGTATGAAATAAGTCCCTCTGGGGCTGGGGGCATAGCTCAGTGGTACAGCACTTGCCTAGGATCAGCAAGGCCCTGGGTCAGCCTCAGCACCACAAAAATGCTTAAATACATAGGTCCTCCTGTTCAATCTTTTTCAAGAGTTATGTTTATCATCCACAACAACCAGACGTTTATTGTACAATATTTTATTCCTTTTGACATTGCTTTACTCTTCACTGTCTGTCAGCTAAGGTAATCCACCTTTCCTGTTTGTAGATAGGCATATTGACTGTACACAGATTTAACACAGAGCATCATTTTGAAGTCTCTTGAAATTTTTCCCTGAGCAAATGGATTCCTTCCACTTAATTAGGAATTTCTTTTAAAACGGAGGTTCACCTGTGGGAGCTTCAAATAAAATACAAATACTTTTGCAAATGCAACATCTTAACTCGATACCAAGTATCTTAGTGCACTCAACAAGTCAGGGGTTGGGAGGCTGAATACACCTTAGGAGGATGGGGTCCAAATCCCAGTGCTCACACTCACTGGGTGGACCATCTTAGCTCTGTGATGTAAACAGACTGAGCATGCGTTTTTCATTATCTGAAATGCAAACTTGAGCATGCCCACTTGGCTCAGTGGCACTACTATCTCCTTTGTGAGAGTAAGTAACAAACACCGCACATTCCACACGTGTTCCGTGAAGCATGCAAGAGTGAGCTCCAGGTTCATTGTCTCTCCACAGCTCCAGGACACAGCAAAAGGCTGGCATAGACCAGATGCCGTGTCTCCATTTGACACTGTTGGAGAAAAGGAACTAGTGATTGGACTTCTACATCTCCCCCACTGGATATGTGAGTGTGGGCACTTATTTAGCCTCTCTGAACATCAATTTCCTTTTCAGGAAAATGAAGAAAATGACCACTTTACAGTTATTGTAAAAGATCCTAGAAGAAACAGAACACGGAACATTCCAGGTACATGAATCTAGGCTGGTTCTCTGGCTTGGATAAGAACTGATTATGGTTCTGCCCTGTCCCTCATGGTAAGAAAAGCCCTTCACTCATTCTGTTCTTTTAATAAGTCATTTTGTTCCCCTGTGCATCCATTTAACTACCCTGGCTAGTGTAAATTATCTGTAAGGCAAAGGCAGAGCAGTTTTGAATTCTTTAAAGAAAAATGAAAACATTCAAACTTTTTTGGCGCATGTGTCTGGGCTGTGTGTTTAGCACTGAGGCCAGTGGGAGAGGGCCCACAAGAACTCCTTTTATTAAGGAGCTTGAGTGGACACAATGGAGGAGAGGAAAGAAACCCATGTCAAGAATATTCATAGCTTTGCCTAACCCCAGAAAGAAATGGGAATGACATCCATCTTTGGAGAGTGCAGTAGAATTTCTGTTCGGTTTAATTTGCAAGCTTATAGGGCTGAATGGGTATTCTTTCTAAATCCTCACTCAGCTCTCCTCTTCCATGTTCAACTTAAATGACTCATTTTCCAGAAGGCTGTTTTCAGCTGTGTTTCCACCAGCTCATTCTCTAAAAGAGTAAGAAAAACCTCAGAAGCAGCTGGGCTGTGTATCACCTCCTTGTTTATACATCCCTGTCATTAAAAACTACAGGTTGACACACATGGATGACTCTACTATTATACTGATGTTTATTGAGTGCTATTTTGCCAAGATGCTTTAAAAAGATAATTTCATTCTGTGCGCCTTTTCTCTTGTTTTATTTATGCTTTTTAACATAATAGGCGCTAGTTTGTGTACATCTCTGGTAAATCCATTTCTTTGTCTTTCAGCTGTGCTTAGGGAAGCTAAAGCTGACTCATGTTGGGTCTGACATTCCTTTTGAGCATGACCACATTCACATTCTCCTTACCTACCTGACAATCTCCAGCAACGATTCTGGTGAGGAGTGAATGGAGAGAAGACAACCACTGTACCACACGGTGTCTGGGGAGGTAAGGATCCCAGGGTCCTGGCCAAAGAGGAGGCAGCCCAGAGTCCCCATGAAATGTTCAGGCAAGCCAGTGACTTGAGAGCTCCTTGAAGAAGGAGGATCCAAAGAGATCCTGGTAGGTTTCCCCAGTCGATGTGACACAAGAATTGTGAAAATACAGTGTTGTCTCCATTAGAAACAATGGGAAAAAATCATGTTCTTCAAGGTCAAATAAGGGCAGAGCACCAGGCAGATGAATATGAAAACCTGCTGTAATCATTTCCAAGCTCAAAAACAGGCATGATTCACATCTGCTCCTGCTCCCTTCTCAAGCATATCTCCTTCGGGCGCCTCTGCAACATTAACTCCATTCCCTTGGGATGGACATCATCTCTTAGAATCTCATAACTGGAAACACCTTGGGGATCATGAAGGGTCACACTCTCATTTCTGAGATAAAGAAACAGAAGCTAAGAAAGGTGAAGGAACTTATCTGGCTTCATACAGGTCAGCCAGGGCCGAGCCAGCGCCAGATCTACAGCCTTGAGTTGCAGTGAGCTACACAAAGCATGAGAAGGTAATTTCTCCGATGCTAAATGATAATACAGGCAGCCCTTGAGTTGACTAAGAGCAAGTGGAGCGGGTATTTCATTTCCTCTTCTCAACCTCATCTATTATGAATCACTTGTGAGCAAAAACAATTGCTCAGTCTCCCTTTTATATGTCTATCCTTCTCTAATTCTCATTGACTAGATGAAGGTCTTCACCTGATGGGCAGGTGAAGGGGCGGCTTTAGAAAACAGGAAACGAAAACAGTACAGACAATAATAGCGGCTTTCATTGATTATGGATGGATGCCACATGACTTGCAACTTGCATGTCATTTTTAGATGAGCCCTCTAGGTCAAATAAAGAAACCCTGTGCTAGAGGGGCCCAGAGTTACACAACAGCTTCAGCATGGAGTCAGAAATTGAATCCAGGTCTAGAATTTGAATCCAAAGTCAATGCCATACTAGACTAGGAAGAATCAGAAACCAAACATTTGCATCTGTGCTCAGACCTAAGATTAGTAACAGAGCTGGACTCCTTGTCTGCCCACCTCCCTACCGAGCACAACGCCATTCAGACCACTGGCCCACCTGGGGCCAAGAAATGGAATTAAGAACTGTATAAAATCCCTAGAGGTCTCTTTCACCACCACCACAACTAGCCATCACACCTGCCTAAATGGAAGAGGACTCAGGGAAAGCAGAAGGAACAGGACCAACCAGGTACTTGCCTCCCCAACCCCAGGAGCACTAGGCACAAATTCGAGAACTATGCTGAACATCCCCAAATGGAGTCACGGTAACAGTCTGCTTTATGTTAGATTCACACCACTTAATAAAGATGATTTCACTTCCGATAAACAGCTACAAAGACCCAAATTATTTTGTGTATGCCACACTGAAAGAAAGTACACTGGTTCTCTAATACTGGTTTCTCAGAACAAGAACTATTTAATATAAAATATACAAGAACTCTTCACCTGATACCTTTTCATTTTAGGTTTTTATGTCTGAAAAAAATATGTGTATCATGATATAAAGCTACTAGGAATTGGTAACACTTCCAAATGAATTTTGTATTTTGTCATAAGGGCACCCAGGTACGTTTGAAACAAAGAACTATTACATTAATGCATGAGCTATGTAGTTTATGCAGTATTAATAAAGACTACATTGGAGGTGCACATTTTATGGACCCCCTATATTGATCCACAGCTCCCAGGAGAGACCTAAACAGGAATCATCACTGAGGTCAATTTACAAACATCCCCTGGGCCAGTCCTTCTCAAACTTTCATGAACTCACAAATTACCTGGGGACCTTATTAAAATGCAAATAGTAATTCAGCAGGTCAGGGGCCATATCTAAGATTCCGCATTTCCAGCAGGCTCCTGGGTGCAGCATCTGCTGCTGAGTAGCAGAAACCTGGCACTCATGCCAACTGACAGCCCACTCACCCTCCTACCCATCCTCTTGGCCATGTTCCCCCATCCATCCCGTCTGCACTGCTTGCCACTGTGTGTACTAAGGGGTGAATATAATTGTGTGTGTGTCCGTATGCATGCATGTGCCTGTGTACGCGTGAATGAGTCTCCTCGAAAGGTAAATCTCATCTCTTGGGCCTCATCGGCTCCCCTTTCAGTCCCATTAGCTTACAGACAAGACTTCGTTACACAACCAATTAAACTGTACTACGGCTGGCTTGTTGTTCCATGTGTGTCTGCGTTGATGTGGGTAGTCTGTGGGTGCTCTCCTGGAGTGCAAGGACAGGTAGTACATATTCTTGACAGCAACCAATGTTAGCTCAATAAATACTTGCTTGTGTTCAAGTTATCTTAACTGGAAATACATGCATCCTGGTATGGATATTAATGTATAAATAATTCAGTATATGAATGAAAGAATTTTATATACTGACTAATCAATAAAATATTTATTTCATAAAATGGTAGGGGACATTTATTGAGCACTTCCTAAAAGCCAGGTACTGAGTGAGCCAGGTACCTCAGGGCTGGGTGCCTAAGGTATGTTATCTCATTTAATTTTCACACATACAAGGAGAGAAGACACCAAAGCCCAGACTCAACCATTATGCAATCTGTGTCGCACACTGCGCTTCTCATTAAGTGCCTACTGTGTACCAAAACTCAGTTGTGATCCAGTAGAAGATCACAGAACCCAGTACCTGCCTGGTCTCCAGGGGGCTGCAGGCACAAATAATGAAGCTGCAACTTGCCAAGGGTGATAATGTGGGTCAGTACAAAGTGCTGGGGAGGAGAGAGACAGCCCTGGGCCTGCTGAGAAAGGCCTCAGAGTGACATTTCAACTAAGCCATAAGATAAACATGGGAGGGACCCATGCAGAGCCAAGGAGGACACACAAGGGGAAGGAGGCATCTGCAGGGCCCAGGGAGGTCAACAGCATGCAAGGCTGAGGAGCTCGAAGCCTGGTGTAGCCACACCCATGTCACACAGGGGGCAAGGTGGGAGACTATGTGGGCAGCAGCTCTCCCAGGGGAAGGGGGGGTGGCTATGTGACCGAGAAGTCATCTCAACATCACCAGGAGAGCCTTCCCAAGTGGCACACCCCATCCCAGGGTGTCAGCTCTCCTGTCCCCACCACCCAAAAGCTCACCAGAATCTGTTGGGGGAGAGAGGCAGGTATGGAGAGCTCCCCAGCTCCCCTGGGGATCCAGATCCAGATACTGTGGGTGAGAACCACAGCAGAAGAGGCAGGATGAGCTCAGGATTCAGGACTCTGTCCCCTAGGCAGCGGAGGCAAGAGAGCTTCACAAACAGGGAAATGACAGAATCAGATCTATTTTTAAAAGTTGCCAAGTATGGATTGGAGTGAAGAAAAACTGGAGACAGGGAGGACATGCGGCTGCAGAAATAGCAATAATAAAGATAATAATAGCTTATACTTATTGATGTCCCAGGCACTGTTCTAATTTAATGGTGTAATCAACAGATTTGAGAGCCTAATATGAAGCAGTGCTGGGAGGGAAAGAGAGAAGGAATTGATTCCAGCGAGAACTCCAGCAGAACAGGACATGGACCTGGTGTCCAAAACCCTGGTATTTTGCCACTGGGTGTCAGCTGAAGTCTCAGGCTGTCCTCACCCCCTCCCTTCCCCTCTCGGCACTTACTAAACGGAAAACAGACTCCTCAGTCAAGGCCTGATAGGAATACGCTTGGAGTCAGGCAGACTCCCAGGGTCAAAGAAGTCTGAGTTTGGTTAAAACTATGTAAGTTAAAAAAAAAGTGAAAAAAAAAAAAAAAAAGTGAAAACCTCCTCTAGAAGCAGCAGCAGTTTGCTGTGGGCTTGGCCAGAGATGATTCAGGAAGAAGCGATTCTGCTGCTTTCTGGGGCAAAAGTCCCATATATTTCCTCTGCTTGCGGGACTAAGAAAGTGGAGATTTGAAGGCCCTTCTGTGGTCTCCTAGAGAGGCCACTGAAGCTGCTCCTGAGACATGTTAGGCACTGTCCCTTATCAGGGAAGCCCAGAAAATAAAATATTATGACCGAGAGTTGAATTAAGTAAAAGGATCAATGGCCACAATAAGTTCAGGGAGAGGCAAAATACTGCTATAATGCTAATAGAAAGTTCTGTATGTACTCGTTCAGCCCTCATTTATTGAGTGGATACATGTGCCAGGCAAAGCATTAAGGACTGGGACAAGAACCTATAGGGCAAAAAAAAAATTAAAGGAAAAGAAAACCAGACTATGGAAGAGACTAAGTAAGCTTCCTTGCCCAGACGTCTGTTATGAAGTTCTTACATCATCTCAGAGCGCAAGACAGCTGTGACAGGAACAGTAGTCAGAGAAAAATACCACCCAGATGGCACCTTGACGGCCACCCTACGCACATGCCCCATCTACAGATCACTGCATTAGAAGGGAGAGACCAGGTTACGGGACAGGAACGTAAGAATTACATACCTCATTCGCCAAAATAACAGCAGTTCACTTCCAGCTGGCACTACCTGTCTATGAACAGTTCACAGGACTCTCCAGGATCTGAGCTGACAATCAAGCACTTGGCACTGTGCCAGAGGAAAAGAGACCTGTGGAGGGGGGTTGCTTCCACTGACAATCACCATGCCCCCCACAAGAGCACATGTCACTTCCAATCACAACATAGGGTCCACAGCTACTTCTGTGGCCCTACCAAAAGGAAAGGATATCAGGAAGAACAACCTACCACACTCCCAGAGCTGGAGAGACAGAATATTTGGTCACAAGGACCAATGATGGCCACATGTAGCTGGTGGAGCTGGCTTTATTTTAAAGGTTGATAATCCCAAAGACTGAGCTCACACATCTGCCTTGATCAGACAGGCTAGCGTGTTTGTTGTCGGTAGATAAACCAAAGCTGTTGCTGAATTCTGCCCCTGAAGCTGTGATGAGCTATCAGAAGATGCAGCGATAAAGAAGAGGGATGGGTCTGTGATAAGGCATGAAACTGAACTTAAACTGATTAAATGGGGACACCCCTGAGCTACTCCCTACCTATCTCCTTCAGTAGGCCCTTTAACCATATGTCTCAGGAAGAGTTACAGAGTTTCACAAAGTGGAAGATCCATGCTAAGCTCCTTTCTGACCATCGACTGACAGAAAAGACTTCACACACACACACACACACACACACAGAAGCAGCAGCAGCAAAAACCAACCTTCTCAAAAAGAATTTCCATGTCTCAGGAGAAAACAAATACAAAATGCCTTATTAGAAAACCTGAGAGATACTAATATATCTCAAAAACTTTCAGAAAGAACTAAAATCTGTCATAGAAGTTCCCTGAAGGATTACGTTGCAGCATCTCAGATTAATAACATTAATAGGACAAAAGTACATCCAGTTGAGACTGAAACTCTTCCCCAACTCACACTGGTTACGTGATTGAACCGATTTCAGGGAGAAGGAAGAACTGTAGCCAGACCTCAGAATGAACTTGCCATCCTCCATCAAGAGTGCTGCTGAGTATGGTAGTTCCCCCTACATTATCCAGTTTCATTTTGTGATGCTTCAGTTACCCGCAGTCAACCACAGTCTGAAAGCATTAAATGGAAAATTCCAGAAATAAACAATCCATAGATTGTAAATGGTGCATACATGGAACCTCACACCATCTTGCATTGGCCAGTCCAGAATCTGAATCACCCCTATACCAGGCACATCCAGACAGTAAGCTACCTGCCCCTCAGCCAGTTAGTGGCCATCTTGGTTATCAGGTCAACCACTGTGGTAGCTCAGAAACTGTGCAAGAAAGCCCTACTCTACTTAGTAACAGCCCCAACTTGAATGAGTAGTGATGTAAAGGAGGCACCAAGGTATAAATCCCATGAGATGACAGAATAGCTAGGTTCTAAGTGGCAGGGGACAGAGCACACAGGAGAAAACACAGCATGTGTAGGGTTCAGTACTAGCTTTGGTTTCAGGCATCCACTGGTGGTCTTGGACTGTGTCACCCATGGATAAGGGGGACTACTGTACATAAAACAGAATCTTCATAACTTCTGACTGCCAGGCCAAGTTAGGCAGCAATTCTTGAAGTACATACCTGGGCTTGCTTCGTTACATATTTTACTTGGTTTTCTCTCTCCCACAACAACCTGTGAAGCAGCTGTCATTTTTAGTTTACGGATGAAAATTCTGAACACGGGAAAAGTTGAATTGCTTGCTCACAGTCCTGCATGTCAGGCACAAGAGATCCCAGGAAAAGCCCTTCAGTTCCTAGTTCCTAGGCTTCCTCTTGAGAAGAAACAGCCTATGGTTACAAAGGTCATTCAGAGTGATGGTTAATTGGCAGGCTTGGGTGCAAACTCAACTCCAAGCTTTGGGAGTTGTAATTTCCTCAACTGTAATGGGATATAAAGAATAAATGAGATTATATGTGATGCTCAGGACAGGCCTGGTACACAGTAAATGCTCAGTAAATGTTGGCCGTCTTCATCATCTAGGTTCTTCTACCTTATAAAGCTGGGAAGCATTTAACTACAACAAAGGTTACACTCAACCTCTTCAGCAGTTTCACATATATATCTCTCTAAAGCTTAATGGGCAGTATATGCCAAGGCAGAATGACTGATGAAGAAACCCAACTCCTTTAGGGTCAATTTCAAGATTAGCATCATCGTAACCAAGATTTGATATCTTAATATGCAAAAGACATTATTCCATGTCCTCTGCACATATTAATTCATTTAATCCTCACTCTCAAAAATGCTGCATGGCAGATTCTACTAAGATCCTCATTTTAAAGATAAAGAAGTCAAGACCAACAGATTTTAAGTAATTTGCCCCACTCCATAGACCTAGGAAGTGGTCAAGTGAAGATCTAAGCTCAGGAAGATGACCTTCAAGCCTGAGTTCCATCCCTAAGCCACGTTGCTTCTATGTAATAGTAATTCATTATCTAATGTAAACTCTGTGCACAGTGGTCACTGAGGCAATGACAATACGGGCTATGTCAGATGTTTGAAGTGATGCATGACCCCTTGCTGCGTGATGAGGTGAAGTATATTATGCACAAGCTGGGAGAATAGTCAAATGATCCAAGAGGTCAACAAAGCAGAGCCTCCAGCAATGACACAGAGAAAATATACCAGGTACACAAAATGACAGGCAATCAGAAGAGAGCTCCTTTTCTGAAGCAAATGAACAGGGACAAACCTAAGAGACAGGGTCCATCCATCCAAGCACAGAGTTAGGAAGATCAGCTGCAGTGTTCATCAGCGATTGCCCTAGTGCTCACAGGTCTCCTCAGCAGTGCCAAAGTGAAGGCAAAAATAAAAACCAGCTGTGTGTAGACCAGGTCAGAGAAGAGGCTGAGAATCAATTCTTGACCTGGCTTCTGACTTCTTACTTGGCTTTGGCAAACTCAGAGCCTTCGGTATGTGTGTTAGAGCAGGTGATAAGGATGCACCCGATGCTCACACTGCCAGGGCAGGTTCAGGTCAGGAGGAGGGAATGAGGAGTGACCACGACTGCTACTTTGAGTCATGTGCAGCATCTGGGTGTGGACACAGGCAGCTTGTGAACTAGCCCCCGGAGTGCCAAGCGTGTTGATGCTGACTCTACAGTGTGTGGCATCAAGGAACTTCAGACAGAAAGAAACTGTCACCCTCTCAACAACACCCTCCACGCTGGAGGGCTGCCCCCAAGGACCCGCAGTCTGGAACTCTCCGGTTTCTGACCACTTCGCAAAGATGGCTGAAAGTCCTTAACTGTACATTTCAAACCCTTCAAGAGCTCTTAGCACGAGACAGATGGAAAAAATGCATTTTTGGCAAGATTTTCACCCACTCAAATGTAGCAATTTGCCTCCAAATTAAATCTTAGAGTTTCAAGCAGCATTTAGTGCTGGCAAAAATGCAGCTTCCTGGTTCAAGATAGCTAATAACTCTAATAGTTATTGAGTGAGATGTGGGCAAATGCAGCTGATATCTGGACATAATTTCCCTTGAAATAACCTCGGAAGAGAAAACACATTCATAATGAGACAGAATGGATTTTTGCTGAACACAAAAATAGTGTTGGACATGTTGTTAAACCCCAAAGGGCATCTTTACTGCCTCTGTGGATCAATGATGTCCTTTTGACTCTCCTTTCCCAAAGGATCTCTAGGGTGGAGTGAAGGTAGGGGTGGGAGCACAATGTAGGAAGGGGAGGAGGGAGCACAGGAAGCTACCATGGGGTGATGCCCCCCACAGAACCCCTTTCTGAAAGTTCTGTGGTTAGAAGCTCAAACTGCGCAGTGCCGCGTGGAACACCACCCAGTGTGCTCACAGTGCAGGTGCCGCCCCGCCAGATTCCAATCCCACCATCGACCCCATGTCTCCTAGAAGGGGTGAACCTCTTCTACTCAAGCAGTTGACAGCTTCTAGCTTCTCTGACTACAGAACTTGAGCTGCTCCAAGCAACCTGGCACAGCCACTGAGGTTTGGAATGAGAAGAAATGTCTCAGACTCTGTAAATATTATTAAATATTATAAGCCTCCCTAGAGAAAAAGTATAAAGAGAAATTGAAGCCCACATACATTCCAGGGGTAGACAAACTACGTAGGCACGTGCATCATATGCATGGAACAATAAAAAGTTTCAGTTTATCAATATATAAACTAAAATAAAACACACTCATTGGGCAGCAATTTCCTGACTTTGCATTACTCAAGTTATCTCCAGGTTTGGACAATGGAAGATTGTGCTTTTCTTAGCTAACTTGAATCCTGCTGCAAACATGGAAATATCAGTAATTACCCTAAAGATTTGCTCTTTTTTACTTCCCACTAAAAAAAAATACTAGTAAATAACATTGGCCTTCAGTTCATAAAAGTGGAATTACTGGGTTTTTTATTACTTTTCTCAGGTATTTACAGAATCTGGATGCCTTCCCCTGAATCTTCTTTTTTGTTTGTTTTTTTCCCTGAATCTTTCAAAAAGTCACTTTTTTCAAAAAGTCCCCCACTTTCTCCCAAGAGCTGCTGTAAGAGGGGAACACGCTGGGTGTACCCAAGGGCAGGAGAACAAGAAAGCCTCCTCTTTCCCGTATGGGAAGTCAGCACATCTGATTGCTCTCAAGAAACCATCTTATTTGAGTTGCTGGTCCAGCCTCTGCACACGGCTCCAGTGTTGATCTAGATGCTCCATTTCAGAAATCAGCTAAAGGGTTTGTTCAAGAAATTGGGGGTATGAGTCTATTTTTAAATGGGGGGAGGGAGTACATTGGTCTAAACATTTCTTCTCCTGATGTGAGTTAGAAGTTTTTCTCTAAAAAAAATGGTACATTCATTCTCCCAACAAATATATTCTAACTATCAGATTCACTATGATCAAATAATGGTACTGAAAACCTACTGGATATTAGCCACCTGATCTCCATATCATGGCCACAGAAAAAAGATGAGGATGGAAGCCGAAGGAGGCCTAGGGGCCTGTACAACACTCATAGCACCTGCCATTGCTAATGCCACAATGGTACAACAAGCTACGTTGAAAACAAAAAATACTGTAGCAAAATAGGGAATATTCACTCAACACCAGAGAGTAGCCTTCAGACAGAAGCTCACATCCAACACAGATCTTGAAACATGAATCAAACAGGCTCCTTCTGTTTCCATCATGGGCTCCTTCTTGTGGGCCATTATGTACTGATGTGACTTCAGAGTGTCCCCAAGGTCCTCTCTGTTCCTCATCCTACAGACTACCCCTAGAAAGTTGCATCTGCTCTCCGATTTCAGTTCCCATTGGCACTCCCCACCTTGAGCCCAGGCCGTTCTCTGGAGCGTCAGAATCCCTTTCATGCTGGCCTTCTTCATCCCACTGGCGGGAGTTGCCTTGCATGCAGCATGACCAACATTTAGTTCATTGTTTTTCCCCAACCAGTAGAGCTCACCCTCCTCGGCTCTTTATCTGAGCTGTGAGTACCACCAGGCAACCAGATCTGAAACAGGAAGCCATCCTTGAAGCTCCTTCGTTCTAAAGATATCACATTCACTTAATCGTTAGGCCCTCTTTGTTTTAATTTCTGTTTCCCAGTTCCCTCCATCTCCTACCTCTGCCATGTCCTTTCTCTCACCTAGACTTGCACAAGAGTTCCTACTAACCTATCCTCTATGCAGTTATTTGAATAACATAATTAAAAAGTAAATCTGCAAAAGGCTCTTCCTTGTCTAAAACTTCTCAGTAGCTTTGCACACTAGCCAGAAAATAGTGACCATGAATCCACTCTTGGTACAGATCATGGCCCTTATCATCTCCAAGGCCCAGGACTCACCCATAAAGGGCCTCTCTTTTTGCATAATTTTCTCACAAGAACTTTCTAGGCTTTCCCTCCCAACTTGGCTCTTCCAACCTATCTGGTTTACTAACTCAGTTTGGCTCAAGTCCTTGCTTCCAAGACCTAGCTGTACTTAAAACTCAGACTGAAAATCTCCCTTCCTGCATGCTCACCTGTGACAACTCAGTTTTGGCCAGCCCTATGCCAGCTTCTACTTCCAGAAAGCCAACTTAGATGAGGTTTCCAAGTTCCTACTATGCAGGTAAAGACACCAAAACTCTGTCCCTTTCTGGTCTTAGCCCTAGGAAACTGTTAACATCTACATGTTGCTCCAATTAGAATTGGTCAGGGAGACTGGAGGGTTCTACACCCTCTTTACATTTCAATACCTCCACCTCTCACTTATCCACCTCTCACCTGAAAACCTAACAGTGCCTTGCAGTGCCCAGAAGTATAATTGCATGTGAAGATACTGTACACTCAGAACCAACCTGCTCTGCCCCACTAACCACCACTCCTCCCACAAAAGAAGTGTTCAAGTGACCCAGAGATTCACAGACCTTTACTCCATAAACTATGTTTATACCAAGAATCACTGAGCTCCAACTTGTGATCCTGCAATTGGGAAAGGAAAGAAGCTCGAGAAGGAAACAAAGCAGTCAGCTTTCTTGTC
The DNA here is from genome assembly GCF_902686455.1 of Sciurus vulgaris. Taxonomy (NCBI): domain Eukaryota; kingdom Metazoa; phylum Chordata; class Mammalia; order Rodentia; family Sciuridae; genus Sciurus; species Sciurus vulgaris. Next base: position 17,532,072 of record NC_136468.1, on the reverse strand, counting down.
TCCAGGTAGATGGCCAGGCAGTAACCACCTGGTTTGCTACAACCAGCCCAGCCATGTTATCTGTGGAATGAAATGACCCAGCTGTGTGATCTTAGCTCTGAGAAGCCCAGTCTCCATGGCAGGAAGCTGGGAAGGGTGAGTGGTGAGCAGGCACACAGCAATGAGAAACAGCAGCTCCATCATGCAGGCCTGGAGACTGTGCCCAGGGACCGCCTCTGAGCCAACTCGTCATTCTCGTCGACCTCTGTAGCTCACTCCTGATGCTGAAAATGGCCAGAAAGAACTGTTCATGGACCCACGTCAGCATTATGCCACCACTCAAGACACAATGTCCTGAGCCAAGGATTGACTCGGAGCCTGGGACTGTCACATCTCCCTTTCTAACCAAAGTACTCCCCTTGAATACAAGGACCCTGGTCCTCAGCTTTGATCAACCTAAATGGGTCATTAGACACCCTAACTGGGATGGGATGCTCCAGACCCTGCAGGGCACCAATCTCTCAATTCAAAATCTCTGTCCACTGACTACTTACCCTTCAATCTGTATGTGACTGTCTCATCCAACTGGTATCTGTTTTGGGGTACACTACATGAAACTGAAATCCAATTCACAAGTCCCATGCCCACCCACTCCCCCACAGTATTGTCAGGCTAATAGCCACAAAGAGCATGTGTGAGTACACAAGTCACTTCTGGAGCACTGCCACCTGCTAGATGTATAATCTTGGAAAAATACTCAACCTTCCTTCTCAGTTTGCTTGTATGCAGAATGGGAATAATCAAAATGCCTACTATCCCAGGGTCAAATGAGTTAACACACATAAAATGTTGAGAACAGTGCTTGATATCAGCAGTAAAAATAAATGTCAACTGCTACCCTTCCAGCACCAGAACCAAACCCAACCGGCTGCTCACAGAACTCCCACATGCCAAACTCCTCCATGCATTTGCCTATGTTCCACACTACCGAAGGTTCTAGAAAACACTAATGAACAAGCCAAAACCTTCACAATACTTATACTCTAGAGGAAGAGACATATCAAAAATAAATATATAAAAGAAAACTGACAGTATCAAAAAGTTCACACTGTCAGGATGATGTAACAGAGAACAACAGAGAAGAAAGTCACATTTTCTATGACAGTTGATGACGGGCAAGGCACACTGAAGTAGCGACTTCTGAGCTCAGACACATGAAAGGACCTCAAAGAGGGCTTCTCAACCATGGCACCATGGACATTTAGAAACAGACAGTTCTCTGCTGTGAGGGGCTGTCCTGTGCTCTGTAAGGTGATCATCGTGCTCTGACCTCTAGCCACTAGATGCCAATAGCACCCCAGAAGCTGTGACAAAGTCACAAAGCTCTTCATTGAACAATTATGCAATGACAAATTAAGCAGCAACATTGTTACCGCTCTAATCTCATTTCTTGAGCCAAGTTATCGCTTTCCATTCCTGGATTACCAACTTGTTTTTCTTTCTCTATATAGCCATGTCTTGGCCTCTACTGACCTCTTTACCTCTATGGAAGACCCCCATACCCAACTTCCCTTGCACAATTCCTCTCCCGGCTCTACTCAAAGTGTCTCACAGTCTAACTAGTGTGTGTCTGCCTAACACACACTAGGTGCTTTATGCATTTTTGCTTAGTGAATTAATTGCTGTGTCCTCAGGAATTTTATAATCATTTAGAGTTCACAAAATACATTGCAACATAACTCTCAAATAATAATGAAAGTGATATGTGACATAAGATAACAGAAAAGTGTTTTACTAGAGTTCAGATCCAGGAAAAAAAAATACTGTCAAGTAAGTGTTTTACTCATGTGTACAGAATAAAATAAATACCATATGCTGTAGAATTGTGATTCCCCTTCCCAGTACAGTTCTATACTCACCACGGTCATAATCCCACTGGTAACCAGTACACCATAAACAAATGCAAGGTTATAAATATGACCATTGCCGCCACTGGAAAAAACACTACAGACACCAATGGATTATTTCAATCTAAAGATTCCTTTGGATGTAGGAAGATTACAGTTGTGTGTCTGAGGTCAATGCTGAAAGGCATCTTCCCCTGCCTTTCCCAGATATATCACATCTACACAGTTGTATTCCTGAAGAGGTGTCCCAGGCCTCTGAACCCACAGCAGGGCCAACATCAACCAGTGGACACTCACATGAAATCATCAGCCAGCCACACCAGCACCCACACACACCTTACCAGTTGTTCCATATTTTACCTATTTTTCTTGGTGACTCCCTTCTTTGGCTATCACGCCATTGATGACACTGTCTCAGATCACAAGAACAATATAGAAATGTTTGTCCCTTTGGCTACAAATGTGAGCTCATGGGAGAGTATTCTGAGAAGATAGCAGGCTACCAACCTGAAAACCTTCTAAGATGAACTTGAAGAACATACTCCCAGCTCAAAAGCAAACACACAATTCAGAGATTGGGAACCACCCTGGAGTTGGGTCAAAAGGTTCATCCTATGGTTCCAGAAAATAATAATCCCCTGGATTTAAAGTTCAACAAGCATGAATTCACAGTTAGGATTCCAGGACCATGTCGTCAACCACACGAGTGCATTCCTACAGTGGCCCCGCTAGACTTTCAGCAGAGGCTTTTGTGACACTGATGTTTGTAAATATTCCCAACTCCTGGCCACAACAGTCACTGGATTCCTACTCCAGAGATAAATCAAAACATGAGTATATTACACAAAGATTGGTACACAGATAAATTTTATTCCCATGCTTGATTGCTCATAATACAATTAGAAATCATGATAAACTAAAAAAATAATTTCCCTTCCAATGCCCTACACAATAGCAAATTCTCAAATAAACCTTCCCAAAACACCCTCCTGACTGCATAGAAGTAAAAATTTCCATTTTACAAGTGTTGATCCTGAGGTATAGACAGACCAGGTGCTTTAGACTTGGCCAAAATTGTGATCAGAGGGTAAAACAAACCTTGGATATTTAAACTCCAGCTTAACTGGGAACCCAGTGCTCTGCTCCCCTCTTGATGTTACCTCTTAATTTAGCACTTGGGTACAGCCCACATTTAAACACCTACTCACAGACTTTACACCAGATTACACTCCTTGACAAAGCTGTGTTCCCAGACCCACATCTTGTACCCACATAGAGAATCCAAGAATTCCAGACTACAAGGATCTTAAAGATTATCCAAGTCTGCCTCCTCATTTAGCCAATTATCCCAGTTCTCTGCATAGCCCACCACTACTCTCCATCCCCAAATAAGGCAGTGCGCAGACTCACCTGCCCCAGTCCATGGCCAGCCCCACAGCCTGCCAGGCCCTCCTGCACCTGCATTCCAGTATCAACAAGCAAACCTGCTCTTTCTAGCATATACCTAGTATTTTCAAACCTCCATGACTATGCTGCTATCTTGTCTACCTAATCAATCCCCAACAACCAGTTCAAGGGTCGCCTCCACTGCAAAGCATTCTCTGACCCTCTCAGCATTATCACCCCTCCCTCATCACCCCCATGGCACTTTTGACATACCTCAGACACAGTGCATTCACACAGACCACCCAGAAACATATCTTCTTCCAATAGAAGGTAAGTTCCTTTAAGACAGGGACTGCATTTCATTCGTTTCTGTCATCTTTGCATCTAGCCTTGCACCCACGACACTCTAAAGAGTTATAGGAAATGAGATCAAGAGAAATAAAGAAAAGATGGAGGAGGAGTTAAGAGATTTACTCAATGTCACCAAATGGTCATAAGGATTACACCCAAGAAACCCCAATGAGTAGGTGTGTCAAACAGACCAGGAGTAAGAAAGTCACTTAGGAACCTACAGAACAGCCCCCAACCACCTACCTCCTCCATCTTCTCTCCACTAAAGAGAAGAGAGTTTCTGGTTCCTCCGATGGGGACATTGCAAGTGAAAATGACTATGAGAAGGTTGAATCTTCCAGGAGGACAAGAGCAGCTGATAAGGGCACTGGGGGAAGAGTTTAATGAGTAAGAGTCTCTTCCATTGAAAGCAAATGCTCAAGAGACATGGACATGATCCTGTCTGGAGAGTTGCTATTGGAACAGCTCTTCCACCACCAAACCCTCCAGCCCTCAACCTTCTAGCACAATGATCCCAGGGACAGTGTCTCTGGGGACAGTAGGTCTTTCTGGCTGTCCCTTCCAAGTCTGGGAAAGCCCCATGACTGATCACAGCCTCTCCTACTTGCAAAGAAAGTCAGCCAGGAAAGCCAGCCAGACAAGAGATTAGCCAGCTGGCAACAGCTACAGGGGTGGGTCGGTGTGAGCCCAGACCAGCTCCCATCAAGAAATAGGGCCTTGCCAAAAGGTGAGGAGCCACCAGGTCCAGCCCCCAGCCAGCCTGCTCTGACAGTGTCATAGCAATCCACTTCCCTGGGGCCCGGCCCCTCCCCAGCTGCTGCCAATTTGCACCTCATTAGCAACAGCCTCTCCCTAGTGACAGTCCCTCAGAAATCCCAGACCAAGCACCTCATTGGTGCTAAATGAACTCTGGGTGTTTGGGGAGAATGGCATCTGAGCTGCTAGGAGAAGGGTGAGGCTCAGGGCTCTCAGAAAACCAGGAGAGCATGGGCTACAGAGAAGAGCACGGCTTCTGGCAGAAATCAAAGGCTCAAGTTCAGAGGTGCTGAAATCAAAGGGGTATTGAAAAACTAGTTGTCTGCAAGGAAAAGGGCGCTGACCTGGGTCAGGATGCCATCAGAGGTCACAGGACGGGCCTCCTCTACTTGGATGCTCAAAAAAAAAATGATGTGGAATTCTCCCTTTCCCCCTATCACAGAGAGAGAGCTGAAAAAGATGAATCGTCTATGAAAGTCTTAAAAGCCCTTCAGAACTAAGACACATGAAAAACATTATTGTCTGCTTAAATAATCCAAAGAAAGGCATGAATATGCTTAAAGATCTTTTGAGGAAAAACAAGAAGAGCAAAACTTTCAGCTCACCATGGGGAGAGGAACACGTTTTTACCCCAGCTCCTCCAGAAACTCCCACTGATGTGAACATGGAGGAAATAACACCATCACAAGAACAAAGAAAGCAGGAGAGATGGTGGGAAGAGATGTGCAGAATGTAGGGCAGCTGGAGCGTAAATTGAATCAGGAAAGGTAGAACAACCTGGAAATTCAGTGAATGATGGGAGAAAGCAAAACAGAAAGAGGTGGGTTCACACCATGGAATTCCAGAAAGCCCAGAAGTGACAGACACCAGGTCTGGCTGAAAGTGCGCTCCTGAGGAAAGGCCCAAACAGGAAGAATTCTTTATAGAGGGTTCTTAGGCCCCATTGAGGGCAGACTGCAGTACTCCTATCACGCACAGCCTTAAGATGGGAGATTTCATTTTCAAAAGAGCTAAACGGAAGGAACTAGAAAACACTGGCCACTCTAGAATTGAGTGTGAGGCCCTCTACTAATGCAGTGAGATCAAATGAAAGTCTACATCCTAAATAATAAAAACACAGCCTCAGAGCAAACAGCTGTCAACCTCTTTAAATGAAAATGGGTGATTCTGCTCTGAGAAAAACTAAACAGAAAATATGAATGTTTAGGGTTTTCCCAATAAAACAAACCAGGACCCCATGGCGAAGCTTAAGAGCTCAAGTCACGCACACATGAAACCTCCATCTAGACTTTCCAGGCTTCTCTTAAAGGATATTGGATTACCAGATATTTGAAGAGTCTCCAACATGAAGATACCAACATAAATAGAAGAAAACAAAGTTAATACAGAGTGAATAAAATATTCAAAAAGTGTAGCTAAGATCCTCAAAGAGTACAAGAAGATATTAAAGCCACAAAACCAGAATAAAGTCCAATAAAAAGGAACATCAGAAAACATGAAAGAGCTCTTAGGAATTAAAAGTATAATCACACAAAAAAAGTTTTTAATCCACTGAAAGGACAGAGAATAACAAAGAAATCTCCTGGAAAGCAGAATAAAAGTGATGTAGAACATGAATAAAGAAGTAAGTTGGATAGTCCAGTAAATACAATAGTTATATAATATAAATTCCAGGAAAAAAATTGGTAAGACGGAGAAAAAGAAAATATCTTTCCCCAAACGCAAATAAGAAGGCAACCAGAAAATTTCTTAGAACTGAAAGTTTTCAGGTGGAAGAGATCTAAAAATTTCCACCTACCATGAATATATGTGGCCATGCTAAGGCACATGAATTTTGAAAATCCTAAATAGCAGACATAAAGAAAAAAATGACCAAAAAAAAGCACAGAAAGAAAGAAAAAAGCATAGAGTCAAAATGGAATCAGATTTCTCCACTGCAACTTCAGAAGCCTAGCAGCAGCAGGGAAATGCCTTCACAATTCTAAAGTAAAATTATTTCCAATCTAGGACTCCCTACCTTGAATGGAGTCCAAAAATCCAATTAAGAGTGATGGGAGAAAAAAATATTTCCAGATATTCTATCTACCTCCCAGGCACCCTTTGGAAAAAGCAACTGCAAGACATTTCACATCCTGAGAAACTTTTTCAACTTGGTAATCAAAAAGCATTATGAAAGTTCTGGGGTGGAGGGTGGACTCATTTCATATGTTTCCTTTGTTGTCAAAATTGTGTGCTCCATCAAACAAGGCATTTCACAAGGAAAGGTGAAAAATAAGAAAATCTAGAAAACAGAAGATCCAAGAAAAGCAAAAGGCAGTGGGAAATTGAATGATGGGGAAGAGAGTTACATAAAAACCAGTCCAGAAGGAGCAAGAGAATGGAGAGAAGCAGGGGGGCCCCATACCTTATTTAATAGGACCGGATGCAACAGAAAATTCATGATTTTGTTAAGAATTTGTAGAAGAATTAGGAGTAGATTCATATAAAAAGAATTTCAAGAGAGAGCAATAATTCCAGGAAGAAAAAGTCTTTCTAGCATAATGGATGATTCATAAAATTTGTAAAGTGGAAATAAGATAAGCATTTGTTAGTGGTTTAAATAAAAATTGTATGTGAATATATTGAACAGACAGGGACACCGGAGGGTAGGACAAAAGAGAACTAAATCCTCCCCTTCTCCTACAAGTGAACTGAGAAAAAAATGACAAAACAGCACTCAGTGGCATATTATGTATGAATCCATGCATCATAACAGCTAAGGGGAAGAGAGTGTGAGAGACATGAGACACGTGGAGAAGGAACTTCTGGGTTTTGTTGTAAATTCTATAGTTCAAACTACAACTGATGCATCAAGCTTCCCTTTTGTGTTCTTTGAATAAATAATACTGCATTTTAAAATGAAACCCCAAAGTCGATCAATCCTCACACATCTGCAGTTGCACATCTTTAAAATGATTTGCACCATTAGTAACCCTCTGTTTCAGAGCTGACATATAAGAAACTTTCCTGGAAACTTCGTAGGGGCCTCATGCTATTCCAAGGCAGATGGCATGCATGTGATTCAACCTGGTGGTGACAGCGGTATCTTGGGGTGTTCACATCACTTCAGTCACCCCAGAAGCAATGCAGGGCAAGGGGCATCATCCACCTCAATTTTTAGATAAGGATTCAAAGATTATTTGAAGGTTAGCACACAACACACAAACAAAGCAAACCCCATTTACACACACAGGCACCCCTACCACAAGCATGCATGCTCTAGGTAGTAGGTAGCAGTATTCTGTAATATGGATGGACCAGCACCACACAACAATGTGTTTCCAAACATGCTGACCCCTTCATCAGTCTAGGGTAAGTGAAGAGGGCATATGTAAATGCAGACTCTCAGGGGGAAAAACTCATGGGTCACATTTTCTTTTTTCCATTTCAAATAAAACTGGCTTCACTGAGTAACTTAGGAAGAAATGAAGTTTTTCATCTTAAAGCTTAGTATTGTTCAATAACACTAGGACAATGCTTGAGAGACTCTACATGATTAACTGAATTTGGTTGAAAAGCAGTTTTCCCTTCTTAATCCTGAAATTAGTTAGCAAGATATATCCCCTCAATTGGGCAGGTCATACGAGTCTGTGGATCCACTCATCACTCTGGGTGGCATTAAGCCAAGATTTTATCCCTCCACACATGTTAATATTCCTTTGATCTCAAGTTTCTCTCTCTCCTCTTCTATTTTTCTCTGTTTTCCATTTATATGGAAAAATGATGGTTTTCTAAAATGCAGGGCATGAGCCAGCTCTTGGGCGTTGCCACAGGAGGCACATAATGCAGACAATCAGCTGGGCGTCTTCCTAATCCTCCAGGAACAGGCATGAAAGCCAGCAGACGGCATTCGTCACACCAACTTTCCACCGCCGTGTTGCACTCCATTTACCGCCGATGAGGTCTGGAAAGAGCGTGCAGTTTACAGCTGAATGCAAAGCTTTCTTGCCTGCAAAACTCTCCGCATTTCTATTAACTGGCCTCGTCAATCTCTGTTCATGTAACAGAGTCCGACAGTAATGCAGCCTTTTGACAACGCACACGTCAACTACTATTTTCCAGTTGATTCAGAACATATATTTCTCCTGTTAATCTGGTTAGTGATTTCTAAGTATTAGAATCTGGGGGGGAAAACTGTCCACTTAACTGAAAAATAAATAAATAATAAAACTCCAAAGATGTGATTCTGGGAATTTCTCCAAACAGTTTGGAAAGAAAAGAAAGTTCCCAGCTCAGCAGCAAGCCATGTTCCCAAATTTTCTGTGTGTTTTCCTTGTTGAGAACTTAGGACAATGCTGTTTTGCTAAAATATAAATGAGTGACATCACAGCTAAACACCGTTTGGTTATACTACTTGATGCAAAAACAAGTTTTGGGTTCAGACTCAGAACAGCTCACATTCATTCTCCTTGCTTAGTCTTTCCCAAATCCTCACCTGAGACAAGATCACACCACCTCCTATTGTCCTGGAGGCAAGAAAAGAGCCAGCCTCTTGGCCACCATGGTCCCTGCAGAAGAGAGCACAGATCTCTCTTCCCTCTTCATGGTCTGGCAACAGGAGGCAGGCTCTTGTTCACCCTTGAGTGCTGAGAGGCACGTCAGGCTGGAGGTGACACATCGGCAGCAAAGGCTTTTGCAGCAATAACTTCTGTAGTTCCCAAAGCAGGGGAACCAGCAATGGCTTCAGGAAGAACAAGGACTTCCCCACATTTGAGTAGTGAGTACTACCTCTCTGCTCAAGACCCTCCAATGGCCCCTTCTTAATGATGAAATCTAAGTTCTTCTGATGACGTTCAACGTCTTCCCTAACAAGCATTTAACAAAACTTCCCGGCCTTATCTTCGACTACATCCCTGTGCTCAAAGCAAAAGTCTTCCCTGATTCACACTGACACACGAAGGTTGGGCATGTCTACCTCTGTCATTTTTTCACACAATTCCTGCTGCTGGAATACTTCCCTCCTGTGTCCCTCTCTCCTCCTGCTGAAATCCAACCAATTCTTCAAAGCCAATGCTCCAGGAAGACTTCTTGCACATAGAACTAACCTCTCCCTTCTCAGGGTTTCTGCAGCCCAGAGGATCCCAGGCACTGCTTTCTGCCTGCTGTTTACCTTGCTTCAAACTGCTGATGTCTAACAAGTATAAAAGAGACAGAACTCTTTTATGTGGGGATTTCTAGGTTAAAAAATTCAAATGATCTATTTTAAGGATGTTCAGAAGAGATTAGAATTCAAAGAACTGTGGTCCAAAATTCTGTTTCTAGTTTGCCAGGTAGAACCTAGGGTATGTTTTCACACCATTGAATCAAATTTGAACAAGTCCTTCAATTCCCTTCTCTACCCAGCCATCTCCATTCCTCCCTGATGGTAAAGATCTGCTGAATCCTCAGCCTGATGCTGATACCTGTGCTGCCCCCAAATGTCCCCCTCCTTGCTTTTATATTCTGTAGGATAGCAGATCAATTCTGTGCCTCTCTCCATACTTCAACCATATATTCTTGGTAACCAAGATTCTGGTTTCTCTTTTATTTCTAGCACTGAAGCATAATATTTAATGAGTAGTAGGCATTCAAATACATTTTTACTTACCCAAGAAATTATAAGGAACTTAAAAATGTTAAGGTAGAAACCATATATTTTCTACCTTTGGATTCCTCACTCACTTGAAATAATATTTTGCACATATAACAGATGAGTATTCCATCGCCATTCTGATAAAATAGATAAGTTTTTATCTAGGGGATTGTTCATGTTATAAAACAGCGAGAAAAACCCAATGTTCTCCCAGGGATTATACTTTTATTTCAAGAACTTTTTCCCAGTTTCCAAGATCAAGGCTTCAAAGGGAGCACTGGGTATGTGGAAGAGCCTCAGAGACCACTGAGGTTCATGCATTTCATTTCTCATCTTCTAAAGCTCCTCTCCTTTCCCATTTCTCATCATTCCCACAAATTATCTCCTTCCCTTCAGCAGAGGATGCACATTACTTGAGTTATTTTTAGAACACCCTTGTGTGCAATATTGGCAGTTCAAAGCACCAGAGAAAATCCGCACACACGCACGGATTCTCCAGGGGCTTTTGTTCTGTCCTTGAAGCCCATTTTGTAGCGTCCTCAGGTCTTTTTCCTGGGCACCAGGTGAGCTACACTGAAAGTTTAAGTCCGTGGTGGGTGCATTTACTTTCATACCTCCCTGGTGAATTTAAAATAAATATTTATTGAAGGTGATGGGAGCTCATGTTAAGAACAAAAGGGGGAGCGTGCAAAACAATTTCCATGACAGACAAAACCCAAAGCTGTAGGTCCGCACTCCGACTTCATATGCCCCACCCTGAAACACGCCCTTGCCCAAATGACTAGACCCTACTGATGGAGAAGTAGTAACACGTGCCACGCCCTTCATCCTTCCCCCACATGCCACCACAAGCTGAGCTAACTCTTAGATGGCAAAATTCCCAGCACCCCCAAATGCTGTAGAACATGTTCTCTTCTGCCCAGAGCTCTCTATGTGTGGCATGTACGGGAAGGTGCAGTTTACAAAGCACAAAAGAAGACAAACTCCCTGTCCTCACCCTCGTCGAACTCAGTCCCTGCCACAGTGAGGAGAGGAGGAGCATATGACAGTTGTGCTCCTAAAATATAACTTCGTACTAGGGAACTGGACTTCTTACTTTACGAGCTATCCCTTTCAAGGTTATCATTCTAGGATGGCTAGCTAGAGGTTTCTGTAATTTTGATAAATTAGTGTCTTGACATGTCCCTCAAAGCAGCCATGTTCCACTGAACTTTCTGCAGTGGCAAAAACTTTCAGGGTGTGCACTGCCCAGGATGGCAGCCACTACCCTCATGTGGCCCTTAAGCACAGAATGTGTGATTCCTTGACTAACTGGAGTTTGCATTTGATTTGCTTAATCGGTTTTGATAGGCACACAAGGCCTGCATCGGACAGCACAGCCTTCGTACCTGAAATGATGAAATGCGGTCCTTTGAACAAAACGTCTTCTTCTTGGCTATCAAATATAGGTTTGGCCAAAGTACAGATGGGTTTCTTTATCAGCCCTGTATCAACTCACTAAGAGAAAGTCCTACCAAGACCTTTCAGGCAAAGAGCCAACAGTTTTAGGAGAGTTGACCACAGGCATCTTTCCACTGACAGAGGGGCAAAGGGAAGAGCAGTGGGGACTTAAGTCTAAGAAATACAGATAACGCTAACCAATACTTAAGAGCTCTTGTCCTTTCTTATCAAGGAAAGAGGAGAGAAAGAAAGGTATGAATAGTGAACATTCTAAAAGTGTTTGGTATCGAAAGTTTAGCTAAACTGAAATGACAAATCTAAAGAGCAACTGTTGCAACCTAAGCAAAACTTTGGAACTGTCATGAGTAATTTGTTGAATTGGTGATCTGGGCAATTTGGCTTTGGAATGGGTTTTATAGCAACAGCCAGCACCCCTGCTAATCCACATCCATAACCAATGTCCACACAAGGGAATGAACTCTCCAGAACTGTGTGGACAGCATGTAGGCTGGGTCCCGGACTAGGGCGCCCAGAGGAGGAGAAGGTGAAGACTGAAATGCAGCCCAGGTGACACCCATCACCTGCCTGGGCCCCGCTTGGGGACTGACCAAGCCCTTCAACAGGGGAGGAATTCTATGAATTTGTCCACCCAGACCTGGGGCTTATTTCTAATTTGAACAAAAAATACTCTATGTGCTAGCAGTGGCCTTGATTAGACATCATTTTTAGTTGTTCCATGAAGAAAACCATAGATCACTCAGTATACTGTCAAATTAGAGGGAGCCAGAAAAGTACAGCGAACTGAAATCACCTTCAGATAAGGGGTGAGAATGAAAGTGGAGATAGTTCTGATGACAGGAAGAAGGGCTGGAGAGATATGCGATATCTGAGTTTTAATATTTAAAGATGTATCATATAGAAAAGAGTTATCTGAAATGTCCCTAGAAGTGAAAATATAATCCCAGCAGTTAAAAAATGAAGGAGTCAGTTCTGGACATGACGTGGAAGCAGCAGGATGAATGAGAATAACTATGGGCTGCGGGTGGCGGGAATAGAGTCCCTCGATTATTAGCACTTTGACTTGAAGCAAATCATTTCCCCTCTGTAAGACTCAGACTCCTCATCTTTAACACAGAGAAAACTAACTAAGACAATTTTTTTTATAATTAGCTAATAATAAAAAAGACAGCAAAATTTACCTAATATCAATATTTGCTAAATAATAATACATACCTTTTTCCTATAATGAAAACTCTAACCATAAAGAACTGGTCAGTGGTATAAATATCTCCCTAAGGCAAGTGTCTGGCACTTTCTGGCACTGAGGCTGTTCACCAGCAGAGGCTGGCAGATCACTTCTCATTGACATTTTTCCAGTTAGATTTTAATATTTTTAGTTGCAAGCAACAAAAGCTAATCCTGGTTAAAGCAGGCATAAAGGAAATTAATGGGGAAGATACTGAGTAGTTCACAGTTCAGTAGGAAGGTACAGTGATCCATGCTGGGCATAAAGACAGGAGCCAGGGCAGCAGGAAGTGTCCTGTCAGAGCACTGCTAACAGACACAAACAAACCAGCAGTCCCTTTGCCAGTCCATAGGGGTTCCAGTCCACAGTCTGGTTGTCCAAGTCCAGGTCATGTGCTTGTCCTAAGACAGCAGAGTCACAGTGAGAGGAAGCCTCCTGTTCCCACTCCAGCTGCTAGGAAAGACTTCACTGGTTTCTAGTGGAGAGTGAGGCATCCTGGCGTTCAGGAAGCTGCATACAACAGGGTAGAGGTACTTTCCAAACAGGGTTCTTCAGTCATATACTTATCCTGGGATAAAGAGAAGAATGTTCTGGGATTCAAATCCCAGTTCCACTGTTTGCTGGCTCGTGTGTTAATTCATTGTCTTGTGCCCCAGTTTCCTCTTCTGTAAAGCTACAGGTAATAACAGCACCTACCACATAAAGCCTGGTAAGAACAGATGAATTCGTGTATGTGAAGCACTCAGCACAGTTACTGGTGCACAGTAAGGCTTCAAGAAGGGTTCCTGTTGTTGCTGTGAATGATGCTAAGTGTGTATCTTGAGCACCTCCCAGATCTACTCCTTCCGAGAGACACATAGGACCTTGTACCTCTGTGGCCAGGTGCTCCTGATTTTAGTCCTCTCCTCCCCTGCCCTCTTGACTTGGTTTCCCCATGTAGATAATGGCTTCCTGCAATGACAGAGCTGCTTCAGCAAGGTCGTTTCAAGTAATTGTAAAAAGTGCACAAGGAAACATATGAGAGGCATTAATTGCCAGAGAGATGCTAAAAACAACCTTATTAATGAGCCCAATATCACAGTGGGAATAACCATTCACCATTTGTGAATTCGGCCATGAATTCACTTCTTCTGAACATCACTTTTAGTTCCTGGAAGAGGTACTTTGACTTAAATGGAAGGATGACTTACTGGAAGTTAAAAAGGAGCTTCCGAGTATCCCAGCTACTCCCGGAAAGAGGCATTTTCTCTCAAATAGCCTGAGGAGGGGGCAGGGGACACCGTGATGGCAGCACTCTTAGAAAGCAACAAAGTATGCTCTAGCAACAACTCCCATGAAGCAGTTCTCTGTAGAAAATACAGTTGTCCAGTCACACCCCTATTTCACAACAGATTGGCAAGTCACAACAGAGAGGGTGGAAATGCCTTATGAGGTCAGGTCAAGGGCTTCCACACACGGATAGTGCCACCTTCAAAATTAATAATAGTGCAATCCAAAAAATACATGCCCCTGGCATCTTTGTATCTGACATCTCACGTTCACACAGATACCTTGGAGGCCATTAAATACAGGTCTTCCTCTACACTTATACTCTTTCTTCCTAGTAAAACTGAGCTCCATGATTATGGTAGCCTGGTACAGTATTTTCTCTAACTTCCTTTTCAAAAGCCTTCCGTTGCCAGCAAAACCTCAGTACAATGAAATCTTGGCAATCATCCAGCTCCTTGGCTGCAACATCAAATTCTGTTCTAGACTGTATTACTTCAAACAAGCTAGAATTCTAAATTATCCACAGAATCCCATTGAGATGGTATCAGTACGTGTCAAAGATGGCCTCAAAACATACCTCTTTGTCAGCTGTATTTTCTGGAGACACTTCCAAATTCTTAAAACTGTGCTTGCCACCGGCCACCATTCATCACGTGCAGAAACGCAAAATTCTGGTTAGTAGGTGATCAGCTATATTGAATTTTCTCTGTATATTCAACAAATATGTCAAGGTAGCTATTTCTCCTCCTAAAATCACTGAGCTGCGGGAGCATGTGCTCTGTGGAGACCTGAAATGCAGTGGCTATAAAAATGAAATGCTATTCTTGGAATACCTATGTCATTACTTGAACTGAATCTTCTTTACAATGAAATGGCTGCTGCTTAGCAACTAATGCAAAGAAGAGTCGGGATATCTCTCGCTTTCTCTCGCTCTCTCTTTTTTCTTTTTCCCCAGTTGGAGGAGGATTAGACACAGCCCGCCACACATGTGATTGCATGTTTTCACACACACTGGAAGGATAATGAGAATGACAATGAGGTCATCTTTGTTATCAATGCAATGTGGATTTGATACGCCAGATGGTGACTGATTTCAAGTTTGTTCACTGTAATTTACAAATGAGATATAAATTCAAGGAAATCAAATTGACAGGAGGAAAATGCTGCTATCATTCTGTATTTGAATATGTGGAATCAGTGCCCTAAAATCAAAAGAATATGGAACTTCAGATCCTAAAACCAGCCTGCCTTGCAGTGCCCCTGGTGGGCAGGTGGCGGCGGGGAAGTGACTTAGCAACCCTGACTTTACTGAACTCTACCATGGCTCTGAACACAACCTCATGGTTGGCTAAGATTGTTTTGAGGGTAGAATTAGATCGTTGATGTGAAAGTTTACAAATGGTAAGTCTTAGAAGCACCATACACACTTTATTATTATCAAGTACCTAAATTTAGTCACTATTAAGAGTTAAAGAAATATCCAAAATTGGTTTTCAAAAAAAAAAATCCCTTAGATTTTGTTATAAGTAACGCTGGCTCATAGAAAGCTTCTGTTTTAATCTTTAAATAGCTTCAACGTTTATTTTTGAGCTAGAGATTTATTTTCCTAAGGAATTCTGAAGGTTTTCTTCAAATCTGAAAGAATGACTCAGGTTTTTAAATGTTCCTTTGGAACTTTCTAGGTGTCTATAACTGCACACATGAACATACTCATGAATTCTGAAGGGCATTGTTATGGAAAAATTAATATTATAAATACCTTCAGCCTGAACAGGTCCACTAGTTAAAGGTAAAAGACCCACTTTTCTTAAGAATATATTTTTTTAGTCAAATGAGGCTGTCTATGTCATCTTGGTCATGTCAAACACAAGTACACTGGTCCTAACTTCTTCATTGGACCCCAATCCATATAAAATCACTTACCCCCTTCAGTTCTCCTCTGATTAAGTAAGTCATGAGGTCTTGTCCTAGAGGTAGAATTTAAAGGAAACAGTGCCAGGTTATAATCCCTGCAATCATTTTCTGGCCCCAGGAAATTGAACTCATTTCCCCATCCCATGCAATGGAAAATTCATATAGTTTCTAAAAAGCTCCACAGAAAGTTCAACCTTGGCCTCTCTGCAACTGACAGTAACACAGAGTGACTCACAGACCTCACTCCTGCACTTGGACAGGAAAGATATACACTCCTGTCAATTGACTTCTGTTTAGGCCTTCCTCTGCGTCCTGAGTCAGGCCTGGTGAGACCCACAGTGGTAAAATATATGGGTGTCTGCCTTCCAGGGATTGTGGTCTAATGAGCCACTAGATTGGGAAAGCCTGACTGTCTGCACACAAAGCAGGGGAAAGGATGAAGGAAGAACCAACGTGAAGATCTGCGTGAGTGAAGCATCCTTCAAGAGAAGCTCTCTGCAAATCGCACACAGGTCTTTGCCTGCCACTTAACTGGCTGGTGCTTGAAGTCTAAGCCTCCATGTCCTTATCTGCAAAAGGGAAATCATAATGGTCCCTACCTAATTGGGTGTTCAATGAAGTACTGTACATAAAATGCCTAGTAGCTCTTGGCAGAGAATAGGCATTTAATAAAATCAATAACTTGTAATGATTAATACTCATAAGTAGGGTGGTAAGTCAACACTTATAGCAAGTATTTAAACCAAGAAAAGTTTTCCTTTCACTGACTTGCACTTTACAAAATATTTGCCAGCGCATGAACTGCTTTTGCTGCCTCAGGGAATGGTTTATTAGAGACCCCTGGGAAGGAAGGGAACACCACGTCCACTGTTTCCTAGGCCACTGTGAGAAAAGGCAGGGTGGGTTGGAGCTTTGGACCAAATGACTGTGTCCTCCCCAAATCCATATGCTGCAATCCTATTCCCAAGGTGAAGGCATGAGGAGGTGGGTCCTGGAGGGATCAGGTCAAGAACAGCAGAACCCTTACAAATGAGCTGAGTGGCCTCTGAGAGCTCACTCTAGCTCTCTCTACCCTCTACGGTGGGGACACAGCGAGAAAGTGGTCATCTGTAGCCCAGAAGAGAGCCTTCACCAGGACCCGACTATTCAGGCACCCAGACCTGGACTTCCAGCCTCCAGACCAGTAGAAGAAGTGTCTGTCGTATATAAGCCACTGGTCCCTGGCAACTCATCAGAGCAGTGTGAGCTACGACGGCTGAGGAGGCCACTCAGCCCCACGGCTGCTCACTCTGTCAGGGCAGATCATGCTCTGCAGCCTCTGGGGCTCACACTTTTTCTATTTCTTGTCTAACTTTAGATGCAAGGGACTGTCCATCAACTAAAGAGAAGCAAATACATGCCATGGCTCAGCCCATGATGAGAGGAGGTCATTTTAAAAAGGAGGGTCTGTTTTAAGTGGAACTTTCCTTCAAAAACCTCCACCGGGATGCTCTCCATCTGAGAGGGCTTGCTTCCCTGCCTGTCACAATGATGAGATCCCAGCACTTTTAGCCTAAGGAATGTTCCAGAAGTTAGACTCAAAATGATACCCTTTCCAAATGCTCCCACCTAAGCTTATGTAAGACTTTTTAAATCTTTAAACAACTTGCTTTCAAGTCTTTTTAATAAAAATTAATTTTTCCATAGAAGTCTTGGCATCTTTCTCATATCAAAGGAATGACACACTTTAAAATGCACTTTACTCCTTCCAGGGAGTCTATTTTCTGGCTATTTCCTACAAATCCACGAGATACACAGATAGCCAAACTGTGTTATCTTTGCCTTTTGAGGGAAAAAAAGTGGGGGAGGCGGTTGACCCCTTGAAATGTCTTTGTCCTGAGCCAGTTTTATTTGTTCAACCAATATTTAAAAGTTGTCTGTAGATTTTAAACATAAATTCTGCTGTTTGGCCTGGTTGAGCTATCTCAGAACATCCCAGAAGGCTGAGTCTCCCATTTCTGAAATCATCAGGGCAGGCGGCCTGTGTGGAGCTTTGTCCTCGGACGGCCAGCGTCTGTGTAGCGAGGTGGACATCACTAGGACAGGCCAGAAGAGAAGCAGCCTGCGTTCTGGAGTCACAGGCAACAACTCTATTTCCAGAGCTTCTGTCTTATCTACTTATCGCTTCCTGACACTGAGGAGCCCCGCCACCCCTCCAGCCCACCTCCATGTCTGGTTTCCTGCTCTTAGGTGACCAGCTGGGAGTCAGGGTCACTGCTCCCCCACCCCTCCACACACTGACTGTGCCTGACTCCCCTGACCTCTGCCTTCTGTGGCTCCATTTTCCCAAACATCCAGAAGCAGCATCTCCTCTGGTGCCACTTAGTAAGAATGGCCCGTGCTGAGCTGGGACTGTGGTCTGGTGGCAGAGCACTTGCCTAGTGAGCGTGAGGCTATGGGTTCTATCCCCAGCACCACAACAAAGGTAGAACACAAGGGAAAGTACTTATTCTTCATCTTCATGAACACCAAAACCTTCAAAATAAACTTCGTGAATGTATGTCTATCTCATTCTATACAATCTGAATAATTTTACCATCAGCTGACATTTGACAGCTAGTCATTATTTTTTTTGTCATTATTTTACAGAACAATAAATAAATGAATCTTCTTCTTACCTGGACTTTAGTTAGATAATACTGCTTTAATGAATACACATGGCATTTATTTTGTGACAGCCAACACTATAAGTATCAACTCACTTAAACTTGAAATAAATCCAATGGAGTTGATGCTACTTTAGTCACCATATTACACATGGGAGAACTATGGCACAGATAGGTTAAGTAATTCGTACAAAGAAACACAGCTGGAAGAGGGAGAGACGTGGACTCAGGCAGTAGTACTTCAGAGTCAGGGCTCTTAACCAGTACTCTACATGTGTCATTGAAGGGTATGAATAATGAGATTTGCCTGCAGTTTAATTATTATCATTTTAAGCTTTGAAAGTTTCCCTCTATATCCAACAAAAGCCAGACAATTAAGGTCGCTTCAACCAAAATTGGCTCCTTATCAGAAAATTATTTATGATCCTAAACATCTAAAGGCAAATCTCCATTTGAGGAAACTCATGGAGGTTAGAGGCAAGAACCACTGAAGTCCCTGTTAGAAAGTTGCCACCTTTAAAGAATGGTATCTGCTCCATTTCAAAAGCACATAGACTCAGGGCTGAAAGTGAATCACATTAAAATTTATCCACCAAGACCTTCCTCCCGCCTCTTCCCAGCCGCAGCTCCCCCTCAGCCAGCTCGCACACAGTCAATGCCTTCCTTTTCTCCAGAATAGCCCACGCTTGGTTCAAGCCACTTCTCTCTGAGGATGACAGGGAACTCACAAGTCCTTCTTCAAGGGCTCCATAGGTTACAGGAAGAAAAAGTAGCTGTGGTTCAGTGAGGTCAAAACAAAGCAAAAGCTCAGAGTCACCCAGGGAACTCTCCCATACTTCCTTCAACAACTTTCCTGCCAGCATCAATCAGATGGGTTGGAAGGAAGAGGTGAGTGAAACCACACAAGGAGGTCGCCTGGCTGGCTGGACCACAGCCCCGACAGACCCGGGAGCGCTGGGTCACCATCTCTCTGCACCGTTAAGTTCCAGTCACAGAAGGAAACGTCAAGAGGCAATTCCCTGAGGAGAACATCAATGCTGCCCTTGGAAGGCATGAGACGGACAGAAAGAGGACCAGACAGCTAATTAGTGCTGCTCAGAAGGCAAAACAAGGACTTTTCGTTGCCAAGCTGCAAACAGATGGTTAAGGAAGCACTGGGTCCACTCCTGGTGAGCCTCCAACAGCTGGCTGAAGGGCCAGTGCAGGTACTCACAGGCAGGGCTGCCAGCAAAGTGTAAAGGGAGGAAGGTGAACTTTTCTTTTGGTAGAAAGGAAAATGGCAATTGAAATGGACCCCAGATGAATAACAGTAGTTTATCTGAAAATGGCAATAAACTTCATTCATTCAATAATTTATCCAATACCTACTGAGCATGAAGAGACAGAGATTCAAATAATTAGGTGCCATTTTTGTCTTCAAAGAAGCTAACAATTCAGCATAGAGAAGAATAATAAATATAAAGCTGTCTCTGTGCTGGGTGCTATGCTGAGTCCTTTCCATAAAGTAACTCACTGAATTTGCACAAAAAACTTCTGAGGCAGGTATTGCCATTACAGCACTTACAGATGACTCTGCTGAACCACAAGGGGTTATATAACTTGCCCAAGATCAGCTGGAAAATGCCAGGTTCAAACTCAAGTCTAATTCCCAGAACAGAAAAATAAAATTTGGTCCTAACTCAGCTGTTGAGGATGCCCTGTGAGAATGAGAACCAAGCACCATCCACAGACAGTGGATGCGCTCCATCCTAAGAGGTCTGCCTGGCTAGCAAGCCAGACATGAGATGAGAGCATTCTGTACAGGCAGGCATAACTTGGGTGTTTTATTTCTTTAATTTTCTACAGTATACTGTGGTTTGTTATGTCCTGCAACAGGTTCCAACCAGTTCAAACAATTAGAAAGTAGTCCATTTTTATGGTTATTTTGAGCAAATTCAAGTCTAATGGCTTTTATTTGGCTTCACTCTTGACCCTCCTTCTTAAAGTTCATAGCCACCTTCATTTGCAGTAACTACTGTCCTAAAGCCACAATTATAGGGTCTGAGGAGAAATGATTAGTCTCTTTATTAGTCTCCAGCATTACCAATCATACAAACTCATGTAAGACCAAACATCACGGACTGGTGTATGAGCAATGGCTTCTCTAGATGCCTCTGGTCTCACAGTGTGACCCTTGGGGTCACATAAGAAACACATATCCCAGATCCAAGCCTAGAAGAACAGAGAGGTGCAGGCAGGTTGGCACTCCCCAGGAGTCCTCATTTTCTCAGATTAGAAAGTGGAGTGTAGCAAAGAGCCAGTGTGCCTCTAATTTAATTTGGCCCCATGAGGCAATTGTGTTGTTGCCACAACAGAATTGAAAGGCAGCAGAGCCCTCCTCCACCTCTCCATCCCCCAAACCCACGGGGCAGTGGTATAACTCTCCTGTGCAAAATCAAGCCTCCCAAAGATCGATCAGAGCAGACAGAGGGTAAGTGGAAGGCTCACGCAGTGCATATCCTAAGTAATTATTGAGGATAATTAATGAGGAAGGAAACATTAAATTAGAACCCAGGCTTTCATATGATCCTGATGTTTCTAAATATCTAACAAATGTGCAAAGCACAGATTAAAAACATTAAATAACACTGGGTTAATCTGATTTACAAAGAAGGATGCTGCATACTGACATTCAGAAGAAAACTTTCCCTATACACGACTGATTCCAATGCAGGGAAGGACAATGTCTGGATTAGCCTATTTGGCTTCTTACTCCTCAATGTGTTTCTTATAATAACATCATCTTGTTTTGTGGGACAAAACACAAAATGAAAACACAATCGGCCCTCTGTGTCTGTGGGCTCTGCATCTGTAGATTCAACCAACCGCAGATTGAAAATATGCAGAAAAAATAATTGCATGTGTACCGAACGCATATAGACTCTTCTTGTCATTACTTGCTTAACAATACGCTGCAATAGCTATTTGCACAGAATTTACATCGTAATAGGTATTATGGGCATTTAGATATGATGGAAAGCTTACAGGAGGATGTTCATAGGTTCTATGCAAATACTATGCCATTTTATTTAAGGGACTCCAGCACCTGCAGATTTGAAATCTGCCAGGGGATCCTGGAACCAATTGCCCACAAACATTGAGGGGTGACCATAATATGTTCTTATCATCAACCTACAAAGAATAAAAGATCATTTTTTTTAACCTGGTTGGCTAATCTAAGAAGTTTAATATTCCTTGTTGCTACTTCTCTGTTATACCAAAAACTTCCTTTGGGAAAGGTCAAGAATTTCCATCCTGATTTGTGTAAGTGGAGAAACTAAAGCCCAGGCATGGAGACCTCACAAGGAGTGGTAACTGCCTCGGCCTCCTGACAAGCAAAATTATATTTCATCACTCACTGTGCGCTGCCCAGAGAGGTACAGACAGGGCAGCTCATCACTGGACCTGGGTCCCATCAAACAACACCAGTGGGAATTATTTCCAAAGACATATTCACCTCTAACATGGGGATGTGCACAGAGATGGCAGATGTCATGCAGGTGGTTTTGTTCTCGAAAGTGAAACCAATCTATTTGCCAATGATCATGAATTTACATTCACTTTTTACTTCCCACATAGTAGAGGAGTCCCTTACGATCACATAGCCAAAGGACTGTTGTCCAAAGAATTAGGTATAAAAGAGATAATGTAGAATATAATAGAACCAGCAGTGATGTGTGGACGAGGCAGCTTGCACTGTACACACACATGTGGGTACACACACACACACACACACACACACACACACAAGGACCACAAGGAGAGAGTTCAAACCTAAAGTAATTGTTTGAGGAAGCAGCATGATGTGATCTACAGAGAAAATCCTTTAGATTCAGATCTGTGTTTTAATATCTGCCTCCTGCCCCAGCTCTATGCTTCAGGTTCATTTTCTATAAAAACAGAAATAGGCGTGATGACATCCTAGACCTGTCACAAATATCAAGGTGGACCATACAGTAATGCTTAGCACAATGCATGAAAGACAAGAAACATCAGAGACTTCTTTCCCCTCCCTTATGTGCTTCTGAAAGGTTTTTTTATTTCTCCCTTCAGTTTTACTGACTTAAATGGGAATTCTTGCAGCAGTTTTAAAAAACTACACATTATATAGTCATTTGCACATATGTATCTGTTGCAGCACCATAATTTGCAAAGAAAAAAGAAGTAGTAATTTTAAGAGAAAAGTACCAGCTCACTTGCACTGCCTTCTAAACCCTTCAGCTTTACAGTCTACAGAGACTATTTGCTCTAGGGGTGCAAGTTCTGAAATAAAGGAAAAATTCTCATGGGAAAAAATGGTTCCCAAAAAAGCCAACAAAGGAAAGATAATGAGGGGAAATCTAGGGGTATATAAAGGAGTTTATTTTACTTAACAAAGTAAAAGTCAAGCAAAATGAATAATCTGCCTCCAGAAATAGTTATTTAAAGGCTTTTTGTAAAGGGCTCTGGTTCCTAAAAAGACAGGAGTCACTGCATATGCCCACCCACTCTTCATTTTATTTTTAAACTCTAGCTTATATGTTCCTTAGCAACAAGAAGAGCAGATGAGACCCCCCTACACACAGAGAGACACACACGCACCCTCTCTCCCCAAACCCCTTTTCCTTTTCTATCAAGTTTCATTCTGCAAATACCCATGTGCTTCCAAAGATATTTTTTAACCTACCTGCAAATTGATGCTTTCCCACCTGGAAGGATCCCCTGCAGCCAAGAAACCCCTATTCCTAGTGTAGCTGAACTCTTCTGGGTAGACTCCACCCAGTGAGGCCTTCCTGACTCCTCTCCAGGAACTACCACCTGTCCTCGTCCTCAGCTGACCCCCAGCAGCAAGGCGGTGGGGCCTCACTGAGAAGCCCACACCCAGTTGGAGCCCAAACTGCTCTTTCCTTACACACCTTTCATTAGCCTCCCCTCGCCCCCCAGCAAAATTTGTCAGGCCTGGTGGTGTACCTTTGAGTCCAGTGCAAATGGCCACCATAGCAATTGGGTAAGCCATTCACATAATTCTGAGAATAGATAGATAGATAGATAGATAGATAGATAGATAGATAGATAGATAGATAGACAGACAGACAGACAGACAAACAGTGGTCAAAATGCAAAGGCTCCTGGACAAACATGTGCTGGGTGAAATCATCCATTTCCTCCCTTTCTCCTGACTTGGGAACTGCCTG
Organism: Sciurus vulgaris; assembly: GCF_902686455.1. Lineage (NCBI taxonomy): Eukaryota > Metazoa > Chordata > Mammalia > Rodentia > Sciuridae > Sciurus > Sciurus vulgaris. Next base: position 17,508,355 of record NC_136468.1, on the reverse strand, counting down.
ACCTCTTTTGGCTGGGCAAGGTGTACAAACTCAAAGGTCAAATAGTTTAGCCTTTGGGGAAAATAAAATAGGGCAGCTTTAGCATCACCTGAGACACTTGATAAGAAGTCCCACCTACAGAGTTCAACACTGTAAGTATGAGATGGCAAACATTTTACCCAGCAACCTGTGATGACATGTATCCGGGTTCTTTCACTAAATTGGAGACCATAAGGGTTTATTTAAAAGGAAACATTATCCAAGAAGTAGAAGCCACCTCTATGAACTTTAAGGCAATTGCAATATTATTTATTATTGCTTTCTAGAAAAACACTGCCTATGTTCATGTCTATGTTTGTGTGAGTGTACACTTACATGTGACCAGTTGCCTGTGCAAGACAACCCAGAAAACCACAGTTCACACAGAGTACATTTCCAGGAGAGAGGCTCAGAGAATGACCCCTGCCAAGAGGCAAACTGGAATGATTTCCCTTGCAAACGACAGCTTGTAGCTCCACCCAATGAGGAGTCTGATGAATACTGATCACTCAGGAGGATCTCTCAGTCCAGAAGCCCAGGAGCCCAGACCCACAATGTGCTCCCCATAATCACCCCCTCCCATCGCACAGCTCCTAAATTAGGCTGAACGTGGTCCCTGTTCCCCTAAGGGCCAGATGGGCCATTGTAGCTAAGAAGCAGAACCAGCAGTGCCCTAGCATACCTCCCTAGAGTCACCCCACTCCCCACCACCAGCCTATTTTTAGAAACTGAAAATATAAAAAGAAAGATCCACTTGGATCTGATCTGTGTAAGTAACTAAGAGAACATCGCAGGTGGAGACTCCTTGAGCATGCAGCGAACAGAATGCATGCACGGGATGCAGAAGCAGTCACCTCACCAGGAACACCTTTAGGAAGCAGCAGAAGTCACATGCAGACACAGAGCACATGCCCAGTGATGGGGCCTCAGTCCAGGCAATGCCTGTGGGGATCCCAGTGATTCACACACCTGCCCCCATAAGTAAAGCACACCCTCACAAACCCACACACCTGTCATCTGCTTTTGCTTACATAACAGCACATGGTGTGACAGGCTTAATACTTTAGGTGGTTTTCTGGAAGGGACTGGTAACTCAAAGGAGTTGGGTTATAAGAATGTTCTCACTGACCCCTTTTCAAGAAACATCCAATTCCTATCAAGTAAAAACATCTTTTAAAATCTATCCTTGCTTAACACCTTGACTTTTAAAACCAGTAAGTAGTAAGGATAGTCTCAGCATCTTCTTGCCTAGGGATGGGGTGGGGCAGGGAACTTACTGAATCTTCATTTCTCATGTTTGGGTCCTGACATAATCAGGGGTATCTTTTGCCCTAATTTGGTGACCATTTATCCCAGACTGTCCTTGTTTCACAAATACATCCATCTTTAGGTACAAGTGAGGGAGAGTTCTCTCCCTCACCCCTCACTGGCCAGCAGGCTGCCCACATGATCTTCTGGGCACACCCAGAGCGAAGCAGAGAGCACATGTATGTGTAACCCTCAGAAGCAGTGGCGTATCTACAGATAAGAGGCCCGTAACCTACTCTTCCTTAGTGGAGGATTTCCAGGCAGGTCCAACTTCCCTAAGGATTTCACTTCAGGATGGTGCTGTTCTTTTCTGCCTGGGGAAGTGACCGCAGCCATCAGTGCCAAAGGTTCTTCAAGTGAAATCTGGGGGTGGGGGGCGAGTGGTTGAAAGGACACTGGCTTAGGGACAACTTTGACGACTTTTCTCAAGAACACTAGGCATCTCTGGGTCTGTGCCCGCCTCCCACACACACACACACGTATTTTTGTTATTCTGACCTCAGGACTCGCTCCGGTTACAAACACGTCCATCCTGGCGTTACGGGGGGAAGCCAGGCTCCTGAAGCTCCCCTCCAGCCACAATGAAGGAATGAAAGAGAACAACACGTATCCCCAGAGAGAGGGAGGAGGGAGGGAGACGCGGCGGTCGGAAAGAGGCAGACTATTCGAGAGGATGAGAGGTCCCCCAACTACTCCGCGGACGCGCCTCCCGAGGAGCAGAGCGGGTCCCCGCCCTCGGCGGCACCTGCCCGGCTCCCCGCGCCTACCTGTAAGAGACCTGCTTCCGGAAAGTTAAGTTCCTCAGCTTCTCCTCCAGCGCCTCGTCCTTCTCCTTCTGGCCGGCGACCGCGGGCTCTTCCAGGGCAGCGGCTCCCGCCGCAGCCGCTGCCCCGACGCCCCGCGGGTCCGCGCCGCCCTCGGCGCCCAGGCAGCAGCTCCCGGCGCCGCTTCCGCTGCTGCTGCTGCCGCCCGTCGCCCCCTTCTCCTCTCCCGCCGAGGAGCTGGGGTTCATGGCGACCGCTCTGGCGGCCGCGGAGGGAGCCGAGGCGGCGTCGCTGCAGAGGCCCGGCCGGCGGTCGGCGCTGGCGGCGGCGGCGGCGGCGGCCGCAGGAGCTCGGGCAGGTCCGCGCGCCGCTGGCAGGGGCAGCAAATGGCAGCCCCTTCCCGCAGCATCCATCCGCGGCGGCACTGCACCGGGGCATTGTGGGAAACTCCATGCCTCCACTCCCCCGCCCCGACCAATCAGAGGCTCCCTCTCGCCTTTTCCCTCTCCCTCCCCCGGCCAGCCGGCGCCCTCCAGCACCCCCCCACCCCCACCCCCAGCCCAGCCTGTCCCTAAATCCCGAGCAAAGACAAGGGCTGAACCCGAACTCTGCCCGGAGGCGACCGGCGGCCAGAGCGGAGGAGCGGAGGGGACCAGGAGCCGCCGGGCGAGGGGCGCTGGGCACAAACACTGGGCATCAGCCGGGAGGAGCGCCCAGGGAAACTCGGAGGAAAGCGTGCCGCGCCCTGGTTAAAACAGGAGGGAGTGGGACCAGGACCGCAGAAGTGCTCCGCGGGGGCGGCTGCGGTGAGCGGCGACGACACCTTGGTCCCATACTCCTGGAGCACAGCGCCCGGGGCAGCGTTCCCTTCCGCGCGGTGTTCGGGTGTCCAGCCCCGGGGCCGGGCAGAAGCCGCCAGACGTGGGGATCCTAACAGGAGCGTGGTTGGTGGGGACCTGGGAGGGAATTCGTTTGCAAGGTGAATTAAGGGGATGGGGTGCCAAGCGCCTGCCTCTTTTCCGATGGAGAGAACTGGGACCCCATCTGCCTTGTGCGCCCCCGCCCACTTCCTAGCTAGAAGCATCCCAAACGCGTAGTAGGCGGTTCCTAAACAGTTGTCCATTTGAATCAGATCACAGGGTCCTCGGTGAAGAGAGGCGGGGAGCTTCTGAGAAGCAGAAGTGAGGACCCCAAGGAGAGCAGGGGCTCGCCCAAGGACGGTTCTAGCCTCCTCGGACCCCAAGGCTTAATCCCGATCTTGGCAGCTCTGCGGAAGCTAACAGTATGCCTCGCCCCCGGTTTTTGTTTCTAAGATTATAGAAAATTCTGTGCGGTTTGAACGATGTGCTACAAAGTGTTTTAAAACAGACCGCTTTCTAAATTAGGGGTTTCCTCCCAAGAAATAACTGCTGTCAGCAAACAGGAGAAACACCTCAAAGTCGGTGTTGGTAACCAAACTAAACATGTCCATGTATGTTGTGGTAAGAAACCCGACCATGAGGAGTTTCAGGGTGGCACAGCATGACTAGGAACACGTTGTTTGAGTTTTTTTTTTCCCTCATAACTAAAATTAGGAGATTGAGCAAGCATCTACCTTAAACATCTTCCAACTCCTACATTCTGTGATTCTCCTCACACATGAATATTACAGTAAGACAAAGGTAAGGGCATTTCCAGAGGAGTGAGGAAAGGTTATAAAAATAAAAACAGCTAGCAGTTATTAAGTTCTTGCTTTTATATGGCAAGTGGTGTGCTAAGCACTTCGCACGCCCACCTCTTTACGTGTTCACAGCACCCCTCAAGTGTGAGTAGCTTTCCTCATTGCTGGAACATGTGCAATTAGAAACTGGCAAAGCCAGGAATCAACGTCTAGGCTGCGAGGTGGCAGGTCTTCACATTTCACCCAGCTGCAATCATTCTTTCTACAGAGGGCACCCTCAGGTGCTTCCACAGCAAGATCCAAACACTGAGTGGATCCCTAAGACCACGCAAATGTTGTTATAATTGAATCACTGGACCCACTGTCTCATTACTCTCACTCCCTGCCATACCTTCCCTAATCCATTCCCTAGCACGATTTCAAGATATTTCTGCTATCCTACCCCTCTGCCTAAAAATATTCTGGTTTCATCATATTGTCATTAGTGGGCAGTTCAACGTACTACTCCTCTTCTTGTGTCATCCCTAGTATTTACCAAGCTAACACCTCCATCAGGTTTTAGGTTCTCTCTCCCCTCCCTAGAAACCTCCCTTGATAATGCCTTCTAAACCAAAATGGACCCACATCCAGTAAGCTCCCACTGTACCACTCTAGTAAGCTTGGACCACTGTAACTGTCACTTTTCTGTCTCTCCCATCTGTCTGTAGAGGCTGTATGTCGTCACATCCCTGTAATCATAAACAATGTAATAGCATACCGAGTTGTGTATATTATAAGCCATGGCTAAGTGTGTGTCAGAAAAAAAAGAAAACATACATTTTGAACATATACACACGTTTCGATTACTCATTATAAAAGAAATCAATTTTAAGCTATACTATGATATTATTTTCAGAATAAACAGTTGATAGTGGGGGTGGATAGGAAAACCAACAACCCTTTTCAAATTGTTGGTATAGCCTAACTGGTACAGTCTCCCTGATGGGAAATTTGGCAATGTGCATCAACATTTGAAATGCATATCCTAATTAATCTAGCAATTCCACTTCTAGAAATTTGTCCTCTGTTAGTCTTGTAAGTATACTTAATAATTTGACTGGAATCACCCTAATGATTAATTTCATGTTATAATACTAAAGTATTATTAGTCATGTATATCTACTAGCTAGTATATTAGTAGTAGTATAAGTACAAGTTATAATTACATATTAATTTTTTAATTATTAATAATAGTTATTAAATTATTATTCATACAAAACAATGGAATTGTTTTGGAACCACAAATAAAGCAAACTGAATTGTAATATAAAACAATCTCAAAAACATAAGGTCAATTAAAACATAAAAATTAGGTTCAATTAGACTATCCAGTATGAAATCATTTATGGAAAAAAATAAGTATATCCATACACATTCAGAGACACCTGAGTAAAGAGGGACACCTGAGCAGAGTTGCATGGCCCTAGCTAGAATCTTGAGGTTTTTCTGATTAAATCAATACATACCAACCGGAGACAGAATGTCTCCCAGACCAACAGGAAAACTAGCTGGACCTATCAGGTGTGCATTTGCATAATGAAAGAGTGCATCAGCAGATTGCTAAACAAAGGAAATGGGGTTTAAACCAGTCATTGCCTATGCACCCGAACTTTAGCAGAGACACCTCAAAAGCACAATTCCAGCATGAGGAGTTCTGTTATGGCGGTAACCTTCTCAGAAGTTGCTTAAATACCAGTCATCTTCTTAGATAATTTTTTTTTTTTTTACTTTACTAAGCAATTTTATAATTATTCATTCAGCTTATGATTTAAAAATACAATTCTTTTGAAATGGGTCAAAACTTTCTAGTCACAGAAAAGGAAACTGATCTTCTAACTTAAATATGCATATTGTGTGATTTTTGAGTACATAAACAAGAAAACAAACATCTCTGGGTATGTTAAAACATTCAGCTTCTGGACCTGCAAATCTAATCCCTGTCCTAATATTGCTATCACCAGGTCCAAAGTGGGGGAGGAGTGGACTCATCTTTATATTATTACTGTTCCATCTCAAACAAGTATCACTCCAGATCTTCAAGACATTGCACCTAGGAACATTGTGTTCACAGGAAAAAGAAGGTTTTACCTATAATTCTTTCTGTCTCCTGTCACTCACTGAAGTGGGTCCCTTAGGGAAGGAGTTTGTCCTCGGCTCTAGGTTGTGTAACTGATTCTTTATGGCAGCTGCTAGGGAATATAGACCACCTCCTTCACCCCAAAGCTGGACTCTTCATTCTGGTGGGCAGGACTTGTAAGAATAGAGTTAGATTGAGCCTGAGAACCACCCTATTGAGTCTCCTGCCTATGCCATCCCCATGGAGGCTGTGCCAGAGTCCAGTCCTCAATGGAGGAGGCTGAGACAGCTGGCAGAGGTAAAATGGAGGCAATGGCAATGGCATCTGGGGTTGTCCATCGAGTAAGCAGAGAAACAAGGGTGTAGAGGACAGGGGGGTGGGCAAGCCCTTCTGGGGAGGCACAAGACCGGTCTTATACGTTCTGCTTCGTCTCCTCATTCAGGTCTTGCTTCAAGAGTCTCCCTGGCGCTGCCTAAACTGCCCGTTCCCGCACAAGATGACATAACTTTGGTTTGTCTTCCTCAAAGTCCTTCTTCCTGCCTAAACGTCAGTTTCCTTCTTTGCCTTTCTTCTAATATTTGAACACAGTTCTCTTAGCTAATGTTCAAAAACTGTGCTATGCACACAGTCGGTGAAAAATAAATGTTTATTGAATGAATGGCTCTCATCCAACATTCATTTGCCTAGAAGGAAAAGCAGAGGTTCAGCTGGGAAGGTGGTAGGCTTATAAATTTACTATCCAATAAAGGAAAAAGGGAATTTTTGTGTTGAGTCCCGAGTGGAAGATTCTTAGGTTTCGATCCTTGTCATATGAAATATAAAGTTACAGTGGTAGCTGGTTGAATTAGAGAACATTTTTTTAGGTTCTGCTGATAGGAATGCCTTCCCATGGACAACCTCTGAACTAGATTTAACTAAAAATAATAGTCCTACTTTACCGGGAGAGATAGGGTCTCTTATATCACCCAGTTCAGCTTTCCAGTAGTGCATGGTGCTCCCACAGCATCTATGATGTGGGAAGTTGAGGTTCTAGAGGAATCGCTGCTTTCCGAGCAACCCCATCATTTTCAGTAAACTCTGTCATGAAGTTCTTTCCAATTCGCATCATTACCCCTCATTCTAACAGCTGGTACGAACACACACAAATAATATAATCATCAGTGTTTCTGTACTTTAGCAGCCGAACTGGGCAGGGGTGGGTGAGTTGAAGGAATTAACATTTATTTCCAATAAATTTCCTCTTGTTATGTTCTGACCATCATTGACCTATCTAAAAGTCTTTGGCTCTGGAGTTTATCCCTCATTACATTCACTAGCCCACTGGGTCACTTATTCAACAGCAGACCTGATCTGAAATATACTCAGTAAAGTCACCAATAAATCTCCTCATAAAAAGGATAAGGTTGTAATTAGAGGGTGTAAGGTCCCCCTAGAAACCTCCATTCAGGCTGATGGCCATTACTTTTGCTGGCAGTTACTAAGTGTCCACATATGATACATGTACCCTGTTGTAGACACCAGCAGGGAAAGACTACAACCCTGCTTTCTTGATGCTAAATATTCTAGTGCTCTACTGAGAACTTACATGTACATTTATTAAAATTTACATTAAAACATTGAGTTGGACTCTCATGAATCCACATTTCTCTGTTTGTGTGCAAATCTGGTCCAGGGGCTATGTCCAATATTCTATTTCTGTTGTATGTCCATAAACTATCAGACCAGAAACCCTACTGAACAAAAGGAGGTTAATCTAATGTGACTTTTCAGTTAACCCATCTGAATTTTCCAGGGATCACATATTGACTTTTCAGTATGTCGCAAACATTTATAGAGCTTCTTCTATGTGAACATTGTGCTAATGCTAAGGATTCAAAGATGGATACAATTCTACAGTTTTCCAGGAGGAGTTTGCCTGTTAATTGTAGTAAGTGAAAGTCAGTCCTTTGTTTTCATTTGAGGTAATGAAAGTCATGTGGCAAACACCATGACCTATTTTAAGTGAAAGCCATTGATGGCCCCTTTCTCCCTCATTATCCTAGACTACAAAGTTGTACTGAATAAAATGTCCTCTTTCCCAAATCTCCCTGAAGTTAAGTGTGGCTACATGAGCTGGTTCTGAACAATGAGCTCAAAGTCAGAATAATCAGCTGGGGCTTCTGGGGGAAGTGCTTGATTAGTACAGAAAGATAATATGCCCCTCCAGTCCCCTTCGTCCTTCTTCATGCTTAGAGAGACAGTTCAATGCCTTCAGGCATAAGAGCCATCTTGTAACCATAAAAACAAAAACTATTTAAAGGAATAGAAGAATAAGAAGATGCAGAAGGACTTGGTCCTCAGTGAATTATCTGAGCTTTTTCCAACCCAGGAACATCTATTCTACCACCAGGCTTTTTATTATGTGAGAAAATTAAGCTCTGCTATATTGAAGTCCCCGTTGATTGGAGTCAATTTTTTTATTTGCTTGTAGCCAAAACCATGCCTTGTTACATGGCACAAATAAGTTCAGAAAAATACTTCATGAATTGTCAAAATATTCATTGTAACCTACATCAAATGGGATATCTCAAAAGATTGTACTTCTGTGAATATTTTCCAAACTTAACTGTAAAATTAACAATACTACCTTTTAACCAAATCATCCCACTTCTAGAAATGCCTCTTAAGGAAAAAATCCCAAGTAAAGAAGACTCTAAGTAAAGAAAGATATGTTAGAGAATTGTTTTTAACAATGAAAACAAAGTAGTCTCACAGGTCAACAATAGGAAAATAAAGTTTTTCAATGTCCATTGAAGGAATGTTGCCCCAAATGATAGCTACAAGTCCATGTAGAAAGAATACAATTTTTCTGATAACAAGCTAAATGAAAATTAGCTTGTTAGGAAATTAGTGACACTGTCATTGAAGTTACATAAAATATGTGTAAATAAAGACAGAGAAGGAATTCACAAATAGGAGAATATTTTATTTCAGAGCTGTCATCTTTCAAAATTATTTACAATGATAATTGTAATGATAAATATTGAATGATAAATATTATCTAACAAATAGTATGTTTTTTCAAAAATATTTTTATGTCCCTACCCAAAAGACAGTATCAAAAACCTATGGTTCAGAAGACTGACCATATAAACAAAGTTGTATATTTAAACAAGTGCCATAAAGCATTTTAACTCAGTATGAGATAATTTTTTAATATCAAGAAAGCTCACAAAAATTAGAATGGACTGGGCTTGGTGGTGCATACCTGTCATTCCAGTGACTCAGGAAGCTGAGGCAGGAGACCTGTAAGTTCAAGGTCAGCCTTGTCAATGCAGCAAGGCCCTAAGCAACTTAGGAAGACCCTGTCTCAAAATAAAAAAATAAAAAAAAAGGGCTAGTGGTAACTCCAGTATATGCACCCCCCAAAAAATTAAATGAATTTAAAATTAAGAATAGTTCCTCAAAAATGAACATGAAATGCTGAGTCAAATGCATTAAAGAAATTCAGTTTTGCTTTTTTTTTTTTTTCCTTGTATGTCCTGGGCAAGGAGTTATTTGAAAGATTAAAGTTGTCTTTTGAACAAATGAAAAAATGTCAATAATAAGATGTCAGAGTTGGGAGGGAGCTTGCAGATCATCTATCATCATCTCTCATTTCACAAATGAAGAAACTGAGGCCTAGAAAAGTTAAGTGAGTCAAGGGGCTATGTGACAGCCAAGGTCACACAGGTTGCTAATGGAGAAGGAGGAGCAGAGCTCAGGTCTTCTTTAATGTTATTTGCTCCCCAGAATCAACATTTATTAAGTAGTTACTCTGTACTATTTTATACTGGACACTGTGTTAAGCGTTCTATTTAAATATAAGTTGGGGATGTATCCTACCCCTCATATATCAGAGTCTTGGATGAATCACAGGATAATAATTACGAGATATATTAATGGTCACATGCCTTTTATCCCAATGACTCAGAAGGTTGAGGCAGGAGGATCACAAATTCAAGACCAGTCTCACCAACCTAGTGAGACCCTGTCTCAAAATAAAAATAAAAAAGGACTGGGGATGCAGCTTAGGGGAAAGGACCATGGGTTTAAACCCCAATACAAAAGAAAGGAAGAAAGAAAGAAGGAGGGAGGGAGGGAGAAGAAAAGAAGAGTTCTGTAATTATAAGACATATTAACATAAGGGATTGTGTCCTGAGTTCCAAGTACCCTGGAAGATACAAGAGATTTAAATAGCCAAAAGAAACTTTAAAAAGAGGGCTGGGGATATAGCTTAGTTGGTAGAATGCTTGCCTTTCTAGCATAAGGCCCTGGGTTCAATCCCCAGCACCGCAAAAAAAAAAAAAAAAAGTGAAAAAAAAAAAAAAACTTTAAAAAGAACAATCCAGAAAAGATGGGGAAGTAGAGGAAGCCTGCTCTTTGCTGTTGCTCTGCAGCTTGGGATTGAAGTAGGGAAATACTGCTTTTCAGTGACTTAGGTATCTGAGGGAATTCACTGAAATTCAATATTGGACAATCAGAGATTCAGAGAGACCTACAAATCCTCATGTTTCAACAGAGTACAAGGTGAACATCAGAGCCAAGCCAGTGGTAGCAGCATCCTGGATCACAGCAGAGGGGAGGGGTAACACAAATGGAAAGAGAAACACAGAAGACAAATTTAGCCCAGGAACACCTCTAGAAGACAAAGACAGTCTGAACTTAGCTGGTTCCAAGGTTGTACAGTAAGCTGGTGTTTGAAAGTGCTCCATGTTTTTCAACTTGTGAGCAGAGAACTGAGGCAGGGAGCCAGCCTGAGGATGCCAGGCTGGAGCTTGCCACTGCAGGAAGCTAGGCGACCACAGCAAACATTTCCTCACAGTCCAACAGTGACTACCATGTGACCCAGGATGCACCTGCCAAAAAGAGATTGAAATAGACACAGAGAAGATTGTTTCCAGGGAGATTCAGATCAAAAATACAGATGGGATTGCAAGTTGCTTTCCCTTTGAGTCTGTTGCTTACTGTGATCAGCTGAAGAGGGTTGGGAAACCGAACAGGTGAGTGTGATTACATTTGGGGACTGAGGCTTGGAAGGCCATATTCATAGGTGGTGGAGTATGTGAAACCTTCCAAGTTCCCTCCACCCACAGGGGTTGGTTACCCTGCCCTATGAGGAGAATTCTTGGAAGGCCCCTGAAAACCAGATGCCAGGCAGAGATTGGCAACTGCCCAACCCTAAGGGTGTGTTGATCTAATCTCTCTAGAGCAGATATCACCTAACAAAATTCCAAAGTTCTGATCAGAACTAGAGCCCAGCTTCCAGAAACCCCTATTTATAACTCTGCATCAGTCCTGCCCTGGAGTGGGTTTCTAGAATATCCAGACAAAACTCCAATAGACTTCTCATTACATCCTAACTTGAACTGGTAAGCAGGGAAGCTGAGAGCCATTTCAAGCACCTTTGACCCCAGCCCACTCTAGCCAGCAACTTGGTAAGCAAGACAAAAGGAGGAAGGATTTAAGTTCACCAGTCCTTGCTTTTTCTAAGGGTGCATAGCCCAAGAAGAAATGGAAAGAAGGGCTGCCTTGCAGACTTTGAATATCCACCCTGTCCACAGCTTCAATCACCTTTAACAACAGTGAATGCAAAAGTTATTTCATTTTTCATTAAAAATGTGTTTTGTGGCACAGTAACACATACCTGTAATTCCAGTGACTCAGGAGGCTGAGGCAGAAGAATCACAACTTTGAGATCAGTCTCAGCAACTTAGGAAGATCCTCAGCAACTCAGTGAGACCCTGTCTTGAATTAAAAAATGAAAAGGACTAGGGATATAGGTCAAGTTACCTGAGTTAAATCCCCAATATCAGAAGAAAAATAAAAAAGATTTGTTTTGTTTTGTTATTGTATTTACTAATTGACATTTTATATAAATACACACATGTACACACACAAATATAATTATGTAAAAATGTGTATATATTATATAATTATGTATATGCAATATTATATGATTACATATATACAATAAAGTATATATTTTATTTGCTTATAGGGTTGCGTATACGTGTATCTTTTCCATACAAATTTTTTCTTTTTATTTTCCTTTCCTCATTTTTTTTTTTAAGAGTTGGTGTTGGCTTTTTACCTTTGTTGTCGTTTCTTTTCTTACTCTCTTTTCCCTCCCTCCACTAGCCAAATTCTCATATTTTCCCTCTCTCCTTCTCTCTTATTGTTTTATTATTTTGTTCTTTCTGCTCCTTCCTTATGACCTTCATTTGCTACTCTCTTATGCTTTCTCTTTTCAACTTTTGAATACTCAAATTTCTTTTGCCTTCCTAACCCATTTTCCTTACTCTTAATAAACTGTATTTTACCAACTTTTAAAACTAGTTTATGTAATTTCTGCCTCCACCTTATGTTGTTACCATTATTAGTATTGTGAATGTCATATTTGACACCTGGTGTTTACTTTAATATTGTATCTAGTTCATGCCTGTTTGTTCTTGCTGTTGATTTCTGACACATCATTCCTGCCTTTGTGGTTGTTAGTGTCATAGAGGTCATAGTAGGAGCCAGATATTTACTTTAATGCTATATATTGTTTGTTGCTGCTGTTGTTGCTGTTGTTTATCCCTCCCTTTTCTGTGAGGTGCTAGGAAACCAATGTAACACTTCAAGTCCTACTTCTGAGCTATAACCCAGTCTAGCTAAGAGAAAGTACACTGTGCTCCACACGTACCCTGCTCAAATTCAGTAATACTTTAACCCAAAGACTAGAAGATATAAAAACCCCAAACCAATGACCACGACCCAAGCAAGAATGTCTAGGAAGGGGCCTCAGATTTCACTCATGGACATCTGTTCCTACAACAAGAGCAGAGAGAAGTAACACAAAGACTGCAGATATCACGCCATGAGGGGCTTAACCTAGATCACTCTCATACCCTTTCAAATGTACGAAGTTGTCAAGATGAGAAAACAAGCACAGAGGGTGTACCCCCATGTACAACATACCTGCCTGACCTATTAGAAGGACCCCACTCTTGTGAGACCTGCAGAGAAAGTGGGATTGACGTAGGACTGACGAGGCTGGACACTGAGGAATCAGCAGGAAGCAGGTTTATTGGCTGCAGTCAGTCCAGAGGGGGGCTTTTGCCTAAATCAATTCTTCCCTCTGAATGCCAAGTCCAGAAATCTTTAGAACTTTATAATCAGTGTGCAAGGGGTGGGAGGCTTGGAGGCTCACAATTTGCAGAAGTCTACATAGAAGTAGGGTTTTTTTCCTTTTGGTTCACAGAGAATGCCTCCTATCTAATATTTTTGATTATTCAGAAATTTTTACACACTTTACCACAAAAGCAGAAGTAACATCATGAAACCCATGACCAAATATAGTTATTGCAAGACGGAGCAACAGGAAATAGGAAGCCTAACCACATTTGAACTCTTTTGCAGAAATTCTTGCTGATAGTCTAAGAACAATTATGGTGGGGGTGTCTGGAGAAGCTTAATTAAGATTTTTGATGGAGGAGGGGGCACCACTATAACTCTCCCCTTTAATGATGCTCCCCTGGATTTAATCTTTTAAATTAAAGAGCATCATTATCATCTTCTGGGCTTAAAGCCTTATATAATGCCAGAACCGTAGTTATTGTCCTTCTTTAGTAGACCTAACAGTTTCTATAGTAGAAACTAACATCTACTTCTATAGTAGACCTAACAGTTTTAATGCACAGGGGAGCCAAACACGGGAGCAATAAACAGGTTAACAGCAGAATACCCACTATACCAATTGAGCTCTTAAATCTCCCAAGAGTTGAAAACAATCCTCCAAATAGTGAGCCTGGATCCCAAGCTTTAATGCCCTTCCAAGTTTGAACTGGCACATGTGCTAGCTTTCTGATATTGCTGGCTATGTCTTCAACTGCCGGTCCCTTGTCATCTATTTGGATGCAACAGTCTGAGCTGTTAAACTGTCCACACATACCCCCCTTCCTCAGCCAGTAGGTAATCTAATGCCAAGCGGTTTTGATAGATAACTGCTTACATCTGGGTCTGTTGTGTGACTAGGAGGTCAAAGGCTGTGGCAGTCTGATTAGTAATAATTTCTACTACATCTTGTAAGCGAATAATTCTGTGTAGCATGTAAACAGGAGTTCTAGAACTCCAATAGCCATCTTGTGCCCAGGTAGCAGAAACATAAGTGGCAATAGTCCTCCAGTGTGGCCGGTCATCTTCACCCCACGTTTGTTGACCCTCTAGGTCAAGTCCTTTCACATGGACCTCTCTTTCCTTGGCCCTAGATCCCATACAAGGGGAGCCCTAGGTCTTTTCCAGTTGCATTGGGCAGTAGGAGAAATCCAGGCTTAATAGAACCAATGGTGCAGGTTCCCCTCCAATTTGTTGGGGGGTGGGTATGTGCCTTTTTCCCACAAATCCAAAATAGGTCAATGGGTGCTTTCCAGGTAGAAGGGGCTGGATTTTTCCAGAATTTATGGATCTCAGGGATGTCCCAAAAAGAACTGATTTGGTTAGTGTCTGGACTGCTACAGTCGAAAAGAGCTCTTTTCTTATGGGGCTTTCTGCATATTAGACCATAAATCCCCAAGCAACCTGGGTTATCTGCCCAATACCAAATAGGTCTCTTTGGCCACCAGGTAACATTTCAAAACAATATCCTATTACTTGGGATTTGACCGACCCATTGGGTGAGCTGGAGTCCAAATCTGCCAAAACATTCTTTACGAAATACTTCTGATGAGGACCCAGGCTTGGGGCCTTTCAATCTTTAGTTCCATGTGGATCTTATTCCACAATAGTAGGGAATAAGCATCCAGACTTATTCCGATCCAGGGTCATTCTTTACTCATGAGGGTCCTTCCACAGACCCAATAGTTTTAACCCCAAGGTTTTCAGCTATTCTTTCTGCTAGGTCCAGAAAGAGATTTTTTTCTAAAGAAGGAAGGTTGAGGTTTGGGCTTAACCCCTCATATAGTTTAGCAGCAGGGCGAGGGCTTATGGGGGGTCTTGGAGCAATAGATATTGAATCATTTTTTATAAAATTTTCCCATGTCAGAGGCTGAGGGCCTAGCATCCAACAATACCAAATTCCATTGGTAGGGGAAAATTCCCTGGGCAAGTTATTTCCCCCTTAAATTGGGATTCAATCCAAGCCATGTAGACTCCTTTTCCTTTCCAGAGACAGTTATCCACCTTTAGCATCTCTCTGGTGGGACAGGCCCTAAGTACATGTTTTCTATCACCTCTTGATTATAATAGATTGACTTGACACATGGTTCACATGATTTCCGCTATTGGGGCAGGAGTACAGCAGAGCCCCCTAAGACTATCAAAGGAAATCAAACTAAATGATACACCAACATTTTAGTTAGCACAGGTGAAACAGTGTAAGTCAACAAAGTCAAATTAACAACACCAAACAAACCCTAGAAAACCTATATAAGCAAGATAAATAAGTATAAATGAAATTTTGTTACCAAGAGTCCAGTCAGTAGGAGTTACTGTTATCAAACCAGTAGCAAAAAACAGACATAGAATTATGTATGTATGGCTAGGAGGAAGGGGTGGCAAGGCATTACAGTATAAGGATTATCTTAGAGGCTGAGAGAGCCCATTTGTCCTGGTGGTAAGTTTGTCTTCTGCCAGGCATTGATCAGCTGGCCCCTGAAGCAGGGCTGTAGTTTCTGATAATCAGCTTCAGGGGGGGCAACAGGGTCCCAGTCCACAGCTGCAGGCTTGAGCCTGGTGTCATAAACACAGGTTCCTATCTCTGCAACTCTTACTTGCTTCTCTCTGGTTGCCCTGAGCAACCACGGTGATTCCTCTTTGGTGGCCTCAGCAATGCATAACCACAGCTTTCCTGGGAGCTGCATCCAGAAGATTAAGAATTTCTTGCCCATATTTTGTCTTTTCCTCCTGAGTTAATTAATGCCTTTTCTTTCTATAAGGACCCCTGAACATGAAGGGTGTGAAAGCCCACGTGGAGTCTGTGTAGGTATTTGCACAGATTCCTGCTGCTGACTGAAGTGCTCAAAAGCGTCAGAGCAACAGGTTCTGCCTTTTGTGTGAAGTTCCCTGAGGCAGAGTTTCTGCCTCAAGAGTGGAGTCCAGAGTGACCACTGCATATCCAGCAAAACGTACCCAAATTTTAAGAAGCTGCTTCCATGTGTGAAGTACTCTGCCTCCGGGTCATTGAGGGGCTGGTCTGTCGGGGCTGGTCTGCTGGGGAACACTTCTTCCATGGCTTCAATGCAGTTGTCATCAGGTTGTCCAGGTCCGATGCACAGCAGAGTTGCTGGGTTTAGAGTGCGATGACTTCAACATGGACATGTGGATTTTCACATAACTGACTTCAACATGGACATGTGGATTTTCACATAACATGCCCTGGTGTCTGACTGACCTCTCATTAGTCAGTCAATATTGTCCTTTGTGCTCTAACAATGCCAAAATTGAACAAGGAACTCTGACAACCAATTCTTGTCCCATAGCCAGTTTATCAGCTTCCAACACCAGAAGAGCTGTGAGTTTAAGGGCCCATAAGCAAGGTGGCCAGCCTTGGGCTGCAGAGTCCAACTGTTTACAAAAAGAGGCCACCAGACGGTGCCATGTCCTCAGCATCTGAGTCAGGACTCCTAGAGCTATTCTGGACCGTTCATGGAAAGACGTTGTGAGGTCAGGGAGTCCTAGTCCAGGTGCATTGGGAGGGCTGGTTAAATGTCCTCAAAGGGTTTGTGCTGTGCTGGCCCCCACATCAGAGGGTCCTGTTCTCCCCCCTTTGTGGCATCATAGAGGGGTTTTGCCATAACTGAAAAGTTGGGGATCCATATATGGCAGAATCCGGCAGCCCCCAAGAACTCTCTAATCTGGCAGCGGGTTAAAGGGACTGGAATTGAGCAGATCACCTATTTTCTTTTGGGGCCCAGTTGCCACTGTCCCTGAATCAGATAGAAACCAAGGTACAGGACTTTTTCTTGACAGATCTGGGCTTTCTTTTTTGCAACTTTGTAACCAGCCTCATATAGGAGAGTGAGAGCCACCGTGTCCTTTCATGCAGTCCTCTCTGATTGTTCCTGCCAACAATAGGTCATCTACATATTGGAGCAGTGTGCACCCCACATTGTCTTGCAAGAAAGGCTTTTAAGTCAGAGGCCAGCGCTGTCTCAAAGATGGTTGGTGAGTTCTTGAAACCTTGTGGTAGCCTAGTCCAGGTCAATTGGTCATTTTTCCCGTTGGAGTCTTCCCATTCGAAGGCAAAGAGGGGCTGACTCTGGGGTGCTAGTTGAATGCAGAAGAAGGCATCTTTTAAGGTCCAGGCATGTGAAATAGGCTGTCTCTGCTGGGAGAAGACTTAGGAAAGTATATGGATTGGGGACCCTAAGATGTAAGGTGACTGGCTTGATTTATTACACATAAATATTGGACCAACCAGTAATCCTCAGATCCTGGTTTCTGAACAAGCAAAAGAGGTGTATTCCACAGTGATTGGCAAAGACTTGGCAGACTATTGCAAAAGTCTGCCCAAATGTTTTTGAATTCCAGGTTGTGCCTTATGAGGAATATTATATTATCTCTGGCATACCAGTGTGGCTCCCGGTTTTAATTCCACCACCACTGGGGGAATGTTTTGGGCTAGTCCAGGTGGACTGTCCTCTGCCCATACTCCTGGTACTTGAAAAGGAAGCTCTGGTCCCTGCTGTGGTTTACTAGGCCAGAGAGGCGCCACTCCTCTTCCCAGGGAATTGTGAGGGTTAAAATCCTTGCTTCAGCTTTTCCCAATGAAAAGCCTGCCTGGCCTCTTGCATCAAAAGTTACTCGGGCCTGGAACTTTCCCAGCAGGTCCTGACTCACCAGTGGACAATCTGGCATGTGCAGGACTCATGGACCACATCTTGGCCTGCTAAATTACAACGCCAGGGCAACAGGAAAGGATGACCAGCTTTGTTGCTTGCGGCCCCCACGATTGTGGTCTGTTTCTTTGAAAGTGGGCCCATAGGTTGGGTCACCACCGAATGGTGAGCTCCAGTGTCCTCCATAAAGTACACAGTTTGGGCCCCTAAAAAGCATTCAGAACATAGGCTTCTGGGGGCCCAAAGGGATGGAGCCCAGTCTGTCCTGGTCCTCACCCTAATTTCTCATGGCTGCCAGTCCCACAAAAATCTCTCTCAGGGGCATCAGAGGGGTGTCTGTGGTGTTGAGCATCATGGTGGACCCATTTGTAGGGCTGATATCACCTCTGAATGACTTGGCCTCTCTTACCCTGGTAAGGAGTAGCCGCAGCCCAGTTGTCTTCCTTCAGCTGGGGCATTCCTTCTTCCAGGGGCCAGCTAGATGGCAGCAGGCACATTGGTTTGGTCTCAGCCTAGTCCTAGTCCACGGGTGAGGTGGTCCTTCCAGCCAGATCTTCCTCCAACCTTGTGTTTGGCCCCAATGTTGATGTTAGTTTTGTTTTTGTTTTTTTCTGGTGGGACTCCCTTGGGGTGACTCCTGGGTCTGCAGTAAGGGCAGCTGCAGGGAGACACATCTTCTTTATCTTTCAGTCTGTTCTCATTGGCCTCTTGGTCTTGACTGATGGACACTGTGGTGTCAGCTCACTGGCATTCTTCCCAGCAAAACCCTCTAGATTTTGTAGTTTTCGGTGAATGTCACCCTGGGCCTGTCCCACAAAGGCTGCCTTGACCATCGCTGGTTGTCTGGTGCCTCAGGAGCAAAGGGAGTGAAGCGTCAGAGGCCTCACACAGTCCTTCACAGAACTGGCTGGGGCTCTCGTCCGGCTTTCGGAGCACTTCTGATATCCTGTTCGTGTTCAGGGCTTTCCCTCCCCCCTTTCGGCCTCCTGTGAGGGCTTCTTGATCTCTTTATCTTTTGGAGGTCTTCTTCTTTGTCGGTGTCCCACCCAGGGTCTGTGTCAGGGAATTGGGCCTGGGCATAGGCTTGGATGTTGCCTTGTGCATCTGGAGCATGTTCCTCTAGCCATTTTAGAGCTGCTCAGGTCACCGTCTGCACTCCTCCATATTGAATAGAGTTAGAAAGAGCTGGCGGAAGTCCACCCAGGTAGGCTGGTAGGTCTGGATAATGGATTGCATCAAATCAATCATGGCCTGGGGCCTCTCCATGTAGGAGGGAGTATGATCTTTCTAACTTAAGAGATCAGTGGAGGGGAAAGGCTAATACACAAAAATGCATTGTGCCCCTCAGACATTTTCTTCCCAGTCAACACAGGCAGATCCTCTAGTTTCTCACAGGGGCATCTGGAGAGCTCTCATCTGGCTTGTGGCTCTGGTCTTGAGACAGGTTCCCACCTTGATCTCTGGGGGTGGAGGAGGAGTGTTTTGTCCTAGGGAAGCCTCTGGTCCTGAGGACATCATGGAGGAGCTGGTGTTGAAGGGCCATCATCTGTTGTCCCTGGGGACAAGGGGACAGCCTGTTGTCTCAGTGATCTTGATAAAGTCCAGTAGATAGCATGTAAGATGGTGGGTTCACTTCTGGCTCACTGGGCAAAACTGGTTCCTTTTCTGTCTTTTCTTTCTCAGGTTTTCTCTGTAGCTGCCCTTTGTTGAACTTAGAGGCTGCTATGGTCCAAGCTAACATCAGCTTGGACTGTCCATCTAAACAGGCTTTCAACCAAGGGGGCTGTTTCTGTACTATCTCTTACCAGCAAATGATATAAGGGAACTGGTCTGGGTGTCCAACAACTATTAAAAAGACCTCAGCAATGATTCTCTCATCTAAAGATCCTTCTGGTGGTCAACCCACACCTAAGGTTGGCCATTCTAAATCACAGAGAGTATGCAACCTTTGTGGAGTGAGTTTCACCCAATAGTCTGCCTTAAAACTTTTTAAAAAATTTCTCAACATACATTCCAAGGGGCTCAAGACTCACTTGTCCATCTCTAGCCATTCCCCTTAGAGAGACTTAGGGTCCTCTTAGCCTTGTGGGTCAGTATCAGTCCCTGACCTGGAGTGTCCACCTACATTTTGGTTGGTGGACTTCTGCACAAACTGTATGAGGCACCATGGAACGATGGATTGGGACTCCGCACTAGTCGGGGGCGGAACCCTTCCCTTGTCCGTCTCCTGAACACACTTTCACACAGACATGGTCAGAGCAAAATTTCTATATCACCCAAATCCCAAAAATCCCACAAATTCCAAACCAAAAAAGGGAGTCATGGTTTTCCCTCTGCCCCCTGACCCCAAACAGAGAATACTTGGGTGACTCCTCAAGTTCTTTTCAGCTCCAACTCCTTCAGAGTTGACTCAGGACCCTCAGAGGTTGATCAAGTCTTTCTTCTACCTGCTTGGGCCTCTTTAAGGAAGTCAGGTGGGCTACCCACTAATGGATCTGGGTCCTACCTGTTCAGTTGGGTGGTGTTCCAAGTTCCCTAGTCCTGATTCATGCTCCTTGTGGGTTCTGTTGTGCTCTAGGGTGGTAGCTCCAGGGTGCCGGGTAAGTCATTCCTCCTTCAGGCAAAGAGTTGCCTGTGTTGGGTGGTAAGGGGAATCTTGTCCCCAACCCTCCAAGGAAAACCTGACCCAGAGAAAAGCTCTTCAGTCCCATCTGGGTTGCCAAGTGATGTAGGTCAGATGAAGCTGAACACCAAGGAATTAGCAGGAAGCAGATTTATGGGCTGCAGCTGATCCAGAGTGGGGCTTTTGCCTAAATCAATTCTTCCCTCTAAACCCAAGTCCAGAAATTTTTAGAACTTTATATTCTGTGTGCAAGGTGGGGGTGGTTCTTGGAGGCTTACAATTTTCAGAAGTCTATATAAATGTAGGATTTTTTTCTTTGAGTTCACAGAGTGCCTCTTGTCTAATTTTTTTGATTTTTCAGAGATTTTTACACACTTAACCACAAAAGCAGAAGTAACATTGTGAAGCCCATGGTCAAATTTAGTTATTACAAGACAGAGTAACAGGAAAATAGAAAGTCTAACTACATTTGAACTCTTTTGAAGAGATTCTTGCTGATAATCTAAGAACAATTATGTTGAGGGTCTCTGGAGATTTTTGGTGGAGGAGGGAGTACCACTATAGGATCATCAAGTTCCAACAGAATACACACTGTATCAAAGAACACTAATCTTCACCAAAGAACTTTCAGAGAAACTATACTATGTAATACTTTTGGAAATATTTTCAACAATTTATAACAACCTGATAATCTTGAATACTTTATTAAAAGAAAGCTGTGCCCTAAAAAAGCCTTTCACATAAAAATGGAAGAGAACTCAATTCCAACAGATGCACAAGTTTCAACATAGGAATACAAGAAAAATGAAGAAACAAGGGAGCATGACCTTGTTTCATAATTCACTAGCAACTGACTCCAAAGATATTGAAGTAAATAAAGTACCAGATACAGAATACAAAAGAATGATTACAAAAAAAAAAAAAAAAATCAATGAACTCCAAGACAATAACAAGAAAAGAACTGAATCAAATAAGACAGTGGGTTCAGAATATTAGTAATAAGGAGAGAGATATTGAAAATAGAAAGTCCTAGAAATAAAAGGGACCATAAATCAAATAAAAAAAAATCTGTTGAAGTGTCATCAATGAAGTGCCAAATTAAACACTGGAAATAAAATGATGGGATTAATAAGCATCTGTACATAATGACATCAACATTTAATATAAATGATCTCAACTCTCCAAATAAAAGACATAAACTGGCAGATTGAATTAAAAATAAGATCCACCTATATATTGTTGGCAAGAGATTCATTTTAAAGGCAAAGACAGTCATAGACTGAAAGCGAAAGAATGGAAAATGATGTTCCATGCAAATGGAACCCAAAAGATAGCAGGAGTAGCTACTTTTGTATCCAACAAGGTCAAATGCAAGACAAAATTAATCACAAGAGACAAAGATCATTTGATATTGGAAAAAGGAAACAATTGAACAAGATGATAAAATGATAAATATTTATGCCCCAAATTTTGGTGCACCTAATTACATAAAACAAACATTACATGGCATAAAAGCTTAGACTCCAATACAATAATACTGGGTGATTTCAACACACCTGTCTCACCAGTGCGCAGTTCATGCAGACATAAAATCAGTAAAAGAAATTCAGGGAGGGATATAAAAACTCTTAAAATCAAATGAGAGAAAAGACACAACATATTACAATCTCTGAGACGCTATGAAAGTATTTCCAAGAGGAAACTTTATAGCTATGAATGCCTACGTATAAAGATCCCAAATAAGCAACATAATGATGCATTTGAAAGCCCTAGAAAAACAAGAACAAACCAATTCCAAAACCAGTAGAAGAAAGAAAATAATTAAAATCACAGCCAAAATTAATTAGATAATTTAAAAATACAAGAGATCAATGAACAAAGCATTGATTCTTTGAAAAGATAAATAAGATTGCTAAAACCTTAGAAAACTAACCAAAAGAAAAAAGACCCAAATTAATAAAATTAGAGATGAAAAAGAAATTATCACAACAGACATCACAAGAATCCAGAGAATCATTAGGGACTATTTTAAAAACTTGTACTCCAATAAATTGGAAAGTCTAGACAAAACTGATAAATTTCTAAACATATATTAACTACCAATATTGAACCAAGAGGATATAGAAAAACTAAACTGATTAATAACCAAGAGGTTAAAGCAGTAATAAAAAGTCTTCCAACACAGAAAAGCCCAGGACCAGATAGAGTCTTATCTGAATTCTATCAGACCTTTAAAGAAGAACTAATGCAGATGGACATTGTGGCACATGCCTGTAACACCAACAACTTGGGAAGCTGAGATAGGAGGATCATAAGTTTAAGGTCAAATTCAGCAACTTAGTGAGATCATAAAGGGCTGGGCCTCAGTGGTATCTAGCACCCCCTGGGTTCAATCCTCAATATCATAAATGCATGCGTGCGCACACACACACACACACACACACACACACACACACACAAACTACTGCAAATACTCTCAAATTACTCCACAGAATAGAAGGATGGGGGAGCACACTTCCAAATTCATTCTGTGAAGCTAGTATCACCCTGATAGCTACACCAGATAAGGACACATAAAAGAAAGAAAACTATAGACCAATATCCCAGATGATCCCTAATGTACACAAATGAAAAAATCCTTAAAATATTAGCCAATCCTATTCAACAACAATTTAAAAAGCTGTACATCATGATCAAGAGTATTTCATTCCAGGGATGCAAGGATGTTTCAACATAGACAAATCAATAAATATAATTCACATTTATTAGAATCAAGGACAAAACCACATAATCATCTTAATGCAAGAAAAGACTTAGAAAAATTCAACACACATTTATGATAAAAACATTGAAGAAATTAGAGATAGAAGAACTTACTTCAATAATTTAAAGGTTATATATGGCAAACCCAAAGCTAACATCATAGTGAATGCAGAAAATCAAAGTATTTCCTCTCGAATCAGGAAAGAAAAAAGAGTGTCCACTATTACCACTCCTATTCAGCATAGTATTTGAAATTTTAACTAGAGTAATTAAGCAAAAGAATAAAAAGGTATACAGACAGGGGGAAAAAATCCACATTTTTCAGGTAATATGATCCCATATTAGAACATCCACAAAGCTCTGCCAGAAGATTTCAGAATTAATGAAAAAAATTCAGCAAAGTTACAGAATACAAAATAAACACACAAAAAATCAATAGCTTTTCTATACTCCAATAATGAATCTGCAAAAAATCAGGGAAACAATTCCATTCACAATAGCAGAGAGAGAGAGAGAGAGAGAAGAAAGAAAGAAAGAAAGAAAGAAAGAAATCTAACCAAGGAGATGAAAGACCACTACAATGAAAATAAAAGAGCACTGAAGAAATAAAAAGAATTGAAGACCTAGAAAAGGGAAAGATCTCCCATGTTCATGGATAGGCATTATTAATATTTTTTAAATGGCCATATTACCAAAACCAATCTACAGATTCAATGTAATCCCCATCATAATACATTCTTCACAGAACCTGAAAAAGCAGTCCTAAAATTCAAGTGGGAGAATAGATCAAGTGGGAGAATAGAAGACCCAGAATATATAGGACAATTCTAGAACAAAAAGAAATCTTGTCTCCAAGATGATAATACCCATTTTAAATTTTACTTAAGAGCTATAACAATAAAAAATGGCAAGGTACTATCACAAAAACACAAAGACCAATGGAATAGAATAAAAGGCAGAGAAAAACTCACACAAATATAGTCATCTGATCTTTGACAAAGGTGCCAAAAACATGTTAGAGGAAAGACAGACTTTTTAACAAATGCTGCTGGGAAAACTTGATACCCATAAGTGGAAGAGTAAAACTAGATCCCTATCTCTTATCCTGCACAAAATGTCAACTCAAAATGGATCAAAGAAATAGGAATTAGACCAGAAACTTTGCAAATGCTAGAAGAAATCCTAGGGTCAACCCTCCAACACATAAGCACAGGCCATGATTTCCTCAATAGGACTCCTAAAGCTTGGGAAATAATATCAAGAATTAGTAAATGGACTAGTAAGTAATAAAAAAGCTTCTGCACAGCAAAGAAACAGGAGCATGAAGAGAGATCCTATAGAATGGGATAAAATCTCTGCCAGCTACTATTCTGGATTAATATCCAGAATATATATTCAAAAATCTCATTACCAAAAAACCAAATAACCCAATTGATAAACCAGCAAATGAATTAACCAAATACTTCTTTAAAAGATGAAATGCAAATGAACAACAAATACAAGAAAAAATGTTCAACATATATAGTAATCAGGGAAACGCAAATAAAGGCTACACTAAGATTTCATCTCACTCCTGTTAGAATGGCAATTATCAAGAATGCAAGTAATAATAAATGCCAGTGAGGATATGAGGGGAAAGGAACACTTAAACACTGTTGATGAGATTGTTAATTAGAACAACTACCATGGAAACCAGTATAGAGTTTCCCCAGAAGACTATGAATGGAAGTGCTATATAACCCAGCTATACCAGTTTAGTGTTTATCCAAAAGGATTAAAGTCAGAATACTATAGTGGCACATGCATACCCATGTTTATAGCAATGCAATTCACAATTTATAGAACCAAGTTATAGAACCAGCTTAATCATCAACAGATGAGTGCAAAAGGAAAAAGTGTTATATGGAGTTTTATTCAGCCATAAAGAATGAAATTGTGTCATTCATAGAAAATGGATGGAACTCAAGAATTATGTTAAGTAATGTCAGTCCTAGAAAGTCAATGGTCATATGTTTTCTCTCATACACTGTAGCTAAGAGAAAAAAGGAGGGGATCTCATGAAAATGGTAGAGGGGAATAGAGAAAGGGGAGTGGAGGATAGGAGGTACTGGGGAATGAAATTGACCAAATTACATTATGGACATGTGTAAGTCACAATGAATCCTACTACAATGTATGACTACAATGCATCAGTAAAAATTTAAATTAAAAAAGAAGAGGATGGTACTGGGGAATGAGATTAATCAAAATGTGCTAAGTGCCTGTATGGATATGCATAATGAATCCCACTATTATGTACAATTGCAGTGTACCAATAAAATAAACAAGCAAATTAATAAAAATAAAAAAGTTGAGGTGTCACATTTCCTAATTTCAAAACTTATTGCAAAGCTATGGTAATCAAAACAGTGAGGTACTTGCAAAGACTGTTATAGATCAGGAAAATATTTCTGAGAAATAAACCATCGTATACAGAGTCAAATAATTTTTGGCAAGAGTGCCAAGACCATTCAACTGGAGACAGGCTAGTCCCTTCAACAAACAATGTTAGAAAAAGGAATATCTATATGCAAATATTTTTACCCTTATCTTCCACCACATAAAAAAATGAAGTCAAAACAGAACAAAGACCTAACTTAACATGTAAAACTGTAATACACTTAGAAGGAAACCTAGGGGGAAAGCATCATATCATTGGACTTTTCAAATATTTCCTGGATATGATACCAAAGCGTAGGTAACAAAGGTAAAAGTAGATAAATATAAAACTTCTGTCCATTAGAGAACACAACCAACACAGTGAAAAGGCAACCTGTGGAAGGGGAGGAAATATTTGCAAATCATACGTCTGATAAGGAGTTAATATCCTGAATATATAATTAATTCCTATAACTCAACAACAAACCAAAAAATACTGATTTTTTTTTTAATTCAGCGATTGAACCCAGGAATTCTTTAACACTGAGCTACACTGTCCCACTCCTTTTATTTTGAGACAGGGTCTCACTAAATTGCCCAGGCTGTTCTCCAACTTGTAAGCCTCCTGCCTCTGCCTTCCGAGCTGCTGGAATTATAGGTGTGCTCTACCGTGCTCAGCTTAACTAACCTGATTTTAAACATGGGCAAAGAATTTGAATGACTATTTCTCTGAAGATAACATATAAATGGCCAGCAAGCAAATGAGAAGGTGCTCAGAATCACTACTCACTAGAGAAACACAAATCAAAACCACAGTGAGGTATCATTCACATCCATTACGAATAGATACTATCAAAAATAAAACAAAACCAGAAAATAGCAAGTGTTGACAAATGGGAGGAAAAGGGAAATGTTTGCGCATTGTTGGTGGGAATGTAAAATGCTATAGACACAGGCCAACAGTGTGGCAGCTACTCAAACGTCTACACAGAATATATTATCCAGCATTTCTACTTGTGTGTTTGCATCAAGAGAATTAGAAGCAAGATCTCAAATAGATATTTACACACCCATCTTACAGCAGCAGTGTTCATAACAGTCAAGAGGTAGAGGCATCTCAGGTGGATGAATGGATAAGCAAAGTGTTTTGTTTTTTTTTTTTTCATACAAAGGAATATTACTCAACTTTCAAAAGGAAGGAAATTCTTCTACATATAATGACATGGATGAACCTTGGGGATATTATGCTAAGTGAAGTTAATCAGTCACCAGAGACAAATGCTGTATGATTCCACTTGTGTGAGGTATCTAAAGTTGTCAAATTCATACTAACACAAAGTGAAGTAGTGGTTGCCAGAGGCTGGGGGAGGAAGAAACAGGAAGCTGTTGTTTAAGGGGTACAGAGTTTCAGTTTTGCAAGAGGAAAATGTTCTGGAGATTGGTTGTAGAACAATGTGAATGCACTGGACACGACTGAACCATATAATTAGGAGTGATTAAGAAGGTATATTTTATGTTATACATTCTTAGCACAATAATTTTTTAAAGAATACTTACAGTGTGAAACCTCAGAATCAGAAGTAAAACAATAAAATACGTGCTCTGGGAAATTATGAAAATGAATTATTTCTGAGATCACAAATTACTGAAATCCATATCTGACTTTAAGTCTAGGACCATGAGCAAAGAGAATATATCCTCTGAGAAGATGAGTCCGAAGGACCAGAAGCCAAGTAAGGCAATAGCACGACCAGGAAAGAATAATTTCCTGATGGTCTTCTAAGCTGCCATGCCAGTCCCGGCACCAGATTCCACTGGCGCTTGCTCGTCCTTCATTAATCAAAGATAATGCAGAATTACAGGGTAGTGTTACGTGCCAACGAGTTTTCCATTTTCTGCCTCTCTGAGATGATGCTGATTGGAGAGAGGGAGTTCCCTGAGGACAAATTCCTGTACTCTCAGGACCAGAGTTTGCTTGCCATGAAAACTGAGTGCTTAGCAGTCTGCTCTTGTTATTATCACAGTCCCTCTGGTGAGCCCAGTGCCTTCCGCAACACGCCTCCAGGCCAAGCCACCATTAGGGAGCCAGGCAGAACATCTGCATTTTCCCTTTGTTTTCCAGCAACTGGTCTCTAATTGGATTGTGGTAATTGAACTGCCTAGTCCAGCGTTGCTTCTGCCCTCCAAGGGACTTGAAGCTAGAACCTATTGCATTTGTTCAAACCATTCCATTCATAGTTTATACCACAGTTTCTCAATCTTCACTCATACACTGAACTCTCCTAGAGGAGAAAGGGAACCAGCCTCTTGGGAGGCTGAGGCAGGAGGATCACAAGAGCAAGATTGGTCCCAGCAATTTAAAGAGGCCCTCAGCAACTTGGTGAGACCCCGTCTCAAAAAAAAAAAAAAAAAAAAAAATTAAAAGGGCTGGGGATGTGGTTCAGTGGTGAAGTGCCCCTGGGTTTAATCCCCAGTACTGAAAGAAATACAAGGGGGAAAGAAAAAGGAGGAAGGGATTCTTAAAGACCCTAACAAATTTATTTAAATTCTTTCAATTATAATTTTAATTTAATATGTTTTTATAAAAACAAGTCATAAGTCCTTGTATCAGCTACACAACAATGAAACCTCAATAATTCTCAAATACAAAAGTACACAACCTATATATTCAAAATCACAGCCTTAATGTTGTACAGCAGATAATGTCCCCACATTGAATTAGTACTTTCCACAAGCATTTGGTCCTATTTGCTGTGGAGCAATTTCTTTGGTGCTGGGTGCTGTGATAACAGGCAGTTAGTTGTCTGGTTGCTTTTCTAGACTACAATGAGAGTGAACCCTTCGCTCACAAGGCCTGCAGAGATCCATTTGGCCCATGCTTAGCACAAAGGCACAATTTGCATAATAATTTTATCTTTATTCTTTGCTCATTAGCTCACCATCACAAAATAGTGCTTTTTGGTGATCAATGGGACTCTAGAAAACACAGAGCAGTTATTTTCAAAGGGATATGCCAACTGAGCAGAATACCCATAATACTAATACTAATTTTTAAATGACCACCACAGAAATGAAAACAAAAAAAATTTAATATTGGAAAGAAATAACAGAAACTCCAGGTTCTTGGGATCAGTTGAGAAACACTATACCAAACCTCCCTTGGCAGCTACTTAATACTGAAGTAAAGTATTTCATTGTTTCCTATTTATTTCTTCCAGTTGGTGTTAGTTTCCCAACAACAGTAAGCCCATGAATCTATTGCTTCACCTACGGCTCCTAATAAAGCCATGCCCATTATCACAAATTATCTGACCAACCGTTTGGCTTCAGAGTTTGCTAAACTGAATTATTGATTAAGCCTCCCTGAGTTTTTACTGCTTTGGAGTTCATTCCAGTCAGTTCCCTGGGTTAGAGAAGGTTTTATTACGTATTGTGGGAAAAAGGTTCATTCCACACCAGGGCCATTTTGTTTGGCCCACTCTCACCACTTGCACGCAAGACTGGAACACCTGAGCTCTCACACTACCTGACTTTCATTCAGCTAGAGCCCTTAGCTGGAAAGGGGGAACTGTATTTAAAACAAAACAAGGACAGAAAAGCTTATTCAAGATGACCATAGGCAAGGGCCTGCCTTAGAAGGAGTCAGTAGTGGAAAGGATGCTGAATTGGAAAACCAGAGGCTGGTTGCTCTACCTTTATCACTATGTGTTTGTGTGGCCTCAGGCAAGTCTACTAATGTCCCTAATATGTAGTTCTCTTATTTATTAAGGTCAAGGGCTGAAAACAGAGATTCTCTAAGATTCTTTCATGCTCCAAGAATCTAATAAATATGAACAAGGTGGAAACTGGACATTGGAGGTAAACTATCCATTTAACATATAATCTGTTGTCCTGTAATAGTCCTGAAAGATTTGTGGCCTTATTATTTACTTGATCCATTTTTCTCTGTCCATTCCACGCCTTTTCTGTCTCCCTGATCCTTCTCTCACTCTTCCCTCTCCCCTCCAGATGGGGACGACCATCAAGGAACAGGAAGGTAGGAGCAATGGCGTAAGGAGCACTTCCAAAGGTTGTAAGCACAGAACTTCTGAGAGATACATACAAGGTGTTCCCTTTCTCTCAGGAATAGATATGGATCCCTTTGACAATTTTCCATCTCAGAAAGTAATTTCATGAGTGCATTTGCCAATCTGAATGTTGAACTATTTCCAAAAGATCTCTTCATCAAAGCTAATGGATAACTATTGTCTAGTAGTCAAGAGTTCACTGATGTGTTTCCTGCTCCATTACTTAATGAACATTAAATAACAATAACAGAAATTATACTAAAACCACTCTGAGTGAATTCTTTGAGGTGAAAGGAAATAGTAGGAAGGAAGAGAAGACATTATGCAGAAAATATAACCCATCTGAAAACAGATGTTCTTGTTCCCCACGGCCATGATGTTGCCAAGTGGACTTCATATTTTGCTGTGGAACTGTGAATTCTGACTGTTTTTAGAGGGTTACTCTGACAGTTGCTGAGGTGGAAGCTCCTCTCTACTTGTAAGGACATTTAATCACATGGAACACAGTGGCTCTGCTGTGCTGGTTAAATTGCTTATTTTTTAAAAGAAGACATGGAGATATTTAGGACAGTTCAAAAGCAAATAAAGATTACTAAAAAAAACAAAATTGGGAAAATGAAAGGAATTAGATATGTTTGTTGAGTTTGTAAAGGAAAAAGCTCATGGTTGACTTAATTGCCATCTTATGGGAATGTCAGATTTGTCAGAGCATATTTTCTGCATTTCCCTAATATACGTCTTTAAATTCAGAATTTTTGATTCCAGCAACTCTAATTTGTTCTTTAAGCAAATATCCTGGAAAGCCTTCATTATGTTTTTATTAACATTTTCTTCAATTCCTCTATTAGCTCTGCTTCTAAAGAAAGCACCTAATCTGATTATTCAGCCTGAGTTCCCTTTTCCAAACATCCCTGTCTCCTCAAATGGCTAGTGATGTTTCGGCTGTTTGTCCCAACCAGTGTGGTATCCTTAGCATTGGTGCTGTCAGACCTTTGGCCTCATCACATAGAAGTGTCCGGTCAAGAGGTGAAGGTAAGGTGGGTGTCCATTCCCCCTCCATCAGGCCTGCAGCAAAAAGTCTCGTCAAGAGACCAGAAGTCTACACATCCTCAGGTGCTGAGTTCCTGCTAGAGTAAGCACAAGCAGGCCTCTCTTCCCAGTGGGCACTTTTTCATCCCTTGCTCCAAAAATATTTATTTTTGACGGATGCTCAAGGAACCTAAGCAGATAATGGTGTTGGTCCTATGGCACTGACCAGAGGCAGGCCTCCCTTGCAGCTTGAGCCCTTTCTGGAGTGAATATCTAGGCTGTTCACTGGTTGCTGGTTTGGGGGATTGTCCCCTATGGATGCCCACCAAGTGCCAATATCTGGCCACCATTTCTTTAGTGTTTGAGTTGCCTATGCAAAAAGATTGATTTGTGGGTCTGAAACATGTGCACAGCTTAAACTACCCAAGTCCCTCAAAGGCAGTAGTTTCACCAAAAGCTTAAGAAAATTTAGAATGAATATTATAACTGGTTTTGAGGAATTCTTGGAACCTGTAATTACTTCATTGGTTTCTCTCCCTCTGTTCCACCCACAGTCTCGCTCATTTTTGTTTCCTGATGTGTATCTTGTGCCATTTAACCTATCTATTCAACTAATCATTTTTCTATGCAAAAAATAGAAAACAAACAAAAAAGAAATTAAAAAAATACCACAAATCCTCTCTCCCACTTTTACCTGTCTATTCTTTTGTATGTGTACAGCCATTAGCTGCATAGGAATGTTTATGTTTCAAAATATAAGTGTCTCAATGGAAGCATGTAGTAAGTACTGATGCCTGAAATTTACCAACCATTCAGACTGTCTTACAATGGGGCCTAAGCATTAGTGTTTTGAGAAACACTTCCTAATAATCTAATGCATAGCCAGTTTTGAGAACCATTGATAAGGAAGCTTGCTGGTTTCTTCTGAGCATAGTGCTCTGGGCACTTGCCCCAGAGTGTTGGTACCTAATAAAGTAGGTGGCTTCCCAAGGCCTTTGTGGTATAAACAATGGGTACAATAATAGTTTACAGAGAAAGATTTCTCTGGGACCAGTAGGGTCATTATTGAGTTTTGTGATACCTGTGTAAACTCATTAGAATTTTTACATTATAGATGTAGTTCTACTCCATGAGAAATATCTACTTAGAAATCTTGCAAACATGATACTAACATATGTAGTGAATACTATATGTCAGTTATTTCTATACTATATACATAAACTCACTCTAAACTCACAAGTTAGGTATCACTTTTATTCCCATTTTACATATAAAGGAACTGAAGTCGAGAGGTTAAGAGAAATTTCTGGAACAACAAAGATAGCATTGCAGAATCAGGATTTTGAACTCTGTTTGGCTTCAATATCTGTAACCTAACTACTCAACCATACTAGTCTAGTTTTAGAGATTTCCACTATAAAACCATTTAATTCATTTATGATTCTTACCAAAAACTAAACATGTTCTCTTTTCTTTCTCCATCTCTGGGTTCTAATCTTGATTTTTTAAGATGTAGTTGTCTCTCTTAATGAAGGAAATACCTAGGATTATAGGACACTAGGGATATAAAAGGTCTTATAAATTCACAAGTGTTGCCACTTCACTTATAGAAGTGTTTCCAATTTAAAAGGTCTCTTCTTGATTACGTCTAATCTGCTGTGTCACTGGTTACATTCTTTGGAAGCAGATGCTGAAACTGAGTCTTGGGTATAGGCTGATAATTAAGAATCCAAAATTAGAAAAGTAAAGAGGAAGAAACAGGACTAGGCAGAGAAATCAGATGAAATAGAGTCCTAACAAAGCCTTCACCAATTCAGCAGGAAGCCCTGAAGTCAATATTTCCTATCGGAATTGTCCTGAACTGAGAAGGACCAATCGGGGTCTCTAAATCCCCTCAAAGCTTAGCTACTGGATGGTGACTGATGCAGTGATCTTGGGAAAGGCAGCTGTGGCTTCTGAGCAGTGAACAGCTGAAGGCTGTTTGTTGACCATACTCCTTACACTTGGATAGATTTGAAGTGATTGCCAAAAAAATAAAGGCAAATAGGAGAGTTAAAAGATGTTACAGGAAGCATGAGGTCTGGGATAAGAGTAGTCAGAGCTGCCTGTGAGTTAGTTGAGGGAAAGGGCAACAGGCAATATTTGAAAAGATAAAGGGGGATAATTTCCAAAATCAGCAAAATGAACCAAACCTTAAATAAAGGAAACCCAATGAATCTCAAGTGAGGTTAGGAAACATATCATTGAGCATGTCATTAGCCAAAGAAAGTAGGCAGCAGAAAAAAGCCAGATTACCCTCAGATAATCAAGTAGTAGAAAAACGGATTTTTCAACAGGAAAATCAGGACCCTGAAGGCGGTGATATCAAAACAAACTGTCAACCTAAAATTATATACCCAGCAAAACTACATCCTAAGAATTAGAATAAAATGCAATCATAAATAAATTAAAGCTTCGTGGGTTTTATTTTGCTTGTTTGTTTTTCAGTGCTGAGAATCAACCCCTGGGTCTTGCACATGCCAGGCAAGCACTCCACCAGTAAGCTCCATCTGCAGCCTGCCAAATCAAAGCCCGGAACAAGATCCCCCAGTTAACCCTTTCCCTGTATAACACTCAGTGGGTATTTTAAAAATTGTTATGCAGCCTCCAGAGCTTCAATTCCTTCTTTTCCTGCAAGTTTGACATTTTTCACGCCTTACCACCTTTTGAAATGTGTGAGACAGTCAGCCAGCTGAGAAGGCTGTAACATTTTTCTGACCCTGGGTAATACCATAAATTTCCTTGCCTTTCAGATCCACAACAATGCTGTTCCCTATGCATGTCACAGATCAGCCGTTGTCTCATAAATTCACAAACTTAGCTGCTTTTCTATCTTTTCTATCACTCACTATGGATGTTACTTTAACAATTTCTAGAGTGGCCTCACATACAGACTGGCGTTTCGTCTTTTTTTTTTCTGCATGCACTGCATTCTTGATTCACTAGCAGTGAACTCAGGGCCAATAGTACTGTAATTCACGTTAAAATTGTTTTAAAATTTTTGTCAAAAGTTCTAACTCTTAATTGTTAATAATGTCTATTTGTTTGGACATGCAGAGCTACTTACTTGACCCTTGCCTGTGCCAAAACTCAAGACCCTCTAGAGCAATGCAAAAAGCATCTCAGACCAAAGAAGGCTAAGCATCCAAGGGAAATGAAGTTTGAGCAGGAAAGAGACCTGCCCGCTCGCTGCTGGTCCTTGGTGTCAGCCCAAAATGGTAGCATAGGTTTACACTCCACCAGCCTTATGTGTATCTGTTTCCCAGTATGTGCACCAGTACTTGTTTTTATTGGATGTTAATTTTTCTAGTTTGATGGGAATAAAATGACACCTTGTGGTTGTTACTGTTTGCAATACAAGGCACTCTTTTTATTCCTTTGAAACACATGACTTTTTAAAAACTCTTTAATGCATGTTTCACTTAAACACCTAAAATGAGTATACTTACCCTCCTCCTGAACAACAGAAGGACTTCAGAATGCCTTAATTTTGAGCATCTTTCCTATTTTGTGCAATTTCATCCAATATTTTAGCTGTAGAGTTGATCCTCATTATTCAGAGATACCTGATTTACTATCTCATAATTAACATTTATTTGCAACAATTGAAAATCCCAGAATGAGTCTATGATGAGGTGAGAGAAAGTGTTGAGTCATCTTGGAGGTTCTCTGAGCAGGTAAATAAAGCCCAGCTAAAG
Source organism: Sciurus vulgaris (assembly GCF_902686455.1). NCBI lineage: Eukaryota > Metazoa > Chordata > Mammalia > Rodentia > Sciuridae > Sciurus > Sciurus vulgaris. Next base: position 17,474,015 of record NC_136468.1, on the reverse strand, counting down.
CTATCAGAGACGAAAGTAGGCAGGAGGGCGGCACAGGACCAGAGCAGAGGATGAGGTAACTACATGCTAATGACCCTCCTGCCCACTGATTCCAGAACACCAGCACACAATTCATTCCCACGCTGGTATTTTTGCTTTTATTCTGTGAAATTCCATTCCACCCTTTCCCATTTCATTTTGCTTCTCTTTTTAAAACTGTTGGTCAAAACATATTACTTGATTTTTCCACCCTTTGATTCTGTGTGAAAAATACTAATGGTAAATGAATATCCACTTACCCAGACACACAAATAGAAAACAATAAGTCACCGTTCATCATTAATGCACTTTGATGCATGCGAATGGGAATGGATAGCACTTTCCTCTCAGATCTTCAAGGAAAGCTGATAGTATAAAAAAGAGGGGGTAAAACAAACCAGGAAACAAAATTAGAATAAAGCAGGAACCAGAAAATTTTAAAACAGTATCATTAACAAAAGATATTACTTCTAAAAGCACAGAATGCAATGAGCAAGAAAAAAAATTATAGAATTTTGACATTTAAAAAATGAGGTGCAAAATTTTAGTGGAAAAAGTGGAAATTAAAGTAGAAGAAATTTATGTATGATCTATCAAAATGTATAAATGCATTCTACTGTCATGTACAATTAGAACAAATAAAAAAATAGGAGACAAAAAAGATATATAAAAAAATCAGGAAAAATCATTTAAAAATTAAGAGTTGAATGCAGCAATTACAAAAATTAAGGTGAGGAATTTTATCAAACAAGCTGTTCAAAACTATTGTAGAACTTAAGGACATGATTGTTCAGAAGAAAGATCTAATACATTAAACAAAAAGATCATCATTTGGGGACAATAGATACAGAAAAAGAAGGAATCGGTGAGGAGTGAGACAGGGTGTGACTCAGTGGTGGAGATTTGCCTAGAGTGCATGAGATCCGGGGTTCAATCCTCAGCACCACCAAAAAAAAAAATCTGAAATCAAAATAACATTGGATGTTTCAACAACAGCACTGGAAGCTAGAAAACAGTAGAAAAATTCCTTAAAAATCCTGAGGGAAAATTTTCCCAGGTGATTTTCTCAGCTTGGTAAAAATGTAGAGCCTGATATGATGCGACTTGCAAGAATCAAGTAACTTACCCCAATGAACTTTTTGTAGGCTCACTAGAGAGTGAGCACCAAGTAAAAATGGGAATAAACCAAGGAAAAAGAAACTTGTGATCTAGAACACAGAACTTTCAAGAGCAAAATGGGAAAGGGTTTTCCTAGTACCACAGAGAAGGGCAGTCCTGAGATGAGCTGTAATCAGAAGAAAAGAGGAAAGGAATTGAAGCAGGTGAAAAAGGAGTGTATTAAAAAAAGACAGGTTAGCCTGTTCATTTGAATATTGAGAACATAATATTCATAGGCATTAACACTGATGAAACAGCTGGTATATATTTAGGGTATTGTCTACAATAATATTAAAAATGTGTACATATAATATTTCTACATATAAAATATTATATGTATATACCCCCCACACAGAGATGAATCAAATAATAAAATGAGGTGATAACTAATCCCAGGAAGAAGGAACTTGTAAAAGGAAATAGTTGGAAATGGAGAATATCATGCTAAATGAAATTCACCAAACTCAAAAGTCAAATGTTTTCTCTCACATGTGGAAGCTAGAGAAAAATAAAAGAAGGGGGGAGAAAAGATAAGACTATATAAGGAACCAGTCAAATATAAATTAATAGACCAGAGGGTAGAGGAAGAAGGGCAGAGGGGAGGGAAAGGGGAGGGGGAAGGAGAAGGCGGGTCATGAACTGAAATTGACTTCCATGCATGTATGAGTTTGTTGAATGAACACAACTACCAAGTATAACCACAAAGTTCTAATAAAAAAAAATTATAAAAGTTAGGAACTCTAGCCGGGCATGGTGATGCACAACTATAACCCCAGCCACTTGGGAGGCTGAGACAGGAGGATCTTGAGTTCAAAGTCAGCCTCAGCAACAGCGAGACGCTAAGCAACTCAGTGAGACCCTGTCTCTAAATAAAATACAAAATAGGGCTGGGGATGTGGCTCAGTGGTCAAGTGCCCCTGAGTTCAATCCCCAGTAACCCCAAAAAATTTTTTTAAAAAAAGGAAGGAACTCTAATCCTGAAGTAATATATGACTCAGTAGAAAACAACATCTACTATAAACACTCTGATAGGAAAATGAGGAGAGAGACATATGTATTAGTCAGTTTTACTGTTGTGACTACAATTCCCGACAAGAACAATTTTAGAGGAGGAAAAGTTTATTTGGGGACTCACAGTTTCAGAGGTTTTAGTCCACGGACATCAGGCTCCATTCCTAGGGCTCAAGGTGAGGCTGAACGAACATCATGGTGGAATAATGTGGTGGAAGGAAGCAGCTCACATGGTGATCAGAAGGGAAAGAGGGAGAGGAGAGGCGGAGGTGGAGGTGGAGAGGGAGAGAGGGAGGTCTCCACTTGCCTGATACAAACATATACCCCAAAGCCACACCCCAATGCCCACCTCCTCCGGCCGCACCCCACCTGCCTTCAATTACCTATCAGTTAATCCCTATCAAGGGATTAATTCACTGATTGGGTCGAGACTCTTGTAATCCAATCGTTTCTCCTCTGAACCTTCTGGCCTTGTCTCACGCAGGAGCTTTTGGGGGACACCTCACATCCAAACAGTAACAGTGTGTGTTAGAGATTTTTAAATTCTTACACATCATGAGGAGCGAACAGTAGATTTCAAAATCGATTATCAAGTGTTAGCAGCAGAAGAAATTGAAATTGTTTACTTCCAAGAAGTAGAACCTGTGGATGGATGGAGGGAGAACAATGTGCCACCTCATTTCAATAAAAGCTTATTAGTACTCTAAGTCTTCAAAGCTATGCACAGTACCACTGCAATAATGTTTTCATTTTAATCGTATGGCAGGGAAATTTCACCGGTGGCTTGAGCAGCACTCTCCGGAGCTCCTGGCCCTCCCGGGCTGGCTGTGCTCTCCCCCACCGACTGGCTTTGTGCTGCGCCCTCCTAGCTCATGGAGTCCCACCTCATGGGGATATTTTTGTGATATTGCAAATACCACCTCGACTGTATTTTCTTTCCTGCATCCATTTTGTTTAAACTACCAAGAACCATGACGCAAAGTTGTGAATCAAGAGCATATAAACTGCTCAGGTGACTGAGACAAGAAGGAAAGCACTGTGGGCAGCGAGGGCACCTTTTCCGTCTCAGCCACCTCTCAGTGTAGGTGGCTCTACGTTTACAACGTGTCTTTTCAGGGAAGGTTTTGGTTGAGGTTTGGTGGTTTGTTTTCCCTTTGAACCAGCTGAGGCGTGTGGAAGGTGCCCGGCACGCATCAGGAAATGAACCCCCCATCTGACTTTCAGGGTTATGAACACGCTGGCAGCCGAATGCCCAGATACTTTTGGTTTAAGAAACATTCAACATTTTGAAACAGACTTCTCTTAACAGCACAACGCCTCTCTGGCAGCTCTCGTGGTATTCCTCGGTGGATATTTTTGTCCCTCCATCTAAAAACAACAGTAGAGAGGGAGGAGGAGAGCACATGCCCTCCTTGTGGGGCCAGAAGGCTGCTTTCAAACTGCCAGAAGATCTAGCCACAGTTGTGCCCACTGGGAGCCTTCATCAACTCGTGCCACCTGCCTGTGCCCATCCAGTGGGGAGGGACCAAGTGCAATCCCCCTCTCCAATGGTGACGTGCACTACTGCTGGAAACCACTTCCTTCTTTTCCCCTGTTTTTCAAGCGAGATGACTTTGGGAGTGTCCCCAATCCTGGGCTAAAACTAAGAATACTGAGAAAGAAGTGCCTGCAGGGGCATCTGGCAAAGCACCTTCGCTTTGTGGATATATGCAATTCCACTGAAGGCTCGCCAGACGAGGACAGCCAGTGTCCCCTGCCCAGGTGAAGCAAGGCTAATGGAAATGGTACCAGGATGGACAGCAGGGCAGCCAGTTTGTGGTTCTTCCCTGCACTCACTCACCACGCCACCAAATGTAGAGATGGACATGTCTCTGTGGGCCCTATTTTCTGCACTGAGCATCAGGGACAATGATAATGGCTCCATCCTCCTTTTGATGACCAGCAGGTGCATCAAGGGACATGATAAAGGGCTCCGTGTAGAGCACCAAGTTTTATGCAAATGGAATCATTCAGATGTTTCTACTACATTCTTTTTTAAGATTAATGAAGATTTATCTCTGAGAGCAGCAAGAACAGACTCTGGATGGCACACATTTTGGTATCGTGAAAAGAGGGTCAATTGATGTACAGATGCCTCCACAGCTCACAGTCTGACTGCCTCCCTGCTCCAGACTCTATTTCCTGTCCCTTGGTGAAACTAATCACCCTCTGCACCTCCTAGTCCACCACCAATACTATAGTGTTTCCTTTCTTGTAACCCCCAAAGAGTCAGCCACCAGTCCAATCCAGAAACCGTGAATCCAGGGGACAGAAGGCCCAGGGAAGTAACAGAATGAGTGAACCAGCGTAGGTGTGGGCAAATGTGGCCCCCCAGAGATGAGCTACATGTCAAAGGGACCGGTACTACTCAGTTCTTGAAGTTGCTGTCACTCAAGAGAAGATGGAAATCTGGATTCATATTTTTTTAAAAAAATATTTAAATGTTAAAATGTTAACCAATAATTTTAAAAATGTTTGAAACAGCCCAGGATCATATCAGAAACACCTGTGCATGAGCTGAGACTTTGCAACCTTTGATGTAAGTTAACTCCTATATTTCTACGAATAAAAATCCTTACGCTCCAGCTCCTATATCCAGGCAGCATAGGATATAGTTAGGATTACGGACTTAGAGTCAGAGAAGACCAGGACTCACACCTTTTGTTTGCACCTAGTTTGCTATATAGCCTTGGGTGGGCTTGTTACTTGTTCTGAACCAGTTTTCTCAGTTGTGAAAGGGGGCAAGATAATATACAAAACCACCTGGTTTAGAACAGTGTCTCCTTTCCCCAAAGTCAGCAAGTTAATGGTACAACGAGCCATAGTGTCCATGAGAGGCCGTAAGTGTCCACTCCTGAGTCCCACTTAGATCTCACACCCTCCATGCCAGTGTTTCCCTGCCTCTATTGCCTCAATTGCAGAGAAGTCAGGCATGATTTATGCTGGAACCTAAGCACAGGACTAGGAATTTAGACACCTGGTTTCTCCTCCCAGCAACAAGCTCACAACGCCCCATAGGTCTCACTTTTCTTCTCTGGAACAGAAGTGACAACCAGTGTGAAATGAGACAATAAATGTGTATTACACAACCTAAGTCACAGTCGGCCCGTGTGGGAAGACCAGATGCCCAGCAGTCTGGGATCAGTCTCTAATTTGATATATTAATGCCCAAGGACTGTGTTTTAGAACATATGTTTTATTGTTGTTCAGGTTTGAGGAGGCCAACAGATTGGGAGACAACTTCCATTACAAAGAGAACTTGTTACTCATGGTTTCTAAGATGAGGGGCAGGTCACCTTACAGAGGGCCACATGCAGGTATTCCAGGGTCAGCCAGCAAGCAGATGGAGAGAGGGCAAAATGTGGGCAAAACCTTTATTGTGGTTTATCCAGGAACGAGCAAGGCAAGGTAAACAGGTTTAGGATTGGCTAATTTGAATAGTTTCAGCAAGTCTGGGATGTAGGGGCAGTGTCCAGTTGTGTTGGTTCCTGGCCCTGGGATGATTAGAGCAGAGTACAGTGGCCCAGAGTGTCAGAGCTGTGTAAGAGCCCATAAAGGAGGTGGTTGGAGCGTGGCCTCTGAGTGGTTGGTTTATGGATGAAAGGCCTGCTCACAGGCCAGGAACGGGGAGCAAAGGGCAGACCCTCCAGGACCAGGAAGGTCCTAGATGTTACAGAATTAGAAATTCAGTAGGTAGGAAGGCATGATTAACATAATGTTCTTAAATCCATGTTTATTCCCATCACACAAAACTGGGTAGATAGCATGTCTGCAAGGGGGTTCCATAATAGGTCCTTCTGCAGGGATATAGCACATGTGTAGGAATAGAAAAGGTCAAGTTGCTTAGAGGGAAAGGTCATGGGGGATTAATGCACCCCCAAGACCAAAGCAGGCTAGGAATGCTGCTAAGGGGAGGGGGGATTCTTTTTTCCCCCAGGTGGACATGTTGCATAGCTATGGACTTTAGCATCCTGAGACTTTCTGAGACTAAATGAAGCCCCACCTTCTCTGAGTGGAGAAAATTACATTTGAATCCAGACGGTGCCATGGAATGAAGTTTATTCTGCTTGAGTGTGTTGACCTTTATCAACTATTTCATGAGAGTTTCTGGAGCATGAACGTGTGTTAGGCCTCCTCCTCAACTGCTCACGTGAGGAAGGAGCATTCCTTTCTGGCTCGAGTTCAAAGTCTTGTTCTCAGGCATCCAGAGACCAGGAAAGCAAAGTTAAAGTCAGAGACCTTTGAAATCTAGTTAGGGAATAGTTGGAGAAGGAAACGCAAATAGCAGTCGGGCTACGTGAAATCTCTGGAGAAAACGGTTTCTCTTCCTGTCACTGACTGAAAAATCAATTAAGTTTCTGGCCTTGGATTTGGCACCACATCATATACGAATTGCTAGTTTGAGCTGCTTCTTTCACTTCAACTAGATAATCAGGAGAGAAGGGTTAGGTATATATACATAAGTCTGTGCTTTGGAAAAAGGCAAAATGCTTTTAAAACCATGTTACCAGGATTTTAAAAGACTGGACGACATTTTACTATTTAAGAAAAATATTTATTTGCAAGAAATGGAAATACAAATGCATTACAATTTCAATTTATTTTTTTCCAAACTAAATACAAGTACAAAGCTTTTTTTTTTTTTTTTTTTTTTTTTTTTTTGGTATTTACTTAGCTATGATAGAGAATAAAAGACCATAAAAACGAGGCAATAGGACAGATAATAGACTCACAATGTGCTCAGACTTAAACACTGCTGATCTATATAACCTGTTACAAAAGAGAGGCAAGCCCGCTGTCAGAAGACATTAAAGCTTACTGGTGATTACAACCCAGGGTCTGCTCACCATTGTTTAAAAGGGTCACTCACGGTTTGCCAGAGAGTGCTGGTGTTTTCCATAGACTCATAAAGCACTTTATCTAAAAGAGGTTTTCTAAGCAGCGTACACCACGGGTGCAAAAGGTTCACGTTTCCACCCAGTTGGTGAGCGAGGGATGAGAGCAGAGAAAGAGAGCTGAACCCCTGGGTTCCCTTTTCCCAGATGCAAAGGCTGCTAGCTGGAACTCACAGAAGATGGGATGAAAAGACAGCAGACAGACATCTGCAGCACACTCTGCAGGAGAGGAAGAGCTGAGCAGGCACCACAGGGCCACCACACTGGCAGAAACTCTTCCCTGCCAGGGAGCTTCAAACATTGACACCGTCCTCAGAAAGGAATCTGCTCAACCTGTTCTATCTCACTCAGTTCTCTCCCCACCACATGGTAACTAATCGCCCTTGTTTTCTGTATCTGTAAGACTTAAACTTTATTTAGCACAGCATCCAACACCTCAGCAAATACCCAAGAAATATTATTTCCCTTTCTTATGGAAACCACACAAAAACAAAACATTTGTGAATTCTATGTTGCCCAAAATAACAAAACACCTAGGTTTTTTTTGTTTTTTTCCCCCTCTGTTAAGTTCAGACCCTCTGGCCAAAGAAACCTTAATCCTCAGGTGGACCAGGTTCCTCTGCACTCAGAAAATGCTCTGCTGTGAGGATTTATAATACCTTTCATCTTGGCTGTCCATTTGTTTTGATGTGATTGCACCTCTACAAAATGGATTTTCCTAATGGATATAACCCTCTTTCTTTTTCCTGATGTGCAAACCTAAAAATAGTGGCTTTCTTTTAGGAAACCATTTTTGAGCTTTTGGAATAAGTTCTTTTTCCCACATTCAATCTTAAAAGTCTGTATATAACCTCTCCCAGGGACAAGGGATTCCTCAGTCATCCTGGATTCATACATAAGGCACATTTAAGGCACAAGTAAGTATCAAATATAAGGGTGGAATGTGTGCACGCACACCTGCTTGTGTGTCTCGGTGGCTGGGTTCGGGGAGAAAGAGAGATACCTCATACTTGTGTCTTTTGAATAGCTACAGATTAAATGAAGTTTTCTCAGTCTCTCGTATACTCCAACACTCCCTGGGGCCTCAGGCAGCACTCTCCCCTAGTAAAACTGAAGTCTCGGGTAACTGAATGGATGAATGATCTGAAATCCGTCTCTGGCTCCTTCACAGCCTGGCCTCTCCCCTGTCCTCCCAGGCAGGTTCAGCATATGACATGTGCTAATTGTCTCCGCTGAAAACCTTCAAATGGGAGGACCACACTCTGGGACTCTCCTATGGTGAATGGCTTTCCTGCCAATCCTGCAGACAGGGATACCAAGGTCTCTAATCCAGGTTTCTCAAAGACTAGGTTCAACAGAAGCCAACTAGTGATCTGTGGTGGACACAGGGGGTAGCCAAAAGCCTTCTCTCCCACTTCCATGTCCCCGTTTTGTCAGGGATGGACATTCCTCATTTGGGGATGGGAGGTCTCCATTTCTGGGCCGCGCTCACATGTACACCTCAGATGACGTGTGTTCAGAGGAGCTGGCCCACAGAGGCCTCTATTCTGCTCTTCTGCTTTTGCTAGCTCTCTGAACAGGAGAGGGAGGGAACATGACATGCTGAAAAAGTATTTTAATAAAGTACATGTGACAAAAATACTTGGACAGTGACTCAGTGCCAAAACAGAGAAGAGTCAATTCAACACTCCTACTCTACAGGTACATAAGGCTCAGACCACCTTCCGACATCCAACCTGAACCTAGAGATTAAGAGGAATAAAAAAAAAAAATCTGGATTTCTAAATAAGTTGAACTGGAAGTTGCTCTCCCAGTCTACTAATTAGGTCTCCAAATCAGAACTATATTAACCAAAAGGTTATCTAATTTTGCCTGCACTGATGTCATATCCCACCCCCACCTCCTGCTGACATGGAGCAACTTGGTTGAGCTGTCAGACTTTACAGAAGGCTCTTTCTGAGAGTGAGACTCCAGAGTCCTAACACTTCCCAGAAATTCCTTCTTGAAGCTGGCGCTGAGCTCCTCATTTGCAGCGTCCATTTCTAAGTGTAAAGTTGAGAGCTGTGGAAAGAAGCATACGGAGTGGCGGGGGACCTGGATCACTCGCGTCTCATCCAGTGAGAAATCACCTGCTCTCTGTGTCTTTGCAGGATATCACCTTCACTAGTGTCATCAAAGGACGAGGGAAAACCTGTTTACATGACGGAAAATCCAATGAGATTTATTGTTATGGTTTCTGGTTGCTCTGATGGTCGCAGATTTGTCAAAACTTAAGTTCACGTGCCAATGTCTGCCACTGTGTGAACTCTTCGGAGCTAACCACGAATCACCCACTGATTTAGAGGCCTGCTTGCTTGCTGTGGAAAACAAATCCATTGATATTCTGGGCTCAATCCTTGAATAGGACACGTTAAGTATTTGGAACCAATTTGGTGGGATTCCACTCTTATTTGTCCTCTTGACCCCAATTCATCCTCCCAAGGGCACACCTAGTTTAGTTCCCTTTATTCACCCAAGCCAACCGTGGAGGACAGGTTTTCTCGAAAGAGCAACAAAGCTGGTTCTTTGAAGCCTCATTAAGAGGCCATTTGAACTCTCTGGTTGATGTTCCCTGTTCCGGAAGGACAGTTTCCCACAGAAAAAGTCCTGCTGTTTGAAGACAGTAATGTCCAGCAAAGATAGGTAGGGAGAAAATAAAATTCTCAAAGCACTAAAGACATGGGCTACAAGTTTCCTTCCTTTTCTTGCTTCTGTTCGGAAGAGTGGGGTTTTCCACCCTGGCTATGTCCAGGCACCCTAAAACCCCATCTGGTTCAGCCTCAGCACATAGAGGGGCTGGCCCATGATCCCACTTCTGCCCGTACGTTTGAGTACCTTCCTTTCTCAGCACCTATTAGAGTTAATTCTGTGATTTTGCTGTTAGGGCCCCTTAAGTGGCCCCATGTGTGATAAGTACCTAGCATTTTAAAGAAAGGGATCATATATGTTGTGGCTCATGGTTACCTAGCCAGGCCTAGAACGATCAAAAATAGCCTGAGTGGAGAAAAAGAAAGCAGAAGCAGAAGTCACCAGCTCCCCTCCTCCTCACAGTCCAGATGCGTGAACCAATGGCCACTTAAGGGACAACAAGCACCCTACAGACAGCAGGGCCACCATGCAGCTCTGACACACTGTGAAGTAAGCCTGGCCACCTCCCATCAGAAACCTCCTGTCACAGCAGGGAGAGAGAGGGTTCACTCCCCATGGTGACCCTAACTGGACCCAGGCAGACAAAGCAGGGAGCTGCTTAGAGACCAGGACAGCAAATGCTAATGCTAATGATGCTAATGATACCAAATCCTGCATCTGATATGTAATGGAAGGCCCAGTGGGCATAATCCCTCTTAGGTACAGGCTCCAGTGACCATGTCAATAATGAGAGAGAGAGAGAGAGAGAGAGAGAGAGAGAGAGAGAGAGAGAGAGAGAGAGAGAAAGCCAGAGCTAAAGGCCCTCAGCTGCTACTAAAAATAAAGTACAAAATGTAAGCACATTTTCTGCACAAAAATCACAAGCTGGAGGGGCGGAGAACATCAAAACACTTAAAGGGAGTCTTCTACTTTGTATGATAGAAAGGCAATTTCCATTTCTTATTTGTATGAAAGAGGAAAGATTTTTTTTTTAAAACTACAAAAGTTACTTTTAATCATTAAAAAAAATAATAATAAAAGTGGGTTGGGGGTTAGGTTGTATCTCTTTGGGTGAGCTGCAAGTAGCCAAACCTGACAGTAAAAGGTAAGAATGTGCACACCAGACACCGTTCACCCCACCCTCCGCTGAGGCGGCTAAGGGAGGGCCCAGTGGAAGTGAGCAGAGGGGGCAGCAGGTGTGGAGGACAGTGGCAGGGTCCTCAGAAACGCCTGCTGGGGGACAGGGCTTCCCTTCTCAGTTATGGGAACTGGAGACAGCATCTGGCCACAGGGCCACATTCCTTCTGAGTTCGTCCAACAGGGGGACACACATTTAAGGAGATTTCTCCATAGTAATTATTTTACAGACCTCCAATTTAAAAAAATGAGGGAGGAAATAAAACATCATATGGAAAATGGGGATCCAAAGCCCTCCTAGGTCTGAAGGCCAACAGAAGACATTGCTAGCTTAGAGGGAGGCCCTGAATCTCTTCAGCATGGTCGCCCATGGGGAGCCTCGGCAAGCTAATAAATACTATTTACAAACGGGGAGGAGAAGCCGGGAAGGCAGAACTATGGGGGTGGGAGAGAGGCTGTGGGGGGTCCTACAAGCAACAGGGTGGGCAGGTTTGCCTGGAGGAGAAAAGCCTGATGTCTCAGGCATTGCACTTGCGGCCTGAGAATATGACAGGGAGCCCTAGTCTGCCTGCACCAGTGTGGGGGCAGTCCAGCAGGGCCCCAGAGGGCAGAGTGGAGACAGGGGTACTGGCAGGATGCCCTGGTGCTCCCAGGGCTGACAGGGCTTTCACACTAAAGCCCGGGTGTGAGCGAGGGAGCCCAAGAGTCAGTGCTTTCCAAATCCCAACAGGCCTCGTGCTAGAGTCTGGGGTCTCAACTGAATGAGTCACCTCTTCTTCAGAGAGGGGTCACGCCTCACAGGGGAGAGTCAGGCAGTATCTTTTTGGCACTATAGGTGGAAACAAGCCTGCTTGTCCCACCCCCACCCCACCCCTAAAGCAATTTCCTATGGCAGTAGGAGAAATGGAGGGAGAGATGCCAGCCCCCGCGGTGCTCAGGAGCAGCAGGGCATGCAGATGAAAACTCAGGCTGGTCTCCCATCCCAAGCCATTAACGCCCGTCCACGTCTCCACCAAGATCCAGCGGCCCAGAGGAGAACCTTATGCAAAGGTGGACTTGGGGTGTAGAAGCAGGGTTAGGGGAAGCGGGTGAGGTGAGGGTGGAGACGGCCTCATTAGAAGGTGGTGTTCACTCTTCTGTCGAGTTCTACAACTTTTAGTGTTTCGTTCCCCTCCAGTTTGGTGCTGACCCTGTGAAGGGAGCAAAAGGCAAAAATGTATTAGCCACCACCTTAAGCTACAAATGCCATGCTTCAGAGTGTCACACGATCACTCTATGACAGTGACCCTATGGGCCCGCCCAGCCATGCATCTTGTCTTTTTTCAATCCATAGTTACTCTTCTGCTCTCAAAGTCCCCTGCTACCAGCCTGTCCACTTGTGCACACTCCTACCTTTATCCCCATCCAAGAGCAGGCAACCCAGCCCAGAGGATAAGCATGGTGGCTCCATACTGATTATTATAAATTGCTGTGTTTACTAAGGATGCTTAGCCCTGTGCTATATTTTGGGAAGGAGAAAATATAAGGATAAAGGCTAATACCTGGTCTTGAAGAGCTAGTAATCCAGATAAGGATTTTTTAAAGTTCATTAATTTGAAATAATACTAAAACAGAAAATAAATACATTATCAAATTGTGTAACAACCTACAAGTCTCCAGGCATTCTGGGAGATACTACATGGCACATGGAATTTGAATGGGGCTTTCAAAAGCTTTAAAGAGGAGAGAAGGCTTGATGTCTTCTCTTTTGGTGTCATGAGCCAAAAAAGCCAGTAGATACACCCAACAGAGCTTTAGGGTGGCTCTGGATTTTCTCTATAATGGGAATAAAAATAATGCATCACCTCTTGGGGTAAAGGGACTTACGTGACAGCACCCTTGTAAAGTGCTCGACCCATTAAGCATGAGTAAATGTTAAATGTACATATATAGTGATACATATAAAAGTATATGTAGGGGCTGGGGCTGGGGCTCAGTGGTAGAGCACTTGCCTCACATGTGTGAGGCACTGGGTTCAATTCTCAGCATTGCATATAATTGAATAAAAGGTCCATCAACAACCAAAAAAAAAAAATATATATATATATATAAAGTATATGTAGTCATGAACCTTCCTATACAGGGTCAAGGGAAGAAGGCTGAAGAATGTAAAATGGAATCTTTCTCCCTGACAGCCTCAGTCTTGGGAAGCCCAGGAGCAGAGCTCAGCTCAATCACCACCATGCTATCCAGGCGTGCTAATCAGCACACCCAGGTACCGACCTACCCCAGGAACAATACCTGTGGGCCTATCAGCCTTTATATTTCCAAAAGGATGTTTTCCCCATAACTATCTAAGAGAAACAACTCATGGAGAATTGAAGCCCATCACAGGGTATTTACAATATGGGAGCATATACATGTACAGGGCCTCTCAAACACTTATTTTTAATATAAATACACAATTTTAAGTTTATATAAGTTGAACATCCCTAAACCAAAAATCCAAATTGTGAAATGCTCCAAGATCCAAAACTTCCAGTGCCAACATGATGCCACAAGAGGAAAATTCTGCTTCTGACCTCATGTGAGGGTTGTGGTCAAAATGCAGGCAGCACCACAAATATTGTATAAAAGTGACTCTTGGGTACATGTGTATGGTGTGCATGCAACACAGATGAATTTCACGTTTAGTCTCGGGTTCCATCCCCAAGATATCTCATTAAGCATATGCAAATATATTCCAAAATAAAAAAAATTCTCATTTCAAAGCACATCTGGCCCCAAGCATTTCAGGTAAAGCATACTCAATCCATAGTTACAGTTAATACATTTGAATTGACATCTAAATCATAAATGTGTACTGATATACAACATAACATTTATTTTCCCTCTGGTTGGAAAGAAGCTAGAGAGCCTGCCTGAGGGATCTGCATCACTGCTGTTATGTGGCTTTGAGGGGAGGATGAAGGGAGTGAGGGTGGGGATACAGACCCTCCCTGACTCTTTGGTGCCACCACTACCTGCTGCCAACTGATGGTGGGGACTTTGGGGAGCTCCACTAGGCCTTTTCCCTGCTCAGGGAAGCCGCTGCCGAGAGGCAGACTCTCCTCAGTGCCAGGTCCTGGAAACAGGTCCGAGAGAGCTGAGGAATCAGATGAGGTCTCTGGGACAGTCCTTAGCCCTGAGCCAGGTTGCTCACCCAGACCCCATCCCCAGCACACCACAGGACTCACAGGTGCTGTTGTAGCTCCAACAGCACTGACTTCTCCAGGCTGGTCTCATTCGAGATAATGAAATGGGGAAGATCCACATCCGGCAGGGACTCCAGCCCTGACGCCCTGAGCAGGGAGGAGCCTCTGTCCCAGTTCCCAAGCTCCCCAGCTGAGGCTGGACTGGATGGTTCCTCCAGGGGAGAATGTTCCTCATAGATCAGTAGGTTCCTGGATCTCACTGAGGACAGAGGAAAACAATAAGGTGTTAGGGAAAAAAACCCACAGGAGTCCTACACATCTCCCTGCTCCCAATGCCCAGGGCCAGTGGCAGTTGATAACTGATGCGGTCTTCTTGTCCAAGACTTGGGAGATGCCAACTGGATTTGGCTTTCTATAAAGGCTTCAGGGCTTCTGAGTTTGTGCAATGAAAAATTATACCAATTATACAGTGCTGGAAGAACAAGAGAAAACATATACAAAGCCACTACCACCTCCACTGCTTTGAAAATAAAATTCCCCTCCTTACCCACCCATAACTATCCAGGGAAAACCTTCACGCAAGTGGGAGTCAAATACTTGGAGATGTCCAAGCTCAGTTAAAACACACAGTGTCCCCAGTGAGTAGGTCTTGTAGGGAGGGAAGATACAAAGCCATTTTCATTGAAATGTGGGGAGAAGATACAAAGCTAAAGCCATAAACCAGGGACTGCAGACAATATCCTTTGTTTTATAGGACAGCCACATAGCTAGATGGCTCTGTAGCAATCTTCCTCGACACAGAGACTATGCTCCCATTAGCTTCCAAAATGTAAAGAAATATCCCTTAGGGAAAACAAACTTCCCAATAGACCACTGTAACTGTTTGGAAGGCTTGCACTGGCAGAGATACACCTGTCTGGTGAGGACCACAAATATTTTAACATGACAAAATTGTCCCTATTCCAAACTCGGTACCTTCTAACTCATGCTTGTTTTTACTAGCAGAGGTGTGCACTCATATATGTGTTTCTTACTGATTACTCCTTTATCTCCCACATACTTAAAAGAGGTCATTGGTTTACCCTCCTCTTATCTGACACCTGAGCTCCACATTCTCTAAATCTTGGGCATAATGCTCAGAAAAACAGACGGATTCTTGAACTTCACTTTAAAACTCTTACTATGGTAACATATAATTTCACTCAATGAAGGCAGAATCACAGGTGCTCTCTTAAAATGTCAGAGAAAGCTTACTTTGCCCCCTCTCAAAATCCACATCCTACTCCCTCATCAGAACTCAAAAAAGAGGACACTAGAACACATCAAGGAACACAGTCTGGAGCAGCATTTTGCAAGCTGCACTTTGCCAAGCTCCAGAGAATTCCCAGTACTGCCTCAGCCCTGTGGGTGAGGGGCACAAGGGAAGTCAGCACTCTGAGCCCCAGAGCCCCCCATGTGCTAATGGAGAAGTTCCATTTTTAGCACCTCTTTTTAAAAGTTGGACTTTGCATAAGGTTCCTTTCAGCAAGCTTAGAAACCCAGTTCCACAGAAGCAAAACAAGATACTTCCCAAGAGGCTGAGAGCTGTCTTACCGATGGAGGCCGTGTATGGCTCTGGCATTGAATGCTGGCTGGGCAGCGCCATCTTGGTGGCAGAAGGATAGGGCCCATAGCCCTGAAAGAGGCTGCCAAATGCAACAGCAAAGCACAACACAACGACCTGGAAGGGGAGGAGAGAACACAGGAGCTGTAGAGTCCAGACGGCAGAGTGAACCTGTCGACCTGCAATGCCCGGGGCAGAGGGAAGACAGACTCCTGTCCTTCAGAGGCTATCTGCCAGGTCACACTGCTGTAATGACATGCAGAGAACATCCTTGGAGCAGGCTCCAAGGTCTCCTCAGCTGCACAGCAGTTGGCCTTGACAAGGTGGAGACACTGGGGACAGGGCCCTGGACCAGGGGGCAGTTCCTGCACTGTCCTTTTGGGAGACTCACCATGAGGCAGGTGCCAGTCTGCGTGCCGGCTAACTTGCAGGTCCGAGAAACCTTGCCCATCACCAGGGTCTGAAGCTTCTGGAGTTGCTGAAGGAGAGTTCTGTCAATGGCAACAAACAAAAGCCAGGAAGGGACATGAGAGATGAGAGATGATTTCTGGTGACCCCTCTGCCAGGCTTCCAGGGAAGTTGTGCGGCCTTGGGTCTATATTTAAACAGAGTTCTGAGGGAGGGATGCCAGTACCTGCTGGCACCACTGCTCCAGAACTTGCTGGAGCTCAGAACTAGCCTGGACACCTTAACCACGTGTCCTGTTCTGAATAAGAGAAAGACCTCACATGATCCCTGCTAGGCTGTGACTTGCTTGCCAGACACTGAGAACAAAGGAAAGTGACACTATGGTCTTGATGTTTGTCGCCCCACCACCCCGATCCACTGCAAAATAATTCATGGCATGTTAAGAGTAGAGCCTTTGGGGATGATTAGGTCATGAGGGTGGAGCCCTCCAATGGGATTACTGCCTTTATAAGGGATGAAAAGACCAGCCCTCGTCCCTTCCACCACATGTGGACACAACTAGAAGGCAGCTTCTAGGAACCAAGGAGCCCGTCCTCACCAGACACCAAGTCTGCAGCACCCTGATTCTGGGTTTCCAGCCTCCAGCGCTGTGAGCAGTAAATATCCGCTGTTTATAAGCCACTCAGCTTACAGTGTTTCTATGGCAGCCTCAACGGACTAGCCTGGTGGTAATCACGAGAACCCTCTGAACCGAGAGGAAAGAAACGCCATGAGAACATAAGACAGGGGCCGAGCAAAGAAAGGAAGAGGACCAGCAGAGGAACGCAGAAGGGCTGGCCCGAGGTCGCTGGGACTTGAAATGGCAACAGTGTCACTGAGCAGCAGGCATTTGGAAGGCACCCTGAAGGAGAGAGGAGGAGGAAAACCAGGAAAGGTCAGGGAGGCGGACGGCCATCGCACCTCAAGCTGAAGTCAGTTCTCAAAGCTCCACACCAGGAAATGAAGCCAAAACACCGCAGAGCAGAGCAGCCTGCTCGGCCAGACCTCAGGCTCCGAGCCCGGGAGCGGGGAAACAGTCTCCAATACACACACTCTCTTCTTCCCCGGAAAGACAGAGGAGGGCAGAGAAATCAAGTGGACCAGTGTGCATTCCCTCACGAGGTCTGGGGATAAGAGAGCAGTCTGTGCTCCATGCCATGACATCAGGACCAGAAAGAGCAGATGGTGAAACCCTGCAAATCCTGAACATGACGGGCACAGACAGGCATCTGATGGCACGCCCTTCTGAATTGAGTATCTGCATGAATTCTGCATGAGCGTGTGAAGAGCGGAAGCCCCTCCTCACCCCATCATTCCCCAAGTCGTTGCACATGGCAAAGTGGAAAAGATTCTACATGCAGATGTGTTTTCTTGAGTCTGAAGATTCTCAGTAAACTCGGGCAGTGATGTAATGCTGGAGACACACAGGTTCACTGGAAACATCAGCAGGCCACTTGTTTACAGAATTCTGGGATTTCATAGCCAACTTGCTTCTCACCTCGGTCTATCATCTGAAGAGCTTTCAAGTGGTGGAAATACAGGCAGTGTTGTCCACAGTCTGCACCTTCTCCTCTGGCAGATAGCGATGAAGCAAATTCCCGCAAATTAAGCAAATCCAGGGCAGGATTGGCCATAAGAATGGTTTTGCTTTAGCAAGTTAAATGGATAAGAATGGGGGGAAGAATTTGAGCAGTATGTGTATCTGAAGCTTTCCGAACTCAAAAAGCCCCGTGTGATCCCACATGCACATTACAAAGCACAAGTAATGAGTGATTTTAATAAGCAAAGCAAAATCATTCATTCCATTAAGTGATATCATTAATTTAAATTCTATTTAATGTGGAGGTCTTTTTTGAACTTAATTGTACATTTGTACATTTTTTGTTTCTGGTTATATTAAAGTATGATCACACATAGTCTAGACCTGATTTATGTTTGCATATATTCTTTAAAAGCATTCTGTATGTTGAGAAATTCTGATGGCATGATTACTTTAAATTGCACTTAGAAGGGTTGGAGACATAGGCAGATGGTAGAGTGCTTCCCTATCACATGCAAGGCTCTGGGTTGATCCCCAAGAGTACAAAAAATAAATAAAAAATAAACAAATTCCACTTGGAGAAAAAGTTTGCAACTAAGTGATCCTTCGATGCAGCAGCATCTTTTTCTCTCATCAAACCTTTTCTCTCTTCTCGCAGGCCTTCCCCAGAATTCCTCCCCTGTGGCCATTGGCACAGCTGCCTTTCAAAGCCAAGAGCTGAGCAATCCGCTGCCCGGCCACTTCCTCAGTGAGCACCCACTCTCACAGAGCTGAGACTCTGCTGGTGGCGGCATGTGCTGGATTGACTGCCACCTGTAAGGCCAGCCCCAAAGCCCCTGTTAGGTTCTCCTGGCTGGTGTTTCTGGAAATTTGTGGGCAGCATACAGGTGAGCCCTCAGACAAGACCGCAGGGCACAAACCCTTTTCTCTTGGATGATGGCCACCTTCCATGGTACCGATTCATAAGGTCTTGGCTGCCTGCAAAGCATCCCCTGCCTCTGGTCTTGAGTGATGCCTGCCACTTTTGCTGGGCACCTCAACTGTGCCCTGGGCACTCCTGCTGCCCTCTGTGCTGGTGGCATGCTGAGGCTTAGTGGAGCTCTGTGCAGGAGGGGGTGAGCTCTCTCCTCTGGTCTTCTGTGACTTGGACCTTTCCAGATGGCAACAGAGCCCCGATACTTTTACTCCAAAATCTTAAGGTGTTTTGAAAGTGAAACCACCGTTTCTATTTTTCGCCAACAGTACCTGTTGACTGGCAAGCACCCCATGCTTCCTCTCTGCCTGTCCCCTGCTCCTTGCCTGATCTTGAGAGTATGAACTACTAAGAAAATGAATCCCATACAATGCTCTGAATCCTCCCTTCTGATTTCGGGTTGAGAAGAGTCTCCTAGGACACACCCTGGTCGTTTCTAAAGCAGGCAGATCCACCTAAAGCCACTGATAGAAACCTGAGGCTCAAGGTGGCCCCACCCAGTGACAGGTGCAAAATGCTACAAGTGTGAAAGAAGAGCCATTTAAGTCTGGCTGGAGGACGTGGAAAAGCGCCGTGCTTACCAACTGTAGGGCCCTTCACTTGGCATTCACAGTGCATCCGTTCCAAACTCAAAGATGATTATCTGCTGAATCCACTGCAGATGAAAATGGTTGTTCAACGATGCCTGATTTCTAACAGTTTATAACCCAGTTCTTCAAGATGAGCAAACATGCCGCTTAAAATGCGTATTTTTATAGTCTGGAATTTTAGTGGAAGGCCACAGTGGTGGCTTCTGTGCTGTGTGCTGCTGCTTCTCCTGCTCGGCTGGGTGAAGGTGGGTAAAAATAAACTTCGTGGCTATCCTCAGATAGTCTGACGGTGGAAATTACTGCCTTAAGTCATATAAATGAGTGGAAGACTAAGGTGTTGAGAACTGTCTGACTCCACTGCTTGTGTACTTTCTAGTAGGTACAGCACAGTGTCCTCATCAATCACCTAATTACAACATACTGTTTAGTTAAGTAGACTTTTCTTAAATTCACAGTAACATCATATTGTCAATAGTCCAAGGAAGAGATTCATCCCCCATTAGATATTAAAACGTTATTAAAAAGGACCAAGCCACACAGCAGGGAGACCCATAGTAAAACCCAGGCCAATGGCAATGAGATGCACACTAGCAAAATTCCAGTGATAACAACACAAATAAAAAACATAAAGGTAAATAAACATTTTGAGGTAAATCATTAGATATAACCAGAGATAAAATGCAGGTGATAGATAAAAAAAAAAAAAAAAAAAAATCTAAGGTATTCCTCACCCTGCTTGAAGTCCCAGGAAGTTAAGGTTTTATTTAGACAAATGGAAAAGATAAGATTCGTCCCTTTATCAGAAACCCAAAAAGTAGATGCCGTGGATTTCGAATAGCTGAACAGTACGTCCAGAGCAGAAGAGGAAGACTGAAGGGATACAGAGTGCAGCACGGACCTCAGGACGACGGGCAGAGCTACAGGGGGCGCCACACAAGTCACACAGTCATGGGATCCCACAGCCAATCAAAGGTAAGTTCCTTGACCACATCAGCTAACGGGACAACAGGAGAGTCGCCCCTCCTGGGGCACTATGGGGTTGCAGAACCCCTTTGAAAAGCACTTACTGTCTCTATTCATGGATGACAGATGAAGGAAGTCCTTTTTACGGGAAAGCCTGTGTGACCTTATAACCCATGCTGCAACCTGCAACCACTTTCTCTGGTGCCACCGAGACAGATATCACTGCCTGCCACCCTGCTGACCAAACGGCTGGGTGGAGAAAAGGCAGCCTTCAGATGGAATGGAAAAATCATTTTAACAGTAAAGCTATAAAAAGTCACCCATAGGACAGACCCGATGGTGCCTTCAAAGCTCAATATAAACTTCCCCTTTCTTATTGTATTTTAAATCATCAGTGATCATGGCTAATTATGGCTTAATGAATTCTTGGGCTTCTGGGAGCAAGGTCTTAATTTAGAGAAAGGAATACTCTTAGCGTACATTTATCTGGGCCAACAGATTTTTTCATAACTTGTTACATTGGAGTGTCCAACACTTGATTGAAAATGTGGATTTTGTCCTACGATAAGATGTAAAAATAAACTTAGTGGCTATCCTCATATAGATCTTTCCAAAAGAGCAGTCAAAGGCAGCTGCCAGCCTTGCCCAAAATAAAGCATCACCCTGTATTTTGTGAGGCATATCAGAGGAAATTGGGCAAAACATTCAAAAGCACCCAAAAGTGCGAGACGCAATCTTATAACAACTAGGAAACATATCAACAGCTTCATATGTTACCTTTGTATTTAGTTTAATTTTGTTTCCTTCTATTTTCTTTATTTACAAGAGAGCAAAAGACAGTGAGAATAATCATACAGTTTTTGCAGGTGGGACTTTGAACGCTCAGGTACCTAACTTTCCACTGGAGTCAGAAACCAGAACCCGGGAAGAAGAAAAAACTGGTAGTTCCCAATAATTTGCTGTGTGGAAGCTTCAACCTGGGCCTCCCTGTAGACATACTTCCCGTCAATCTTGGAACATATTTTACTTAGAAATGGGACTCAATGGGCAATGGTGTGTGTGCACATATATGTGTATCTAACCCACTCTCTGGGTTAATCAGCCTCCTTCAGAGATGAAAAAACCGTCACATCCTTATGGGAGTACCTAGAACAGTAATTTCCAAATTCCTAATTATGAACTATTACTGAGTTGCAAAATTAATTGGATTGTGGCTGGTGTGTCTTTTTAATGAAATGGAACTAAATAGAATACACAATATCAGAGGACATTATAGGGAATAAGTAAGTACTAATTGGTGAAGAATACACATTAGTTAACTGTGTGATGTATGTCTGTATTAGTTATGTGTGTATATATATTAGTTGGCTAAATGATGAGTGTGTTTATTCATATGGTGTGACTGGTATGTTATTTGTATGAAATGAAATGTACAATGATTACATAATCAAAAACTTCCGTCACATATCTAGTGAACACACACATACACAAAACGTGACGGTGAATCTCAGGAGGCCTCATGATGGGGTGGAGCATCTGTGTCCTGCTGATGCAAAATCCCACCAGAATCCCTTCCCACCCTGGCTCAGCCCCTCACGGAGAGTTAGTGTCCAGGAAGTTCAAGGGCTAGAAAGGACTGTCCAGAGGCTGAAACACCCCTACCATGGGTGAGGAGGAGGAGGGATGCGATGTTAGCAATTCTATAAATTCCATGAAGACATTTAAGGAGAATCAGAGAGCTAGCTCAAAAGTCTCCAAACGCTAAGTGCCACATAAACAAAAGACAACTTTATAAGCTGAAACTCCCAAACTTTGAGTTAATACCTATTTGTTTAACCATCTCTGGCTTAAATTTTGAGGGGTGTTCATGGGATTCTGGCCAAAATCAAAAAGGAAAAAGAAGAAAAAAGAATATGAAATGTCTCTTTTTTTCTTTCTGAATGATTTCTACATTACAGGAAGTTTGGTTTTTTTGTAGGGATCAGACAGCATTTCTGAATTACTCTATTACCTGCTGGCCCAGGAACACAGAAAAATGAACTCTAGAATATCTCCTCGTTGGTGGAATTTCTACCTTTAGCACTAAATTACAATAAGATGCCCCTCTAATCCCTCTGGAGAACTAGGTTTAGTCCCCATCAGCTCTGAAGTTTGAAATATTTCCACTTGAGAAGAAAAATAATACTCTTCACACAACAAGAACTTGGAGACAATGGGGAAATGAAAAGTGAATTAGAACAAGATAAAAGTCCACAGAAAAATAACTAGGGTCATTCATCTGCCCTCGTGGCTTCTCTGTGAATGGCAGGGAGCTACATCAATCTAAACGAAGTACAGAGAACTCACAAACAGGAGGCCACAACAGCATGGAGGGAGAAATACATGCGACTAGTGCAAAGGGACACAGCTGTGCAGACCAAACCAACCAGGAAGGCCAGAGAGCAGTCGGAGTCCACAGACTTGGCTGGAAGGACCTTTGCCAGGAACCACAGAGGTCTTGCAGAGTAAGAAGAGAAGTGCTGGAGAGAAGACCTCTAGCTAAGAGGAAAGTCAAAGAAAAAATAAGAAATTCTTATTTCTGATCATAATAGAAATGTCTGGCAAGACAGGCATGCTCCTGCCTTCTGAGGAATCTGGGGAAAGAGAAGAGCAGAAGCCACAGGCCACACCTCCTGAGGTTTCTGCTCACCCAGCTCCAAGTCAGGCGGACGCTCCCTAAGGCCTCCTCAGCACCTGCTGCTTACAGCTCCCTCTCGGGCTAAGGCTCAAGTTAGAAACCTTGGACTCCCCAGGGTTCCTCCCTGTAGGGTTGGTGGGATGCACAGGCCACCAGAGGCGGCAGCCCCGCTCCCCTTCTCTTCCCATCCCTGGTTCTACCCTCTACCACAGGGGACAGGCGGTCCTCTCTAGAGACGGTGTGTGATGTCCAGAAGAGGCGTCGTGAGGAGCACGGAGCTTCTACTGGGGATGACTAGACCAAGGGCCCTGTCTTTTACATGGGCCACTTCTGAAGAATGATTATCAAGCTGGTAACCTGGAGAAATGAAGTCATGTGTCCCCTGGGCAAAAATGCAGGCTTATTTAGTACTCACTATAAAAGCAGTGGGTTCTCCAAGCTCAGGCCACAAACCCACTGAGAGCACAGCACCGACCTAGCTCTCTCCTGGAACTTGAGGGCAAGGAGAACTGAGGCAAATACCCTGGTGCTCACATTGCCTCCTGTGCCGGGGGACACAGTTCTTTGTCTTGGACCCAGGAATCTCATGTCTTCTACAAGTAAAGTCAAATTGAATCCCGGACCTGACACGCTGGGAAGGATTTCATGCATGTACCTGCTCAAGTTCAAACTCCGTGCACAGCCTTCACAAAGAACTGTTTACGACCACCCCATTGGCCTCAGGGTCTGCATGGACTTGTACTCTAAGTCTGCTCTTTGAAGGGCAAACAAGGTGATTTAGAGTACAAGTCCACAAGATTCGGAAATGAGTGAAGGCCTTTGGTCAGAGAATTCTAGGATCCAGGTACCAGGGCATGGTCTAAAAGGGGCAGGGCAGAGTTCTGGCAGACACAGCCCTTTGTCTAGCTAACTACTCATCCCATGGAGAAGGAGTGGGTGGAGGACAGCCAGAGGTGCCTTCTAACACACTGGATCCAAAGCAAGGCTCTCCTGTCCAGATCTAAAGTCCGTCCCATCCCGTTCAAGAGAGAGGGGTGCAGCAGGAGAAAACAGGGCGAGGGCCTGGTTAAAAGTTAAGAAGTTGAGTCCCATACCCCATTCCACCTCCAAATGTTTAGATGATATTAACTCCAGCCTCTCCTCTTATAAAATGATGAGCAGTTAAATAAGATGATCTCTAAAGTGTATTTCTAAGACCCTATGATTCCATAAGTTACAGCTAGAGGAGAGGGATGGTAGCTCACAGCCCCATCAAAGGATAAGAATTAACCAAGTCCAGCTAGAGCAAACTGAGCCACACACCTAAGACTGACGTGCTGGGTAGGAAATGTGCGTTGCTTATGTGGAAGGAAGGGATGTAAGGAGAAGGGACAGTGTGTCTCAAGAGTGAGAGAAGGTGGGGCTGTTCAGAGAGCTCGTAGAGAGAACAAGGGCAAGTCAGGAAAGTGGAGAGGATTCTCCAGCAGACACACGTGAGCACCACCTGGACTCCGACAAGTGAAAATGTATTTTCTGATGAGCTCAGGCAGAAGAGCCCCTGGGAAACTGTCTTGCTTCCATCTCACATATTTCTTGATGGTGTGCAATTAGTGGATCGTCTCAGCAAAGGAAGCGAGGAGGTGCCTCCACACCCTGTTGGCTCTGCCCTGAGAGGCTCCAAGAGAAGGGTGAAGAGGATGTCCTCCTCCTTAGCTGGCCCTACACCCGTTCAGTGTCCTGAGCTCAGATCAAAGGGTCTTTCCCCTAGAAACCAACCGCATGCTAGGAGGTTGCTGCTTAGTCCAGTATAAACAAAAAGATTCACAAATGATCTGTAATCCAAGCATGAACAGGCCCTGTAGCCTAAAACCAGGAACATGTAACCAGGAATCCTTTCCCTTCACTTTGGTCAAGGATGAGATAAACGTGCACATGCCTTTCCTGCCATGCCATGCCACGTGAAGTGATGGCACCAAGGCCTCCCGTTCCCTTCTGGTGACCCAGGACTCTGTCCACATAGTGCAGTTATTTCCACCTCTGTCCTGCAGCCTTCAGAAGATAATAATGCTGGAAGCTCCAACAGGAGCACAAGCACAGCGGGTTCACTCAGCCCAGCCCTGGGCTTAGGTCAGGCCTGGGTCACTCACAAGGTGTGACCTGACCAAGTCTTCCCTTACCCTATGCCTCCAAATGGTAGCTCCCTGCAGCGGGCTTGGGGCAAGGCACTGCCAGTACTTGCACCAGTCATCCTGGCCAATGCGGCGTCCTCTGAGCAAGGGGAGGCCTCAGGCGGGATTCGAGAGCAGCGGGACTGTAGGCCCCTGGCCCTGCTTCAACACCAGCTCTGCTCTTGTTTATTTGCCTCTCAAGAAGAAATACATTAAAAACCACTGGTCTTAGAAATCATGGCCCTAGGCACTCCCTGATAAAAGTACCTTCGAGAGGATTCCAAGTACCTCAGAGGAGGAACCAACTGTCAGCCACAACCACACAAAAGGGCTGTCAACCAGGAGCAGAGTTGAAGAGGGAGAGAAGCGAGGAGGACACACAGGGCCAAGGTGGAACTGCAGCCCACAGCCATCAAGGACACAGGGATGCGTGTTCCCAGACACAGAAGGACAAATGCTGCAAGGTATCACTTCAGTGTGGGCTGTTTTCTAGAAAGTCAAACGCAGAAAAAGGAGAATGGTGGGGTTATGGCAAGGGGCCGGGGGTTGGGGAGGGGGTGCTGGTCACAGAGCACACACTTCCATTTATAGGATGGGCAAGTTCTGGGGACCTGATGTCTAGCAGGCGACTGCAGTGTGACCCTGCATGTGTTCACAGGGTAGACCTTCAGCATCTGCACAGAAGAAAGGCAGAGAGAGCGAGAAGAAAGAGAAAGGAAGGAAAAAAAGAGAGCAAAAAGAAAAAAAAAGAATAGAAAAGTAGTAACTGAGGCGATGAGTGTGCTAATTCACTGGACTGGTTATTTCTCAATGCACACACACATCAACCCAGGACACCACACACTTTAAAAATAAAGAATTTTATCTGTCAATTGTACCTCAGGAAAGCTAAAAATGAACAAAATCACAAAGAAATTTTCCTTCTTTAATAAGTGGCCTCTGCTCGCCGTGGTCACATTCACATATGAGAACCTCATGACAGAGGTTCAAATAAGGATTCTGTAGAAACATACTGATAGAAAACTAAGTCCAGTATATTTCTGTTCAATGAAAACAGTTTCCAATAAAGGGATGTACGAGTAAAAATACACACACATAAAATATCCCTGAATGTAATGATGTAAATTAAAGGGCTGGAATTTTTATAAAAATATATTTTCAAAATTCTTTTGCAATGAGCATATACTCTATGTATATCTTCTTCTAAGTTTAAAAATACAAAAAACAAGGGGGACTACATTTAAGTAAAAAGTGTCTACATAGCCAAAGAAACAATTGACAAGATGTGGCAGCCTACGGTTTGGTAGAAAACATTCACGAACCCTGTAAAACATTAGGGCTAATGTCCAAAACATATAAGGAACTCACAGAACTCAACAGCAAAGGGGTGACTCAAGTTAAAGGAGGTCAAAGGGTCTGAAAGACATTTTGAGGGGTACTGGGGAATAGAGCCAGGGGTGATTAACAACTGAGACACATCCCCAGCCCTTTTTGGAAAAAAAAAATTTCTTATTTTTTTGAGACATGTTCTCACTAAGTTGCTTAGGGCCTCACTACGTTTCTGAGGCTCGCTTTGAACTTGAGATCCTTCTGCCTCAGCCTCCCACGCTGCTGGGGATTAAAGGTGTGACTCTCAAAGAATTTTTTATGTAAGACATAGAAATGGCCAACAGGTCCTTGAAAAGGTGCTTGACATCACTAGGCATCAGAGAAATGCAAATTGATGCCACAAGATGTCACCTCACACCTCTCAGGATGACAAATGTCAAAAAGACAAGATAAAATACTGGTCGACAAGGGGTAAGAGAAAAGGGAACCCTGTGCACTGTTGATGAGCACAGAAACCGGTACGACCATTACCGAAAACGTGACTGAAGTTTCCCAAAGAGGAACGTGACCAGGCAATGCCACCACTGGCACAAACCTGAAGGAAACAGTCAGCGCCTCGTAGAGATGTCTGCGCCCTGGTGGTCATTAGTGATGAAAAGTTGTACTTTAGACAAGTATTCTGCTAACAACCGAAGAAAGGACTGAATTTTACAGAACCAAACCCCTAATAGAGACAATTACTAGAAATTGTTAATAAGCAGAAAAGCAGCTATTATGTACCCCCTCATGGAAGAACGAGAAGAAACTATGAAGAATTTGCACCAAAACTAAAAACAAAACCAAGTACGGTCTATAGTGAACATAGGACACTGAGGCAGTGGAGACAATTGGATGACAGACTCAGGTCTTTACTAAAAAACAGGCAAAGTAGGCAGAACCTTTAGATGAAAGCTAAAACGGTATGTAATAGGCATATCAACCAGTTTGAATATATGGACCTTACCTGAATATCTGACTTAAACCAACAAGTAAAAATAAAAATGTTCGAGACGATCAAAGAATAAATAAATACTCAAGACACAGCATCCTCAGCCTGGAGAGGAAGAGACCCTTCCCCTGGCCAGGTGGCCTTTAGGTTGTTCTTCATAGGCACCCATGTGGGCTCAGCCCAGCCCTGCTATGCCTCTGCTGCTCCCGTGTGGCCACGGAAAGGCATGGCACCAGAGCCCCTAAAGAAGATGAGCTTCCAAAGTCATCTTCGATAGATTTCTCCTTCACTCAATGGCCATAATCTGTCCCACTTGTGAACATGCATGCATATGAACACACACTCTGGATGAAACTATCACACAGCCAGTTTCTTCCCCCTATCCCTAAGCCCCCTGCATAGGACCCAGAGTTAAATCTCAATGTACTCCTCCCATACTGAGGCGCCAGAGCCAGACTCTGGGTGTAAATGCAGGTCCAGCACCAGTGTTGCATGTCGCCTGACCTTCCTGACTATCAGTCACCTCCCCTGCTTAATAAAGACAGTAATAGCACCATCTCCTCAAAGGGCTGGGTGCTTACAAGAGTGCTGGCACAAGTGCTGGAAAGAATTTATTAACTCAGTCCCATAGTTAGCTTTTAAAAATGGGTTTGAGATATAATTCATGGATTGATTTTTTTCTTCTTCTTTTTCTTTTTCTTTTTTCTTTTTGGTACCAGGAATTGAACTCAGGGGCACTCAACCACTGAGCCACATCCCCAACCCTATTTTATATTTTATTTAGAGAAAGGGTCTCACTGAGTTGCTTAGTGCCTCACTTTTGCTGAGGCTGGTTTTGAACTTGTGATCCTCCTGCCTCGGCCTCCTAAGCTGCTCGGTGATTTTTAAAAATTAATTTTAAAAAACACAATTTTCTGTCTTTTTAAAAACTAATAAATACCACAAGTTACTAAAATCAGTGGCCAGTGCCTTCCTGCCTAACCCTCAAGTTTGGTGTCATTTCCAGGAAAATTAGACCTATGGACTTTATTTTCTCCAAGTCTCTAACTAATGGTTCTTGTCAGGACCAACCTCCTCCTACCTAGTGATTTTTAGGACAAGGAAAGAAGGTGTGTATGTGTGTGTGTGTGTGTGTGTGTGTGTGTGTGTATGCACACATGTGCCTGTGTGTATGTGTGCATGGGAGTACACATGTGTGTGCAGGTTCATGTGCATGTCTGAGTGAGTACGTGTGTAGCAGGAATGGGCGGGTGGAGTGGGCTGTCCAGTGCATCCTGGCCACGCCCCTGTTAGGTGGGCTCTCCTCCACGTCCTGGTCCTGGATTCTGCTAGCTCTTCGCCACCTTCTGCCCAGCAGCTCCATCAGTCCTCACTCTGGTGACACTTACCTATTGGTGTTCTCCAGAACCTCCACCTTCTTCCGAAGCTCCAAGTTCTCAGTTGAACAAGACTCCACTCTACAGGGGAGAGAAAGAAGAAAATCAGTTATTTTTTGCAGAGCAAACACTGGGCCAGGAGCTTGGGTGAAGGTGAGTGGGATCAGAAAAAGAAGAGGGGGATCCGCTACTCCAGGGAGGTGAGGGAAAGAGCTGAGGCAGCTGGAGAGGGTGGAGACAAAGAGAAATGGAGGAAGCGGAGGAAGACGGACCTCAGTCCCAGGAGGTGGACATTACCCTGCCTCCTCCTGCCTCCCTCACGTCCTCACACCTCTCCTCTGTACTACAGGGATCTGGGGCCACTGGCTCTTCTTCTGGTCAGAAGGACAGATGAAACCATGGGGCTTGGGTCAGGGAAAGGAAGGGAAGAACCCGGGTCTAGGAATCTGGGTGCTGGAGCCTACCCCCCTAAAAGGGGCAGTGAAGAAATTCTCATGGGTATATTGACCCTGAATACCCTTAGAAAACAATGGGAATGGAATGGGACCACTTAATGCTGAATGGCTAATACCTAATTCAGGTGATAGGTGATAACCTTCAATACAAACTTCTAGAACCCACCACTCATCTCCAGAGGCACAGGAAAACTCATCTCCAGGTCTAGGGTCCCCTTTCTATTTTAAAAGTGGCTTTAGCTTGTCAGCTAGAGGACATTTTCTAGGGCTAATAAAAGTTGAATTTAATTCACACTTTTCTAAAGCCCTCCTGATATTCCAGCGGACAAAAAACCAGTCCGCTATGGCATGGATTACAGAGTCTCCTCTGGGGAGATCCAGGAAGAGCAGGAAGGTGACCGATGGTTCTTGTTTGTAAGGAGGCATCTGAGGAAGGACTCAGGGGTGCTCGGCTGGAAACCTTGGCGTGGATCCAATGCCTGTGCAGACTGAGCACACTTTTCACTTCTTGCTGTCATTATAAACATCCCTCCAACAACCACTAGGTGGCAGGCCAGACACAGCCAACAGACCAGCGGCACCAAGGCAGCTGGGCCTCCCAGAGACGGAGGTGCTCACCCTTCGCTGTGCCTATTGCTCAATAAACACATCCAGCTGTCCGCAGGCTTACTTTTTCTCCAGGCTGTCCATATATTCTTTCTTCTTTCTCCTACTTTCCTGGGCAGAAATCTGAGAAAGAGAGGGGAGAGGGGATGAATTTCCAGCTCTGTAACTGAACCATTTGTGCACGAATGGAAGACAGGAGGTGGGACATCAGCAGGGACATCAGCAAGGCCCTCTTCCCCTGGAGGCCACATGCCATGCCTCACCTGCACTCACCTCCTGAGCAGCTCACCTGCTAGCCACCTGTTCCCCTGGATGAAGGCAATACCCACCTCTCTCGCTCCTGCCTTCTTCCTTCCTCCCACCTCCCTCCTGCTCTGCCTCTGCCTTGTCACCCTAGGCCTCCAGCCCTGGTCACCAGCCCTGCTCAGGCCCAGAGGCCCTAAGACTGGGTGCAGGCTGAGCCCAGACAGAGACCAAACCACGCAAAAGTCTTTATCACAAACCTCTATCAAGAAAAAAGTAAGTATAAACCCCAGGGAATTTGTATTCATTTATTTATAAATGATATATGATATAAATGATAACTGATATGATTGTCTACTGGGGGAAAATACAGCATATGTCATAAAAGTGAAATTTAAAAGGCTGAGATTTTTAAAACTAAAATTGCACAGAAAGTTTAATATCTTCTCCCGCTCCTGAATGAGCTGCTGAGTAGCAAGGGGCATATGGGGCCGGGAGTCCTCGGCCCAGAGCAGACGGAGAGGGATGGAGGAAGACAGAGCGGTGCTGGATGCACTCCTGGCTCCGGGAAGGCTGACCTGGGTCCCCACTGTGGTGCAGGCCAGCACTGGCCCTGGGGAAGGGGAAGGGCCTGCGGGTTTCTGGTCACTCTTTCTGCTCTGAAGGGCTCACCTTGTTCTTGATCTTCCTCCGGATCTTCTTCAGGGCCTTCTCCTCTGATTTGGTTAGGGGCAGTTTGGTGGGGATGGGGTAGCCCTCCGCCATCAGGGTCCTCTTCTCCTCCTCGGTCAGGACCAGGGGACCTGATCCCTGCAGCTTCTGTGCAGACAAGGAGCAGGAAAGGTCAAAGAAGAAAGCGGGGCATGCTGAGGGGCGAGGAGGAAAGGACCTGAGAGCTCTGGGTGGGAGGCGGGTCTGCAGAGTGGAGACAGGGGTGGAGAAGAGAGCCTGTGTACGTGCTTTAGCCCATGGGTGATACTGCAAGGCGAGGATGAAGAGGCCTCCACCTGCTGTTTCCCAGGAAGTGGGCCAGTAGTTCAACACGTGGGAAGTAAAAGCACAGAATTTATTTCCCTAGTCCCTGGGGACTTCCTGGCCTCAGAGTGAGGACGGATTCATTTTATGTGAGAGTTTTGTTGATCTCCTTCTGAAAACATCATTTGTCACATGCTCTCTACACACCCAGCTGCTTCTGGCCTCCACTTACAGCCAAGGGGCTGGAGGTCCCGGAGACACGCCTGCAGGCACCCTCCACGTTGCCTGGCCTCCACGGTGTCTGGCCTCCACAGTGTCTGGCCTTCACAATCCTGACTCCATCAGCAAAGAGGGTGCAACTGCAGTGATCTCACTTAGCCCAGAACAGAATGGCACGTGGACATTAGCGACAGTCTCCCAGGCACAGTTGCTGCAGACGCAGCCTCTAAGCGGCTATGATCAAGGCCGTGAGACTGAGCTGACACCCAGGAAAGGAGGAAGCCATCACATGCCGAGCTGTAATAGTAACTGCAGGTGCACTAGCACGTGGGAGAAGGAGACACATGTCTAGGTGACAAGGGGAAGCTCAGGGTGAGAGAGGAGACTTGAGGTGAGCCTCTTGAAGGAAGGGGGATGGTCTCCATAAGAGGAAGAAGGGCACTCCAAGTAAGAGCTGCGTTCTGCAAAGTAAGCGAGGTGCCTCCTGCAGGCGAGGGTCAGGAGTTCTGGAAGCAGTGAAGGCCTGACACCAACATCCAGCAGCGGTGGCAGGGCCTCGTGCCTACAGGGGGTACCAGGGAAACAGCGTGGCTGCTGGACGAGCAGGTGGCCTGGGGGCTTCCTCCACAAACATGCAGAACGCTGCTGTGGAGGACCCCCGCCGTCTACGAGGGAGCCTGTTCAGGTACCCAGGGTGGAACTCGGTGCCGGTGGGGAGAGTCACTCCTTTGTGGTCAGCAGTGGTGCAGGGGTGACACATACAAATGTGGCTGTGCATCAGAACCTCCGGGAGAACACGAACCCCCACTTTCAAAATTATGCTAATGGACACGTGGTTCGCAAAGACATTTTAAATATTTCACTTTGTCCAAGTTTGCTAGTCAAGATATTATAAATTTTAGAAAGTTGACTATGATTTTAAAAACTTCATAGAAATCAACTCACTCTCTAGAAAAACAAAATGTTAATTATTCCTCCTTTTTATTTGGAAAACTGTCCTTATATAAGTGAGACATGAATGATGATTCAGGATTTCTAACCTCAGTAAATATCTGTGGTATAAGTTTGAGGATAAAAGAATAAGATTTTTATTCCTCATGCTTACAGCTCTGTAACAAAAACACATGAATTAAAAACTGGAACTGTGCCCATAGAAAGAAAAAGAAGTGTCATGGCAAGGTGAGATGTCTGGGCAGTTTTTAAAAAATGTTCTTTAAGGTTATTATCACCTTGCTTTACAGCCAGTTATAAACCAAAATAAACCTCTTTTCTTTGTAACTTTCCCAGTCTTGGGTATTTTGTTATAGCAACCCAAAACTGACTAAGACAATTAGTCACTGAACAGAAACTTTATTACAAGAGAAATCAAACTGAAAGTTTCATGTCTACCCAGAAAGGCCCACCAAATACTTACATGTGGAGCTGTGAGAAGAGGGGAACTGGAAAGCGCAGAGGGGGCCCGGGGCATGGCCCTGGCAGGACTGTGGGTCTGAGGCAGGCCAAAGGGGTGCAGGCATGGGTTGGGGCTCAAGCTGCCCTCTGAGTCACTGCTGTGGCTGCTGGGAGGGGTTGGCGGTAAGTGCAGATGGTCCACGGAGGCTGGAGGAAAGGAAGCGCATTTCATCTCCCAGAACAGCAGCAGAGCAGGCCTGGGGGTTTCGAGCACACTACATCCATATACCTGCTGGAACTCGGGACGAGGACTCGCCCTGAGCTGACCTGGAGACATCTCCCAGGTACGTTCAGATAAACACAGTGTGTCCAGTGCCCGCCTTTTGTACAACCAAGGAGAGAAGACAGATGCATTTGCTTTCATTGGCACAAAGAAACAAACACTGGCAGGATCTACAAGGTGGCCGGGCGGCAGGAGAAATTAGGGTAGTTGGTGACCGGGCTGACAGGACCCTCTACTGTACCCTTTCTAGATGATTTACACAGTTCAACTCGTACACCGTGCTAAGGCGTCATGTGCTTTAAATGAAAGTATTTTCTAAGAAACAGCAATACCTGGGGACCCTCGGGGGTGCTTACAGAAGAACTCACTTGTTTCCGGAGGGCTGCGTGTGGCGGGGCCCACAGGAAGATGCGAGGCATTCAGAAAACACTAAATCCACTCTTAGAAAAATGAGCAGGCTCAGGAAAACAGTCGGGGGTGCAGGGGCACCGTCTCCCCCAAAGCCCTTCCTCAGGGGGTGCACCCACTCCCCAGGGCCCCAGAGCCTTCATGGTGTCAGGTAACCCCTCCAAGCCGGCTGGCAAGCACCCTGGCCCGCCTCCCTCTTTTTCAAAATGGCAGATATTTCTGTTGTGCCAGCCACTGTTCCTGGGCCAAGCAAGATCATCCCCGCGAGCCTTTCACCCCAAGCCGCCCTTGGGCCCCAGACAATGCAGCCCTCAGTGCAGAAGCTCGGGACTGGGCGTGGAGCCTGGTGCTTTGCACACACCTGGGCTTGCTCAGCGGGGCGGGGGTGCTGCTGAGGCCGAGCAAGGCCTTGGCCCTTCAGCTCTTCTTTCTGTCTTCAAATGCTGACTGCCAGGCACCCGGGACAAGAGGGCCTTTCTGAGCCACAACTACTGACCTGAGGAAATCGGCCCCACCCAGAGCTGCCCTGGAGATGACAAGCAGCAACCAGATCGCTGGCTGTCCGACCCAAAGACCTGAATACCCGAGGTCACAGTAGGTGATGCTCCTCTCAGCCACCCCTCCTCCCCACAGGCCCAGCAGCTTCTCTCTCCCTCCCTCCCTCCCTTTCTCTCATTCTCTCTCTAACATCCTGCAGGGGTGCCAAAGTGCTTCTTTTATCCATTTTTCTCTTCCAAAGTCTTACTCAAAGCTCTCTGGGCAATTTATTGTCTGTGGGTACTCTTAAAACTAAAGAATATTCTAAAATAATCCCATATACTCTATTCCCCACAAGCCTGCTAAAACCTGCTGGCAGCTGGGGGACAGGTGTGTGCCTAAACATGTATGTGCCTACCTAGAAAGCAGGAGTCCTGGGCTGGGGAGATAGTTCAGTTGGTAGCGTGCTTGCCTCGTAAGCAGAAGGCCCTGGGTTCAAACCCCAGCACCGCAAAAAAAAAAAAAAAAAAAAAAAAAAAAAAAAAAAAAAAGAGAGAGAGAAAAGAAAAAAGAAAGCAGGAGTCCTATGAATGCTCACCGAAGTTTTCCCAGTGAACACTGTGGCACTGTGTGCTTAAGAAAAAGAGAGAAAGAAAGACAGGAAACAGACTAAGCTATTGGAGGCTCCACACTGTGCTATTACATTCCCAAGAGCAACGCCTTCCCTCTTGCTTGGCATAGGACAAATTATTCGAATGGTTTTCTCCTTTCAAGCTGGGGTACCCCACAAAAGACAGAAACGGGATAACAGGAAGAGCCAGTGAAGGGAACTTGCATCTCATCTTTCCCACCCATGGAGAGCTGCTGATCTGGCTGCAGGTGCCTCAGTATCTGATTTCTAAATACCATTTGAAATGCCGCTCTTGGGTTACTGAAAGAGACGGGACAGCAAGCGACTTTGCCTAGAGACTGTGATGCATTCAAGGATATTGAATTTCCTTATCTCTCTACCCAGGATAATGAGGAAGGGCTGCTCTTTACTTGGGTCTTGAAATATCTCTCCTCCAGTGACCCTGCATTCTCAAGCCACTATGGGATCCATTGTTCCAGTTACGCCGCTCTCTGAACCATACTACAACATAAATTAAAGGAGCACAGTAATAACCGGTGCCATAAAAACGGAAGGAATTACTTTAAAACTGCATATAAAGTGGGAAGGCATTGATGTGTATCCCTCAGTGCCAAAGAGGAATGTCTCAATATAGATTCTAGTCAATGCTATTTAAATATTTTAACCCTTTCTTTCTGAGAGTGGAGGTAAAGAAGGGGTCAATGCTGATTTTCAGGGGTCACAATCCAAATTCTGAGCTGGTCCCTGTTGGAATGAAGCAGATGATGTGTCCACAAGAGCGACTCACAGGTAACGTCTGCGCATTTATATACTGCAGTGCAAACATAGTTGCTATGACCACTGCATCTACTGATCTGTTTGTCACCCACAGGATGAACCGTATTTTTAAACACATATTGATCAAATTACATTATGTGCTCTGTCAAATACATCACAAAGAACCCTGTTAGTATTTATCACTACTAGGCACTAATAAAATAAAATAAAATAAAATAAAAAGATTAAAAAGGGAGGTGAGAGCATGAATAGTAGCATGGAACTGAGATGAGAGGGATCTGCATAGACGACACAGTATCCCCAGGCTTCATGAGGCACAGAGGCTGGCATCCAGGATCCCAGCTACGGGCTTTGTAGGAGAACCAAGAGTGACAGGGGAAGAAAGGAAGGAGCAAGCCCAGCAACCTCAAGGATGACTTTGCTCGGCTCTACACAGACGGCCAGGAGGGGTGTGCTGCTGGAGGCCACAAACAGCCCGAGGAGGACGTGGCTCCCTGCAACTGCCGTCATCTGAAGTCAACATTTAAGACCAGCACGCTGTGCCGAGTGTGGTGCCACAGGCCTGCAGGAGGATCACAGCTTCAAGGCCAGCCTCAGCAACTGAGCGAGGCCCTAAGCAACTTAGCGAGACCCTGCCTCAAAATAAAATATAAAAAAGGGCTGGGGATGTGGCTCCGTGGTCAAGCACCCCTGGGTTCAATCCCAGGTACCAAAAAACAAAACAAAACCTGCATTGTCCAGACTGCTAGGTTATGAATTCACTTTAAAGAGGGTGGAAATGAGTCGTTTGGCTAAGCAATTCCCGTGTGGACTGCTGTGCCTTTGGGGGCCACAGAAAGTTCACACCAAGAGGGCACAGGACAGCAGGTCCGATCACCTACACTCATGTCTATATGGTGTTTGAAAACTCATCCTGGCTTGGAGTCAAAGAGAAGATAACACTTGGCTGGAAATTAGGCATGTGCCTTTTAGGGGAAAAGAATGTTTAGCTTTCAAAATATTTATGTGGAATCAAGACTCTGAAGAAGTCTTTTGTGAAGCTATTCCACAAAGCAAGTGTCGCCCCTGATGCCAACTATCCAGAGCTCTTGCTTGGTCCCCACTCCTCTTCAGACTGTGCAAACACAGGGGACTGAAGGACGCAGGGCGAGAGACACACCTTCTTTAGGAGAGAAGTTCAGGAACTGATCCACTTCATGAGGCTCCAGCTTAATCTTGGGAATAACCGTCTGGCACGAGGAATCAACCTGGAGGAAGAATTTCAAACACGATTTTTAAAAACAAATGCCAGCCTTGAAGAACCAGAGGAGACTAGCGATCTGTCCTCTGTGTCCTCCTGGGCCCAGCTGCGTCTCTGGAGCACAGCAGGGCATGGCTGCCTCTCTGACAGTCCTCATCTCAGCCTCCTCACTGCCAAACCTGGCATTACAGCCCATGGGACTCTTAGAACTCAAATAGGAAAAGCCCCAGGCTCAGGAGCAGGGCATCTTTTTATTACGTTTTTGGTAACCTAAAGGCATTTTATCATGAAATATTCTGGTAAATTTTTAAAGGGCCACAGACTTCCTGTTTGTCCCACAGCAGAGACTGTGTGCATCAAGTCCTGTCCTACCTCCCCATGCTTCCCAATGCCTGATGACATCTAACTGCAAAATACCCAACAGGGAAAAGAGAAGAGTTATTTGGCTCATCCTCAGTGAACAGGGTGATGATCCTGAGCAATGTTATTCTTAAATCAACTGAACAAAAATCCTCATGAATGAGGAAACTCATATGCATCTCAGGAGCCCAGCCTGGCAGAGGCTCAGGTAGCTACTGAGGAAGGGACCCTAGACAGCAGCTGCATAGGGCTCTGTCTGCAGGCCTCCTAGATTCTGCATTACCTTTCCAGGACAGGTAGACACTAATCCCTGCTCACAGGATGTCTGGCTTAATGAATGCTAAGGGAGTCATTGCTCAATGTAGAACGTAGGAAAGTCAAGACTGGCTCCAATATCTGGAAGAAGATGCATGAACATGACGCTGTTCATCATGGGACACTGGAAACACCCAAGGAGAAGGCAGAGTAGAACTGAACTCTGCTTGCTGCAGACCTGGACTCAAGCAAGGAAAATACTCCTGATTTCTTACATTTGTCTGGTATAACACAACGTGATCAGTAGTAGGAGATTCCTGAAGTGGGTAAGGGCAACTCAGCACTGTACTAGGGAAGCAAGCTATTGTACAGGACCTGGCATTCCCAATAGCCATGGCACTGTCAGGTGCAGGTCAGACCATCCTCTTAACCTCTTCCATTTCACTGACTTCAAAGTCAATGCCATGGGGACTTTCATTTACTTATTTACTTTCATGGCTATTCATCTATTCTTTTATTTTGTCATAGCAACCAAAGAAAACAATGAAATCTGCTTTAGTATTAATTTTTGTGGACAATGCCTTTAAAGGCTGTGATGTAATCAATGCTTGACACCAAGTCAACATATTCTGACACTTTGCTGCATACGTACATATACACACAGTTGTATACCCTTAAATCTATATAGCCAGTAGAATAAGTGCCTTATTGGAGAAGGAAGATCTGTATCTTTTGATCCAACTTATTTATGTGTAAGAAAATTGAATATACCCCAGTATTCATTTCCAGAGGGGGTTCCTCCTTTTTGAAAGGGGTGGAAATGGCTGTGATGGTCAGAGTGACAGAGGGAACAAGTCCTGGGGGCGGCTCCTCCGTAATCGGCTCGGTCTTGATGGTTGTTGAAGGCAAGTCTGTGGACAAGTACCACTTCTCACTTTCCACCTCCTCTGTGGGAAAAGGACAAGCAACACGGACCGTGTTAGAACATCAGGTATGAGCAAAACGACAACCCTCCTGGCAGCCGAAGCTCCAGTCGGGGATAAGAAGAGGGGATGAGAGCGGAAAACTGGGTGGAGGGACGAATGGCAAAGCAAGACTCCGCCCTCGTCCGAGCCCACCTGTGAATCTGCCTGGAGAAACTCTGGAAGGATCACATAGACAAGAAAGAAACCTGGCTCCTGGGCAGGGGCAGCAAGGAAGAGGACAGGTCAGGGACCCGGTCAGGGACCCGGTCAGGGGGAGGGATTTTCAGTGTTGAACGAGTTACATTTTCTTGTTTTCAAACCAAGTGAATGCACTATCTATTAAAAAATGAATACGGAAGCACAGCTAAAAATAAGGAAAAAGGAGGCAAATGGTTGGCACCCGAGGCCTCAGGACGCAGACCGAGCTCTCCCCAGGGGCAGTCGCTCGTTGGTTTCCTTTTCTCCTTCCCGCTCCCGAGTCTGTCTCCCTCTGCTCTCCCTGTGGTTCTGCACGTGCCTTCCATCTAACTCAACCCCCTGAAATTTTGCTTGGTTCTTAAAGAAACTTCAGAGTTTGCAACAAACACCTCCCCTTTGCTGAAATAGACCTAGTACTGGCAGGCCTGGGTCTTGTCTTGTTACAGAGGTCATCGGGGTTATGGTCAGGCATGGGGACAGACACCAGCCCAGCAATAAGACAGAGGACACTGAGCACCTTAGCCACACATTCTCCTGGAAGTCTAAGCGCCATGGAATCATGGCAGAGGGGGGACCTCAGCACAGAACTGGAAAAACAGGGAAGGGCCAGGAAAGGAAGGCTAGGGAGGCTGCAAACAGGCGCAGAACAAGAAAAAGGAAGCCAGGACTTCCCAAAGGCCACATCCCTCAGGACAACACCTGTAGGAAAATAAGGCGTAAATAAAGCGAAGCTAAGGGTCTGCTTCACGGAAGGGTTTAGACACACGATCCACGTGCTTAGTGACCCACTACTGTTTGGGGGACAGAGTTGTTCACATTATGAAACTGGAGTCCTGGCTCCAGTTTTCTTGTGGAAAGGCGCCTGAAAGTCATTCACGACTGCTAGGGCTGGAGGGACGGGTGGAGGCAGCAGCTGAGAGCTGCAGTTCACAATGATCAAAATCGTACTGCATAGCAATCCCTCCAATCCCAGAAGTCAGGTTCACATTCACACTGTGGCCTTTTGCCCCCAGAGCAAGGGCTCTCTGCTGCCGAGTGCTGTGGTGCCTGGGGTGCTTCCGTCTTCCGTAGGGTGTGGGCGACATCCTGGCGAAGGAGCGGGCAGGAGAGGACAAAGGGCCTTTTGATGGCCGCAGAGGAAGGAGACCACACTGTACTGCACACAGAACTCTGCTCGCCGGACAGGATCCCAGCTCGGCTTGGAGAAGCTGCTAGATCATGGGCCAAAGGAAGCCCAACCCCTCTCCCGAAAGAACCTGGGAACTAGAAGACTGTGCTGCAAGAAGACACACTTGGGGCAGAGACAGGGAAGGCCTGGAGGGGGAACAGGTCACATTTCTGCACTCAGCAGTGAGACATTGAGGCCTCTGCCTCCTGAAATCAACACTCAAAGTCCATCCAAACTGAGCAATGCTGGTGCGTGGGAGAGGCCGGAAGAGAGACAGCAAATGAAAAACAGCCTTGGTGCAAACTGAAAAGAACAAAGAGGAAGCATCCCTGAGAAGCCATCCCAGGCCATTACCAGGGAACCGTGAGAGAAGGCCAAGGAAGGTGACTGCGGCCAACTTCATTCACCAGGTAAACAGAAGGCGAAAATAAATGCAAAAGAGTAAATGCAAAATTGTAAGACCAAGTGAAGACAGGTGAGGAAGTCAGTTATTCCAATCCAGGGAAGCCATTCTCAAAGTGTGCACGCGGCCACAAACTAAGCCGGGACAGTTTGTCTCTTAATGCTCAGTGTCCTATAGCCCTATTAAAAACATAAATATAATCGTTGCTCTTTCAGGAAGTGGAGATTGCAGAGTGAGCAGCAGCACCTGAGCTGCAAGTGAAACCTCTTCTCTCAAAGGGAACAGAGCGCCTCCACGTGAGGAGACCGAGGAAGCTGCCTCCACTTTCCTGACCTTTTCTGAGGACAAACAATTGGTGTCTGCTTCATGGTTTCACTACACTCTTGATACTTTTAGAGTTAGAAGTTTAAGGCCACTAATATAGTTCAAGGATATCATTTTATAGCAAAGGAAACTGACATTCAAGTCCCGATCACACTGCAAATTAGTGGCACAGCCCAGATTGCTGTGTTTGGCCAGTATTCTTTCCATTAAGGAAACAATTCAACCTGTGGATACAGGTGCATGCATAAATACGCTTGTGGCATCCTTGCTTCTAATCACAAAGCACTGGAAATAACCAGAACACTAAAGAACAAGGGAAAGGTTAAGTCAATTATGATGCATCTGTTCAATGGAATATTCATTCAGACATTAATATTGCATTTAAAAAGCCTTGTTAACATCCGAAGAAAGGTTTATAATGTAATATTACAGGGGGGAAATTCTGGGTATAATAATATACTATTAATGAAGAAACCGAAAGGAAATACCCCAAAATATAAACATACGTCTGGCCGATCATTCAGAACTCATGCGACTTTCTTCTTACTGGTTACAAGTTATGCATTTCTAAACTGCCTGTGACAGGAAACCGTGGCCCCCCCGTGATCACACGTGGGCATAGCCTCGCCTGCCTGCTCTGCTGTTTGGAGGAAGCCTGTGAAGCTCAAGGGGCCCTTGACAGACCCTTGACTTACACAAATTGATGGCCACCTTAATGTATGTAAAGAAGTTGCATTATTGGCTCCAAGTCTTCATTTTCTCTCTCTTTTTCCATGTCTTTGGCCACGTGATGTCGCTTAGTCAATTGCACATTAATTCTGAACACAGTAGATCCCTGAAATGTGCTGTTAAGACTGCACTTCTATTTTTGATGTTTTATCACCACTATTAAAAGGATGTGCCAGGAAAATCTACTGGTTCCAGGAGAAAGATGATAGACACGTAGATGAGAGCTATCTCCACAGGAGCTTGACCAAGAGCAGCCAACTCCTTGCTGGCCTCAGAGATGAGAATCTAGATGAAACTAGCTGTCACTCAGTTGACCCCCACAAATATTAGCCAACCCCCTGCAAGGAACAGACATGCGAGCTACAATAATGAAATGGCTTTTCTTAAAGTACTAAGGTTTGTGATGGTTTGTTAGCTGAAGCAAGATGGCTGAATGTTTGAACAAAAATTAAATCTATTACATCAATCAGAGTGTATTATAAAATAGCTGCACTGATGTCCCAAACAGTTCCTCTAAATCATTAACCGTGAATTGTATCAATAGATATTTGTAAATTGGCTGATTAGACTTACCAGCTACATCATAAAAAAAGGGATTTCAGATTCAGAAAGTCAGCCAGAAAGTAGGTAGTAAGAACAGCATTCCAGTTTTGTTGAAATTAAAGAAGAGTTTTCATTCTGAAACACCGGGTATAGGTTTATCCTCTGTCCCCAACAGAAATAAGTATCAAATCAGAGAAAACAAAATGACAAATATAACCTTGAGAAAGGGGGTTAACAAAGGACAGAGCGAAGGAGGCATAGGAACAATGACTTCCCCATATGACCTTATTTTTGTAGTTTAATTTTATTGGCAAAAACATCAGTAGGGCCGCCAAGGCTTAGAACTAGAATTATCCTTGGCTATTTGAGTAGTTGGCTAAATCATAAAAGCAAGTCAGTAGACACACTATATTCCATAATTTCTAAGTCCTGAAGTTCAGATACTAGTGGTAAAAAGGTTTTTTCTGAATTGTTTTGACACACATTTAAGTGTCATTTCAGATGGAAAACGCCCCAGCTAGTAGCGCATCCTATGGAGTACGAGAAAACAGTGCTGTATCATCTGGTTTGTTCCAGCAGCTTCCTATCAAAGGTCAAACTCAAATGGCACATCTCTTCAGCATCGTCCTGGGCTTTCAGCAAGGAAGTGGAAACAAGCCACTGTCTACAGTGGGGAACGAGGCCTTAGCGTCAGGGACCAGCAAGGAGGCTGGACGCCAAGACTCCCAAAGCAGCAAGTGGGAAGGAAGTAAAAAAAGGCAGAAACTCAGAGGCAACACAACGGTAACAAAATGCGGATCCTCAATCCTTTCCACATCCTCTGCCAAGAAAAGTGCTCCGAACGGGCTCTGATTCCTGCAAAACCAACCAAAAGAAGAAATCCTGAATTGAGAACTGGCAGTGTCTTTATAAACACACACACACACACACACACACACACAACATGTCGAAATAGAACGGTCAATCATTCTTAAAATGAGAAATCATGGAAGGCAAATACCATTTATATGATGAAAATGTGAATATAATCCATTTATGATTTATATAACATCTGTAAAGCAAAGAGGAAATTTCATAAATTAAATTTGCACGTCCCATCTAAATCCTTCAACTACTTTGTTTGCCCTTTGAATATTTCAAAGGAGTTGACAAATCCTGACTAATTTTTCACACAAAAATATCTTTAAAAAAAAAATAGGTTCTAGAAGTTTAGGGAGGGAAGGTTAGGACTTCAGTAGAAAATATCAATTATATTAAAACTAGCGTCCATTCTGTATAAGTTAGAGGCCCGTAGGCCCAGGGTCCCCTTCTTGAGCACCTTGACCCTGAAATCACTTTGAGCTTGAATGTTGTGAAGAAGTATTGGTACTAATAAAGCTAGTGGACATTTACAGTAATTAGGTATTTACTATGTGCTGGAAATCATTCTAAGTGCTTTGAGGATACTAATTAATCTAGTCCTAAGAGTAATTATGTGGGGATAAGTACCACCATTACCCGCATCTTACAGACAAGAAAACAGACTAAATCCAATGTTTCTGGAGGAATCCTAGTTTAAGATCACCCAATAATAGCTGAAATAGGCTGAGTGCTTATTATACAGCAGGCACCCATCACGACCTGTGTGATCAGCACAGTTTCTCTCAGGTATCTTCCTCCTCCAATGTTCTTTCTGTGCTGTGGCTGCAGAAGCTCTTTTCCTGGCTCTTGTTATTCTGATTATGGCCTTTGGTAAATTATGTATTTAATTATGCAATGAGCCACACAAAGGCAATAACAATAATAGGTTATATTTATTCAGTGCTTACAAGTTGCCAGGCACTGTTCTAAATGCTCAGGAAGTATTGACTCACTTAGTCCCTACAATAATGTTATGAGGTAAGTATTATTATTATTCCTATTTTAAAGATCAGGGAAAAAAGACACAAAAGTTAAGTAATTCATCCTACACAACAGTATTAGTTAAGTGGCAGAGCCCAGATTCAAACCAATTTGACTCTAGAGAGCAAGACTGCACTTAGGGTTCTGCATTTAGCATCTCAGTTTCTCCTCTGGAAAATGTGTCTAGACTGAAAACAAAATAAGTACCTGTAGGACAAGTGATTGATTTCAAAAGATTTATTTAGCACACACATAAACACAAAATGCCCACGTTTTTTATTTTTCTTCACTTAAGTTAGAGCTCTCATTCAGGAATAACCAAAGTATTTTTAATTGTTAGAGAACTGGGAAGCATTGCTTTCTTTTACTGCTGTAGCTTTTCAATGGCTAGGCAAAGAGTCATTTCCCTTTCTTTCTTTCTTTTTAATAAAGAAAGCACCATTATCTTTTTTGCCTGTGTTCCTACCCAAGCACAGCGTGGTTCTTCCTTCAGCCCACCCATAGATGACGAACATACTTTCCTTTCCCACCTGAGTGTACCCCCTCCAAGATGACTCAGACTGATGCTCTTGTCACAGCTGAATGTGATGAAGATACAGCTATTCATCTCATCTCTGTGACTTACTCTCAGGTCCCATTTCCTGGGAACACGTCAACATCCAGATCCCTCTAACACTGCAAAGCAGAACCTAAGTGTCCTATGACTCACTCCTACCCCTTTTTCCCAACATACTCGACCTCGGGCTAATCCTGCTGCCAGCTTGTCTAATCATCTCAAAATCCATGCTTTCTTTGCCACCAACGTGACAGACTTCTCATTGGACAAGATCTGCGTGCACCCTCCCTGCTTCACGTCAGCAACCACAAGCCATTATACTCCTCTTCTTATCTCCAAACACCACCAGCCCGCTCTGCTTAGTTCCTGCTTTCCCTCACGTAGTGAGCAATCCCGAGCCCCTGCCCTCTTCCAGCTGTCCCATTTACCCCATGTGACTTCACACCAGCGCCATCTGCTCACCTTTAGCTCACAGATGACTGCTTTCATGCCCATCTGTGAAATCAGCTCCATCAATTTAGGGTATCCATACTAAGTTGGCCCACCATGTCATTCCTGGTCCCTGTAAGCCCCAGACACCCAAACAGACTTATCTGAAGGGAGATGGTTACTATTTATGTTCCTGGCCCATTCTCTGTAAACCTGGGACAATTCTGAATCCAGTTTTTTTTTTTATCCATCATGAATGAAGCATCCTAGATTTAGGTGTGATGCAGCTATGGTATTAGATTATTTCTCTGTTAGTCTATTTGAATGCTAAGATCTGTTGATAATTAACATGTATTTTAACTTGGTTCTAATATCATCTTGGAGGACAGGGAAATGCCTAATTCTCTCTGAATGGCCCTAGTCCAGCACTGTGTTTTTTTCTTTAGGAAGAACACTGAAATTAAAAAACAAAGAAAATGTGTGTCTAGTGCTACAATCTGTATCTTAAATGGTCCCCAAAGGCCCAAGTGCTACAGGACTGTGACACAATCAGGAGGTAGTGGAAACATTAAGAGGTGGGGCCAGTGGGAGACT
Organism: Sciurus vulgaris; assembly: GCF_902686455.1. Lineage (NCBI taxonomy): Eukaryota > Metazoa > Chordata > Mammalia > Rodentia > Sciuridae > Sciurus > Sciurus vulgaris. The sequence goes on along the minus strand of NC_136468.1, from coordinate 17,429,173 downwards.
TTGGGTCCCTGGGGTGTGCCACTGAAGGGGACCTCAGGAGCTGTCTCCTCCTCTTTCTGGCCATCAGGTGAGCAGTTCTGTCCCATCATGTGCTTCTGCCTCACCACAGGCCCAAAGCAATGGAGCCAACTGATCACAACTCCAAAACTGTGAACCAAAATAAAACTTTTCTTTGTATAAATTAACTATCTCAGGTATTTGTTCAGTCACAGGAAAGCTGAGCAAAAAGCCTAGTATCTCAATTTAATTACAAAGGAACACCACTAAAATCCAGTACTAGAAACAATTTCCTCCATGTTGTGAAATGCAAGACTTGGCCATTCAAATATAAGCTTTCATTTTTCAAAGCGCACACTCAAAAAAAATTCACAAACATTTTACTGGATTAGATACTGCTTATCTCTTCTAAACTTCTCACTTCTTTTTTCCTTTTGATTTTCATTTCTTTCATTAAAACACAAAGGCCTCTTGGCATCTGGTTAACAATCCCAGCTATAAGAAGTGGGTGGCTGGTGGGAGGCCTTTTCTGTGGTGGATGTGAGGAAGGGTGAGCCTTGCATCCCTAGACTTGCTTTCTGTGATGGCTGAGCCCATGAAGTTCTTAGCTCTAGCATTTCAGAGAAGTCTACCATCCAAATCACCCCTGAAACAGATAAGTCCTAGGGAAACTTGGACCAGTGTTTCTTAATCTTTTTTTTTTTTTTTTTAAGTCTTGGACTCTTCCGAGAATCTAAAAAAAAAGTTAGAAAGGCTCTCATCAAAAAGTCAACAAATGTAGACAGCCCAAGCTTTTGTCTCATTTTAAGAACGCACAGTCCATCTGAGGTCCACGCTATGGCTCAGGTCTGGAATGTCCCCCCAAAACCTCATGTGTTGGAAGCCTGGTCCCTGGCACATCAAGGATCAGAGGTGTAGGGGGTTTTAAATAACAACTGGATTGTGGGGGGTGCAACTTCATCAGTGGATTAATCCATCTGATTGATTAATAATGCAAATGGACAGCCAGGTGGTAACTGGGGAAGTGGGCATGGCTGGAGGAAGTGGGCCACTGGGAGCATGCCCTTGAGGACTACACCTTGCTCTACTCTTCTCTCATGCTCTCTGCTTCCCAGCTGCCGTGAACCAAGAAGCTCTCCTGGGCCACACCACGATGTTACAGACTCGGAGTTGGCACATGATGGACCAAATTCTCTGAAACCATGAACTAAAACTTTTCCTTCACTAAGTTGTTCTTGTCAGGCATATTTATCACACACTAAAGGGGACTGACACAGTCCATGACAGAATGGTAGGAGAAAAATGTGTACCTTTTCCCTATATGATTGCCTTGGGGCTCAGGCAAGGAAGGGGAAAGACAAAGTAAAGATAGGAGGAAGAGGGCAGAGAAGGAAGAGGGGGAAAGAGAAGCATTGTGATGGAAGGCAGCAGAGGAGAGAGGAATGGAAGGAAAAAGGAAAACTAACAAACTAAGCCTTTGCTACCTGTGTACCATATCAGAAGCAAATACAGAAATTGTATTTAAGTAAAATCAGACAGAGATCTAAATCACAGGCTTTCCCAGTTACAACGAAAAACTTGCTCACTCTATCACTAGAGGCAAGCACTCCTAGTTTTTTGCTCAGGCTATTATCAAGAAATCAAGAATATTAGACTCAATGCAAACAGCTAGCCCTAAACACTACATATTTATATGTTACTTAGATAGCAACTGCACTACTCCGTCAGGGTGATCACCTGCTTTGACAGAGAAGGACCCTCATACCCCACACCCTCTGGCTTAAGTTATGGTTGTATGAATCATGTAATTCTGCTCCCAAACATTTGCCCTTCCTCAAAACCCACAAAAGTCACTGAAGCTTAAACCTGGATAAGGCTAAGCTGGGGAGTTCCCCCTCCAACCAGCCAATTGCCTAATTTTGAATTCATACTTATCAACCAGTTACTAGTCATATTTGTTATCTTTTACTTAAAAAATGCCTTTGCTAGTATCAGAAATAGCAACTGCTTAGAGAAAACAAAAATCAACTGTAGACGAGAAATTCTGAAAAATCTATCTAACGTCCCCTGCCTGCGCTCAGCAAATGACCAACACAGTCTGTTGCAGCACAGAATCTATAAACAGAAGGTGCAAATGGTGCATACTTGGATTTCATGATAAGAAGGCTTCCTGGAAAACGTCCACTGACTATTCATCCCCATTCTAAGCCATTAGCATAGGTGGAACCCATGATTCCTTTATGTTGCATTTAAATTGATTAGAAGAAAAATGAAAAACCCATTAGCGACATCATGAAAGAGAAAGGAACCCTGAACTTGTGGAATTCTGCTTCTTTTCAGTCATTTCACTAGGGATCTTACTGCAAAAGAACAGTGTCCTAACCCTCTGCTCTCCATCTGCTTCCCTCCAACCACCGCCATGGGACTAAGTCTGGGCAGTGCTCCAAGGCCCAAGTGAAATTTTGGCCCTTCAACTTTTCCTGTAATCTTCAATGAGTATGATCTCCCTGCGGGAACTCACACAGATTAATTTCCTCTTGGGACATTGCTCCATTCTGTCTGATAAGGTGGTTGGATAACACGGCACTTTCACAAGACTCTGAGCTTCTCATAGGCAGGCCTAGGTTTCACTGTTGTGTCCCACAAGTATCTAGAACAGTGCCGGACACAGAGTAGGCATTCAACCAACAAGTGTGGAACTGAAGGGCAGAGTTAGTCTGCCACGTTTGTGGAGACCGCTTCCAACCCCCACTGGCAAGGCTGCTGGATGGCTGACTCCCCCTCGGTTACTGTCCTAACACAATATGGGCACCAACATATTCTCATCACATTCTGACACAGGACCTTTGCACTTGTTGTTTCTTCTGTCTAAAGCTCTGTATGAGACATGCACCTTGTTCCTTCCCTCTTCTGCAGATCTCTGCTCAAATGTCCCCTTCCATGTAAGGTCTTCCCTGCCTATCCTAATTCAAATTGCAACTCTCTTTCCTCCCCAACTTCCTATCCCTTTTTCTGATTTAGTTTTCTGTGTATCAGTAACTATAGTGCACAAGGTAGGTACTTAAAAATAGCTATGGAGTTAATCTAAAAATGAACATAAAGCATTTATAAAATGCTTCTATCTGGCACAATGCAAGGTGCCAGAGACACGAAATTGTCCTTGACCTCAGTCAGCTCAAAATATGGAAGAGAACTGACAACTACATGGACAACTAAAATTAAAGAACAAATGTAATCATCTCTATTCAAAGAATGCTTTATGGAAATATGGTGAGAAGGGGCCACTTCTAGGTGGGAGAGTGACTGAGTCTTGAGAGGAGGGAGACTGACCAGTGGGGGTGAGCAGAAGGTGGAAGAAGGCCCCGGAGTGCAAGAGGGTAATAAAGGTATGCAGTGGAAAAGTTAAGGCTAGGGTCATGCAGACAGGGAGCAGGAGGACACCAGGTGGGAAAGAGTGATGGATCAGACCACAGAGGCTCTTGAAAGCCACATGACGAGATCAGCTTCATCCTAGAGAACAATGGGGAGCTGTTTCAAGATTTGAGGGAAAAATAGAAACAAAAATGAATATCTAACAAACTTCGTGAAATATTTTACATCTTCATTCCACAAAACATCTTGGACTATTGACTAATGACTCTTTAAGGAAACGTTTCTATTTATATTGGTCCTAAGGAATCAGCTCCTGCTGGTCTGCAGTTAGTCACTGTCCTCTAGAGGAGTATACTCTAAGGTAAATTCACTGTCTCTAACTGACAAAAAGAATGATCCAATGAAAACAGAGTAATCCACTAGTAAGTTGAACAGCTCAGTAACCACTAGAGTTCTCTGTAGAACACAGGCTGGTAAATTCTGAAATCCTCTACAAAGCCTTCCTGAACACCCAAGGTCCCCTTGTCCTCTTGCAGCTTGTTTTAGTCATCTTTTGCAGTCACTATGACCAAAATACCTAACAAGAACAACTTAGAGAATGAAAAGTTAATTTTGGCTCATGATCATCAGAGGTCTCAGTCCATAGATGGCCGATTCCACTGCCGTGGGCCTGAGGTGAGGCAGTGTCATGGGGGACAGGCATGACAGAGGGAAGCTGCTCTCCTCATGGAGCCAGGAAGTGGGAGTGGGGTGCAGGGAAGATGAACCACCCCAGGGCACACACCCAGCGACCCACCTTCTCCAATCACAACCTATCGGCCCACAGTTAGCACCCAGTCACTCCATTCAAACGAGGATGACAGGTAACAGCTCTTGCTATCATTTCACCTCTGAACATTCCTGCACTAACAGAGATTTGGGGGGACACCTCACGTCTAAACCATAACGTGGCTCTTGGTTTTAAATAATCACAATGGCAACATCAGGTGAGAACACAATCCTTCCTATCAGTTGGGTCCTGGGCTAGGCATTGAAGTATGTCACACAATCCTCACAAGAAGACAGAAAGGAGTCATTATTGTTCTGGTCTTATACATAAAGAAACGGTGGCTTGGAAAGATAAGTAATCTGCCCACCACTAGTTAGTTGAGAAGACGATTAGAAACCAGGTGTGACTACAGAGCACACAACATTGAACACCACTGCTGGCACGTGCTTAACATCTGTACACTCTGTTTATACCTTGCTACTCTCCCCACTTGATAAACTGTGTGAGAGCAAAGAACAATTTTTTCTCTGTGTATGTCCTCCAGGGCCTTATATCTGAACTTAAGAACTTCTTGGTGAATGAATGGCAACAATGTAAGGCACTGATAACAAAGGGTCAGAGTTCAGGCAGGAAAGAAAGTCACTTCCCAGACTTCATTGTGAGGAGAGGTGTGGTAGTCAGCTGCCAAGATGGCACCAGGGATTCTCACCTCCTGGTAGCCACATACTTGTACACAATGAATCAGCCCTGCCCTTTGTGACCAACGGAACAACTTCTCTAGCGAAGTTAGAAAAGGCACTGCAATGGATACCTCACTCTTGGGGAAGTCAGCCACCATGTGGTGGCATCCAAACAGCCCTATGAAGAGACCCACACAAAGAGCAACCAATTCACTACCACTGACTCGCCAGTTGTGTGAATGAGCGAACCGTCTTGGAAGTAGACCTCTATCTGGGGAAAGTTTTTTAGTTGACTGTAGCCTTAGTCTGCCTTTGATTTAAGCCTCATTAAAGATCCTGAACCAAAAACACAGGCAAGCCACTCCTGAGTACTTTCCCACAGAAACCATGAGAAGTAATAAATGATTGTTATTGTCCTAAGCCATTAATTTTGGGGGATATTTGTGACACGGCAATAGGTAACCAAGATAAGAGAGTGGGAATGAATTCCCCAAAGAAGCAGAACTAGAAATGGAGGCATCAAAGGAAGTGTAGAATAATGTAGGCAAAGCAGTGAAGAAAACATAGGGGAAACTTTTAAGCAAAGGCAGGTACAACTGTTATAAAAAGCCATCTCCACAGAGAACCGAAGGATTGGAAGAAATTGTAATGGTCATATAGTCCACTCATCAAAAGCTAACATCCACTCGTAAAATAACAAAACTAAGGTAGCAGATTGTTTGAATCTATCTAAGCTGAAACCCAGAAGGGCTGACTTACACAGCTCTCCCATATGAAGTGACAAAGGGGGAACAGGGAACCCCCCTTATCTGTGGTTTTGTTTTCCACATTTCAGTTACCAAGGTCAATCATGTTCTGAAAACATTAAGTGGAAAATTCTAGAAATGAGCAAATCATAAGTTTTAAATCACGTGCTGTGGTATATCGTCATAGTAATAGACAATGCTATGAGGATGAGGGGGATGACTGGATGGTCATAACAGATGACAGGAACCAAAGTCATTCCTGAAAGCAATCTGAATAAGAAAGCAAGGGCGCAGCAGAAGAGAAGAAGGGGAGAGGAAAGAGGAAAGGAGGAGGCTTCCCCTTACCCTGTTCTGCTCTTAAGCTGAAAAAATGATAAACCATAGAGAAAAGAGATGAAGGGATCATACATCTAGACTCTTACCAGGGGGCAGAAATCTGAGCTTATGCTTAGGGCTCCATCAGGGTCCAGCAAGAAAGAAACCACTAACAGATCCAGCGTTCCTTTCACTGAGAACACGAGCCACACTTCCCGGCCTACTGGTCAGAGTAGCTGTCTTCAAAGGAAGAATGCAACTGAGATGGAAGTTCTGCCACCCACAACGTCTCTGTTCCAAGGTGAGATGCTTTATTGGTCCCAGAATTGGTTCTCAGCAGATCCGTGAACTCCACTGGAGAAGGAGTTCCACCTCCTTACACCTTATTCAAATGGCCACAGCTGCCGTTAACTAAAGGGGGGCACAAGGAAACTAGTTCTGGAGGTGGCCACCTGTAAAAGGTGCTGCCATGCACACAGTGGCACAAGAAGCGGGAGGACAATGCTCAGGCCAAAACCGGAGGTGGTCAATTTGGTGACCTTTCCCCCATGTCCTCCTCGTCTGAGGAAGACATCATATGCTGAGCTGAGAACAGAAAACAGACCTTCAGAAACACTCCAAATACTAAAATAGCTGGTGATCCCCCTAGGAAAACAAAATACAGTTCAGTAAGAAAGGCACGTATGCCTTGGAGAGTTTGAGATTTATAATATATACCAGTGAAAGGCCTAAAGAGTAGAGGTCAGAATCTCATAGCTTCTCTAAACCCAGAACCATTTTTATGGCATTGCTGATGTGCATGATACATTGGTCTAGTATTCCCAGACCAATGGGAAAGTCTAGGAACACTCACCAAGATCCCAGACACAGGGGGTCGATGGAACCTGCTGGAAATGGGTTAAGAGGGTGCCTAAGAAGCTTCTAAGGAGAAGAGTAGTGACAAAAATTCTTTCTTAGAAAATACACACAATTTATTGACACCACGGACTTGCTGGACGGGAGGGAATTATCAATCAGAGAGGCCAATCTGATTTGCACATGGCTGCTCAGCTACCCAAGCCACAGGCAGCCACGTTCATAATAACTTGCTATTATTCAGTCATAGCAAGTTCCCAGGGACGCAATGTAGCATAGAGGAACATGCCCCATGCCTCTTGGCATTCTCCCAAGCCCAAGCACCAGGCCCTGCACGCGGCAGCCATCTGGCTAACGTGGTGCAGATGTTGGCACTACTCACACCCATCCCGTTGAGGTGCCAGCGTCCCAGGTGCTTCCCCTGCGCTGGGCTCTTACCGTCGTTGAAGCTGTCGCTGGTGGCCACGTGGGTGAACGGTGACTGGGCCCGGGGCTCCTCACACAGGGAGTAGCTGTGCTCAGCCTGGATGAGGGGCGCGGGGGACGTTGGGGACGGCTCCACCTCCATCGATGTGCTCTTCTCTGTGAGGAAAGGGTCATTCAGGAGCTGACCCAAGACGTTCTGGGAAAACTCATCCAGAAGTTCTGAGAAGTGCTGCAAGAAACAAAGTACTCGGTTTTCCTAACCATGATCTGATATTTACACACACTTGGAGGCAAATACATGGACCATGGCTCCATGGGAAGCCACCTACAATGTCCAGCTGTCTTTCTGTCAAGCAAACCACCCCAACACTTAGTGACTTAAAATAACCATGATTTATTGTTTCTCACTCCTGGGTGGTTGTCTGGGGTGGGGGTGAGCTGATTTCACTGTGCTCCCTGATAACACTCTCACTGAGCTGGAGCGTTAGAGGAGGCTCTGCTGGGTTGAGACCCCTGGACCCCTGGATCCTTTTCAAAGGAGGTTGAAATCAGGTCAAGCTACTTCACATGGCAGCAGACATGTTCCATGAGGGAGAAAATGAGTGACCTTGGAAGTCACACAGCATCCCTCTCCCCACATGGTTCTGGTTAAGGCAAGTGACAAAGCCAGCCCAGACTCATGGGACGGGAAAGTAGACTCTACCTCTTGAGGAGAGGAATGACACCATCCCATTGCAGATAGGTGGGATGGGAGATGACATGATTCACTGGGCACCACTGCTATGACCATGTGCCCTATTCTGCACTGGTAATATCTTTAAATAAGCTACCCTATAATTCTATACAATTACAGTAAAGTGCCAAGTTCAAAAGCACAGAGGCAGTGCTATATTTTGGATCTGGAATGTCCCTCAAAGGCCCACATGTTCCAGGCCTGTCCACCAGCCCGGGTGCTATCAGGAGGTGATGAAACCTTTAAGAAGTAGGGGATAGTGGACGTCCTCAGGTGACCAGAGGCATCCTTTAAAAGGGACTATGGGACCCTGGTCTCTTCTTTCTCTCCTTTGCTTCTCAGCTACAATGTGAGCAACTATACTCCGCCATGTGCTCCCTGCCATGATGTGCTGCCTTGCCCAAAGCAATGGGACCAACAAATCATGGAGCCAAAATAAACCTTTTCTCTTCACAGCTTGATTATCTCAGGCATTTGTTATAGTTACAGAAAACTGACCAACATAGGCACCTTTTTTCTATTCTCCTATCTAGACTTTGTTCCTCCCCAGTTTTCCTCTAACTCCTTAATCACTTCCCATTTCCCACCTCCAATACCATGAGCTTTCTGGCCTCCACCATGCTATGGACATGACACAGGAAGAGTCTATATATAATCCTTGGGACTCCCATATCCCTTGTCCTACTGTCCCACTTTAAAGGAGATGAAGCAACTCCACCTTCCCTCATCAACAGGAGTTTGTTCTTGATATTGGGATCTGTGGAGCAGGGCATGTCAACCTTGGCATTACTGACATATTTGACGAGATGATTCTTTGCAGGGAAGGAGGGGGGAACGTTGTTCTGTGTATTGTAGGATTCTCAGCAGCATCCCTGGCCTTCACCCACGAGATACCAGCAACACTCCCCCAAGGGTGAAACCAAAAAGGTCTTCAAACACTGCCAAAAGTCCCCAAGGGACAGAAAAATCATCCCTGTTTAGAATCACCTCTATAAAGTATATTAAAAATAATGACTTTAACATCCACTTGGGCACCAGCAGCTATTGCCACTTCTGCCTCCTTAGCATTCTTCATGACTAAACATCAGGGACATCTCTGGTGTAGAAAGGAAGTCAAGGAAGCAGACGCAGCAACACGAGAACTGACTGCTAACCGTGACACCGGGGGTAAGCAATGACAATTCTTGTGATTCACAAGGACAACTAAGTCCCACCAAGGAACTGAACCAGCAAAGGTGGGAAAATGAATGCAGGAAGGGAGGTGGGAGGTGACCTTGGCACTCCAGCTCTAAGCTCAGGACAGCTGCAGGACAGAGCCTCTTTCTAAAGGAGAGAGGCGGACAGCAGACAGGAGGCTCTTTCTAAAGGAGAAAGATGGACAGCAGACAGGAGGCCCTTGTAGGGGGTCCTACAGGGTCTGAAGGGTGTGCTTCCCCGACATCAAGAGCAAAGGCTGCAGCTCATCAGGACAGAGTGCAGGGGAGCTGCAGGTCCTGGGCGGGGCTGTCTATGAGGGCGAGAGGAGCTGGGGGCCTCCTCTGGGCACACACACATTCAGAAATGGAAGGTCACTGGGAGTATCTCAGGCAGCCAACTGCCTGCTGCACAGTTCCCAGGGGAGTTGAGGGCTATCGTTTTATAATGAAACACTTCAGGCTCTCAGAAAAATTACAGAGAGTAGTATCACCAACACATATTCATTCCTTTAAAAGAATCTTACTTTCCATGTTTGCTTCTGCAGACTTCTTTGCTCTTTCCTCCCTTCTTCCTTTCTCCCTCTCCCACATCTTTGTTTTTAAGAGACAAAATACATGAAGGGACTGCCAAAGCTCCCATCCCTACCACATCCTCGCTCTTCAAGTGAACTACTAACCTGACCTTGGTGTGTATCATTCCTGTCCAGGTCTAGACACTTTCATTACATAAGTATGTTCCCACTACATACATGTGACCTTTATACTTTAAGTGAATACAGGACCATACTTCAGACATCTTCCTGAAACTTTTTTCTTTCAAAAACAGTGTTTAGATTTAGCCACACTTATACATAAAGCTCTTTTTCAATTATTAAACTTCCAGATTATATTCCATTGTATCTACTCGTTTCCTCTTGAACATTTAAAGGAATTTTATTATGAGCAATATTGTAATAAATATGCTTGAACATCAAGGGAGTTTTTAAAAGATACCCACATTCCGTGAGCCACCTTCAGAGATTTTAAATTAGATGTCAAAGGCATCTGCATATTGAAACCAGCACGACCACCTGTGATTCTGCGGTCACTTCTTTTCTGACCACTGAAGGTTGACTTTGCTTCCAATCACCACCCCTCTTCCAAAACCAGCAGGAGTTTCCCAGAAGTTTAGATGTGCCCAAAGTCAAAGGAGAATTAATAGACCTTACAGCTGCCAAACACTATCCCTGAGTTCATCATTCAGGCAGGGCATATGAATTTCCTGGGCATCTTAAGACAGATTCTGACACAGGGCTAGGCAGGGCCCAAGTCCTTCACTTTAACTAACTCCAGGTAGAGCTGCAGATCCAGATCACTCTCTGAGCAGGAAGAAGCAGAACCGCAGCAAGGCTAAGATTAGAACCAGATTTCTTGATTATACAATAATCCGAAGCCAGCATCTGAGTCCCTAAGTAGCTCCCCAAAGACACAACTACTGCTTGACTGACGGTGACTATTCTTCCAGTATTTGATGGAGTTTCTTTTAAGACCCAAGTTAAGGTAACAAAAAGAGAAATAAATAAACACAGAACAGAAAATGCAAAAGCAAAAGATGAACTCACAGGGCCTCCACATCTGAGCCACAATTCTGTCCCCTGAAATAAAGCGTCAACCCTGGCCAACTCTGCTGACTCTGCTAAACCTCTGGAATCCCATTCTACCCAGAGGCAAGGCAAAGCTGCCCAGGTTGGGTTACTCTGCTGACATTCTGTTTTCTTTGTCCTGAGCAGCACTAATGAATGTTTTCATGAACATCCCCTGGATAACCAATAATAAACCTTCTCTAGTTCTGCTAACCTTCCCAGAGTCTCCCCTACTTTGGATGATATAGTAATTATCATGTCATGAAACAATTTAGTTCTAATGATAGACAGTCCTGAAACATTCACAGTTGTTATCAAGTGTGTTATCATACTCTCCTCTCTGGAGAAAAGAACCTCCCCAGAAGCAAGGACCAACTGAACCTACCCAGTCACCCACTCTGAGGAACTCAGCACAGGTAAGCAATCAGTTCAGAGAAAAGACTTATGAATTAAAAGATAGACCCAACAAGTGCCAACCAGATAATGTGACTTGGGCCAGCCAAATGGCACCACTTAGGTCTTCTTGGCAGCTGTGGGCTCCAGGGCTCAGCAGACATGTCGACACTGCACTGTGGGTGGAGGCTCAGGCCAGAATCAGCTCATCATTAATGCCAGCCTGTGGCACTAATAGAGAGAGGTATCACTTGTCAAAAAACAGAGAAAGGAACAAAGCAAGCCTCAAAGAGGATCCCTTCTGAATCCTGCAAACACTTTCACAAAGTACTCAAAGGTTATAAAAAATTAGTTAAATTTCTGCAAAGACAACGACATGAAAATATTTTGCTATTCTGCCTAAATATTTTAATCAAGTTTTATGGGTTTGCAAAGGACTCTCAGAGCCTTTTCCTCACTCTGCGATTATGACTATTCTATGGGGTTGGCTTTCAACCCACAGTCCAAGATCTTAGTCACCTAACAAGTGGCCTTGGATGAGGCTCCTCTTCTTTCAGGCCGACTAAACTTTTCCCATATCACTTTTCCCAGGAAAGAGATATGTGAGCCTCAAAATGCAGTTGCATGTAGAGGTCTGAATAAGAGGAAGAATAGGATGTTGATTTTCGTTGATGATGACGTTGACAGAGTTAGGTGCTAGGCTTTGTCTGATGAACTGACATCAGATTTTCAGGAACCTGGCACACGATTTTCCACAAGGAGAAAACGGGCTCAGGATAGCTAGGTACTCTACCTGGGGCTGCACTGTTGGTGAAAGGTGGAAGTGAGATTCCAGGCCATAGCAGGGGGTTCCAGATCCCAGGTGCTTTCTACTACATGCTTCCTCCATGGAGTCAGTCCCCAACGCCAGACAAAGGCAAACTCACAGTCCACCCACTACGCATGTGATCTGCCAGCTACAAATGCTACAGATGCAGCCACGTGGCCCAGCCACTGTGAACGGGCGAGCTTCCACACTCGCGGTGTGGAAACATGCCAGGGGGTGTGAGGTGCAGAGGTTCCTGGCATCACTCACGTTCTGTGGTCCATCGGCAGGGAGGACGGGGATACTTATTTGCTCTTAATGCAAGTTTCTGCCAAAGGGTTCAAAGTGACATCACAGAAGCTCTGGGTTGGAAGAAATCTGCGGATAGGATTGAACCCCCAACCTCTCAACAAGAATGCTCTTCAGCCAACTCCGAAGACATTGGGCAACCTCCTTTAAGAATTTAAGAATGGGTTCAAGATCTTATCTCCCCATTACCTAAAGACCCTGCATTCGATATCCTCCAACCTGGCCCCAAACAAACTATAAAGTCTAGTCTCCTTTTATTCTTATTCATGATACTTTGATTCCAACTTGAATGGTCTTGGTAGGACCCTGTAGCAATACAGCTATGGAGCCAGACAGCTCCTGGTTCCCTGCTGTGCAAACATGAGCAGGACACCTTCACGTTCTAAGCTGAGTGTCTTCCCCTGTAACGTGAGGTTAGCAATCATACCAGGCCACTGTACTGAGGGTTCAACTAAATGATGCACATAAGGCACCTAACTCTTCATTGGCTAGCAATCCTGGAAGTCTTTTTTAAAAGATAACATAATCAAAACAATACATTCTGCTTGCATATGGACTTCTCACATTATTCTTAGGGTGTTCTTTCATTTTCCTGCAACCATCTATTTCTTTTTTAAAATGATCCTAGATAGACATAGCTTGAAGTGGTCTTTTCCTGGACAGCCGCCATCCTTAGAACAAGTATCTCTTAATTGGACACACTGCTACCTTTCTTTGATGTTCCTTTCATCCCCTTCCTTAAATACCTTCCTTAAATACCTTATGAAACCTATGATGGAAAACTTTCCACCCTCTCCTGAGCAGTCCACAACTGTCTCACCTGGATCTGTTGATCCTTCTGCAAAACCTCAGTGAACAGAGAACAGATCTGAATTAAAGGCCTCCCAATAACGAAAGGTTGGTGCTGTTCAATGTTTCAAATGTATATTAGAGTTTAAAAATCAGATAAACTAGTAGAAATCACTAACCCTATAAGAATTACTTATTTTATTATAAAAATTACCAAAGCCCTGAAGCATTTGCATTTGTGTCACTAACGAACTGTCAAGGTAGCTTTGATGGGGAGTGGTTTATGATCTGCGGCTACTGACTGACCCAGACTGCAGGTCATTGTGTGAGGAAAGGGGAACAAGGTAAGAAGAAAATGAAGGACTTGTGACTCTTGAGTTCAGGTAACTGGCACACAGAGCTACTTGGCTGCTTCCTTACAGCACACACCCCGGAGGGTCACTCAGCAGGGAGAGGCCTGTGCCGGGTGAGGGGTGGGCAAAAAATGGAAAAGGGCCAGTCAAGTAAAGAGAGCTGCCAACTGAGTTATCTGGGCCACATACCCGTGCCCCCCAGGAAGCACTCGTCCTAACATCCCAACATCCTAACATCCCAGGGCTGCGTCACTTTCCTGTGGTCAGTCTGAAAGGCCTCTCTGGTGGAAGAAGGCAGGCAGGACTGGACAAAGCAAGGACACAAATGCTAATCCTAGCTCTGCACTCCACTGACTGTCAGTGGCCTCGCTGGACTCTGTTTCCTTCTCTGTAAAATTCTGTGTGTGTGTGTGTGTGTATGTGTGTGTATGTGTGTGTGTGTGTGTGTGTGTGTGAACTGCTGAAGGGGCGATGGAGTGGAGTGGGGAGTGATCACTGGTCTCTGACCCCTGACCCCTCTGGAGAACCTCCCTAATGCTCTGGACTGGCCACAGCCACATACACACCCACAGCCACACACACGAGCCCTGCCCCCAGGCACCCCTCAGTCTGCTGCCGACGGGAGGGGGTTCCATGGATCAGAGGTTCAGCACTGCCAGCAGAGATAGTAGTAATCACACAGGAATATTTATAGGTCATTGCTAACAACTATTCAGCTACACCCTATAATTTTCCAAAACGTTTCAGGCAACATAAAACGGAGCTACAAAAGCTTTCCCGCTTGGGAGAAGGAGGAGGGAGAAGGCCCTCTTTCTCCTCCATGGGTTGTTTCCATTTGCCCCTGTGGCCCCTGCCCTGGGCCAGTGAAGGAGGCGCTGCAGATGACGGGGTTCGGGGTGGAAACTCAGCAGCCGGCAGCAGGACTCCACTCTGCCTCCCCAAATGTCCTGTTTTCCCATCCTGCCGTCTGGAAAACAGGCATGGAAGGGCTGTGCTGTGGGCCTGTGGCTGAAGAGGTGGCTCTGGCTCTGGTCAGCCAGGGAAGAACCCTTAAGACTAAAAAATCAGAACTCGGCAGTTAGGAGACTCCCAGGGAGCACAGCACGCCCCGGAGACTGGAGCCAAGAAGCAGGGAATGCGGCGGGGCAAGCTGACAAGAAGCAATTTGGAGGACACGCCTGGACTTCACCGTGGAAACCAAGGCCTCCCTCCAGGGAGGCAGGGTGGGAGGAGCTGCCACCAAGGACAGAGGTGGCGCCCCCAAGACGAGGGGCCACAGAGGCCCTCACTCCCGTCCCTGCAACACTGGCAACAGCCAGTGGCAAACAGCAGGAATAAGGCGACTTTGTCAAAGTCGCAAGGAAAAACACCAGCTCACAAGGCAAACCCCGTTACCAGGAAACTGCAAGCATGCCTGATTCATTTCTTGTACAAAAATTGAAGTACACTATGTATTTCCCTAAATGAAAATTATTGAAAGCTGGGCCTTGGGGCTCTTTTTATTATGAAAGGGATAGCTTTTTTTTTTTTTTTTTTTTTTTTTTCGAGGGAAGGGGTTGTTTCAGTTTTGGTAAAGTAATACTTATTTTATTGAAATTTCACAAGCAGCAATAAAAAATGCCTTTTAAAGAGCACATTCCCAAAACACATACACCTTGGTTGGTAGTAAACAGATACACCTTTCTTTGGGTTAAAAAAAAAATTAAAATTAATCAAATTATAAAGGCATTGGGGGATACTATTTAAAGGTATATTCTATGAATTGTAAAAGGAATCACCCTGGGGCCAGGGGAAGGGGAGGTGCAAATCAGTGTAGCACAGGGGTTTTTTTTGTTTGTTTGTTTGTTTTAGTACTGAGGATTAAACCCAGGGGTGCCCTACCACTGAGCTACACCCCCAGCCCTTTTTTTATTTTTTATTTTGAGACAGTGTCTCCCTAATTGTGGATGATGGGGATATGGTTGTGTGTATGTAGAGTCAAGAGGATGGTGTGGGAGATCTTTGTGCTTTTCTGCTCAATTTTGCTGTGGACCTCAAACTGCTCTAAAAAAAAATTGTTTAAAGTCAACCTCGATTTATTTATCACATAAATATGAATTTTTACATATGATACTTGGCTTCAAGAATATGCACTAATAATGAAATCTTGTCATCATTAAAGCAAGCAATGAGGCACTTTCTCCAAATGCAATCCCATCCTGAATGGCTTGTATTGATTCTTCTTAGAATTTGAAGTGACAAGAGAAAAAAAAAATGTCTACTTAAAATACAAACAACTTGGTTAATGAGATTAAGGGAAAGATTCCCCATAGGTGGCTCCTGCTGGCAAAGGTGCAGAGAGATTCATTTAGCTAGCACAAACACATCCATCTGCCTGCTTCTTGGCTCATTTATATCCATAACTGCAAATATCTCCAAAATGTGCTTCTTAGTTCTTTTCTGAACCAAGCTGGGCAGAGGGCCTCTCCTTCCATGGCCCAAGGGTATCCAACCAGCCTCCTCAGAAATAAAAATAATGATAAGAAAATAGAGTAATAGACTACCTCCCAATACATAGTGCTTCACACAGGACAAAACACTTCCACACCATTGCCACCACTGGTCTTCACAGATTGAGAATTACCCAGAGGATGGGGATTGTAGGATAGAGAGGAACAGGACAGGATTCCCGGTCTCTGGTTCTCCTTTTCGTGCACTTCCAACACATCCCCTGCCTGCTAATCATCATGGAGAACTCAGTGCTCAGATTCCTAATGGTCAAAAAAGAAATGCTTTGCGGATTTTACTTTGGGCCAGAGAGCAAGGCAAGCTCCTCGTACAGATGGAAGAAATTCCTAGGACCCTTTTAGACTAGGTAGAGCTGTCCAGAACCCTGGAGTCTTCTTTTATCTGTACTGAGAAACTCAAACCATCCCTTGAGACCTTCTCTTGCTTCTTCCCTGTGCCATAACTGGTAGTTGAATTCACAAACGAATGAAAAGCCCTTCAAAACTCAGGGCTGGGCCAGCTGCTCAACAGAATCTGCATTTCTCTTCTTTCCATCCCTGGGGAGGGAGCAAGGGAGACCTGGAATGCTGGGAGTGGCAGCCACCTTCATACCAACGTCCAGTCCCCTTTCGTGGCTCTCAGACGGGAGTGCTGGCCACACAGCAGGGCTCTTCACTGTCTCTCCTCCACCCCACTAATCTACACACTCAACAAAATGGCTGCTTTTAGCCCTTCCACACTTCAGAGCCTCCAGCCTAATTCAATTTCAACCCAAACACCCCACAGTTGGAGTTAACATGGATTTAAGTTTCTTATTTACTCTCTTCCCATTAAATTCCCTAAAGCAGATCTTTCAGGTTGGTGTTTTATCCCGTGTTGATATCCCTTCTATTGTTTACCCTTCAATTTGGAGTTTTCCCTTTTACATTCTCACTAGATAAGTCAATGTCGAGGCTGTCTGGTCAGTCTCTCCTAGTGGTCTCCTGCCTGCTCTGCAGCTATAAGCCTTCCTTTCCGGTTCACTCCACCCTCTTAAACAGAAAGTGTCCCCATTCCCTCACCCGCAGCACACAACCTGGCACTATCAGCATTTGGTCTTTATCCCAACAGGCCTCACGTCCTTCAGGGAAGACACAAAGTTAGACATTCACCACTTGCAGCTCTGGGGTCCTACCCTTGAATAACTAAAATCTAGTGTTTGCCATTCCAAAAACTCTCTGGGTTATGGCAACAGTCATTAACTAACTAACTAACTAACAACTAACTAACTAGTGAAGTCTGACAAAACTTCAGAAATCATCTGGGCCATTCTGGTTATTCTAACTTGAAAAAACAGATCCAAAGTGGTACATGAAATCCAAAAGTTGAAGGCTGAACTCTCTACCTCACAGATTCTGCAACAGAGAAGCAGGGACAAATATCAGGCTCCCCAAACGGGTGACTGAAGGAGCCTCCCCAGACAACCCCATGGACTTCTCAGAATAAGTACATACATTTTACAACAGAAATTCTGCTTTTAAGGACCCAGTACCAAAGATGCTGGGTACTAAAAAACTAAAGGAGATGTGAAGTTTTTAAGGGAAAAATCATGGCACGCATGCGTCCTAGAAACCTATGCTTTAATCATGAGCCAAATATGTGAGAAGCGTTACTGAGATAGTCTCATCCTGGGGCAGGGGTTGGTGGGGGGTGGGGGGAACTTCCAAAGTACAAAGTATCATGCACGGGAGTGACTCACAGCCAGGAGTGCCCTTCACCCCAGATAGGAGCACCAGGAATCCCACGGGTCACTCTACCAGGAGACCCAGGCAGGTTCTGGTTACAGCACTTGCTGTGGGAACTCACGTGTGTGCCCCACCTCCCTGAAATGATAGTATGCAACATACCACGGACCTTGGCCGTGTGTTGCAGTTTTACTCATTGGATTCGTGAATCAGACAATACATTTGGTTGTGAGGTTCTGTATCTGAGGACTAAACCAACCAGATTGAAAATGTCCAAAACAAGGGCACCTGTATTAAACACGTATGGACTTCTTTCCTTGCCATCATTCCCACACAATGGAGTAGAACAACTATTCACAAGGCATTTATATTGTAAATTATCTAGAGATGGTTTAGAGTATATGGGAAGATTGTGGGGTTTACATGCAATTATTAAGCCATTTCATATAAGGGATTTAAGCATCTGCGGATTTGGGTGATCATGGGGGATCCTGGTACCAGTCTCCCGTGGATGCTATGAGACAACTGTATTCTAAGTCAGGTCTACTTATTAGCAATCACCTTGGTCAGATCATTCACACTTTCTACCCCATGTGAAAATCAGAAAAACAATATGTCTTTCAAAATTATAGTGACAATAAAATAAATTCTTCACTACTCCAGATATGACTATGGTAAATGAAAACTGGTTGAGAAATCCATGTGGGCTAAGAACATTAAAGCTACTTTGTGGTCATCCATAGGTTGTTACCTTCATTTTGGCTAGCCAGTTAGTGCTGGCCACTATCTGTCCATTCCTCCATGTTCCTTCTTAGGAAACTCAACCAGTTTCCTGAGAAGTTCTCAAGGTCAAGAACTCTCTTCAACCAGTTTCCTAAGAAGTTTTCAAGGTCAGGAACTCTCTTCAACCTCCAACTCAGAAGCTGACTAGCCTGTTCAGGACAGAATATCTTGGAGCAGTGCGTGTGAAGAGCCACCTGTTAGCCCTACTTCCCTATGCTGCTAGTCTCAAGCTAAGCCATTAACTCCAGTCCAGAAATGAGAGAGATGGGAAAGGCAAGCTCCACCATCTTAAATGAAGAAGCCAAAGTTAGGTACACTATGCACTCCCAATTCCCTCCAAAGGAAGCAGGGTTTGGTTTATTCACTTAGAAGAGTTCCTTTCACATAGTAAATGTTTAATAAATGTTAGCTGTTTTGTTTTTTACATGCTAAAATTGGGACAAGATATCAGCATTTTTCCGATCTCTCAGCCTATCAACACTATAAAAAATGACAAAGCTCATCAACTACCATGTTTTCTTAGAAAGCTCATACCACCTCATGCCCATTTGTTTTCCAAGGGCCTCAATGTTCAGTCCATCAATTTGTAACTTGTAAATCTTCTTTTCCCCTTTTGTAAACCAGGCTCTTATCTCAAGTCTCAATGCATCTCTCTCATGATTCCTCCATAAATCATTGACTTTAATTATGTCCATATGATTCTTGAGTGCTTTTGTTTTAACCAGCAATTATAATTTTTATGCAAACCTCTCACCCAAACTTTATGAGGGAACTGTTTGGAGCTAAACTGTATTACTAAGTTCCTCCTTTGGTGGAACTGCTGACAAAACTGGCCCAGAAGACCCAAAGTAACCAGTATGAAGAATGAGATCACCGGCATCTGGGTACTGAGAGTCACGACAGAGACAAGCACAAGCGAGTCAAACAGAGAAACTCAGCTGAGAGAAGATCCTGAACAAGTTCAGAGGTTCTTTATCCTGAGTCTGAGCAGCAGCAGCCAAATCCTTCCCAAAGGATGGATATTTTCTGGTTCTTAATTTTTCTCTGGAATTGTAGCCCAGGTACTCTGAAAGGTATCCTTTTGAGTGCTTTTTCTGTTAGGTGGAAATTCCCTACCATCTAACTACAGTCCCGCCATTCCTCTTGGTGCCACCTTGGTAGAGTGGGAGAATGTCTAGGGAAGGTGAAAAAAGAGGCCATGATATTCTCTTTCTAGTGATCTGAGTAGGTTGTTCTGAGAAGGTGGTAGAAGATGATGATGGACAGAGTCTTTCTAGAAAATGCAACCACCACATGTTAAAACGTGATCAAACAGCTTCTTTGAGTATTTTTCTCCCAAAAGACAATTTTAAGTAATGCTTCTGAATTTTTTTTTCATGATTGAATAATAGTGAATAACTACTTACTGCAGGATGAATCAGCAACATTTGCTTTCTGGTCACAAAAATTCTTTTTCCTCATCCTAGAGGCCAATAATCTTAGAAAGTACCTAAGATTCAAATGTAAAAAGGGTGCAATGCCTTGGTGGGAATGGGAGAATATTTTGGAAAGAAAGCCAGTAAAGTTGCACTAACGAACAACATGACAAGTCTGCCAGTGTTGTGGAAAGGGTCCTTCATTTGGAATCGAAAGGCCTGGCTTTCACACCTAGTTCTATTGCTACCCGGTTCGGTGACCTCAGCCGAGACCTGGATCTCTTTGGGTCTCTCTTCTTAGAATACAATATTGAAGGGTAAGACTGGTTGGTCTCCCAGCCCCTTGCAGCTCTGACATTCGGAGAACAGTTATGATGCAGGTGGCCTCCGCTGCCACTCACATCCAAGGGGAGAAAAGGGACTAAAAGCAAATCCTGAGCCTGAGTCACTGTTTCCCCCGCAACGCCCTCTCTGGCCTTTTCCAAGACATTTTTGGCAAAGAATTGGTTCCCCTGAGCATGGCTGAGCTAACAGCTGGATAGGACTGGACAATTTCCACTCTTTCCACAGCTGGTCCAAGAGACAAACAACCCGACAGCCTTTATCAGAAAAAAATGACTCAATTTGGGCAGGCCAAATATATCCTGTCCTGCTGTCCCCTTACCCATAAGGCCAAATGTGGGCTTATGGGTAAGCCCATAAGCCTCAGCTATGCGGAACCTCTATGGGAAATGGGGAGATAGGACTAGACAATTTCTAGGAGGCCCCAGAAGACTTCAGGGCCATGTATTCATGCTGTCTGCTCCATTCCTCAGAAGAAACCAATCATTCTGAAATGGCTAGAGATGTTCAACCAGACAAGGTGGATATTTTTGGTAAGATGATTCTTCACTAATCAGGACTGACCTATACATTACTATGCCCCTGAGCAAGAAATGCCAACAGCATTTCCTTCCATATCATGATGACAACCCAAAATGACACCATACACTTCCAAAGCCAAAAAACGGAACTTTCAAAATGCAGACCAGGCAGGATCACAAGGGACGGATACGTTAATCTGAGTTCTTTCTGCTGAGGGAATGTTGGGGGTGGTCTGCTGTATTATTTCTATGAGATACAGCATGGTGCCAAAGAGATTCCCAGATGACTCTCTCAGTCACCAAACTGTACATTCTTCACTGCCGGGTGCCCCTCCAAAATCCAAGAGCCCTTCTCCTGTGGATCCTGATACCGGACTCTTCACATTTGCAGAGTCAGTTTCTAATAGGTCAAACCTCAAACTAACTTTCAAAGTTTAGGCTTTAAACTGATTCTGTGCTCACCTTTGTTTAAACAGATTTTTGTCACCAGCAGCCCATTTAGAAGGGAACGGGAAAGAAAAACAGCAATTCACAAAGCTTCACACAGAGTCTGTGTAGACCTAAGGTGCAGCTGGCCACCTCGCAGCCTTGTGATGTCTGCACTCGCAGTAAAACTGGAAACCGTGCCAGTGCTAATACTCCCAGTCTCAACAAAGTGGTTTGTTTATTAGGGCTGCTAGCTCACAAAAGAGGTATTTAAAAACTCCACAAGTAACCTTGGGAACCGACCAGGGAAAAAGTAAACATAAAGCACAAGTTTGGCCTTTGCAAGCAGCAAGCGCTGGATCAATGAGCATTGGATGAAGGCACAGCATCGCAATCAAGAAGACCAGGTACCGATCAAAGCTGGAGGGATAACCCTGAACTGCTACCCATCACCTACATGAAATCTGAAATGGCCTATAGAAGACTATTGAAATAAACTGAAGGGTAGCTAAGCAGCTATTGAAAAGGATACTCCAGAAAGTCATCTGTTAACACATAAAAATGTCCACAGTATATACCTAAGTTGCAAAATCTGAATTCACTACAGTTTCAATGATAAAATAGAAAGTGTCTATAAAGTGCTGGCGTGTGAAGAGGTATAGACGGATATATGGTAAAAATGTGGACAGTACTTCTTTTTTATTTTATTTTATTTTTTTTTGCGGTGCTGGGGATTGAATCCAGGGTCTTGTGCTTGCAAGGCAAGCACTCTACTGACTGAGCTATCTCCCCCCAGCCCTTGCACAGTACTTCTTAAGAGCGTAACAGGTTATGTATACTCACTCTTCTTATTTATGTTTTCTACAATGAAAACCTTCAAACTTATAATAGGATGAAGAAAGCATTGGTTCTTTAAAACAGACTCCATTTAATCAAATGAAGTGAGACATGGTTTAAATAGTCCTCAGGGAACAAAGGACAGTGAGAGCAACTTACTAGAGGCAACATTTTCTGCTTAGAAGAGAGATATTCGATATTCCTTTCCTGTTATATAAATAAATACTCATTGGAAGACACAGGCTGAAAACACAGACCAGTCTGCAGGACAATAATACTGATTTTTTTTTCTCTCTGGCGTTTTAAATATTACATGGACAGAAATCTCTCTAATTGTGTCCCGCATGTTAAAGGCGATTAGGATTTATAACAACTGGGCCTTTTCCACCAAGTATGGCTCTTACAGTGAAGGTGTGGAATTTGTTCTCCAAAACTCTGTATGCAATAGGACCTCCAGTCCTGGAAACAAGCTCTTCTTTCTTCACCCCCTGTTCACCCTCCACACTAGGGCAGGCTCTGGCATTGCCCTATGGGTGACCCTTTTTCTTATATACATCTAAATTTCCACATTGAGCTGCTGCATTTGAACTTTTCTCTTTGGATTGTATTGAGTGGTAGTTTCTGTTGTCACATGACTGTGGCCACCAGCCATGAATTCTTAAGATAATATTTTTGATCCTGCTATCTAAACACCCTCTCCCTGTGACCGTCTGCTAAATCCATCTGCTCATAGGCAGAGAAGAGACATGCACTGGCCTCTCACTTTCTCCTACTGCTATAGCGGGCTGGATTTTAGGATAACCTGAGATTCCTGTCCCCTGCGAGGCATGACCTGGGTAGTCCCCTGCCCTTGACGTGGCCTGTGCAGCACATGAGTATGGTAGATAGTGTCCCTGTGAGCGCCAGGTTACATTATGGCAAAGACAATCTGGAGATGTAAGTGAGGTCCCAATCCAATTGACCTTGAGTTCATCAAAAGGGAGATTATCCTGAGTGGGACTGGCCTGAGCAGAAGACCACTTTAAAAGCAGGTCCAGAAGTCAGAGAGATTTTCCTCCCACTGGCCTGGAAAAGGCAGGCTACCAACAGGTCTACATGTGCCAAGAAGTCAGTTCTGCCGATGACCCTGTGAGCCTGAAAGAGGACCTTGAGTGCGGAACGCGACTGCAGCCCGCGCTGACGCCTGACTGCAGGGAGGTGAGACCCGTGGCCTGAACAGAGTCTAGCTAAGCTGTGTCCCGGCTTCTAACCCATGGGAAATTCAACAGGAAATGGTGTTTTAAGCCACTACATTTGTGCTGCTTTGTTATGTTGTGCCATTGACTGAACTGTGTCACCCCCCAAAATGCGTTATGTTGAGACCCTCGCTCCCACTGTGATGGATGGCACCTTAGACAGGAGGCCTTCGGGAGGTAACCAGGTTCAGACAGGGTCACAGGGTAGGGACCTCATGATGGGCTTAGTTCCCTCAGGGGGAGAAGCACCTCCCCTCTCCCTCTCCCTGTCTCTCTGTCTCTGAAGACGCAGGAGAAGGCAGTCATCTAAAAGCCAGGACGAGGCCCACACAGGGCTCTCCCTCTCTCTCCTGAATGGTTTCTCAAACCTCATGTCTGCCTCCTCTCCCACTGACCGTCTTCTGGGAAGTCAGGCTATGATGTGAGCTGGCAGCTGTGACTTCATCCCTGGCCTCCAAGACTGCAGGTCTGTTGTTCGCGCCCACTGGCCTAGGTTTGGGCAAATCTTTTTTCCTAATGTTCTAGGCCAAGAACGAGTTTGTTTTGTTTTGTTTTTTTAAGAAAATTTTACAAGAAAACTGAGGGAAGGAAAGAGAAGACATTTTTGAAATAGTAGAAGTAGATCCATTTACATATGATATATTTTGTGCTGTAGCTTAGGACAACTCACAGCCTGGTTTGGCTGGAAGATGCTTCTAGAATATTTATCTCCACATTCACTTCCTCTCAATGCCCTGTCTTTGCAGGAGGTTTCTACATGTGCCAGTTCCCCTCTGGCCAGTTTGCGTTGGCTCCCTTACTAGCCCTAAGACCTCCTGGCCCTTCCTCCCAACAGCCACCCTACCAGATTCTTCCGCTGTGGTTTCTGGCTCCATGGCAGACCAAGGTGCTTCCCTGCCTGACCTCAACACGGCCTCCTGAACACCTAACCCTGAAAGCGGCCTCTTGCACACCTAACCCTGAATGCGGCCTCCTGCACACCTAACCCTGAACATGGCCTCTTGCACACCTAACCCTGGACACACCCTCTTGCACACCTAACCCTGAACACGGCCTCTTGTGCACCTAACCCCAGGACCTGACAAGACCACACTCTTGCTCTACTCACAGTCATTAGGCCTCCCTGTGGCGTGTCTTGCCCTTGTTCTCTACCTACTCTGGCCTCAACTGCGCTACAATGTACTGAGAATGCACTAGACGTTAGGCAACGGTGGTAAGTTCTTGATGTCCGCGATGCGGTCTTACAGCTCAAGGCCTACTAGGACTACCCAAAACCTGCTTGTCCACGGTGGAGGCTGGGGCTGCCTTCTGCCAAAACTGGATTCATGATTCAACTATCTTTCTTACCTCGTGCCTAAGCTTTAACATGCTAACAGCCAGAGAGACATCAAGGCAGGGACCACACACTTACCTGTAGCTCCTCTATATCCTCTAACTCTCCAACTCTAAAGATGGAATAAGACTAATTCATTAGAATTTCAGTATCTAAGTTTAATCGCCCCACTAGACTTTTTACTATGAGAGTGTTCATTTATAGATGGTCATTGAAAGTGAGAGAAGGAAACAGGATACCAAATCACCTTAACCTTTAATAAGAGGTTCCTCCTGGCAATTCCAAAGTGTGCTGGGCTCAACACAAGAATTCCCTAGTTTGACTCTTCTGACTGAATTGACAATATGAATACTAGTACCCTACAGAAAACACCTCAGGAAAGTAAACTGGCCATCCCTACCCATGAACTGTCTTAGAAAGCTCCCAGAAGGCATATCAGATGCACTTTGTCATCTTTGTTCTGTGGTCTGCACAAACGAATGAGCAACTGGTCATTCAAGTGAGTTTTAGAGATGACGATTAAAACCAGCAGTGTCATTGGGCATGGCTGGCATTGCTGAGTGGCTCTGTCCCATGCTCAGGGATGGCTGTGTGTTGCTGAGTCACAGGCCTACGAGTGTGAAATATAATGGGACACACGATAAAATGGTAACTATAAAGAGACATTCACACAAGAATGGAAGAAAGCCCCAAACACACTATATGTGAAGGTGACCCTCTCCCTAGTTGAGAAATGAGTCTATAGCTCATATCAGGGTCCAGAGATCACCGTCTCAGGGTAATCTCGAGGATCAAGCCAGCACAAACAAATGTCCTTTTGTCTCAGGTAGATACCAGCTATCAAAGTTCAGAGAGAAATAGCCACTTGGACCTGGAGTTTAGCATCGAGATTGCTGACCCCATCATCCTTGCCACTGTGAGGTTTACAGTGAGCCTGTGAGAGCAGTCCAGTAGCTGGGTTTCACCAACTAACTTCACACAGGAGTTTTCAAAAAACATTTCAGAGTCCATGTCGTTGTTAAGTGTAAGCTGGATCTCAAAATGGACATTTCACAAAGGACCCTATATTCTCATTTAAGTGCACAATTATCAAGAGAAAGAAAACTCGTTTGTGCCTCTCCTTTAGCACCTGGGAAGGCGTTTTCGCGTTTCAGGATCCTTCTGAGCCAGTCCCTTTGGTCCCCTCCACTTTCCCCACTGGTGAGATGGGCACCCGTGTTACGCCAGCTATTCCACAGTGCTCACGGACCTGGGTCTGCTGTACCCAGCAAACTCTTCCCCCACCTCATTCAACAGCTAACACAGACTCACGCATTCCTCTTAAGGTCAGAGAACGAACCTAAAGGAGTTTCCGTTAAGGTCTACTTTAGAACATTTGTGTTTCTCACACTGAGGACAAAGAATGTGATTTAGAAGGAAGAATGACAGTAACCAGTGATGTTAGCTTAGATACTCAAGCAAATGCCAAAGCATACTGGTTACTCAATAATGTGCTACTGGGAGTCAACTAATGGGAAACAAAGGGTACTGCCAAGATTGCTTGCTGATTTTCTCTAAAAATCCATCAATGAACTCCATGTCAACATAGGTCTTATCATCAGAGGTATTATAATGAGCACAATGGCTACATCTATGATTTCATTAAATCCTTACAACAGACATATGAGTTAGGTAATTATGATACTCATTTTACCAATGAGAAAATGAAAGTCCAGAGAGGTTCTTCAACTTACCCAAAACTGCATAGCTAAGGAAGACATGGAGCCAGGAAATCACTATCAGTTCCTCTGATTGGAAAAGCTACCCTTTTCCCACGACATTATCCTCCATGGTGAAAATGTGGGTGGACACCCTCATGTGTGTGTGAGCCACGAGACAGACTGTCTTTTCCAGTGGGAGATCGATTCTGGCCGAGCAGACACTGGTCAAAGAAACAGACTCACTCTCTGGGCTTCTTGGGAGAGGGAAACACCTGACAGTCACTTCAGGTGGAGTCGGATATAGTTACCATAAATTCACTTTTGTGACTTTTTCTGGGAAAACTAAACTACCTCAAAGAAGTTTACAAATGCTAACGTCCCCCCATAAAAGCGATGAGCATAATGCTCTTCTGAGACACAGAGGGGTTCTCACCCAGCCCTGCTTAGAGCTCCTCCCTGGGCACTGCTAATTTTTTCAAGATGCAGTTTATCCGTGGGAACTGAGAGGGAATGGTAACAGATGCACAAACAGCAGAGCTCACCTGTGATCTGCGTATGCTTCCAAAGTGAGCGACCTAGGACTCAGTTGTCCATAGCCAGTATATTGAGCCTTCGTGTTTACAGATTCCATATTTGTTAATTCGTCGACTTGCTAAAATCTGTTTGTAACCACCTTTGAATCAATACTTGTGGCAGTTTCACCGACATTCGCGAGTCTGCAGAAAGCAGTGAGAAATTTCCGGCATGTGGCGCGCACACTCCCAGTGAGGGCCAAGGAGGCTCTCGACCCTCTGCCTTGTTCTCATGCTGTAAACAAGTGCTCTTTTCATGGTCTATTTACTGCCACATTTTTCACATCTTTGTGCTTTTCGCTGGTGATTTTACCATTTAGGATGGCCCCCGGCACAACACTGAAGTGCTGTTTAGTGTCCATGAACTTATATAAGAAGACTGTGATGTGCTTAGAGAAAACATCCAAGTGTTAGATAAGCTCTGTCCAGGCAGGAGCTACAGTGCTCCTGGCCATAGTTCAATGTCTATAAATCAACAATATATATTAAATAACCATGCTTAATATATATTTGAACAGAATCACTCATAAACGAAGGCTATATATTGACTGGTGGATAAACATGCTGTGATCACAGGCTCAGAGGAATCTAACTCTGTATTTTTCCCTCATTCATTATTTGCTAATTCAGTGTTTGCTGTGACATTCTAGAGCATGACCACTGAGAATAACAAGAATTGCCTGTACTTAGTTATTAAGTTTGCAAGCATGGAGTATAACTTTGAGAAAGTATGGGGAAAGGCCTGTCAGCCACTTAAAGGGCTACATATTAACTATCTAAAATCACACAATGAAAAGGACTGAAAAAGACATACAACACTGCTGTCAGGATAATGGGAACACAGAAGCTTTTTCTTTATTCATTCCTCTCAGTTTGGTAATACATTATTTTCATAGTTTAAAAATAAAGTTCCAAATATAAAATAGCTCCCATCCACTAATATCTGTGAGAAAAACCTAAATGTCCTTCATTGTCATTTCTATGACTAATACCATGTTAGGCATCCCCCCAAAAGGCAATTAAAACCATCTGAGAAACTTGGAAAGGATCTTTCTAATATGGAGCTGATTTATCATCTAAGAATACCAGCACCTCTTGGTGTACTGATCTCTGCTAACCATCCTGACCACCAACTCAGCCTGCTTCCCAACCTCCTGGCTGCTGATCTGACATCCCTCCCAGGCCCTCAGACTCCCAGCCGCCCAACTAAAATGCCACTCAGAAAGGTGGAGTCCCCGCCTCCCACAGTCCTCAAGGACCTATTCTACCACCTTCTTTGCTTTAGCCATTATCTGAAACTAGCTTGTTTATTATCTGTTCTGTCTTTTATTACCTGATCCCGCCCTACCCCCACTGGGCTACCCAGGGGCTGTCCGTGTTGCTGTTGGACAGCCCCCTCCCTGCCCACCACATCTGGAAGGGCAGCAGTGCACATAGGAGGTGCTCAGCAAATATTTGCTGAGTTCCCAACTCTCAGGTTTTCCTTTCTCATTTGACCCCAGGTCCAGCCATAATCATTTATTCATCTACCTTATTCCAAGTGTTCAAGAATACTTCATTTAATAAGACCTTTGAGTGTGTATTTCTTGGGGTCTTTTGACTCCATCCTGGTTTTCTGCTTGAGAAACAGAAGGGCTCGGGTCAGAGAGTCTGTCTGAGTGGCGGCGGTTGATTTAGAGTGGGCGTGGCCCCGGGTGACATTCCGCTGATCACCTGCTTATCGCTTCGCTGATGAACCGTCACTCTACATCGCACATTCCTTCTTCATGACCAAACCACAGCCTCTCGCTGCTCTGCACACCCTCCAGTCTGGCTAAGGTCCGAGGAACTGATGGATGAATAACAGTGCCTGAGATTTGCCACTGGTTTATGTTAATGTTCTTAGAAAGGGCCAAGCATCCCAAAACCAGACGCTCCAGAAAGGGAGGGCCACACGGGGGTAGGGAGAGGAGGGCTTTGGATCAGTGATGACCATCTCAGAATGCAACTATGGGGAAATCACTTCCCCTCTGTCACTTCCTGAGGGTCTTTAAAGACTGAGGGGTCTGCGTGAGCTATTTCTAGTGACGAGCCTTAATCAGAAAGCAACTGTAATATAGAAAAAAATGCTCTTCCTAATCCTGTTTTCATGCCAGTTTCTAGGTAATGGTTGATGCAAACCAGTTCATAAACAGCTGGCAGTTAGATTAGATAACCAAGCGAAGGAGGACTCCAAAACAGGTAGACAAACAAAGAGGCCCTTCTACAGGGACAAATATCATGGCAGGGTTTTCACACCAACCAGTAATATCACACAGGTGTGCAAAGAACAGTGGGTTGTTGAACTGCAGACCCAGAAAAGTAAACAACCCTCCTGATGAATCATGGGGAGAGAGAAACCCTGTCCCTGTTCCCATAGAGATCAGAATCTTGAAAGGCCCCTGCATGGGCTTCTGTCTGGTTATTTTGAAGGTCCACAGCCTATCTGGAGCTCTGCCACTTGACCTTGGGAAACAGATTGTATCTATTCTCCATGTGCATGAAGGAAAACCAAAATAACAACTGAAATTTTGAAATGACCCCAGCTGTTAGTGACCACAGAGGAAAATAAGTGTAGAATTTGGGTGCTTACTTATATTTTGCTCTAATTGAATATTATTGATCCTAATAAGACTTCTTAGGTATCTAAGGGACATAATCTACAGCTTAGAAATGCCCCTTTCCTTTCCAGATGGGCACAGTGAAGAGTTACCCAGAAAGGGGTGGAACCAGGAAGATACTGCGGGCTTGGGGTCATCTCCCTCATGCCTGTTTGCTCCCTGGCTCTTAACTACAACGGCCTCAGTTTTCTATTGCCAGAAAACTTTCAGTCAAACAACAAGTGGGGACACATTTCTATAATCCCAGCAACTTGGGAGACTGAAGCAGGAGGATCAAAAATTTGAGGCCAGCCTGGGCAACTTAGCAAGACCCCGTCTGAAAATTAAAAAAAAAAAAAAAAAAAAGTTTTTAAATCTGACAATGCATCTTGGTAGAGCATTCCTGGGTTAAATCTCTAGTACAACAACAAAATTTAAAAAGATAAAATAAAAGTGCTGCAAAGGAAGAGCCTGCAGCTCCGCAGGGGATGCGCAGCCTCTCCAAAGGCAGGTCACACTCTGTCCAGACCGAAGGAGCAGCCCCCCGCCTTTGTTCTTAAATATCATTTTGCTCTGCCAAGCCCTCCAGTTCCATCACCCTGGGTAAAGTCTATCTGTAATGTGGACAAAGGAGCTTGGGATGCTTCCTGTCTTGCTTGACCAGGAGAGAAAGGAGAGAGGCAGGAAAGCCAGATAGCAGGGCAACCAACTGCCCCAGTGTGCCCCAGCCTTTCTTGGTTCCAAGCACTGAAAGTCCCAGATCTGGGGACACCCTGCAGTCCTAGACAAATGGCACAACGGCCACAAGGGAGGAGAGAGAAGACTGCAGACACTGACTCAGAGCAGGAATATTAGTCACTGGGCACTCCAAGTCCAGGAGTGCCCAGGCTCAGAACACCCTGCTGCAGTGGGTCCCTGCCCTCCAGCTGCCGCCAACCAGCCTTTCAGTGGCTGTGCCTGGTCCCCACTGGGAGTCTGAGTTCTTATTTAGCATCGAATAAAATTCCAAAGGGCAGCAGTCCTCCAACCTTCCAAATTTATACTGAAAGGTAAATAATCAACAGCCAGGACAAACCAATGTTCTCCTGACCTCTCATTCCCACCAACCCGTTGCAAGTGGGGACTCTCACACAATGGCTCCGTCGTCATCAGACACTCTAGAAATTCCAGTCCATTTTCCATCTTCACAGAGCACAGCAAGCGGCCACCAAACAGGCACAGAAAAAGCACGCGTTCATCTTTACTTCAAGCGGCACCGGCTGGGTGGATGGAGGACAGCGGCATTCTGACAGGCTGCATGCGGAGGACAGCGAGTGGTTCCTCAGCACTGCACCTCCATGTCCCCTAGAGCCCCACCCTTAAACAGACCCAGGTTCGAAAGCACTCATGGGCCCCAGGAAATAAGAGAGGGGCACCTGGCACTGTCACTTCTGCTTTGTGATTACAATTTTGTTCTAACTGGGAAATAATGTGGGGAAACAAAGAGTCATTGGGGGGAGGGATGAACAGATACCCCTGAAACCCACCACTTAGATTTATAAAATGATAATCTGCTATCTTGGCATCACATTTTTAAAAAAGAACCTAAGTGTAAGTGATAAAACTAGAACCGCCTCAGAGAGGCAGGTCAGAAAGACCAAATGGCTTCCTCCAGGACCCTGGGGACCTCCACTGGACACAGTCAAATCCCTGTCTTTGTTGCTACAGGTAGAATTTCTCTTCTCTTACTGAGTGCTTTTAATTCATTTGAAATAACTCCTAATTTGATGCCTAAAACGCTAAGCAAAGCACTAGATTTCAGCACTCAGATTTTGCTGCCACTCTATGCCAAATATTTGGTGGCAGGACAGAGTCTGAATCAGAGATGATCCAAAAGGCATTATGATTATTTTTAAACAGCTGTTTCCCACTAATACATAGAAATGAAGTTAAAATGCAGTAACTATGTGAAATGAGTAAGACCTGACTGGTGGAGTACAATTTCTTTTTTTTAAATATTGACTCATTGTACACAAATGGGGTACAACTGTTGTTTCTCTGTACATGAATGTTTCTCTTTCATTGTACATGAAGTAGTCACACCATTTGCGTAATCAAACATGTACACAGGGTAATGATGTTTGTCTCATTCTATTGTTTTTCCTTCCCCCCACCACTCATTTCCTCTATACAATCTGTCTTTCCTCCATTCTTGCCTCCTTCCTACCTGCCCGGTTATGTATCATCATCCACTTATCAGAAAAATCATTCAGCCTTTGGTTTTGGGGGATTGGCTTATTTCACTTAGCATGATATTCTACAACTCCATCCATTTACCTGCAAATGCCATAATTTCATTCTTCTTCATGGCTGAATGATATTCCATTGTGTATATATACCACAGCTTCTTTATCCATTCATCCATTGAAGGGCAACTAGTTTCACAATCTAGTTATTGTG
This sequence comes from Sciurus vulgaris, assembly GCF_902686455.1. Classification (NCBI taxonomy): domain Eukaryota; kingdom Metazoa; phylum Chordata; class Mammalia; order Rodentia; family Sciuridae; genus Sciurus; species Sciurus vulgaris. Next base: position 17,397,381 of record NC_136468.1, on the reverse strand, counting down.
AACTGGGCTGCTATAAACATTGATGTAGCTACATTACTGTAGTGTGCTGATTTTAAATCCTTTGGGCATAGGCTCAGGAGTGGGATAGCTGGGTCAAATGGTGGTTCCATTCCAAGTTTTCTAAGAAATCTCCACATCGCTTTCCAGAGTAGCTGCACCAATTTGTAACCCCACCAGCGATGTATGAGTGTGCCTTTTCCCCCATATCCTTGCCAACACCTATTGTTGCTTGTATTCTTGATAATCGCCATTCTAATTGGGGTGAGATGGAATCTTAGGGTAGTTTTGATTTGCATTTCTCTTATTACTAGAGATGTTGAACATTTTTTCATATGTCTGTTGATTGCTTGTAGATCTTCTTCTATGAAGTGTCTGTTCCTTTCCTTAGGCCCTTTATTCATTGGGTTATTCATATTCTTGGTGTAGAGTTTTTTGAGTTCTTTATAGAGATTCTGGAGATTCGTGCTCTAGCTGAAGTGTGTGTGGCAAAGCTTTTCTCCCACTCTCTAGGCTGTCTTCAGGAGTACAATTTCAATACAAACGAATGCTTGTTTTCATTCAAATGATCGTCATTCCACCACTTCTGGTGTTAGCTGTGTCCTGCTGAGACCCCTCCCCGCTGCAGGCCTCCTGTACTGGAACTAGCTTCAAAGAAGATGTCCTCTAAATCAGAACCTGACTCTCTTTCACAAAGTTCTCCTCTCCACCTCAGCCACTTTCTGCCTTCCCCTCTCCCCTCCCCGTCTCTGTTCTCCAAGCTTCTGGCCCTGGCAATCCATACACAGAAACCATGGCCCAGCTATGCCACATTCAAATGGCACAAAATAAGTTTTGTTTCCATTCATGACCCAGGTCCTGAATCCTTTGAGTTGGGCAAAGATCTGCGACCACTAACATACAGCAGAATGCCTCACGCCTGAGGTTGGACTGTTCAGACGGGTGGGACGCTTCCCACGGGGCTAGATGAATTGGTCCACTTTTTCTAGAAAAAAAGATGTGCCACCTTCAGGGAAGCCAGTGTGGAAGGGCTGCATTTCACTTTGTCAAACACAGGCTGTTCTAGAAGCAGTGCGTGGCTCTTCCCCGCCTTCCGTCCTGATGTACATCGTAGTCCCCCAAATGCTTCCTGTGCGTTTCTTCCTGCCCCGCCACCTACTCTGGTCCAGCCAGATGTAAAGGTAGGGCGCTCCCGGAAGAGACTGTGCTAACCACATCCCCCGGCCGTGGACACAAGATTCCCACAGCCTGGAACGAACTCCCCCACTCCTACTTCAGCCCCACTCCCTTTCCACTCACTCAGGAAATCACGTCACCATGCACCCAGAGTCCACCTACAGTCTCTTCCCTTCAGTTCTCTTACTACAGCTGTCCCTTACTTTGTACATTTTTACCTATTTCCCCCTTTCTAAAGATGTGGCCCACAGGAGATCTAACCCAGTACTTAGGGCAGAAACCAAATAAATAAGTTGACAAGTGACAGGACTCTAATGCTCTCCCTGCCCTTCAGGAGAACATTAATGCTGCATCCTGATTGTCCACAGAGCTGTTGAGTTATGCCACCTTGGGGTCACCTGTCACGCCTGTCACCTGTCTCCATTTGGCCCTGACACCTTACCACCAAAAAATATATAGAACTGTAACCCAAACAACCAGACCAGTCCCTCAACTAGTAAAGAACTCTTAAGCTTAAGAGAAGATGGATGACATTTCTTCATCTTAAGAACATGAAGACTATTTTGATTACCCAAATTATTCCCACTCCCTCCATTTGATTTATGTGCTTTACAAGTAGTTTTCAAAGGACACACCTGTAAGAAAGATGACTGGGTATTTGACATGCGGTAAATGCAGAGTCATTGATCTCATTCTTCTACCAAGACATTAACTGATCAATGAGCAAGAACACCTCAGATGAGTTCCTCCTACTTGTTGCAACACAGGGTAGAAGACTGTTTGGGCCTAAGGGAATGGGGCCCACACAACAGAACCCCCTCCCAAAAGGTGGGAACATCATGTCTGGCATAGCTGACCCACTGAAGTCCTGAAAAGTCCTAAACTGAATCAGCCATGTCAGAGGTCTCTCCTAAATCTAGGTCATCACTATACCCAACTCCATGATCTCCTCTCCCTCCTTTGTTCTTGCACTAACCTGGGGTCGTGCCTCAATGGGAACAGAGTAAAGCTTACCGGTCAGAAGATAATCAGAAAGTTTTGTGTTACGAGAGGTATAGAAGACCAAGGCTATGAGTAACAGACTTAATGGTCTAATACAAGTTAGTACTCTGAGATAAAATTCATGCTAAAAATAAACCCTGTTAAGTTTGAGAAAGACAAATCACTGAGATCCTAAATCCAGTGTCTGGGGGAAATGATGGAATTTCTATTCCCTCAAAATGATCAGAAAATAAACCCGTAGCTACTTTCAAATGCCCAGTAGCTTGAGATCATCTGATGGATAAATGAGTTTAAAATAGCAATATTTGAGGGACTCAGAATTTGCTGCAAGGCAAGGGTTAAATGTCCCAAGAGCCCAAGTGAGGGAGGGAGGAGCCCGTTTGCTCATGTCACCCCTTCCGAATCAGAGGCAATGAATAAGCTGCCCCTGGGTCAGAGCCACTTGAGCGGCCTTCAGTGGGGTCACCACGCTGACACTTGCCCACACTGCCTGGCCGCTGCCCAGAGAAGGGTGAGTGAATTTGTAAGGGATGGAACCCAAGGGAGGCCAGTGGGCTCAGGGGCCATTCTCCAGCATCAGCACGTTACAAACTTGAGATCTGGCTGCAACAGAAGGGCTGCGAGAACCTACACATCTTTTTTGGTCTTCAGAATGCCAAGTACATTAGTCAGTCTTCCCTTGCTGTGAAAAGAAGATTTAATTCGGCTTATGGTTTCAGAGGTGTCAGTCCATGGCTACTTGGCCCTGTTGCTTTGGGGCCTTTGGCAAGACAGGACATCACAGCAGAAGCACTTGGCAGAGGAAAACGCTCACCTTACAGCAGCCTAGGAAGCAAAAGGAAGGAAACGAAGGGCCCAAGGTCCCAACAGAGCCAGCAAGGGCATATCCCCAGTGACCTAACTCCTTCCACTAGCCCCCACCTTCTAAAGGTCCTGCCACTTCCCAGCAGCTCCACAGGCTGGTGACTACATCTCTTGGCATGTGGTCCTTTGGGGGTCATTTCATAACACCAAGTCTTGAAAAAAAAATTAAAGCGGAAAAGACTACTGTTGGCTTCAGGAGAAAAAGAAAATTCTGGACACCAAAGGGCCAGAAGTGACTTATCATTGCAGGCTGTAGAATCCCCACATGGGAAGGGTTGCAAAACCGTCCTTAATGCTTTGCAGTTCCTCCCATTGAGAGGTCACTCTGCTCTTTGACTCTGGGACAGCCTTGAGTTGCTCTGGTCAAAAGAACAGTAGAAGTGACACCATCCCAGTTCTGAAACTGGACCGCAGGAAGTCTTAGCATTTCCAGCCCTTCTCTCAGAAGCCTGAGCTGCCATCTGAACTGGCCAGGGCTAATCTTTTGGATGGTGAGAACCCAAGGAGTGACCTCCCTACCTTCCTTCCTCTGTCACCCCAGCTGATCACCAGCCACCCCTCGGAAGCTGAGCAGACTGCTCCCTAGCAGCTGACCACAGAGGCATATGTAAGCCTAAGTGAGACCAGTGGATGCTGTCCACATGAGCCCATTCCAAATCAGGATTGTGGGCTGAATTCACTGCTGTCATTTTAAATCACTAAGCTCTATCATGATGTGTTACACAGCAAAAAAGTCACATGTCACCCTCAAAAATTTTTCCAGAAGAAAAGAGATATACATGTGGCATTCAACTCTTTGAAGACAAGAAACTGGATCAATGCTTTCAAATATTCCACAAACCAGGGTGAAGGAAATGAGGATGAAAATCAAAGTGATAGAGACTAATGAAACGATCCAAGGTAAACTTCATCCTCTGCCATCCAGTGAGGAAAGTGTCATAAAATTTAAAGTGCTTGTACTACCAGTTTACTAGTAAAATAGAAAACCGAGTGATTAAATACTCGCCTGGATAACTTATCATTTCACTCTCCTCCCTTTATTTCTTAGAGGCCTTCTCTCCCATGTTCCCCTTCCCTAGATTTACAGTTCTCATTACTTCCTGTTCCCATTGCAATTCTCTAACAAAAACAACAGTATCCACAGTAACTTCCACTTGTGGGAACATTTTACTAGATGCTTTTAACATCTAGTAAAACATGCAGTTCAAATTACATTGTGAATTCTCACAACTCCCCCATTAGATAAATATGATTGGACCCATTTTATAGGGCAATAAACTGAGAATCACCGAGGTTAAGCATCTTGCCAAGGTCATGTGGTTTGAATGTGCTGGAGCCAGAATTTAAACTACCATCTGTCTGCGTACACAGTTCATGAATTTTCCATTATGTAACACCACCTCTAAGGAACAATAAGTGCTGAGCTCATAACAGACTTTTCATGAGAACGCAGGCTGAAAATACAGTGACCACAAATAAATGTAAAAATGGACACACATATACGTGTGTACACACACACACACGTGGGTGGGAAGAGAATAAAAAAGAAGGAAAAAACTGCAAACTGAGATTCTGCCAAGTGTTGGAATTTTATTGACTCTGGCTATAGCCTTTCCAAGACTTAGCAACAGAGACAAAGAGAAGCAGGAATCAGTCAGGATTCGAGATATATTGCCTGGAAGTAGTCAATAAGAGACATCACTGGATCAATTACCTCTGGACCTAAAGTTCACACCTGTGAGAGAGGAAGCAGCTGAATTCAGGCTAAGTGTGCATATTTCATCACAATTCAACCAAGTGCTAGGAAAGCATCTGGCTTATTTTATTTAAATTAACAGATAAATATAATCTTTTTAAGTACTTCTCAATTTTTTAAACTTAAAAGGAGATTGCTCCTTTTACTCAAAAAGGACGGGCTTCAAAAATGAATCTATTGTTTGGTAAGAAACATATTGTTAATTAAATGTTTGTATTCTGCATTAAATTCATTTCCTTCCTCTAAATTATAAATTGGAGAAGATAGATGAGAATTTTAAATGTTTCCATTTGGCCCTCATCTTCTTCATTTAAATTAAATTAGTTCAGTTCCTTGAGATCACGCCAGCACATAATTATGCAACAGTTTGGGGGAAAGTACGTAAGTACTTTGAATTAGAACAGGGAAGAAACACGGTGGGGACCCACGCCCGCCAAAGCCCAGGCTGAGTCAGTCCCTCTGTGCACCCCCGGGGACCTGGAAGGACCTCAGCCTTTCCCCACCTGCCTCCTGTGGGAGGCCTTTTTCCCACCTTCACAGGACACACTCGGAATGTTCCAGTCTCAAGGCCTGGGTTCTTGCTGCATGTCTGGTTCCCAAGGCATTGCTGCCCTTCCCTGTCCACCTCCACCCTAGGGGGTCTCTCCCTTCCTCTCAGGAGCCTGTTGTCCCTGGAGAAACGAAGCCTCATTTTTGGTTTCTGGGTTTTTAGTTTGGAGACGAAGTCTTGCTATACTGCCCAGCCTGGCCTGGAATACCTGGTCTCAAGAGACACCTCTGGCCTCAGCTGCCCAGTAGCGAAGACTAGAGGACTCCCCTGTGTCTACTTTGAATCTTTTGGGGATTTTCTGTTTGTGTTTTGGGGGGCGCTGGGGGTGGTGCCCAGGGCCCTGCACAGGCTAGGCTGTGCGACACCCCCAGCCCGTGAAGCTCTTTCTTCTCTCCCCGAGGGCCACACCTCAGCCTCTGGTCCACACCGGGGCCACTCCTGTCTATGCTCTGTCCTTGGAACTTCTCAGGCTCATCCTCTGTTGCTTCCTGCTCACTGGCAGGTGTCTCTCTCCTGATCTTGTGAGCCAGCCCTCCTCACAGCCCACGGCTCAGTGTCCCTGTGGCTGACTTTTACCTTTTCTGAACCACGGGGCTCCCCTCCTCCTAGGACCCACTGCTCCCCTGTGACTCTATAAACCTGAAGACCCGTGAACTCTGGCACCCCGTTCCCCTGCGTGCCCATTCTCCACCCCACCCGAAGTCAAGCCCAGAATCAGAGAATCAGCGAACGTCCACCTGAAGAGGGGCCCTGAGGTTTTAAAACAAAAAAACCAGGAACAGAAACGGGGAGGCTCACACCTATAATCCCTCAACTCTGGAGGCCAAGGCAGGAGGATGGTGAATTCCAGGCCAGACTCAGCAACCTAGCAAGACTCTCTCTTAAAATAAAACCAAAAACCAGGAAGGCTAAACTCACTAAGTCACTTAGAACAGTACTGAGCAGCTTGAATCATACAGCTGCGTCCCCTAGAGATCAAGCTGTCTCAGTACTTGCTGGAAGGTCATGTGGCTCTGACCTGGGGACTATTTCCTTTATATATTTAAAGAGTCACGCAAAAGGACTCCGAATGCTTCTTCTCAGATCTTGTGCCCCTTGACTTCAGATCTGGACTTGCTGTGGGATGAACAGTTGGTTGCTGGCCCACGTGCCTCTGCTGTTGGCCCCTGGGTCTTCTCCCAGCCCCGGCCCCTGCCCCACCCCGCCACCCTGCCTCAACACACCTTGGCACACGCCCTCCCTCGGGAACACTCTGCCAGCCTCCAGTGTGACTGCATCTTCCCCAGCCTCAGTGCCAGAGGCCTTGGCACATCCTCCACCTATGTGCTGCACCACCCCAAGATGCCAGCCTGCTCCCGCCCGTCCTGATTCACTGTCTTCCATGCTGTGAACACCTCCTAGGTAATTATAGACTTTTGGGTCTGTTTCCTGGGTTCCCCCACTCCACGCCGGCTCCGTGGGGTGGAGGCTTTGTCTGATTGATTCACGGCCTTAACCCCAGCACTCAGCATGGAGAATCTGGCACAAAGCAGGTACTGCGTAAATATTTACCCAAGAGCGAATTCCTACCTCCTCCGCCCTCGCGCCCCATCACTCACACACACAGGTGCCTCCCCACTCTGCCCAGCACACGGGGCTTCCTACCAGTAAGGCCATTCTGAACACGGCCTCTGGCCTGTGGCGGTGCCTTTCGGCATTGCGTCCTCTGCTCTACACGAAGATGTGTCCTTCCGCTCTGTCCCACTCACACCAGCTCACAGCCTCATTTCCCTTCTGAGCCCAAACTACCACCCGGGGAAAGACTGTTTCCAACAATGCATGCTACTTTCCTGCTTGCCCAAAGATGGACATCAATCCTCCTGCCCTCTGGATACACTATTTTGAATCCTGATCTTATCAGAAATCCCGCCACTTAATTCCTAGTGTCATTACCACCAACAACCTGCCGTCTTGGTTTTATTGTTCATGTGGTTTTTTTAACAGACCGAATTTAAATTTTCTTCTAACTTCATCCTTCATGAAACATGTTTATACTATGGAGTTTGTCCAATTTCTTCCCCAGCCTATTGAAATCCTTCTCCTTTTATTGCTGGTACAGGGGTAATTATGTCCAGGCATTACTTGATTTGTTTTTATAAACTTAAAACAGAAATGGTCATTAACCCTTTGTTTCAGTGTTTTTTAAAAAAACAGAAAACAAAAAACAAAACAAAACAAAACAAAACAAAACTTAACTTTCCGTTCACTGTTTAGGACAACATTTGGCCAATCTGTTCAAGAAAGAAAGAAAAAATAAGAATCACCAAGTAATGACTACATCAAAGCAAAAATGCAGGGTAATCTATTTTCAGCAGAAATAAATCCATAGAAGATCTAAACAGAACCTCCTATTCCAAAAATTTCCATATTAAGGAAACACTCACTTACTCTACCAGCAACCTCCGGCTCCCAGAACACCCTCGCTACCCAATCACCTGCTTCAACAGGGGACTGTCTATCCTTCTGCACGCTCATCACAGACACTGAAGCACCTGAGGCCACCAGCTCACCGAATGCAAGAGTTCTAAGCCATCCAGAAAAGCCAGGGCATTCAGGTAAAAGCAAGCTGTCTTTGCACCACCTGCACCCCCACGAGGAGGTGTGCTTGAGCCAGGGGAGAGAAGCAGGTGCCATATGCAAGGAAGTCAGATACTGAATCATCTGGACACACTGCCTGCTTCCAAATTCGTAGAATTCTACTTTTTTTCCAGATTACAGCAGTGACTACAATAATCTAGCTTTATACAGAGATGATCCAGTCAGAAAATGAGACGGAGGAGGCAAGTGCCTGGAAATGCACTCCACCAAAGTGAGATCCAGGGACAGGACTGTGAATGGGCCCCAGGACTCTGGTCGCAGCTCCTGCGGCTAACTGACATTTTCCAAAAAACAGAAATCCAGTCGGCCCTCTGTCTTTCAAACACATAGGATACGTAGCAAGAGCGGGGCAAAATCAAAAAATGAAATATATGGAATTTTGCTAATTTAGGCGTTTGATTCTTTTACCCTTCAATGATTAAACCAAGTCAATGGCAAAAAACTCCTTGATTTAGAGGCTTTGGAACCTATATCTATAATATTAGAATACTAATATTAAAATGTTAAGAGAACCCACAGGTGATTAGTACAATGCTATTGGTTCTCCTGTACTTCCTTATGTCACCTTACCTGCAAAAAGTAGTGATTAAGCTGACTTACAGAAGTGACGTGACTAGGACAAGGAAGCCCTGGATTCCCAGCTGAATATTTCAACTATCCACAAAGCTTTGACACACATCCTAAGCTCTAATCTATTGTTAAGTGAATTGACCAGGGTGATTTCCACTTAAAAATATCACTCCACTTAAAATGGTTTCATTCTATATCTAAGGGAGGAGCAAAATAAAAATTCTGTTATTTATGACAAAATGGGCAATAGGGAGATAAATGCATGGAATGTGGCCTCCTAATCTGATGCAGAAATTCTTAAACTTCGGGTGGGTCAGAATCACTGGGAGAGTTCACTAAACCACGGAAGCTGTATCTCTCTCCTAGAGTTCCTAATTCAGTGGTCGGTCTCAAGGCCCAGGAAAAGGTCTTCCTAACAAGTCCTCAGACCCCGCTGCTGGTTCATGAAGCACCTGTGAAGACCCACTGGTCGCCAAGGAAGAAGGGTGATGTTCATTGACAGGATTGGGGGACTCAGGGGAGCAGGTTTAGGGGGTTACCAAGAGAGAGGAGCCCAAGATAGAGATCAGGAAAAGGAAGTACAAATGTGAATAGCCATGAAGTTCTTCTAGAAAGTGAGAAAGTAAGGCTGGTTGCATCTTCTTATATCCTAGTGCATATTACTGTATAATCTGATTATACAGCTTGCTTAAATACCTTAAAAACTTTGCCCTCATAAGGTGGATGGTAACATGATGCTCTTTCAGAAAGCAGGTAAAAGCAAAAGCAAATTTCAGTCACCAAAAAAAACTGGAAACACACCAGGCACACTAGTGCTCAGGGTAAGGGCGGGACTCCACCCTTGATGTTGAATGTGGATATTTAAGAAGCATATGTTGACTGCAGTCAGGGGTCGGAAGAAGAGGGCACCTTGGAATCTTTTGGAGAGAAGGAGGCGGCGGCCTCACTTTGGATTATAGAAAGTTTAATTTGCAGACAATAAACAATAACATATTTTGCCTCCGTTTCATGCCTCTAGAATAAAAATTAACAAATAATAAGGAAATGATAAGAGAAACTAAGTTGAGCACAGTGGACATGCCTGTAATCCCAGCAGTTTGGGAGGTTGATGGAAGAGGATCCCAAGACAAGGCCAAACTGGGCAACTTAGTGAGACCCTGTCTCAAAATAAAAAATAAAAATGGTTGGGGGTGTAGCTCAGTAATGGAACACCTGGCAATCCCCAGCACCACAAAATCACAACAACAGTTGGACAGAGAGGAAAGGTGTATGTCATAGGGGAGTTGGGAGCTCATGAGAGTCCCCTGCTAAGTCTTATCGACAAGCTGCCAGGACGGGGGCTCCGAATCAGTCTCTGCCTCCACCCAACATGTGTAAGCAGGGTAACATTTGCGTCACATGGATTCCAGCTTCTGAGGATGGGGTCCAGAAGGAGGAGGCTATGGACTGAGTGTCTGTGTCATATACTGAGGCCCAATCACCAGCGTATCTTTGAGTGGCCAGAACCCTGCCAAGCTGGCATCTGGGCCTCAGACCTTCAGCCTCCAGCTGCTGTTCCAGCCACCCGGTTTACAGCAGCCTGAGCACACGGAGACAGAAGTGGGTGAGTGAGATCAGCGCTGCAGCCTGTGCTCTGAGTTCACGGTCAAGGTATCATCATCTACCTAGTGACCACTACCCTAACTCCAGGCAGGAAAAGCACCTCTGGTGTATCATCGCGGTCATCACACCACAGTCCTAAGATGGGAATGAATGCCAGGCTTATTTTGAGCCCCAGCTTTCCCCTGACAACTGCTCCCTCACCCTGGGTCCTCCCTAATGTGAACTCAAAACAAGACATGCCCCTGGTAGCTCAGCAGCAAGCCACCCATGCTGTTCACTTGAACCTGAAGGGATAGATGGTTCTGGCTCTTGGGTTCTGTTCCAGGTGCCGAACCCTACGTCTTCGAAAAGTTATGCCTCAGCCTCTCCTGCTGAAACTGCCTTACAAGAGTCTACCCTGAGCTCCAACCCCCAAATCAGCATCCAGTGGGTTGCCTGCATGAACTTCCAACCTTCACCTACCTGGGACGCCCCTACCTGTGATAGTCCACCCATTCGATGGGACACTGGGTAAGTGCCAGTTAAATGTCAGCATCTTTGTTTTAATATGCATTCTGCCTAATCCTCAACTCAAGGCTGCACAGTTGATAATACTCTTTCATCTGTGGGTAGAGAACACACAGTTAGAGAGCCCAGTCACTTTCCCAGGATCACACAGCACAGCCAGTTGGTAAACCACCCACCTGAACTGTCTGACCTGAGAGCCCACAGTCTTTATTTCTCCTCCATACTGCTGCATCCCATGTCCCTTCCCATCCCACTCTGCTAACATTTCCCAGGAATGGAATTGGCTCTTCTCACATCCTCTCAGTCTGGTGTTGGGCCAAGCTCCTGAGTCTCCTCCAACAACTAGATCAGTCCCCCATGCCCCCTACCCCAGGTTTCTGTCCCAACCTGCGTACGAATCCAGGCTGGTGAGTCCCACTTGCTTCTCCACCTGTTTCTGATTTGTACTATCAAGCAATGGCAACAAGTTATGATGGATCAGAGAAAAGGAGTAAGAAAGGGGAGAAAAGAAAAAAAAAATGGTCAAGAAAAAAAGTAAAGTAGAAGAGAGAGAAGAAAAGAAGACGCGGTAGCCAGTAAAACAACAGGTGTCAAGTAAGGACATGGCGGGAATGCTCGGTAGGGAGGGACAAGATCCGTCGTCTAAGATAAGCCAAAGCAAACTGGTCCTGGTCTGAAAAGAAAGGGAATGATATCTAGATAGCACAGCATGAAAGCAATGTTTGATCTTTGGATATGTGATCAAAAAAAGTGGTAGCTATAAAGGACATTTTGGGGACAACTAGAGAAATCTGAACACAGATATATTAGATAATAGTATATCAGTATAAATTTTGTAAGCATTATAACTTTCATGAGGTTACTTGGGAAGATTTCTTTGTACTTCAGAGATTCCTGCTGAAGTATTTAGACATGGACTGTCAGGATGTGTCAGCTTTCAAAGGGTCAAGAAAATAAGAACCCTACCTGCCTCCAGAAAGACAGAAAGACAAGCGCATATAACAAAAGATAGCAGCGAGTGGATTTAAAGGATGTATGTCTTCAATGCACTGTTTTTATGACTTTTCTCAGATTTGAAATTTTTCAAAATAAAAAGCTAAAAGAAAAAAATTACACATTAGCGCCAAAGAAGCCAGTACTTCCACAAAGCTCAAGATATTTTCGTTTGCCCAATCATATCCTCCTCCTGACCTTGAAGGCACTGTTATGGGTACATTAGGATACCACCCAAGGGACAAGCTACTTACCTGCTTCAAGTCTCAGTCCCCTCATCTATAAAATGGGGCCAAAAATGGTACTTAACTCGAAGGGTTGATGGTGTATAAATTAATTCACAAAAGTTACTATTTACTGAACAAGAACAGAATATATAATAGGATCCCCACTTAAATTGCCCAAATATAATTCTAAAGAAATTGACTTTTGTTTTAGAAAATTCTTTTTATCATCTCCTAAATAAAAAATAGAGAAGCAATTTCATAGAGAATACGTGCCTAAAACCACAGAAATTGGAGTTGACCCATACATCTTGTCTGTTAAGGGGAGAGCAGTTTCTTATAAACTGTTTCTTAACTTGACATTCAGGGTGAGGCACTTTCAATGAAGAAAAGGCAACTCTAAGAAAGAAAAATGAGCTTCCCTCTCTACGAGGACAGTTGTGCAATGAGGGGCAGGGCCCAGGTAGGAAACCCAGAGTCTTCAAAACAGATTCCTTCTCTAGGCAGGAGACACTCGGCCAAGGGTGTGGGGAGGGCAGAGGCCCTCCCGGCAGCCAGCGTCTGGAGGCCTGGGGAGCAGCCCAGACGAGCACATTCCACAGGGCTGGAGGGTGGGCCAGGGGCCAGCAGCCGTTAAACACCACTTCTGTGTCCTCCAGAAAGAAAGAATGTCTGCAGCCAACAGCATGTGCCTTGTTCTAAGAACAGCTTTCTCCCGCAGCTCCTCCTCCGCCGCCCAGCCGGCCTATCGCAGGCAGCCTTGCCCCTGGGCCTCCGTGGGAGAGCGGAGGATGCCCGCACTTGCTCCAAGCCTGCAGGACGGCAGGCTCCCAACCTCAGGGGCGCCCAGCCCTAGGTTAAGCCAGTGCGAGCTCTGAGGGCTAGACTCGACTTCAACAGAAAATAATGAAAAATAATAAAACCTGTAGAGAGCTTAAAGCTGCCCACTCAGATTTGGAGTGACCCCCTCCCCCAAAATTGTGGAAGGCAGGTTAAGTGGCTATGTAGGACGTAAGGGGAGCTGCGGGCACCGCAGGACTTGCTGTGTGCCCGCGCTGTGATAGGTCAATGCCCACAGGGTCAAGTCCTCCCCGCCCTGACCCCCGATGGCTTTCCATGCTGCGCACACGTTCTCACCTTCATCCTGGACCTCCCTGGGTGGTCACACACAGCCACCGAACGTTCCTGACGGATAATCTGACTCTCTTCACCTTATTATTATCGCAATAATAACAAAATTATTAATTGAATTACTAAATACAAAGTAAGACAACCTATTTGAAAGAGGAGAAAAAATGGAAAACCTAAATTTTGGAAAACCTAAAATTATAATAATTGACTAAGTTAAGAAACTATGAAATGTATTCACAATCCCTGATACACAGCTGTGAAAAAGTGAGGGATTGGTACTGAAATAAGAAGAAGGTCTATGGCTGAATATATAGGAGTATGACATAATAGTTACATGAAGATTATAAATCACAGCTATGTCCAAGGAAGACTCGTGGAAAAATGTCTGCCTACTAATGCAACAGAAATTAATAGCTGCTCAGAGAAGCAGATAATGAGTTTTTGAGAGATGTATTTTCTTTTCAGTTTTGTAATGAGGTAATACTCTTTGTGATGAGCAAAAATAACACTATTATTTCTTGATTAAAAAAAAGGAAACGAACCTAGAAAAGTAGTAGAATTTTTATAAAAAGAAAATAATTTTTTATATGAATTCTATACATGTCTAAGGGAAGTAACCACCAAGGAGTGTGTAAAACTCATAAGTAAATACATTATGGATCAACAGTGGGGTTCCTTCCAGTAGGTACCCAGATAGACACCCTGGTAATGGACTCCTCCTATCTGAGGGAAATCACAAAATGGAGAGAAAGCTTCCGGGACTCTTTGAAAATATTTATACATGACAAAGAACTTTCTCTTTCTACAAAATTCACACCAGAAAATTAAAGAACTAGGTTAATATGAAAAACTAAAAGGATTTGAAATCCCCAGCTAATAGTCCTGGAGATCCTATTCCAACTCATTTGCCTCGTATAGAAAACTTGGATCCTAAGGGAAATCCAGATGCTCACAGAGAGCTGATGAACTTTCAAGAAACAGGTTCAGGTCTGGAGCAAGGTGTGCAGAGTTTCCTAGAGAATGACTCTCTGGACCTACTCTGAACACAGTGGAAGACCACAGACCTCCGGAACTAGAAGAAAGTGTGCCTAAAGAAAGTTAGTCAGCTGTGGGCCTCAGAGGGTGCAGGCAGCAAAAGATAACCAAGATGGCTAGAATTCAAGAGAGTAGCAGTACAGGACCCATCTGCACCAGGTAAGTAAGTATGTCCAGAGGCTGACTATGATGGATCTGAGACCCCAGAGCCTTCCAAGGAAAGCGAAGAGGGATCTTAGCCAAACCAGTACGACTAGAGCTTAAAACCCTTCTCTTAAAGACCTGCTCACGTTGTTTAATTATCCATACAGAGCTTATAATTAATGACTTCTCCATCCATTTTCATAATTAAATTCTCCAAAAGATCACTATGGAAGTTTTCATCAGACTATAACAATCTGAAAACATTTTATGAGTTGGCGTTTTGTGTTCTGACACGACATATTGATTGCTCCGGCATATTGATTGCCGTCACTGACTTGCGCTAAGATGAAGCAGGAACCGAGTGGGAATGAGAAATAATGGAAAGAACCTGTTAGAGGCAGAACTATCTATATTATAAAATTAGAAATAAAAGAAACAATGTCAGACATCTGCTTTAAAAAAAAATCTTGTGGAAAAAAAAAAAACACAAATAAAAATATTTGTCCTGCCCACCTTTCAATTATTCAACAAAATTTCTGAGAACTGGGCTACAATAGTCTTGAAAAGCAAATGGATCCTTGCTCTGTTGGAACTAAACTAATGTGAGAGATGGTGTCAGTCAGATCATCAAAGTACTGAACCAGAAATACAGCATATTATAACCCCTCTGAAATAAAGGAACTCTGATCTCTAAGAGCAGAGAGTTTACATAAGACTTGAGCTGGATTATCAGTTAACTGAGCAAAGGGAAGAGGAAAAGAAGACAATTCCAGACAAAGGAATGGTGTGTGCAAAGGTCCTGTGGCAGGAAGAAATATATTTAAAGAACTTTTAACAAGGAAGGGGGCTCTTATGGCTGGAGTATAGATTGCCAGGAAGAGCTATAGAGAGATCAAACCATAGAGGGAGCTGCAGTCCTTGTTAGGAACTGCATTTTTACTATAACAATATAAGGCATTGAAGGGTTTGAGGAAAGACAATGACATAATCAGACCTACATTTTTCAAAGATTTCTTCTAAATATGAGGAACAGGAAGGAGAGAGAGGGCAGAATACATGTGAGCAGAGCTGCTTACAGGCTATTCCAGTCCTGGTAAAAGATGGGGACAGCTTGGCTTTAATAAGGAGGACCAAGAAGATGGAAAGAAATGGATGGAATAGAGGCATTTAGGAAGGACGATCCCCAGGACTGAGCAGCAGACTGGATGTGGGATGTTAAGGAGAAGCTGGTGTCAAGGATGTGTGCTAGGTTCACGGCCTGTCCCAGTGGACAGACAGCTGTACTACTCACCAACATGGAACAGGTCTGGGATACAGCCTGGGAGCCAGAAACTCAAATCCAGACTCAGGCAGACGTGGCTGAGAAGCCTTAGAGATGGCTCCGTGGAGAAACCGCTGGCACCGGATAATCAGGTCTTAGAGATCCAGGTTAAAGATACAAACTAGGTGCCCGTCATAATACAGGTGGCGACTGAAGCGACAGAAGTTGCCCAAGGAAAGTTACAGAGAGGAGGGGTGACAGACAGTTCAGCACGGAGCCTGAGGTACTCAGACCTTTTAGAAGGTTGTATGAATCCAAGGAGAAAATGTCCACAAACGTGCTTTATAAACTGCAACGCATTAAAACGATCAGTGACACTAAAAGCTAAAAGGCTTAGAGACTAATATTTTTCAGTATTTTACAGGTGTAGACACTGAAAAAGAAAGTAAGGATCAAGCTCCACAAGGCCCTCAGTTGTTGAGAACTCAGCAAGAGTTTAATCCATATCTAAGCTCCAAAAAGTCCAGAACAGACTGAGTTCTCTGTGAGCTCCCTAGAGGCTCCTGGAAGGGGGCTTAGAATTACTCATAATCAGCAGGCTATTTCTTTTCCAGAACCCACAAATGAGCCCCATACTTAGCCTCTGCAGCAAGCTGGCTGCAGCTCCTGGGCTGGGCTGACACACTGTAACCTCACATCTGCAGGACTCTGGCCCCCTCTCCCTCCCTTAAAGGGCCTTTGTCACTTGTTCCCCAGCCTGGCAGGCGGGACAGAGGGGCCTTTGCTTGTGTACTCTGTAAAAGCAGAACCACGTCTGGAGAGCCAGAAAGCTGGAAGGAGACCTCACGGGGCACACTTCAGGAGGGCCAGCACCCTGGCAGTGAGGAGCCACAGGAAGTAGCCCCCACACGCTTCTGCTAGAGACAATGCTCCTCTCCCAGAGCTCAACACGCGATTTTAAAAAGCAGGAAAGGGAGGCAATCAAGCTTGGTGTAAGACAGCTTGCATTTTTCTCTTAGGAAAACCATTTTAAACAGTATTCATTTGCTAGAGTTAAAAGTGGCTTCTCAAAACGGTGACCTTAGAATCGTCCCGCCCAGCTGCATGAATCAAGAGCAATTCAGCTCAGGCCCCTGGGAGGGACATTGTGTGGGAGGCTGAGCCAGATGACCCTCCGTGGTTTTCCTGCTCCGTGATTCTACTCCCACGTGGAGGAACCAGATGTTGTGCGGCCACGTTCTCCAACGAAGGATTCAGCATCTTTCAAAAACATCCACTTTCTCCACACCAGTAAGTGAACTAATGGCACTACAGAACTCTGATTGACCAAGTCTGGGGTTCAATGCGGATATTTTATTAGCCGAGAGTTTCTTCTTACCCACTTTCTCTTGGGTAAGAAGCCTTCTTGGGCTTCTTTCCTAAGTGTATGGCCACCCAGCCACTGGACATGTGCTGAGACCTGCTGACCTTTCCCCAAAGGACAAATACAGTCTCTTCCCACTCACCTCAACCCTAGTGCCATCAGCCCCACCTTTCCTACCCTGGGCAAGGGTCACTCAGTATTTTACCCTTGAGGCCAGTGATCTCAAGCCTGGCTGCATACTACAGTGCCTTGGAGAGGTGCTGCGTCCTTTCCCCAAGCTTCTCAAGGAGAACATGTCAATCACCGCAAAAGTGTTTTAACCAGGTGCTGTAGGCCTGCTGCCCAAGTGCCACGACAGCACCTCACCACACCTGATCTAAACCTACCCACTGGTGTACCCTCCACGCCACTCATCTATATATACTGCAGACCTCTGTATACACGTGTCCAGTCTGGAGACTGCTGAAGAAGCTCTTCTCCCTCGCTTCAGAAATTTGGAGTTAGTCTTAGGTAGGATTCAGGCCCTGTAATTTTTAAAACCTTCTGAAGTAATTCAGATGTGCAGCAAAGAGGTAAGAAGGGTTCTGCTTCCCATGAGGCCTCACGCATGAGGTGGGAGAGGGTGGGCACCGGGGGCTGCCGGAGATGCACAGCTGCACAGCCTGCAGGGCCACAGCGTCTCGGTTGTACCACCAACACAGGCAGCTGGTCACCTACAAAGAGATAGGGATGTGGGGCTGGGACTTCAGAGGGAGACATCCCTTAACTCTGGAAGGTCAAGTCCGCCGACACTTCCTGAGCTTCCGGCCTTGAACATGGTCCCTGCCCGGCCACCTTCTTCCCTCCCCATCAGTTTTCTTCAACCACTGTACTGCCTCCCGGCCTCAGAGGAAGGCTGCATGGTATGGGGACGCAGGGCTCGAAATGAGTCCAAAGGGAGAAGCTGGACTTGCAATGGCAATCCGAAACCAAAAGCTCAGGCAGCAGAATGACTGAAGCAGTCACATCTCCGATTCTCCCTCTTGGAGACCAGAGACCCGGAGCACACACCTGAAATGTGATGGAACCACGTAAGGATTATGAATGACACTGTAGGGACAGGTAATGCCAGTGGGTTCTCAGAAAAAGGGTAAAAAATAGTGACTCTAAAAGAATCTTCTAGAACCCACTGGACATCCACACAAATAGTAAGCAGCAGTTTCAGAAGGCCTGGAAAATTAATTTCATGTTGAAGACAATAAATGATAGAAGAGATAGATGGGTAGATAGGATAGAATGAAAGGTAGTTGCATAGATAGTAGATAGGGAATCATCAGATAAACAATAACAAAACTTGGTGTTGTTTTTTTTTTTTTTTTTTTTTTTTTTTTTATACTTAGAAGATTTGAACTTAACACTGGGGGCACACCTGTAACCTTTTCTGAAGTGACTCCACATAAGTGACCTCGGTTAGTCCTCACACCAACTTCATCAAACCAAAATCAGTATTATCATTTCATGTTAAAAATGAAGCAAATGAAGCTAAGATAAATAAAATCAAACCAGAGACATTTCGACAATCCCCAAAATGAAAATGCCTGATTTTTGGCCACCTTCTTCTAACCTCGAAGCACTTTTCAGGAAAACTGAAGTCAAGGTCAGGTACAGCAGCCACTCTAAAAAGACCTGACGACAGACAAAAATGAGCTTGAAGAGCAGCCATCACAGAGCAAATAAAAATATCCTGACTTCATTTCTGGTTCTAATTACAGAAGCATTTCAGATAATTGTACAAACCTGTCTTTTTATGAACACAGGTAAACAACAGTCCAGGCCTAGCCTAGGGGACCTCAGCATAGTTCACACACTTGAAAGCATTCATTACATTTCTGTGAATTTCCAGAAAGTCCACCATTTGTCTTAAATGTCGATGTCTACTTTATGGGTTTCTTCTTCTTCTTCTTTAGTTTGTGGCAGAGCATTAGGAGGGCAGTTTTTAAAAGAAAGAGGTTTTACAACCCAAAAAACTATACTTCTGGTTTCTTCTGTTGTTGGTGGACCTTCATTTACTTATTTCTATGTGGTGCTGAGAATTGAAACCGGTGCCTCACACATGCTAGGCAGGTGCTTTGACACTGAGCTACAACCCCAGGTTTCTTTTGAACCCAGATCATCTGGCAACATTGGGTCCAAAAACCTGGAGGGCCATGGTCTTTGGGCTGCTGCTTCCTCTGAACAGGTTCTGAGCTCCGTCCCTCTGAGCTCCTGACCAGCTTCACTTTTTCACTGCCTGGTTCTTGAACTTGATCAACAAAGCAAACAGCGTCCAGGAAGGTGGTAACAGTCAACTCTACTGCAATAACCGAAAGTCAAATCACTGTGTTTTCAAATAATGGTGCATAGAAAACGAATGGCCAGGGGGTATCACGGGGGGCCAAGAAGCTGCATCCTGTTAGTCCCACTGAGCGGTGAGGAATGGAAGGACTGAGGCCCAGTGGAGCTGGGCAGCCGGCGATGCAGCTGAGGCAGGTGGTGGGTCCCCACCAGCTTGGTATTCCCCTGGCAGCACTGGGCACTGCGCGCTGCTCAAGGATATCTGTGGAAAGAAAACCTCCAAGGAGGAAGCAACTGCCCGAAGGGTCTAGAGATACAGAATGAATGAATGAGTGAAGCCAAGGTCAGAAGGCAGCTCGAGGTGACTGAGAACTCAAAGATGCATCACAAAACCTGAGCATCACAATGCGAGCTACAAATGATGCTCCTCCGAGAAAACACAAACTCAAAATAGTTGTATCTTAAGTGCCACATCTGAGCAGCTGGCCATGTTGTCCTGCAGAGCCCTACTGAGCAAGGAACAGGAGCTCTGAGAGTCAAGTCCGAGCTCAGCGGCAGGAGCGGCGTTCACACGGGGGCATCTGCAGGACGGAAGCAGAAACGCCAGCGTCACACACCTGTCACCTCTGGCTGCGTCCCTCCCAGCTCTGGCACACCTCGCTCCTTTCCCTCCTGCAGCTTCCTTCTGGCCTGAGTTTCCTGCTTCTACCTGCCAGGTCAGGGCAGGGCAAGCTAACCATGCCGACCCAGCGAAGCACAGCCAGGTCAGGCCTCAGGTCAAAATATCAAAAAGCACTGCTTGTAAACAGCCAACCACGCCCTAGTCTCAAAATAGGCACATGGACCAGATCCTTGTCTTGAAACGAGCTGAGACTTCTGAGTGGACAAGAATCCATCAGGAATGGAGAGGGCAGGGAGCCCAAGTCAGATGGGACCCCCACAATGGGTTCCTGGGGCCGAGTCAGTTCCTTTGGCGCCATCCAGTGTGAGGGGGCCCCAGTACTTAGCATTCTGCAGAGGGTCAGGGATCCAACTGGCCTCATGCGAGGGGTAGCAGGACACTCTAGACAGCGTTTCTCCAACTTGACAGGCACAGGGAGCATCTGGGGACCTGTTGATACTAAGAGGTTGACTTGAATGTCGGGCATAGGGCCTGAGATCCTGCATCGGTGACAAACTCCCAATAATGAGGATGCTACACGTCCATGGACCACCCCTTGAGCAGCAATGTTTCAAGCCGAAGGTTCTACCTTGGTTTCACTTTAGAAGTATTAAGAACACTTTTAAATTCCCCATGCCTGGGCCTCATCCCTGAACCAATCAAATCAAGCTCACCGGCTGGGACTCCAGCATCAAGACTTTTTATTCCAGGGTAAATATGACATGTAGCCAGGACCGAGAACCACTGCTCTAGACAGTGGGATGGCCAGAGGTTCCAGGGGACTCATTTGGTTGAAGCGACTCAGAGATAGAGCCACCAGGGGCGGGACTGGAGGCCCCAGCTGAGAAGGCCCCTCAGCAGTAGGAAGCACCCCCTGCCTGGACCAACACAACTAGGGACCAGGAGGGAAGAGCTGCTGTGCCCAGGGCTTACCCAAGAGTCACGGGCACTTACAAACAGCAAAGTAAGGTTCACGTTCCCCAAACTGTAAGCCAGGCTGCTAACAGCCAGGGCCTGGATTTCTCACTGTAGGTTACAAAACAGGTAGAGCTATGGGCTCAGGAAGCGGGGACTAGGAAAGACAAAGTAAGAAACAAACTTTCCACTGCCACCAGAAGAAGTCCTCGCTGACCGCCAGAGTGACGAGTCCTGTCTTCACCGCTCCTGCTCTTTATTTAAATGTTGGCCCCTGGTATTCCAGGACGGGACCCCTCCTTTGTCCCCAGGTATTGAATACATTTGGAAAGTCGATTCCACAGTTTCCAAATGCTCGAGAGAAATCCCCACCCTCCACAAAGACCCTCATGATGCACCCCATCTAGGTGACACTCTTCAGGATGCCATCAGCTGCTGAGGACCCCGTGTCCTTGCAATAAGGCAGGACAACCTGAGAGCAGGTTCTGAACCTGAGTTCAGGGCGGGCAGAATAAAAGCAAAGTCAGAGCCCTGAGAAGAAGGGAAGGCCTTGGTGGAAGAGAGAGGAAAGCACAGGATACAAAGGTGCAAAACAGGGACAGAAAGAGGAGCAACCGGAAGGGCCGGTGGGGAAAGGGGGGCCTCCTTCAATACAAGGCCAGTGTCAGGAGCACAACCCTCAGCTAAACCCAAACTCTGTGGGATTGTGCTCTTTAAGTTTATTCACCTTTGCCAGGTTTTAAAAAGGAAAAATGTAAGTGACTCAAAGGAAACATAATACAAGGTCAAATAAAATTCAAGATGAATTCAGAAGGATTAGCCATGTGGGAGGACCAGGAAGTAGAGAAGGAGGGAAAAAAAGAAGAAAGTATGGGGCTGGAAAATACTCCAGCCTCCCTGGAAATCAATCAGGAAGGCAAACATCATAGACCAAAAACATGTACCTGGAAACCCCATCCTTGCCCTCCCAATCGGTTAGCCTGGAAGAGCCACGCAGCCAGGGTGTCCAGGCCAGCACGGGTGAGCTCAGGAAGGTATGAATGGACATGTGGTTAGAGCCCCCATTTACGGTCAGATTTCAACCTCTGTCTTCTTTGGGTCAGAATTCTGAGAATAACTGAAATGTATAATAAGCAAGTTGATTTTTCTGGCTTATGATGTAAGATGGCCACTCATTTCATATATTCGCCAAACAAAAATGTTTTCTCCAAAAGTGCCAAGGGCTAAGGTTAGGTTTCAGGTACAATTACGGACTCATAGTGCAGCTCGCTGGTGAAGGACTCTCTTTAGTTCTTGGGTGGTAAGCTCACCTGCCTGTTAGGGTCCAGTAGCAAGAGGGAACAGGGTTTCTCTGGAATGCTCTGCAGGAGCATTCCATATCCTGCACATTCAACATCCTGCAGAGTGATTCCAGAGGGTCCCAGTCCCACATGAGTCCATGGACTCAGTTTGAGAACCCCTGGTGATACCTTTCAACCTTCACAGGTTTCTTCTAGTAGCAAACACACCGCCCTGGTATCAGCATCCATCACTTGGGAGCCTCATGAAACTCCAGTGAGTCCCCAGAGACATGCACTGAACTGTGTCTCTGTAAATTCACATATTGAACTCTTGCCCCCAATGTGAGGGTATTTGGAGATGGCACTTGAGGGAAGTGATTAGGGTCAGATGAGGTCATGAGGGTCCCACCCTCCTGATGGTTCTAATAGCTTTGTAAGAGGAGGACACAGCAAGAAGGAAGAGAAATCACCTTCTATCATGAGAGGACTTAGAAGGCAGCCACCTGCAAGCCAGGAAGAGCCCTCCTCAGGAGCAAAATTGGCTGGCAACTTGATCCTATGGACTTCGTGTCTCTGGAACTCTGCGTACATGTCTGTTGTTTAAGCTGCCCATTCTGTGGCGTTTTGTTACAGTGGTGTGGGCAGATGAACACATCTGGATAACAAAATACAGTCCACTGGTCCACTGTGGGGCACAGGAGCCTCTGTGACACTGGGCAAGGTCCCCAGAGCACTGTGCAGCACATGGATCCAGGACCCAGCAGAGGTAAGTGCAAAGAGGAGAAGCCGGGCAGAAACGAACTGCCGTTCCCACCACAAGAGAGGAAGGGAGAAGAGGACTGAAAGTGAAAATTCACAGGGAATGCTGGTGCTGATCCAGTGCTCCTTGCAACCTGTCCCACCCAAATCTGGCCCTTAATACCCCTTTGCACAGAGTGAGGAATTCCTCAGCATGGTCAATTCTCAGGGCTCTTCTAAAAACACACCAGACTGCAGGCCTGTTATTGAGCTGCTCCAACCTGGCAAAGATGCTCACTCCCCAAATCAGTATTTTCACACCCCAAATATCAGACCACAAATCCCTGGCCAAGCCAGCTCTGGCCAGCCACCCTCCGGGCCTGGCACTCAGATGCCCTTCACTGCTGGCTTTTACCTCTGCTTTGTCTCTCCTGTGCCACTATCAGCCCTCCAGGGCAGGCCGAATCTACCACGGCCTCTGTGATCATTCCAGGGGGCCGGATTCCAGGTTCTGCACTCGGAGACAGCCCAGTAATTATTGTTGGCCAGCTGCTTTTCCTGAGAAAGCATAATCGGGCCTTTTGATTCTCATACACACACTGCCTGTTCCCTGCCACTCTCCTCTCCAGTGAAAGGGACCTCAGCCCACTCACATTCCGCACAGTTTCCAGATCCGGGCATGAGCAGCCTGGCTCAGGAGTGCTAAGAAGTGCAAGTGAGGTTTTGGGCCCATGGTACAGAAGCCAAAAGAAAGAAAGGAGTTCCCTTACCTGTGAGATGAAGGGGCTGTGCTCAACAAGGTCACCAGTCCCCACCAGCTCAATGACCATGTAAGTCTGGGGACATGTCTTTCCATGGTGTAGCAGACACCACTGCCTGGTTACTCAATAGCCACCCTGTCCTTCTCACTATCAGACCAATTTTGATAAGGGTAGGAAGATAACCAACTAAAATATGCACTTTTCTAGCCTTTCTTACAGGTAAGTGCGACCAGTGAAATTTAAGAGTAATTCTGCTGGAGATCTCAAGAGGAAGCCATGACTTCTCTGATACAGGTGGAACCCCTTCCTGCTTCATCCTCCCACTTCCTTACACTGTGGAGGCCAGAGGGGAAGCAGCCATCCTGTAGACATGAGGACAAAAGTCTACCTGCTAAAGAAAGGGTGGGAAAATTCTGGGTCCCACTGGCATTGGCCAGTTACTACAGCAGCTGTGGAAGGCTGACCCCAGGACCTCTTGGTTCATGACATGATTAGGTCCCTACATGTTTAAATTACTGTATTTTCCAGTCAAGTAACACATACACTTATGATTTTTGTACTTTTGTTCTTGTTTTTGATGCTATTGTTGCTTTATGTTTTGTTTTTCTAAAAGCAAATTTGGCTCTGATGGTAGTTTCTAAAAACAGCAATGAAGGGGAAAAAAAGAAAAGGAAAAATTTTTTAAAAGTACCTACCAGGATATTTTTCTTTCAGTTGGCAAATCCAAAGAACAAACTTTTCCATGAAAGGTGTCTGCATTTCACAGAAGACCAAAGACATCTAAAAGTCTTCAAAATTGCAAACTTTTGAAGTAATGAAGCTCAGTAGAAAAGAACCATCAGGTAATTTGTTAAAACTTGTCAGCCTCTGAGGCCAAGCATTTGCTTTCTTTCATATTCAACCCCATTATCAGCAATGATATTTTTGCTTGAATGAAGTTTAAATCACAGACCCTTCTTCCCAGATAACCACCGAAATTGCCAAAGTAACAAGACATTACGGAAAGAGATCCATTCATGTGCTAGAATCT
The DNA here is from genome assembly GCF_902686455.1 of Sciurus vulgaris. Classification (NCBI taxonomy): domain Eukaryota; kingdom Metazoa; phylum Chordata; class Mammalia; order Rodentia; family Sciuridae; genus Sciurus; species Sciurus vulgaris. Next base: position 17,372,871 of record NC_136468.1, on the reverse strand, counting down.
CCATGGGACTTCTGTTAGGTAAAAGGCTGATTGGTCCAGATAAAAGAAAGGCACAGAGGACCAGTTTAGAATCCTGCTTCCCAAGAAAGCAGCACCCTGGTTCTGCCTCTGTGGACTTCTTTGGAAAGCCCGAGGCTGGAAGCTGTCAGGCCACAGGCCAGCGAGAGCATGTGGCTCAAGTGTCTTCTCTGAACTTCTCGACAGCACTCCAGAATTGCTCTGCTGGGAAGCTGCAGGGGTCAGCAGTGTCACTCAGCAGCCACCAGCTTCTCCCTGACAGCATGGGCAGCGGCCCTGCCTGAGCTGTTCGAGGCCACACTTCCAGTTCCTTCTCCATCACCTCGTGTTCACAGATTTCTAAATATATCACAATCAGCCCTTGAAAAGTTATTTATATTAGAAAAAAGCAGTGCAGATGATCTCAATGTCCAATAACAGATGGTTGTTTCGGGAGACAGAGACATAGCTTCCCCTTAGAGCAAAGATTATGAACACCTGCTGGCAACCCCTCTGCCCCCTGCCCAAAACCTACAGAGAATTTCAGTTCTTCAGAAGTAGATGATGAAATACCATCAAAGTGTGGATTCAGTCATGCAAATCAATACCAGGCCTTGAGCCTAAGCTGATTCAGTAGGAGCTAAAAGAACATGTAGATTCTTTTTCCCTAAATGTCTTTTCACAAGTAGGTCACAATACAGAGGCCTTATTCTATTTATTAATTTTTCCCATAAGTTCAGATTTCAGCTGAGGTTTTCTTCCTGTATTTCTCTGAAATCACTGAAGTAGAAAAGTGGAAAAAATAAATAAATTACTGCTCCTACGTGCCAGGGTCACTGGGTACCTATAGGTAGAACATTATGCCCTCACACCAAAGGGGGGCATGTCTGTCTTCATCTACGTTTAGTCTTGGCCAGCCCATAGCCCCAGGCCTTCTGGAAGTTCCCAAATGTAGGCCACAGGCTACAGGGAAGACCTGGAAAGAAAACTTGTAAACCCAGAGCAGAACCAGAAAAACCACCCCTGGCAACACCTCAGAAATGAGTGCCATCCCAGGGCAGGGGCTTAAAAGTCACACCCACAAAGACCAGCCTCAGGGTCTTTGGTTACAAAAAACATAGCAATTCCCCACCGGCTCCCAGTCCCTTTGCAAAGTACAGTGTCTAGTGACCAAGTCATATGTAAACAGAAAGAGGGAGGAAAACAGTTTTTTGATTGTATTCTACTGAAACGGAAATCTATAGCTCTGCACCTGGGTGTCTGACTATGTTTTTGTTAACACAAAATAAAAACAGTGCACACACACATTTATGATTGAGGCTCTCAATGGGCCAGTTTGTCTTCTGGCTGGTTACAAAGGGAAGCTTATCTGCAGCTAATGTTAAAAAATAAAGTTAAAATCAAAAGCTGCCACAGGTAACCCCAGCCTAGCAATCCACATTCCACAGGTCTGTCACAGCAGGATGTTGATGGTGGGCCAGACTGCAGGTGCTGGGGGGCAGGGTCTCTTGGAACTCTTTGTTTTGGTTCAGTTTTGCTATGTACCTAAAACTGCTCTAAAAACCAAGTCTAAAAAAACAAATCCGTTTCTTAGAAAAGGTTTAGCATAAGTGCTTCAAACTCACAAGGCATTTTCTCATTGAAAGAATGCGACAGTCATCTCCCTACCCCACCCCACCACCCCCATGCTACTGGACCCAGGGAGTGAATCTTAAACTCCTTGAAGAAGCCCATTCTCTTCCCAGTGGTAGAACTTTCCTTACTGCCCAGCTCTGGTGTGCCTGACCTCAGGCCCAAAAGAAGAGCTTTTGCTCCCATCGCTGTCCATCATGTCCCTGGGAGGCCTGAGAGCCAGGAAAGGAATGTGGTTGGAAACCATAATGTTGAGAGCAAGGGCAGAACCCTGCAGCAGCGCCAAGGGGTTTGGGAGGGGAGTGGGGACATGTCCACCACAGTCCCCGGAGGTCCTGGGACCAGAACTTGCTTGTAGCTCCACATGTTCTTTGAAGCCACAATTGTTTATTTTAATGTCCCTCTTCAGACTCCTAGTCTTTATTACAAAGTACTTTGTCCTCACCTGCTCCTGTTATTATTTCATACAAAAATGGCACCAGTTAGTTTGGTGGCGGGGGTGGGGGAGGTTATCTGTTCTTCTACCACCTGAATACTGCTGATGCCTCTGTACCAGACCCATTGTTGGCATTCAGTGGATCCACCCCATACTTTGTCAGAGGAAAACTCCGAAAAAATACAAAAAGGAAAATTCTCCCATTTAGTAATCTTCGGGGGACTCCCAGTGAACTTTTACAGGAGTCAGGAGACAGAGGACACTGTTTTGCGTACCCTGAAGGCCAAGAAGACAAAGGACACACACATGCACAAATGCCTCCTTGCCAACTGGAAGGATATCCAGAAATAGATGGACTCGATCAGGAGAGAAGAATGAAGAACAGATCAAAATAAAGTCACACAGGTACCAGTGACATCCACAGGGTCAGTTCTGAGAATAAAATCGATTTTGGTGTGAAAGCGAAGCAGCGCTGTGTGTTGTGCAGTCTTTCTGCAATCTCTATCGTTGCCTCTATTGTCCTCCCAGGCAGACGCTGCAGGCCATGCACACAGGTCTGACCCCAGCAAAGACCTGTGGCTGCTAACACACAGGTACTGTCCTGGGCGCCTCGCAAGTCAGTCCTCAGAGTTCTTCCGGTCAACTGAAGAGCGCGGGCAGCGGTCTTCATCTGACCTATCTCTACCAACTCCCTCTCCTTTGGAGGCTGTGACAGAATTTTCCTGGCTTTCTCTTCGTCTGCTGATTCTTTCTGCCTTTCACCTGCAGACCTGCTTCTCCTGCCAAGGTGTCAGGTGCCCCCCACCCAGTTCCAACCTCTGCCTTTCCCTCGGCTCCCCCCTCACTCTGGTCTTTGTGGATTATTTGCTATGGACTCTTGGCTTCGCTACTACCCCACCAGGAGGCTCATATCTCCAGCCCAGACCTCTCTCAAAAGTCCACCAGTTTCCAAACACCTCCTAGGCTCTTGGGTATTCTGCAACCCATTAGTCACCATGTCTGAAACCAAACTCGTCATCCTCCCCACCAAAGTCATTGGCTCTCCAAACATTGCCATTCTTTGCCAAGCCAGAAAACACCCACTCTCAGTCCTTCCCCCACCATCAAATCTCCTACTCTAGCTTCTATTCCCCCACATTCATTTGCTCCTCCCTGGAGGATACTCTGTGGGTGGAAGAGCCAGCCAGGAGATCATCTTGGCACCATCTATTCTTCCTTCCAATGCATCCCTTAAAACCACTAGGGTTTCCTTCTGTTCCTCCCTCCTGCCTACAAAAGAATGCCCAAGGGCCACCAAAGCACTGCAAACCTTCTGTGATCTTGACACACCTCCCAACACTCCCCACAGAGCACTCTATCCTCAAACTACAAAACAAACAAGCAGGCAAGCAAACTACTTAGGATTCCCACGATCAACCAGGACTATGTATACATTTCTACCTGTTGTTCCCAAAGCCTGGAGAACTCCTATTTGTACTTCAGCACCCTCTGCAAACATCACCTGTTCTGTGAAGTGTTCCCCTTCTCTTCAGCCCTTCAGACTTATCACTCCATCCTCTCTGTTACAGAAATACTGTGACCACAGTTTTAATGCAAAACCTTTATCAGGTATTTTAGTGACTTGTCATCCCAAGACCTGTTTACTGACCTTCCTTCCTATGCTCCTGGGAGAGCCCCTTGCCTATAACATGTGCAACTTAGAAAAGCAGTTCATTAAGTTCCTCAAAAATCAGCGGAAGAACCAGCTGTGAGAGATGTTTCCCCAGGATGTGCAGACAGGAAACAAGGGGAAGGAAGGAGTTAATGGCTGAACCTTTAAAAACACTACGCTAGTAACCTTAGATTACATTTCTGTTTAACACAATTGGCCAGTGAAAAAGAATTTTCATCACAAATCCTATTTCCTCCAAGTTTTCTAAAAGCATCACAATATCAGTCTGAATCTTGCAAGCTCTTTCTCAGCCAAAAGGAATTTCCCTTTACACAAACAGTATTCAGACATTTCCAAGATATGAAATATTAAAAACCAGGACTTTCCACTCAGACAACTGGGAAACTATTTGTGGATTTTTTTTCCCCCAGACTCCTCTTGTATTTGCCAAGAAGTCTAAGGAAGACCTTTTTTTTTTTTTTTTTTTAAATGTTAAAAAAGTGTTTCCTACCTCTGTGCTTGTTTTTCCATTCTTTATTTTGTCTGGGTTTTACTGAGGCAAGGGTTTAAGTCAGAAAGCAGAGACTATAAAACTTAAAACTACACTTGCCAATTGAGTTGTCCAAGTGAAATATGCTATCAACCGAACGTAGCTATTGTTTTAATGGCCTGTTTTTTTTTTAAAGAGACTTTCAATGGTAGAAGTGCAATATGTGAAATACAAATAGGACTTTGGGACCACGTAACACAGATGCAGAAGTTAACAGTCAGGGTGTGAAGCAAAAGGCACGACAATGCATTCACAAGTCAAAATGCTTTATTTCCTGAGGAAAAACTTTCTTCTAAGAGCTAACATTGATGCCTCTAACGAAAAGCAGACACGGATATTTGGGTGGTTCAGTATAACCTATCTCCACTGGTAAAAAAAAAAAAAAAAAATCAAAACTCTTCAGTAATGTCAGCAAAGGTCAGATACACAAATGACGCCAGTAGAGAACAACTTAAAACTCTAACATGAGGCCTTTTAACACGAGTGGGTTGTAACTGAGCCTAACTGCTGCTACACAAACCAGAGGAATATAGTATACATGATCTAAGAGTTCTGTCTCTCTTTTGCATTGACCTTCTAAACAGTAGGAAAAAATTATATGGCCACCAAAATCCACACAGCGTTTCCCAAGCCAGAGTGTAAGCAAAAGTCTAGTCAAAACAGACTGCATCCAATGGGTGACATGGATTCTAGAAGCAGCTGTGTCCTAGGAATCACTCCTGAGCTCACACTGCAGGAGAGCTGAGTCACTAAACTTTCCCTGAGATAAACAGAGTGCCTTGATAAGGGAGATCAAAGTGTCCCCAGCCCTTCTTAGTCAGAGTAACACATCATGAAGATTCAAGGGTTACCCAGCCAGAGTTGTTCTGCAGCCACGGTGGACCCAAAAGATTCTTGTGTCATACTCCAAAGAGCCCCTGCTTTCCATCAACAAACAACACACACAAAGATCTAAGAACCATCTGCACTGAAGTTGATAGAGAGGACAGAGAGGGGAGCATAGAAAGAGAGGAGAAAAGGCTGAACACTAAATGCTCACATCTCAGGCAGTGAGGACAGGAAGAAGGGAGGAAAGACCAGCCTCCCAGAATGCCATGGAAACCCAAGCAAAAATGAGTTACAAGATGACCCTGTGGTCAGTAGTGACAAATACTTCTACGAGGTCCAGCAAGTAAGGACAGAGAAGAAATTATTGGATTTAGCAGTTACAGGACGGTTGAAGGACCTGTGATCCTCATCAGAACAAGAGCCGAGGTCTGCACAGGAGTAGAAAGTGAGGAAACAGGGGCTTGCTTGAGAAAACCTGGCTATAAACAAGATAGGAAAAATGAGTAAGAAGAGGCATCTGGCAAGCATGTGTTCCAGGCAGAGACCTGTGTTTATAGCAGAAGGCAGGAGCTGGGGAGAGAGAATATACAGATGCACGAAAAAGAATAATTACAGACCCCCTCTACTTCTGAATGATGTCAGACTCCTAACATTGAGACATCTCGTCCTCAAAGAAGACATCTGACTCAGGTAAGAGGGTGGAAAAAATGCATCTACCGTAAGCCAGGAAATGGCATGCAAAGAAACCCAGATCCAAATAATAGGCCTAAAGTCACCAGAGAACCAATGGCCATCGACACCAAATCTTCCTGGATGTGAGTCCTACCCGTTCCATGCGCTGCCTTCACCCCGGCTTCCAGGGGCAACCGGGACTGTTATTCAGTCACTCCACCCTTATCACCTTCTCTAAACAAAACAAAAATAGATACTGACACTGAATTGCCCAAGGCACTGTCATAATAAATGTCCACATTTGCAGAAATATTTAGAAGAATCCAGAGTTTAAAAAAAATACACTAACAAAAGAGGCCCAGGCCACCCAGCTTAATCATTTTCCAGGACTGCTCTGCTCCACTTATGTCAGCAGTAAGCAATTATTATGTAACTTTGAGCACACTGCTCTTGACTTTGTGGGGACAGAGAAAAGACAAAGCTATGTCTCCCATCCTCAAGGAGCATGTGTTCCATCCATCCGGGCAAATTTCTACTGCTCTAGGTTTCAAATTATCCATAGAAGAAATGAGCTGTAACCTTCTATGCATTTTATGAATATCCTCAATTCAATTCGGGGAAAAAAAAATCAAGGTCACTTAGAAATGTATTTTGCAGAGCCAGAGAGCAACTGACGAGCAGGAAGAAAGAATAAGCTCAAAGAAGGGGAGTATCAAAACTTCCTTTAGATTGTGATTTTGCAGGGACAGGGAACATAAATGCTACTCCTTCACGCATAGGGTCAAACGTGGATAATTCAGATGCACTGCAGCCACAGGCCTCAACCATACTAAATGCCCAGCAAAGGATTAGGGCCATTGGCCCCAAGAGTCAGCAGACAGGTTACAGCCATGCTAGGCTGCAGCAGGCTCTTCAGACTACAAACACTAACATGTAGCATCATCAGTTTTTGAATAGGCATATGCAACTGGACAAATGCTCCTTTGAAAAATGGCATTCAGCTTTCTAACCTCTGAGGACCCTGAACAGAGCAAGTCATTCTTGTCTGACATGGTAAGCAAGATTACAGGCTCAGCTAGATACCTCCAGCCCTGGCATGACCCTGATGCTGGGAGTCCAGATAATATACTTAATTCTATGTGCCCTAGTCGGTGAGTCAGGAGATAGCGTCCCCCACCCCACGCATGCACTGCAGAGAGGCCAATTCTCTCTCTTAGTCTTCCTTCATTGGGCAACAGTGGCACAGCCAAATCATGTTCTCAGAACTTTGCAAGTATCATAGTATTTGGTTTTGCTCTTTTGCTCTCTGGGCTATTGTGAATTTTAAAGCATTTTCTAGTTGTGAGCCCACCTTTGTGAGCAAACAAGCACACCTTTGTTAAACAAATACACCTTTTGACTAAGGAAAGAACTGTCAGCTCAGATTATTGTAGTAATGGTCATGCTGATTGAGTCTCCAATATCTCTTTCATCTCCAAATGATTAATCTAAACCAATCACATAAATCCCACCCCTCTTTCTGGCCATTGCTTTAGAAATAGTCTTGTGGCCCAATCCTTACCAATAAAGCTCTAAGAAAAATCAGGTGGTAGGCTACTAAGAAAGATTTCTACCTTTCTAAAAAAGGGACACAAGGAAGTCACGACATTTCTCCTCTCCATACTGTCTGAATGCAACACCTGCAACTCCTATGTCCATCATGTCTCCGACGTAGATTGAGGGAACCAAGGTCCATTGGAACACGGAGGAGCTACTGAATCATTCAAAAAGGGAGCTACGTTCCCAGGCCTCCTGCACTATGAGATAATAATTCGCTTGTATAAGCCAAACAAATGTTTTTTGGATACTTGCAACTGTAAGCATTGTGATTAACTCAATTGTTAATCAAGATGCAATGCCTCCCCTCTCCTGCAAGATCAGCAGCACATCAGCATTCCTATTTCCACAGAACATTATAACTCAGAGATCTGAGAAGGAGGGCAAATTCAAAACTATACTTCCCACTCATCTTTCAGGCTCATGCCCATGTCTACCTTCCCTCAATCCACATTAACACCACAAGAACAATTTCAGAGATGCTAAAATAGTGGGTCAAAGATTTTTTGCTCAGCCAATGGAGATCCTTTAAAACACAGGTAAATTAACAACACATAAACCAAATGATGCCTTACAAGTGCTTGGATGGAACAATGGGGGATCAGGAAAGTGACCGCCCACTCCCCAGGTATTCCTCCCCTACCACCCAGCTATGCCCTAAGTTCTCCACTTAGAGATTCACCCTCTTGATGTAAAGTAATTATAGCCAAATGTAAATGGCCATTTACAAATTTACATATTACATAAATATTTACATATTTAGCCTTACTAACATGTAAAATTTTACCTTAAGTTTATCAAATTGTTCTTGTGCATAAATTTGAAAAGGGGGGACTCAAAAGAGAACCCCTGCCAATGAGCCCTTACATCCTAAGAAGAGAGGGAAAGATAAGAGGCAAAGGTATAGAAAGGTTCAAAGAGGGCCTTGAAGAAGATTATACTCACTTCACAATTTTCTGTCTTGCGAATTCTATGCCCTTTGTGCTGATAGAGGACAGGTGACCAGAACCAAGGAGTACCCAGGTCTCCTTAACATCCTGGGTCCCCTTCACAATTTGGCCAGGAGTCAATAATAGGAGATGAGCTCAAACTGGAACAGAAACCCAAAACTTCAATATCCCATTGGAACAATATCAGCCTCTGGGCCCACTGGCAGGAAGAGGAAACCACCCAGTCTGTGAGATCAGCCAATTTCTTCTCAGCAACACCAGTGCCCGATGTGAGCCAGATGCTTTCCACATGGACACCAGCAGCAGGTTGAACATTCACTACCTACCACTGTGTGGGATCAGCCATTTCATTTTGCAAACTGACCAGATGTAAAATGTGAGAAGCATAACCACCACATAATTTTACAAGTAACTGGTTTTATATGCACTTTGCATTTAAAACAAGCAGAAATTCTGTTATCTTTGCAAAGACTCAGTATTTTTTAATACATACTTTTCAAAAAGGACATAACCATTGCAAAAACAATTGATAAAATCTTTATTTTCCTGATGCCTAAACAGGAATATAAAAAAGAAAGTTACCATGTGTTATGGTTTAGATAAGAGGTGTCCTCCAAAAGCTCACGTGTGAAACAATGCAAGAAGGTTTAGAGAAATGAGTGGGTTATGAGAGCCTTAACCCAATGACTGAATTAACCCCCTGATAGGATTAACTGAGTGGTTAACTGTAGGCAGGTAAGATGTGGCTGGAGGAGGTGGGTCATTGGGGATGTGCCTTTGGGGTATATATATTTTGTATCTGACAAGTAGAGTCTGTCTCTCTCTCTCCTTCTTCTTGGTGTCCCATGTCCTGACCTGCTTTCCTCTACCACACCCTTCCACCAGGATATTCTGCCTTACCTTGAACCCCAAGCAATGGAGCCAGCCTTCTACGGACTAAGAACTCTGAAACTGTGAGCCTCAGAATAAATTTTCCTCCTCTAATTGTTCTTGTCAGTTCTTTTGGTCACAGAAGCAAAAAGCTGACTAAAACACCAAGTTAATGAGGTTTATCCAACACAGGCCCACTGTCAACCACCACCCACAGGGTCCTTTCTACCAAGCATTCTCCCTTCCCCTACCCTCCTTCCAAGGCCTCCAGAAACATGAGTGGCATTGAGTTTTAATACAGCACTAGAACCCCCTTTCCCCCAAGGACATTCAGATAAAATTTTTCTCTAGTCCAGTTTCAGTCTGTAACTTGAACAGTATCGAAGGGCATAGTGTATAGCTAAGTCTCCCTCCCTCCCTCTCCTGACCTCCAGGTCCCCAAATCACCTTCCCAGGAACAATCAGTTATCCATCCATTTCTTGAGCATCCTTCTGGACACAGTCTGTGCATATACAATATACACAGAAAAAATGAACAGATTATTTTTCTTTTTAAACTGCAAAGGTCCACAGAGAATTTTCAGAAATGAAATTTACACAGATCTTACAGGAATACAACATGAATGTTAGAAATTCCCAACATCTTTGGAAAAAGAGGGAGGGTTTCTCACAATGTTATCAAACCCTGAGAGATATGCTCCTCATTTTCAGATCTGTTATCTTTTCTGAACCTGCTAGTGTGTGTGTGTGTGTGTTGCTGGAAACTGAACCCAGGGTCCCCAGGATGCTAAGCACATGCCCTACCACCAAGTTACTCCAGCCCTGGGAACTCCTTTAAGCTTCAAGAAGAAGCCCATAGCTTTAGAAATTCAGGGTCTGGTGAGCACATCCATTTTTGCCCCATCCATGTGCTTCATTATTTTGTAGACTTTCAATCTGTCTCCTCTAAGCCTTTGTCCTTGTGAACCAAAAGCCTTCATAGCCAACCAAATGAGGAAAACATTGCTCTTCATGGCTCACAGAAGGCACCTGAGAGACATTATAATCCCAGCCTTAGGCGATCTGAACATTTTTGAAATCAGCTTTGTGACAGGTTTGCTAAAACACAGCATTAGCAATTATGCATGTGGTAACTAAATCCCTATTTAGGACAGTGAGAGGGATCACGCTAAGAAGGTTCCGAGGCTGCCATTGTCAGCCCCAGCTAAACGTTAGCTGCTCTGGAGCTCAGCAGTTTCTGTATTCAGTCATTCTCTCCCAATCTCCTACTCAGATACTTATCTTTAAGTGAGGATTCCTCATTCCTACGGCATGATGGGCAAGAACTTGGGCTTTGGAGGCAGGGAGACCTGGTTTTGAATCCTGGTTGTGTCAGTGATTAGCTGTGGGGCTTGAGCCAAGTTACTTAAACTCATTCGACCTTGGTTTTCTTATATGTAAAATGAGAATAAAGACGGCTCTCTCTCGTTGAGTCATGAAGAGAGATAAATGACATAAAGACACAATGTCTTTCAGCAGAACCAGCAACGGAATTTGTGGGAACCAGTACAAAATGAAAATGTGGATCCCCTGTTCAGCACTTAGTCAGAATTTCAAGAAGGCAACATTAGAGCATCCAACCAAGAGTGGAGCCCAGCGGGGCTGGAGAGGGGGCCTGCATCATGCAAGCATGGCTCCTTCCAGGGAGAGCAGCACTCCACAGCTACCATCACCTCCGGCCACTTTCCCAATTCACATCTGTCTGCTCACTGCAGGCTCCCTTCTCCCAGTAACCAGGCCCAAACCACTCAATTTGGAAAGTTGCACTGGGTCATTGCCAAAACAGGCACTGGTGTCTTAGAAGTAACCTGTAGCAACTGTATTTTCAAGGAAAAGAACTCACCAAAACAGGGAAATCTACCTTCAGGCCTTTGCCTGGTTTTTCATTCTGCCAAGCTAACAGTCTTACCTGTTTCAAATCTTTGTGCAAAAGGCTCATTATGGTAACTCACTTCAATACATTTTTTCATTCCTCTGTCTTGAATTCTCTATCTCCACTGCCCTGTTCTACTTCTACTTTTTCCATAGCACTTATATTATTTAACATACTTTACTGCTTCTCTGTTTACCATTTATTATTCTTTCCTAAGTATGCACACATGACCACACACACGCGTGTGCACACTTGCACATACACACACTAGAATGTAAGCTTCTCAAGGTCAAGAATTTTTGTCTGCTCTTGTTCACTGATGTATGTCAAGTGCTTAAAATAGTGTCTGGCACATAGAATATATTCAATAAACATGAACTAAAGAAATAAATACATCTGTGAATAAAGGCATAATCACATCGGCCTTCTTTTTTCCAAATGAAGATTCAGCAGGAGGTCAGGTCACTCAACATTATGGATAAATGGCAATAATAACTAGCTCCACACCTGGATCCGCAACAGAGTTCAAGAAACAAATGGGAAAGTTATCTATTTTCAAATCTCTACCAAACCTCTCTTAGTCCAAAGGACTGTAATCCAATAGTCCAATACCTCTTTCAACACTATCTCATGTATACACAGCTAGTTGCAATCACTTGCAGCAATGATGAGCAGCATTTCTTTGTGAGCTGTTTGGAAGGGAGACATTTATCTAAATAGAGAGCATAAAGAGTCATTTAAAAAAGAATTAGAAGAAAAATAATCCCACATTACCGCTTTACCACAACAGAGAAAACCTGAGCTATTCATATCAAAAGGAATGTAAGGTGTCTACCCCTGAAACTGTGCAGAAAGCTGTTACACTCAGTCCAAGCTGTTTGTCCTCGTCCTGAAGTTAATGCCACAGTCACAGGCAGCATCTCAAACACTGACCTATGATCTCACAACGCAAGCCACCGGTTCCACCAGCTAAATGGCAACCCTGAAGCTGTGGCATTACAGCAGCTAGATGGGACATTTTCCTGGTAATGGAACAGTATGTTTAAGAACAAAAGAGAAGAGCTCCCACTCCATACATGGTTAAAATGTAGCTCATGTCAGTATAAACATCTGGAGCACCCAAGACTCAGAAGATACTTGAGGGCCAAAATCCAAGTTCTTTATGGAGGGCAGGAAAACGACTGAGCTCCATTCCAAATGCAGCCCACATGGTCTCCATGAGACAGGCTCAGTGAGCAAAGCCCAGATCACACTGAACATCTGGCTTTTGCCCCAGCATGAACTACCACTCCCTCTCAGTCCTGCATTCTGGGTTTTTCAAACAAGCCCTTCTCAGCTACCTCAAGCACTTTGGTGGGAATCAGCAGGGAGGCCCTCAAACCTATTCCCAAAATAAAGTCAGTCAGAGGCAAAGGCCAAAGAGGTGGAGCCTGCAGGCCATTTTACAAAAGTTTCAAATATCGTGGCACTGACCCCATTAAAAGAACCCTAAAGGGAAAGCAGCCAAGTCTCTCCTTCTCTCATTAGTGTTTGCTTTCCCTCTCTCATTACAAACTTCTATATGTATACAAAAGAAACGAAGAGATAAAGATATCTTCAACAAAGGCATATGATCAGTGCTGGCTATTGGAAACAAAATTTCATTTTACAAATTTAATATAAAAAAAATCGAAATTGAAAACATTAAGAAACGTGCTTGCTCTGTGACAGTTTTATCTCCAAAGAGGTCTCTGAGGCATAGAGGGAAGGCGAGCTATCCTACCTTCCCCATAGTTCTTCTGAAATATGTAACTGCCTCAGATTTTCCATACTGATCTTTCCTCTAAAAAGGGAGGAAGCAGCTTTCTTGGCAGTACAGTTTAAGAAGCCAAATAAAGCAGCCTTCTTCCTAGAGTAAAGGAGGTTTTCCAACACACACATGCGCACACGTGTACTCTTTAAAATACAAATAGTAGGTGAGAGGGAGGAAGGGAGGGGGATATGAGACGGATGGAAAGAAAATGCTATTTTACCTTGTCTCGTTAAAAAAAAAAAAAAAAAAAAAAAAAAAAAAAACAAAACTTCCCACAAAAATCAATAGCAAACTAGGCGATGGCTTATTAGTCTCAAAACACATCCCCCTCTTCCCACGTATGGTTACAATATTTAGCAATAGGAAATGATATTACAGATATGAAAAGGCCATGGGGGGAAGTACAAATAGCTAAAGGAATACGAGTGTCACTATTCTTAAGAAAGTTCAAAGGGGCCGGGTGTGCACCGTCATCAGCTCTAACAGAAAAACTGCTCCTCTCTCCAGACTTCTAGACTCTGGCCATGCCCTTTCCCAGACATTGTTTTCCCAGTTCCCAGGTCTCCAGCTGTTCCTCTGATGACAACACCTCCCCCGTTAAAAGCCACCCAGGCCGCGCCGCGAGTCCTCACCGTGTGGTACATGAGGGCCTCGGTCTCCCCGGGTTCTGACAGCTCGCTCAGCTTGCGGTCCCACTGCAGGACGCTCTGCTCTCCGCTCTCCAGCACCTCCATGGCGGTCGGAGCCGCGCTGGGTCGAGGATGCTGAGGGCAGGAGGGGACCGGGCGGAGCCGCCTCGAACCGGAGAGATTCCTTTCTCCGGGTGTGCGTGCGTGTGTGCGTGTACCAGCGGCTTATGTTCTCAGACAAGAAAACGTCTGCTTCCCTGCCTGCGAGAGAACCGCCAAGGGCTCTCGTCCAGTGTTCTCGGAGATCCGAGGACACAAACCGTCCACGGCTCGGACCGGAGGCTGCAGGGGTTAAAGTGGGATGTGCATTCAAAATGAAGTCTGCTCGCTTCCCAAGAAAATCCCTGCGCAGTAAGCCCACTTTCCACTACCGCTCCAGACACAAACTTTGAGAGTCCCCTGGGATTCTCAGCTCCGCTCCAGGATGCAGCTGCGACCCCACCTCCTTTCAGGCCAGTGACCAATAGGATGCTCGACTCACCGCCGGACGCAATCAGAAGTCTTTCTCTCCGCTCTGACCCGCCCACAAAGGCAGAGCCACGGGAGGTCTCCGCCCATGCCTTGGAATGTGGGAGGGGCGCGCCTTTGACGTCACCGGGGAACTCCTCCTGCCCGAGCCGGACCAGCTGCCGTCTGTCTGCAACAGCGGACCAATAGAGTGCGTGGATCCGGAAGTGATGGACTTGGAGACGGACCAATAACAGCAAGGAATCTGGGAGGGACAGCCAGTCAAATAGCGACAAGAATACATTTTTATAAAAGAGGGAGGCCGAACCCAGTCCCCTCCCTGAGGATCCCCAGAAATTAGCTCGCTCACTGAGAAGGGGAGTGAGAGTTGCTGCGCGACAGAATTAGAAAAATGGGGCAGACTTAAGTGCTGTCCAGAATGCTGCGAGTACGTTAGCTCAATTGAGTCTCACGGGATTTTTTAAAAATTCATTACGTATGCACAAATGTAAATATTCCACTTGAGCATAGATTTATACTGGCACATTTCTAGCAAACTGTTATTGTTCTTTACATTTTCTGTTATATTTCTGTTATATTTTTTATGGGCTTCACTTTTTCTGTTTTTACTTTCACTCAACAGACATTATTGATAAGAGTCAATGAGCTAAAGTTCTTAAATTCTTTGAGCTTTACTCCCAGTGGAGTCAGATAATGGAAAGATTAAAAAAAAAAAAAATGACGGCATAATATAATTTTGGAATGTGATAATTGCTATAAAAGAAAAATTAAACAGGATAAGAGGGTGGGGTAAGTCGATGCTGTTCCAGATATTGGTCAAAGAAGTCTTTCTGGGTGGGTAACATTTGAGTACCATCTGAATGAAATGAAACTTAGGGAGGAGTAGATATTTTGATGACTGACAAGAAGGCGGCGCCTAAGTCAGTGGTGGGAAAGAGATCTGACAGATGGACAGGAGCCAGATCATCTGGCCTGTCTAGATTAGAGAAGAGATGGCTTATCCTAAAGAAATTACCCCAAACATTGTGATTTTTCTTCCACCTTTTGATTCTTTCTTTTAAAGAAACGGTTCTTGAAATATAATCTGCCTATCTTAAATATAAAGGAAACTTCGCCAGTTGGCTGTACGTGTTTCTTGCAACAGTGTGTTCAGGTATCAGGTGTTGCTTTGCCCCCTGACAAATATTTTTTGGTGGGTGAAGACAGTAAAATATCTTAGAATTTTATGTTGTCTTTAAGCAACAATTTATCATGTACCCTACTCTATTTTTCTGGTATTATCTCTTAGAGACCTTGGAAATTATTTAAATGCTTAAATAGAAGGCATAGTTTATGGGCACAGACCTTTTTTATATAACAGTTTTCTCTTAGGCCCTTGGTTTTTCTTCTCCGACCTATTAGCCTCCTTCACCATGGCCTTTTCATAGATCACCTTTTCAACTTTTAAAGACCTGTATTTTTAACATAGTGTTCAACATGAGCAAGAGAGATTAGAAACATACATTCTCTTTAATACAGAAATGCAAATGTTTTATCCGCCAGACATTTCTGTTTTTGACCAAGTCTCATCCTGGTTATGCCCCTTGTGGTAGGCAGCTTCTCAGATGGCTTCCAGTGACCCCACCTCGTGGATTCAGCAGCCATGGGTAAGTCCCCCGACTTGAGTGTGGACTAGACCTAGGGACTTCCTTCTGACAGAATAGGGCAAAATCAAGGAGGCTGGGCAAAGATTCTGACTCCTGGTGTGCTGTTCTCTCTTCCTGTCTTGCTTGCTTGCTCTGAAGAAAGCCCTGCCCCATGCAGAGGCCATTGTGGCAAAGAACTGAGGAAGGGTTCCACCATGAATCAGCAAGGAACTGAAACCCTCAGTCCAGCAAACCCTGAGCAACTGAACTCAGCTAATAACCACAGGCGTGGACATGGGAGTGGATGGAGCCCCAGTGAGTCTTGAGATGACTGCAGCCTTGTGAAAGACCCTGAGCCAGAGAACCCAGCTAAGACACACTCAGATTCCTCCCCTGCAGACACTGAGGCAATCAATGTATGGTGGCTTATGCACTAAGGTCTTCCTTTGTACAAGAGGTGATATGATCTCTGGCACCCTAAATGGCTTGGTTAAGTATATCTGTCCTCTAACAATAACATCACGATCCCTAACAGTGAGTTTCTTCAGCCTCCTTTGTTTTGTGTATCCTTCACCTGTTAAATGTACGCAAGACTTCTAGACGTCCCATCTTCTTGTTTTACATTTGATTACTAACGATTTTCTCTTCCCCACTTTTTCTTAGGACTTAGCGATTTAGTTGACTCTTTTTCCAGTCTCTCTGGCAACTTTTAAGAGATAGTGAAAACTGAGCCCCATGGCTTGGGAGGAAGAGGCAAGAGAATGGCAAGTTCAAGTCCACCTGGACAACTTAGCAAGATCTTGTTTCAAAAAGTAAAAAGGGCTAGGGGCTAGGGATATAGCTCAGTGGTAAAGCACCTCTGGGTTCAAGTCCCAATGCCATCAAAAAAAAAAAAAAAAAAAAAAAAAGAGAGAGAGAGAGAGAGAGAGACAAAGAAGAAATAAAGAAAGAATTAGGTGCATTTATTCCCTTCTCTATTATTAATGAATGGCATCTGCGAAATTAGAAGTCATACTTTCCCAAAATCAAAATCAGATATATGAACTGACAAGATATATTTCTTATTTTTTTCCTAACATTATTTTCTTTGTTTTCATGTTGCTCACCTATTTACGAATTTCTTCTGCTTGCTTTCTATACCTTCTTCTCAATTATTAAGATAAATTGGGTTCAGAATCGGGCACTTGACAGATCCCTACATCATGAAAATAGAATCCACCTTCCAAACTGACACAGCCCCATTCATCAACAGGCTTTGCATTTGACTGGTCAACAACTATCAAACCACTGAAATTTCCCTTTTAATAGCCTAGTTTTCTTTTTATCCACAAAGATATATTAAGTACCTGGGAAATTTCAGACATCATTTTATCCACATTTTTCTAGGTTCAAGATTCTTTAAAAAAGTAATGGGGTTCTGTCATTCACCTTTGTCTAGACTGGTGCTTTGGGGAGAAAAAAGATCATGCTCAGTTCAAGTATGAAGATATGGAACCCAACTGCATGAAGATGGACGTATTGTAGTCAGGAATTCCTCAGGCATTCCTGGAATTGGAGCTGACCTCCGACCTCAAGACCTAGCCAAATGCGTATAACAGCAGCCAGGGAAACTGAAGTCGGTGATGGTCACAGAGCTGTTGGTTCTTCTTCCTCAACTGGACTCTGCAGGAGATTCAGCACAGCTAGCCCGTTCGTTGGAGAGAGCTCAGTGCAAGCCTGCTGTCTTTGTTGGTGAGAGGAATAGTTGTCCTGAGGGGACAGGAAAAAACTGCAAAACAAAGAGCAGCAGACATGTCCCCGGAGCCATATCCGGACACTGATTCATGCCACAAGTATTGAAGACTTGCTCTTCCCAAGTGAATTGTGAGGAGTGTGTGTGAAACTGTTTCAGGTCTCTCTCTGAATGACTGTGGGTAGGGACAAGCGAGAGAGGATGTCATCCTGTTAGCAGGTACCTGTTCTGTTGCTTTCCTAGGGCTGCCGCTTGCAAATGCCACAAGCCAGGTGGCTTAAAACTGCAGAAACTTACTTGTCTTCTGAGTCTGGAGGCTAGAGGTCCAAGTGGAGGTTTCAGCAAGGTCACACTCCTTCTGAGAGTCTGGGTAGAGTCCCTCCTTGCCTCCTCCTGGCGTCTGGTGGAGGCCGTCAATCCTTGGCATCCCTTGCCTTCCAACTCCATGGCTGTAATTTCTATCTACATCCCCGTATGCTGTCCTCTGTGGGGCTACACTCTTTCCTGTGTCTTTCCCCTTATCAAGTATGGCCTGATATTAACTAATTTCATCAGATGACTTTATTTAAAAATAAAGTCCATTCTGGGAAGTCGAGGATTAGGACTTCAGCCTCCCTTTTACATAATTCAATCAAGTCACCATCAGCATTACCTCATGAGTTCCTAGTGCAAGCTCACTCCTTGATCATTTTACTACCCTCAGACACCTCTCTTGGAGCCTTTGCTACAACTCCCGTAGACAAAAGGAAGAAAGCAGTCCCCAGGATGCTTGGGACTCGGCATTCCTGCCGTAACTCTTCAAGGCCGTTCTTCCCTCTCTTGGCATGTGTCCATTCAAGAGCTCATTTCAGCCCGCCCCCTGCAGACACCACGTTCTGCAAGGACAGCCACTTGTCCTCCTTATTTAGACCATTTGTGATCACAGTCACCTTTGCGTTTTTGGGAACCTCTCATCCCTCTTGGACAGTTTCTTTTCCTTTTAGGGTAACCCACCATGAAGTCCTGCTTGTCTCATCTCTGAGCACTGTTTTGATGACGGCTGAAGATGTAAGGGTTGAGGGCATCAATGAGCACATCCGCACCCTTGCTTTCTACCATCTTTTGAGAGTTTCTCTGATAACACGAGCTATGATTGGGGTCTGAGATGACCCCCTGATAACAGAGGTCAGCTGATACCTGAGATGAGATCCTACCGGAGATTCTGTGGTGTTCTTGGCTCGCATACTCTTGAGGAGAGGATTTCGAGCAAGACACGAGACAGTAAAAGCATAACAAAGGTTATTAGAAGAGAAAGAAGACGGGGGAGACACTCAAGGGAGAGAGTGGGTCCTCTCAGAGAGGACAGTTTTATGGGGGTAGCAGGGGAGGGTTTGGGAAACTCCCACCCAACACTATTTCTTAACTTCTGACGGACAGTGGGATTGTATCAGATGTTTAAGTCCCTATTGCACATGTTTTACCTAAAGGTAGCTCTCAATTACTTTAGTTTGCGTGAAGTTTACAAAGGCCCTCTTTCATCTGGGTCTGGCATGGAACAGGGTAACTTGTGTTCTTTTTATTGGCGGAGGAGTCTTTGGGCCTACACTCCTCAGCCCAAAGAAGGAAGAACGGCCCTGGAAATAACAAGCTTGTTGGTCAAGGGTTGTAACATACTGTTATCTCTTTAAGCCCCGACTGGGTCAGAATGGCCTTGTGTGAGCTGCTTCAAAGAAAAACATGCTGAGAGCACGTAGGCTTAGTCCACAGAAGTAACCCTTTAACTCCATGTGCCCCTGCTTACGTCTGCCTGCTACCTAACTGCCCAAAAAGCTCATGTGACAAATGCAGGAGTGGTCAGAGGTGGGATGATCAGACTCTGAGAGCTGAAATTTTATCAGTGGATTACTCCATGTGCTGGATTAATAATTTGAAAGAACTATTATACTGGGTGGTAACTAGAGGCAGGTAGGGCATGGCTGGAGAAAGTAGGTCACTGGTGGTGTGCCCTTGGGGATTATATCTTGTTCTCCTGGCTCCTGGCTCCTGGCTCCCACTCTGCTTCTCCCAGGTGCCGTGAGCTGAGCAGCTTTCCTCTGCCATACCCTTCCACCATGATGTTCTGCCTGACCTTGGGCCCAGAGCATTGGCGTAGTCCAGCCACAGACTGAATCTCTGAAACCATGAGGCAAAATAAGCTTCTCTTCCTCTAAGTTGTTCTCATCAGCTACCTTGGTCATAGCAACAAAAAGCTGACGATCCCTCTCTTCTTGGCTTAGGATGGGGACAAATTTTTACTGCTCCTTCACCTTTCTTCTTTTTATTCTTCCTATGCTTAAAAATCTTGTTTTATCTTGTTTTGTGGAAACAGGGTCTCTCTATGTTGCCCAGGCTGGACTAGGATTCCTGATCTCAAGGAATCTTCCCTCCTCAGCCAACTAGCTGGTACCCAGCCACGCCCCTCAGAAAACAGTCTTCACCATAACACATTTTTTAGCTCTGAGGAATTTCTTTCAGCTGTGATGATATAATCAGAAATAATATCTTTCGCTGAACAGTTATTGTTCTTTCTTGAATATAGATCGGAAAGGAGAGATGTCTGGGAGAATCTACAGTCTCTCTGGAGGAAATCTGGGAGATTGATGTAGGGCTCAGGAGCCTGAAAAAGTGATAATGAGGACTTTGAGCACTGAGATCGTCAAACAAAGGACTGGGGATTTAGCTCAGTGTCCAATCTCCAGTAAAAAGGAGAAGGAGGAGAAGGAGAGAAAAAAGTCAAGTAAGAGTCCTTTTTTTTATTCTCCCCTTGTGGTACCAGGTATTGATCCCAGGACTCTGTACACCAAGCTACATCCCCAACCCTTCTTTAAAAAAATTTTGTTTTGAGACAAGTCCTCACTAAATTGCCAAAGCTGACCTCTAACTTGAGATCCTCTTGCCTCAGCCTCCCAAACAGCTGGGATTACAGACATGTGTCACTATGGCCAGAACGAGAAATTCTTTTTAAGGCTATGATAGTTTTATCAAAAAATCAAAGAAATATGTTTGATAAGAAAACAGATGAACTTGCACCAGGAATTCATGGGGTAATGTTAATGGTGACCTGTTGGTGTTATGGATGGAATTAGGTCCTGCAAAAAGGTAGGTTGAAGTCCTAACCTCAGTTCCTCAGGAAAGGACAATGGAGCTGCTGTCCACCTCTGAGGTGGGCCCTGGGAGACGGTGGGCTATAAAGGGCTGTGGGCCTTGGCTTTAGCCCAGGTTGCTTTTTGGTAGACAATAGCCCAGGGCTCCTTGGTGGAGCCACTCTGCCTGGAAGCAAGGAAACAGGCCTCTCTCTCTCAGTTCCTGGAGCGGGAAACCTGGAAAGCAAGATGCCCTTTGAAAGTCTAATACGATGTTTAAAAAAAACTGGGGAAGAGAAATCTCTTCCCATCTCGGCGAGATGGGAGAGAACAGATGTCACCAGGACAACAGAGAGAGCTCAGGTGGGGAAGCAGCAGCCATGTGGCATGGGCCCTTCTCCCCTCTCTGTCCTCAGAAGACCTTGAACTCCACCCTCCTGGTGCCACCACCCAGCCCCACAGTTACATTACCTGCTCATGCACTACGCTTCTTTTAAAATCTTAGTAAATTAACTAATTTTTTGGAAATAAAATTTGATCTTAGAAAGATGCAAGTGTATCTTTCTAAGGCAATATCCAGGGCAACTAGAAATAAGATACTTTTATAATTTTGCTATGGCCAAGTCTAGTTATACTATAAAAGAAAACGTAAATGAAAAGCTAGATTCATAAATGCATAGATATTTGGGTGTATTTGTATATGTGTACATGTGTACACACAGTTATAAGTAATAAGTAATTTAAATGTTACTACATGTTATAAGTAATTTATAAGTAATGTTATAAGTAATTTAAATCAATGACATTAAAATGTCACATATGACATTAAGTTTCATCTTTTTAGGGAAGGTCTTTTTTCATTGCTGATTCCTTTGCCCCTATCCCATTCCAAGTAAACAGTGTTAAAGGCTGGGAATATAGCTTTCCATACTCTTTTTTCTTTTTTTAAAAAACTTTATTAATTTTTACAGACTGCATTTTGATTCATTATACACAATGGGGTACAGCTTTTCATGTCTATGGTTGTACGTGATGTAGATTCACACCATCCCTTAACCATGCATGTACATAGGGTAATGATGTCTGTCTCATTCCACTATCTTTCCTTCTCCTGCCCCCTCCCCTCCCCTCCACTCATTTCCTTCTGTACAACCCAAAGTTCCTCCATTCTTCTCTGTTCTGCCCCTGTTATAATCTTCCTCTTATCAGACAAAACATTCGACTTTTTTTTTTGGGGGGGGGGTTGGCTTATTTCACTTAGCAAGATATTCTCCAGCTCCATCCATTTACCTGCAAATGCCATAATTTTATCTTTCATGATGGCTAAATAATATTCCATTGTGTATATATACCACAGTTTCTTTATCCATTCGTCCATTGAAGGTCATCTAGGTTGGTTCCACAATCTAGTTATTGTGAATTGAGCTGCTATAAACATTGATATGGCTGCATTACTGTAGTATGCTGATTTTAAGTCCTTTGGGTACAAACCAAGAAGTGGAATAACTGGATCAAATGGTAGGTTCATTCCAAATTTTCTGAGGGATCTCCATACTGCTTTCCCGAGTGGCTGCACCAATTTGCAACTCCAGCAATATATGAGTGTACCTTTTTCCCCACATCCGTGCCTGCCTGGAATAACATGCAAATACAAGGAAGTTTGGCCATTGTTTATTATGCACATTTCTGTGTGTTTCTACTTTTCTCACTCAACAATAGAGCTTGAACATACCCTACGATCTCCAATGTAAATATAATGCATTCTTGCCAATGGCTAACTGAAAAAGGATGAAGCACTTTTCATTCCCCCGTTGATAAACACTGACTCCATTTCCAGGTTTTACTTCTAGAAACAGCCATCACATGACATGGGGATAATAGGCTTTTCTCTTTTGAACTTCTCTCACTGTGACCTTGTCCCAGGAGTGGAAGTCTCTTGGTGTTGCATTTGACAGCTTAAGGGCAGCAGAGATGAGGCTAGGATATCAGAAGTGACCCAGAAAGGAGGAGGGAGCTGAAATGTGTGAAGGTCAGGGAAGCGGGAGAGAGGCCTCCAGGATGTATTTGGCTGCACCACTCAGAACTAATGTAGGGGCCTCACCTGGGGATATTGTTTGCACTGGGACACAACAGGAAGAAGCTGGTGGAGAAGAGATTTCTTAACACAGAAGAAGGAAGCTAGGAAGCCAAGCAGTTGTACCCACAAGGACAGGAACTTAAATTTCCATTGTCGATTTTGGTCATTTCTACAACACTGCCACCATGTGGCTGTGGCCCAGCAATGCAGCAAGCAGCCCCAATTTGATGGGAAAAAACTGGGATATCATGAAGTAAAATCAATGCTCACTTTTTATCTTAATTTTCAGCCCCTGGGTCAAGATACAAAACATTTCCATCCACCCAAAGAGCTCTGTCATGTTTTTTTCCAGTCAGTACTTTCCCGGAGGTCACTGCTGTTCTGAACTTCCATAGATTAGACTCATCTTGTCCCTGGTCATGACCTAAATGGAATCCTACCAGGCGTGCTCTTGTGTCTGACTCACAGCGTCTGTGACATGCACCCATGTTGCATGTACAGCCGAGTCTCATTATTCACAGTGGTGTGTTCTGTAAAGTCACCAGAGACACTGAATTAGCCAATACTAACCTATTGTTCCTGGCGGGGAATTAAAGATCAGGCTCCTGAGAGTGTGTGGTGATGACAATTCCATCAAGCGATCAATACTTTTAAACAAATATGTGTGTATGTGTATATACATATATACACACATAACACATATATATATCTGTATCGTATCAACTAATCAATACATAGAAACAAACCAAATCAAAACAGTGAAACAGACATTATTACCTCATGTACATATTTGTATAACCAATGTGATCCTACAATATGTATAATCAGAAAAATGAAAAATTACATTTCATTGATGTATGATTTATCAAAATGTAAAATGCATTCTACTGTCATGTACAACTAACTAGAACACATTTTAAAAATTAATAAAAAACCCCACAAAGTCATGTGTGTTTCTGTTTAAAGATACCTTTATTTATATAATGTTTTCCTCACAAGACACATTCAGCCTTCTTACACTTAGGAACCACACAGCACTTAGGACCAAAGAGCAAACACGCCAATAAAAAAGGCACAAAAATGTGAAAAATATAGCACTAAAGAGACGATGAAAATGACTCTTGTTTAGAGTAGGAAAGCTGGAACAAGAGCAAGGTCTTGGTTGACCTCCTTGGGCACACCGCGTGCACAGCAGGTGGCTAACTTTTCACCACTCCGTGCCTGTCCACAACTGGCCATGAAACCATCCTGAGGATTCATTTTGAACTTACAAACAAATTTTAACAAGTAGACAAATTGTCATCTATACAACCCATGAATAGTGAAGATCACCTGCGCTTTGTTCCTTTCTATTACTGAGCTATATGCTATTCCATGTGTGTGTCCCTACTGGTTTATCCATTCCCTTAGAGCTGGAATTTGGGGTTGTTTCCAGTTTAAAGCCACTAGGACTGGGTAAGCTATAAGCACTCTCATACAAGTTGTTTTGTTGAAATAATACACACATTTCTCCAGGATATATTTCACCTAGGTGTGAAATTTCATCTAGGTGTGAAATTACCAACCTGTTCAGCTTTATTAGAAACTCAGTTTTCCCAAGTGGTTGTACTATTTTGTACTCTTACCAACAATGTGAAACACCTGCTCTTGACAGTTTTTTAATTGTATTTAATCTGCTCTGGGTGCGTGCTGCTGGCTTTCATTTGAAATAACAAATAATTTTGATTAATGGTTGTGCACGCCTTTTCATGCATGAATCAACCATTTGGATATATTTCTTTGCAATGTGACTTTCCAAGTCTTTTGTCCACTTAGCTTTCTTACTATTAGAGTCCTTCATATATTCTACATGTGAGTCCTTGTCAAATAAGTATGTGTTGTCACATGTAGAGGAACTGTTTTCTCCCACTCTGTGGTTTGCCGTTTCATGTACTTACTTGTGACTTGTGAGGAGTTTTAGATTTCTATTAAATTCAATTTGTCAATTTTTCACTTAGGGTTAGTGCTTTTTATGTCCTAAGAAGTATTTGCTGACCCCTAGATTTTGAAATCATTATCTTATTTCTTCTAGAAGCTTTACAATTTTACCTTTCACATTTAGGCCTATGATCCACTTCAAATTAAATTTACTGTATGACACAAAGTAGAAATTAAGATTGATTTTTTTGACATGGAAATTCAATTGCTCTAGTACTGAAAGAGCTTCTTTTCCCTTTAATTGGCACTGATGTAGTGGTGGCTAATTTTATGTATTGGTTTGCCTGGGCCATGGTGCTCAGATAGTTGGTCAAGCAGGTCTGGATGTTTTTGTGAAAGTATATTTTTAGAAGAAATTAACACTGAAATCAGTAGACTGAATAAACCACATCACCCACATCACCCAAAATGCAGGTGGATCTTATGCAATCAATTGAAGGCCTTCAGAAAAGGACTGACATCCCTCAAGAAAAAGGGAATTCTCCAGTAGCCTTCCTTCAGACCCTGGCGCAGCCTTGACTCTTCCCTGGGTCTCCAGGCTGCAGCCCACCCTGCAGATTTTGGACTTGCCAGTCTCATTTTTCAATTCTTTATTCTGTTCCATTGATTGATTAATCAATTTATCTTTATCCCTTCATATCTTAATTATTATAGCATTACAGCAGATCTTAGATGCAGCAGTGTAAGTCTTCTAACTTGATTTTTTTCTTCAAGATTGTCTAGG
This sequence comes from Sciurus vulgaris, assembly GCF_902686455.1. Lineage (NCBI taxonomy): Eukaryota > Metazoa > Chordata > Mammalia > Rodentia > Sciuridae > Sciurus > Sciurus vulgaris. The sequence continues at coordinate 17,347,592 of NC_136468.1, read as the reverse complement.
TCTGTGCATTTCTGTGTAAATCATGGGATAGTGTATTTTAAAAATTCTGCTGAGTTTATCTTTAAATATGGAAGTCAATTCAGGAGAAATTGTCATCTTAAAGATAGTCTTCTCACTCACAAACATGAAATATATCTCCATTTATTAAATCTAATTTCTTTCAGCAATATTTTATAGTTTTCAAAGTAGAGGGCTGAATTTCTTTACTTACATTTAAAATTAGTCCCTAAGTAGAGTACATTTTTATGTCATTGTAGCTGTTTTTTCTTAATCTCTTTTTCTAAGTGTCTATTGGTTGCAATAGAAATGCGACTAATTTTTGCATATTGACCTTGTCAGTTTGCAGCCTTGCCAAGTTTTTGTCAGTTCCCGTTACTGCTTTATAGATTCCTTTAGACTTTCTATGTACACAGGTATCTGTGAATATGAGTTTTGCCTCCTCTTTTCAAACTTTTACCTTTGCTATGAGCTGAATGTTTGTGTCCCCCCAAAATTCATATGTTGCAACCCTACGTCTGATGTAGTTATTTGAAGATGAGGCCTCTGGGAGGTAATTAGGTCATGCAGGAGAGTCCTAATGATGGTACTGATGCCCTCACCAAAGGAGAAAGGAGAGCCAGGTGCAATGCATCTGCCCAAAGTCCCAGCTACTCAGGAGTCTGCAGAAGGAGGATCGCAAGTTAAAGACCAGCCTGGGCAACTTAGCAAGACCCTGTTTCAAAATAAAAAACTTAAAAGGGCTGAGGATATAATACCCCTGGGTTCAATCCCCAGTACCACCACACTCCCCAGAAGAAGAGGAAGGAGAGAGCTTGCTTTCCCCTCCCACCATGTCAGGACACAAGAAAGTCATCTATAAAACCAGAAAGAGGGCCCTCCCTGGACACGAGAACTACTGTCACCTTGATCTTGAATTTCCCAGCCTCCAGAATCTTGAGAAATTAATATTTGTGGTGCATGTTATCTTGTTATAAGGTCCCAAACAAAGACAGCTTAACTTTTTAAAGCTTTTTGCCCTGACCTTTGCCTCCAAAACAGAATTGAATCAAAATTGTAAGAATAAACCTTCTGTCTCTTATTTCCAACCTTAGGTGAAAGGTCCTTCCTCTTTTATTCCTAACAGTGACGTTAGTGTATGGTTTATTTATATTTTGCAGGTGGAGGAGGTCTACTTCTGTAGATGATGCTGTCTTGGGCTCAGACCCCTGCCCAGCCCCTTGAAGCTCACAGCTGTGGGAGGTCTTGGCACCACAGACTCAGCCAAGTCCTCCTTTAGGACTTGCCTTTAACCAGAGTCACTTCGCTCCAGTCCACACCTTTATGGGGCAACACACACCCTGTGATTAGTTCATGGGGTGTTTAGAGACCCAGCCCTCTCACTACCATGTGGGACAACTCTGCACGGTCACCCCAACCCGAGTCCCCCTCAGGTTCAACGGAGGCCTTTGCGGAGACTGCACAGTACATCAGTTTCTGTTTCCTTACTTCTGTTATCTTCATCCCCTACAGATGTTGCAAGCCTTTTCCAAGAAATTTTGTTTGTATGACCTTTGGTACAGGGAGTGGTTCAAGACAGCAAATGATTAAAGGGAATTGTGGAGCTGAATCACCTGGGGTGGGATTCCAGTGGGATGGAGCCCTCTGTATCTGCAGGTTCTGCATCTGTGCATCCTACCAACTGCAGATCGAAGATATTCAGAAAAAAAGATCGCATCCGTATTAAACATGGACACACTCTTTTTCTTGTCATTATTCCCTAAACAATAGAACAATCATTTACATAGTGTTTACAGTACTTTAGGTATGTAGATGATCTAGAGATAAATTAAAGAATGCGGGAGGATTACAGAGTTTATATGCAAATGCTATGCCATTTTACGTAAGGGGCTTGGACATGGAAGACTTTGGTATCCTCATGGAATCCTGGAAAAAATCCCCCAAGAGAGAACTTTACACAGTTAAATCTGCTTCCTGGAAAATTGGTCTGCTGAAATAGCTATTACTGGTTTTCTGAGACCTTTTATTATTGACAGATGGTTAAATTGATCAAATGGTTTTTCTATAACTGAAGATAATCACATTATCTTATTGCTTTTTTTTTCTTACTGTGGTGAATTGCATACATGGATTCTTTTTCCATTGGAATTTTTCCTTATTTGTCCCATCTTTATTGAAGAAAAATTGGAATGCAGTAAACTGAATGTATTTAAACTGTATCAATGTTACATGTTCATTCCTATGAAAAGATCACAAAAATCAGTGTAACAAATGTTTCTATAACCCTCAAATTTTCCTTGTTCTTGATGTAATCCACTTTTCCTTCATTCCGTATCCCTAGGGATAACTGTATCCCTAGGAAGAACTGCTTTCTTTCAAACTATCAATTAGCTTTCATTTTCTAGAATTGTATATAAATGAATTGTACAGTGCCTATGTGTGTGTGCATGCATGTGTATGTATTTACATTTTCTTGACTGGTTTCTTCCACTTAGTATAATGATTTTTGAGACTCATTCATATTGCTGCTTATTTAAAAAATTTTTTTTTTTTTTTACTTTTTATTGATGGTATTATTCCATTACACAGACTTACCACAATCTGTTTATTAATTCATTTGTGGGTTGACACTTGGGTTGCTTCTAGTTGTGGGTTATTACTAATAAAATTACAGTGAACATTTGCATATATGTCTTCATGTGGACATAATGTGCTTTCATTTCTCACGAGGTGCAGTGGAATAGATATGAGGATATGAACAGGTGTCAGTTAAGAATGTTCATGAAATAGCCAAACTGTTTACAAAGATAGGGTGCCTTTCCCCGTGACAGTTTCAGCTGCCTCAGCTTCACCCACAGGTCCTATGGTCAGTCTTTGATTTTAAACACTGTACATTTTGACTTTCACATCATTGGAGAGCCCCTACTGACTAATGATATTCATCATCCTTGGATCTACTGACTGTTGGCATATCCTTCTGTAAAGTGTTCAGCTGTTTTGCCCATTTTCTTATGTTGTCTTCAACATAAATAATGAATAAATGTTATTTCTTTGACATATGCACAGTGAATATTTTCTCCAATATTCTGTGAATGTCCTTTTAGTTTTCCTAATGGTATCCTTTAAAAAGGAAAAAAAAAAAGTTTTTCATTTTGGTGAAGTAAAAATTACATTTTTTTCTTTTATTTTTATATTCTAAGAATCCCTTGTCTAACCAAAGTTTTAAATTGTTTTATTCTGTTTTCTTTCAGAAGTTAAATAATTTCAGGCTTTACATGTTTGTGATCCATGTCAAAGCAATTTTTGTAGATGGTGTGATGTAGATGTTTTATCTCTGAGGGCATTCATTGAATCTGTCACTGGTAATTGAAAATGCTTTCCTTAATGAATTGCCCTGGTACCTTTGTCAAAGAACAATTGACCATACATGCCTGGATCAATTTAAGGGCTTTGTTTTTCCATTGATGTCTAGATTTTTCTGAAACTGAGTAGTCTTTATGACTATATTTGTATTTCATCTTGATTTGTTCTTTTTTTTGACATTATTTTCTCTTGGTCCTGGTATTTCCATACAAATTTGAAGGATCAGTGTGTTGATCTCTAAAAAAAAAAAAAACAAAAGGAAAGAAAGAAAGAAAAAAGAAACAAGAAAGAAAGTCTAGTAGTGTTTGGATTGCAATTGTATTGAATCTGTAAGCCAATTAGAGAAAGCTGAAAAAATGAGGAGTTTTAAATCCATGAACATATTTCTCTCCATTTTTAGATCTTCAGAGTCATATTACACTATTGTGTGGCTTTCAGTGTAATGGTTTTAGATGTCTTTTATTGGAATTATTCCTAGATATTTTTTGTTTGGAATTTTTAAAATTTTTCTATTCTCCATTTGTTTGATTTTTACATACTAACCTTTGATTCTGCAACCTTCACAAATCTAAGTGTTAGTTTTAGTAATTATGTTGTAGATTTCCTGGAAGTTTTTATACCGGCAGTTCATTGACATCTGCAAATAAGGACTGTTTCATTATTCCTTTTTGATCTTTATATCTTTATTTTTTGTGTCATATTATATCAAACCCTCCAACATAATGGTAATAGAAGCTATTAAAATAGCTATCCTTATCTTGTTCCCAATCTCAAGGGGAAATAGTCATTATGTATGATGTGATTATAATTTAGTTTGTAGTCCTTTGGTCAGTTGAGAAAGTACCTTTCATTCCTAGTTTGTGGGTTTTTTTTTTTTAATAAAAAATGAATATTGAATTCTGTAAAGTGTTTATCTATTTGCTGACGTGATTATGTGGTTTTCTCCCATATTCTGTTAATATAATGAACTATACTCAACAAATTTTCAATCGCTGTTTAAATCCCAACTTTCTATTCTGTGATTGAAGGAATTTGATTTTCTAATTTTTCGTATAGATTGTTCCTCCATATTATGAGTCACATGCTAGTTTGTACTCAAGAAAAGTTTTCGGGTAATAGCCTAGTAAATATTGATATTAGGATATGCTGGACTCATAAAATCATTTGGAAAGTGATCCCTTCTCTATTTTCTAAAAACATTTGTGTAAGATTTATTTTACTCTTTCTTGATTAATATATTCCACTAGTGAAATCATCTGCACTCAGACTTTGCTTATTGACAAGGTTTATAATAGGGTTTATTAAAGTATATTTTTCCATACCTCATGGAGCATATTTATAACAGCTGCTTAACATTTCTATTTCATAGTTCAGCATTAAAGTTATCTCATAGTTAACCTCCACTGGTCATCTCTGTTCTGGAATTTGGTCACTGTCTTAGTTGACTAATATGGTGTGACTTAAATGAACTGTTTCTCACAGTTCTGGAGGTTGGGACCCCTAAGATCAAGGAGCCAGTCAATTCAGTTTCTAGCGAGGGCTCTTCTGGCTTGCAAATGGCCACTTGCCTTGTCTTAGTGTATGCATGGGGTGGGGGTTGGGGGGTCCTCTTTCTTTTCTTATAAAGCCACTGTTACCATCATGATGGCCCTGCCCTCATGATCTCATCTAACCGAATTCCCTCCTGAAGGCCCATCTAAATACCGCCACATTAGGTGTTGCATCTTGGGTGTGCAAGCATCCAGTCGTAGCAGTCACACTTACCTGTTTGGATGGTGGTTTTTAAGATAGAGTGACTTGGATTGTATCTTGACCATTGTGAACGCTCAGCTGTGCGGACTCTGAGTCCTGTGACCATTCTTTGAAGAAAGTTTTGTTTTTTTTTTTTTAATTTTGACAAGCAATCAACACAGGCTCAGGCAAGTTGGACAATTTAATTTTATTATTAATAATGTTCTATTATTTAAAAGTGTTTGGGTAAGATTCATTTTGTCCCATAACTATTTGAAAGATGTTATTAGTGAAGCCTTCTGGGTATGGAGTTTATTTCATGAGAGGTATTTAATTATGGATTCAGTACAATAGTAGGAAATACTGTTTCTCTTGAATAAAAAAAGTATCTATATATTAGAGTTATCTGTTTTCTTGATTGTTGATCATTGACCTAAATTTAAAAAATATTTTTTACACAGAAGTTTCCTAATGCCACAAACCAATGGAACTGCATTACCATCTGAGAAAATTAACAATAATTCCAAAATATCCATTTAATATTCAAATGTAGTGATTGCCCCCAACTATAAAGTTAGGATCCAACCAAGATTCGTGCTTTGTATTTACTAGTTACATATCTTTCGATTTTTTTTTTTCTTTTTTTGTTAGTCTTTTTAAATGCAGACTACATATCCTGTTTTCTTTTTTCATGGCACTTAATTTATGAAGAAAAAAAAGCCAGTTGCTTTGTGGAACCACCCGTATTTGAGATTCATAAGCTTTCTTTCCTTTGTTATTTAACATCCTGTAACTCAAAGATGAGTCCACTGACTTGGTGAGAACCAACTTAAACAGTGAGCAAGAGTGACCAAGAGTGGTGGGTCCTACATTGTCCTCATGTCAGAAGGAGGAGCCTGATTGCTTCCAAGAGTCATTATCAGACCTCTAATGTAAAGGTGTGCTTTACTCACCAGGCTGATGTTTTAGCAAAGTGTAAACCGTGCTGCCCAATATACTTGAAAGTATTTTGATTCACCAATAGTTGCAAAATGGTAATACTATCACTATTAAATTTATCAACTGCCTTGTTCAGAGAAGTATCCCTTCACTGAGTGGAGATTAACTGTTTCTGCTTGCAAAATGAAGGATTGAAGTTTAATCATTTTTCTCTCACTCCCAGTTTCTAGGATGGGCACAGATGTAGTAAATTGCCTGCAATGGTGGTCTCTGGAAGGTTTTCCTCCCCTTTTCCTTTCTGTTCCTTTAAAAACATAATTTTGGACACATGCATTTTTATTTATTCAGACATTTAGAATTACTATTATCTTGTTGAAAACCAAATTGCCCCAAATTTGACCAGTGGGAACCCCAGTAAGCTGACTTCTGTGGCCTTCTGCTGTCACCCCAGTAGTCTGTGACCACTTTCTTCCCCTTGACACGTTCAGAAATGGCAAGCTCCATTGCTTTCTCTTTTCCAAGCTGTATTCCATGCCTCTGAAGAGCCTTCATTTTCCAGAGCAAAGAAAGGTATTTAGACACTTGGAACTGAGATCTGGGCAGGCTCACTACTAAGATGTCATTGCTTTAGGTCCTTTCTGATGAGAAATTTAGGTACAGTTGGCTCTATGTATTGGTGGGTTTTATATCCATGGAGTCAACCAGTCTCAGACAAAAAATATTTTTTTGTACAATAAAATTCTATTTGTACCGAACACTCACATATATTTCCCTTTTTGTTATTCTCTTAACAATACAGTATGACATATATACATGGTATTTGATATTAGGAGTACCTAGAGAGGATTTAAAGTAGATGGGAGGCTGGGTGTGGTGGCATATGCCTGTAAACCCAGCGATTTGGGAGGATGAGGCAGAAAGATTTCCAGTTCAAGGCCAGCCTCAGCAATTTAGCAAGGCCTGAGGAACTTAGTGAGGCCATGTCTCAAAATAAAAAAAAATAAATAGAACCAGGGCTGTCACTCAGTGATTAAGTGTCCCTAGTTCAATCCTTGGTACCAAAATAAATGAATAAATAAATAAATAAAGTATACGAAAGAATAAACATAGGTTATATGCAAATGCTACCCCATTATACTTAAGAAATTTGAACATCCAAAGATTTTGTTATCTGTGAGGAGTCATGGACCCAATACCCCACAGGTAGGAAGGAATGACCGCATATATATATATTTTTTTGATTCATTCTGTTATTTTTTCCCTTCCCCCCCACCCCTCCCTCCCGGCTTTTCCCTCTATACAGTCCTTCCTTCCTCCATTCTTACCACCCTCCTTATCCCTAACCCTAAACATAACCCTAACCCTAACGCTAACCCCTCCTACCCCCCACCTTATATGTCCTCATCCGCTTATCAGCGAGATCATTCGTCCTTTAGTTTTTTGAGATTGGCTTATCTCACTTAGCATGATATCCTCCAATTACATCCATTTGCCAGCAAATGCCATAATTTTATCATTCTTCGTGGTGGAGTAATATTCCATTGTATATATATGCCACAGTTTCTTTATCCATTCATCAACTGAAGGGCATCTAGGTTGGTTCCACAATCTGGCTATAGTGAATTGAGCAGCTATGAACATTGATGTGGCTGTATCTCTGTAGTATGCTGATTTTAAGTCCTTTGGGTATAGGCCAAGGAGTGGGATAGCTGGGTCAAATGGTGGTTCCATTCCAAGCTTTCTGAGGAATCTCCATACTGCTTTCCAGAGTGGCTGCACTAGTTTGCAACCCCACCAGCAATGTATGAGTGTACCTTTTTCCCCATATCCTCGCCAACACCTATTGTTGCTTATGTTCTTGATAATCGCCATTCTAATTGGGGTGAGATGGAATCTTAGGGTAGTTTTGATTTGCATTTCTCTTATTACTAGAGATGTTGAACATTTTTTCATATGTCTGTTGATTGCTTGTAGATCTTCTTCTGTGAAGTGTCTGTTCATTTCCTTAGCCCATTTGTTGATTGGATTATTTGTATTCTTGGTGTAGAGTTTTTTGAGTTCTTTATAGATTCTGGAAATTAGCGCTCTATCTGAAGTATGAGTGGCAAAGATATTCTCCCACTCTGTAGGCTCTCTCTTCACATTACTGATAGTTTCCTTTGCTGAGAGAAAGCTTTCTAGTTTGAATCTATCCCAGTTGTTGATTCTTGCTTTTATTTCTTGTGCTATGGGAGCCTTGTTAAGGAACTCTGATCCTAAGCCTACAAGTTGAAGGTTTGGACCTACTTTTTCTTCTATAAGATGCAGTGTCTCTGGTCTGATTCCGAGGTCCTTGATCCATTTTGAGTTGAGTTTTGTGCAGGGTGAGAGATAGGGGTTTAATTTCATTCTGCTGCATATGGTTTTCCAGTTTTCCCGGCACCATTTGTTGCAGAGGCTATCTTTTCTCCATTGCATATTTTTGGCCCCTTTGTCTAGTATGAAAAATTGTATTTATTTGGGTTTGTGTCCGTGTCCTCTATTCTGTACCATTGATCTACCTGTCTATTTTGGTACCAATACCATGCCGTTTTTGTTACTATTGCTTTGTAATAGAGTTGAAGATCTGGTATTGCGATACCCCCTGCTTCGCTCTTTCTACTGAGGATTGTTTTAGCTATTCTGGGTTTCTTATTCTTCCAGATGAATTTCATAATTGCTTGTTCTATTTCTGTAAGGTACATCATTGGGATTTTAATTGGAATTGCATTGAATCTATATAGCACTTTTGGTAGTATGGCCATTTTGACAATATTAATTCTTCCTATCCAAGAACATGGAAGATGTTTCCATCTTCTAAGATGTTCTTTAATTTCTTTCTTTAGTATTCTGTAGTTCTCACTGTAGACGTCTTTCACCTCTTTTGTGAGATTGATTCCCAAGTATTTTATTTTATTTTTTTGATGCTATTGTGAGTGGGGTAGTTTTCCTAATTTCTCTTTCTGAAGATTCATCACTTACATATAAGAATGCATTGGATTTATGAGCATTGATCTTGTACCCTGCTACTTTACTGAATTCACTTATGAGTTCTAAGAGTTTTCTGGTGGAATTTCCAGGTTCCTCTAAATATATAATCATGTCATCAGCGAACAGGGATAGTTTGAGTTCGTCTTTTCCAATTCATATCCCTTTAATTTCTTTGGTTTGTCTAATTGCTCTGGCTAGAGTCTCAAGAACAATGCTGAATAGAAGTGGTGAAAGAGGGCATCCCTGCCTTGTTCCAGTTTTTAGGGGGAATGCTTTCAGTTTTTCACCATTTAGAATGATATTGGCCATGGGCTTAGCATAGATGGCCTTCACAATGTTAAGAAATGTTCCCACTACCCCAATTTTTTCTAGTGTTTTGAGCACGAAGGGATGTTGTATTTTATCGAATGCTTTTTCTGCATCTATTGAAATAATCATGTGATTCTTAACTTATAGTCTGTTGATATGGTGAATGACATTTATTGATTTCCGGATGTTGAACCAACCTTGCATCCCTGGGATAAAACCCACTTGATCGTGGTGCACTATCTTTTTAATATATTTTTGTATGTGATTTGCTAAAATTTTGTTGAGAATTTTTGCGTCGATGTTCATTAAGGATATTGGTCTGAAATTTTCTTTCCTCGATGTGTCTCTGTCTGGTTTAGGTATCAGGGTGATATTGGCTTCATAGAATGAGTTTGGGAGGGTTCTCTCCTCTTCTATTTTATGGGATACTTTGAGAAGTATTGGAATGAGCTCTTCTTTAAAGGTTTTGTAGAACTCGGCTGAGAACCCATCTGGTCCTGGACTTTTCTTTGTTGGTAGGCTTTTGATGACCTCTTCTATTTCATTGCTTGAAATTGATTTATTTAAGTTGTGTATGTCCTCCTCGTTCAGTTTCGGTAATTCATATGTCTCTAGAAACTTGTTGATGTCTTCGAGGTTTTCTGTTTTGTTGGAGTATAGATTTTCAAAATAGCTTCTAATTATGTTTTGTATTTCACTCATGTCTGTTGTGATATTTCCTTGTTCATTCCGAATTTTAGTGATTTGGGTTTTCTCTCTCCTTCTCTTTGTTAGTGTGGCTAAGGGTTTATCAATTTTGATTATTTTTTCAAAGAACCAACTCTTGATTTTGTTAATTTTTCCGATTGTTTCTTTAGTTTCAATTTTGTTGATTTTGGCTCTGAATTTAACTATTTTCTGTCTTCTACTACTTTTGATGTTGGTGTGCTCTTCTTTTTCTAGGGCTTTGAGCTGTAATGTTATGTCGTTTATTTGTTGATTTCTACTTCTTTTGTTGAATGGGCCCCATGAAATAAATCTTCCTCTAAGTACTGCTTTCATAGAGACCCAGAGATTTTGATATGATGTGTCTTTGTTCTCATTTACTTATAAGAATTTTTAAATTTCCCTCCTGATGTCTTCTGTTATCCATTCATCGTATAATAGTGTATTATTTAATCTCCAGGTATTGGAGAAGTTTCTGTTTTTTATTTTGTCATTTATTTCTAATTTCAGTCCATTATGATCTGATAGAGTACAAGGTAGTATCTCTATCTTCTTGTATTTGCTAACAGTAGCTTCGTGGCATAAAACATGGTCTATTTTAGAGAAGGATCCATGTGCTGCTGAGAAGAAAGTGTATTTGCTCTTGGTTGGATGGTATATTCTATATAAGTCAGTTAAGTCTAAATTGTTGATTGTGTTATTGAGATCTATGGTTTCTTTATTCAATTTTTGTTTGGACAATCTATCCAGCGGTGAGAGACGTGTGTTAAAATCACCTAGTATTATTGTATTGTGGTCTATTTGATTTCTGGAATTGACAAGGATTTGTTTGATGTACATGGATGAGCCAATATTCGGGGCATAGATATTTATGATTGTTATGTCTTGCTGATTTATGCTTCCCTTAAGCAGTATGTAATGTCCTTCTTTATCCCTTCTGACTAGTTTTGCCTTGAAGTCCACATTATCTGAAATGCAGATGGATACTCCAGCTTTTTTGCTGTGTCCGTGTGCATGGTATGTTTTTTCCCATCCTTTCACCTTTAGTCTATGGGTATCTCTTTCTATGAGATGAGTCTCTTGCAGGCAGCATATTGTTGGATTTTTCTTTTTAATCCAATCTGCCAGTCTACGTCTTTTGATTGATGAGTTCAGGCCATTAACATTCACGGTTATTATTGTGATAAGATTTGTATTCCTAGTCATTGGACTTATTTTTGTTTTTTGACATGATTTGGTTTCTCCTTTATTTGGCTATTCCTTTAGGATAGTTCCTCCCGTTGCTGATTTACATCGTTGTTTTTCATCTCTTCTTCATGGAATATTTTGTTGAGAATGTTCTGTAATGCTGGCTTTCTTTTTGTAATTTCCTTTAGCTTTTGTTTATCATGGAAGGATCTTATCTCATCGTCAAATCTGAAAGTAAGTTTTGCTGGGTATAAAATTCTTGGTTGGCATCCATTTTCTTTCAGGGCTTGGTATAGCCTGAAGCCTGTAGCCTGAAGTCTTGTTCCAGGCCCTTCTAGCTTTTAGGGTCTGGATTGAAAAATCTGCTGATATTCTTATTGGTTTCCCCCTGAATGTAATCTGATTCTTTTCTCTCACAGCCTTTAAAATTCTGTCTTTATTTTGTATGTTAGGTATTTTCATTATAATGTGCCTTGGTGTAGGTCTGTTGTAATTTTTTTTATTTGGAGTCCTATAAGCCTCTTGTACTTGGTTTTCCATTTCATTCTTCAGATTTGGAAAATTTTCTGATATTATTTAATTGAATAGATTGTTCATTCCTTTGGTTTATTTCTCTAAGCCTTCCTCAATCCCAATAATTCTTAAATTTGGCCTCTTCATGATGTCCCATAATTCTTGTAGATTCTGTTCATGATTTCTTACCATCTTTTCTGTTTGGTCAACCTTGTTTTCAGATTAAATATTTTGTCTTCAGTATCTGAGGTTCTGTCTTCCAGGTGATCTATCCTATTGCTTATGCTTTCTATGGAGTTTTTAACTTGGTTTACTGTTTCCTTCATTTCAAGGATTTCTGTTTTTTTTTTTTTTTTCAGTATCTCTAACTCTTTATTGAAATGCTCTTTTGCTTCTCTTATTTGCTCTTTTAACTGTTGATTGGTGCGTTCATTTAATGCCTGCATTTGTTCTTTCATCTCTTCGTTTGCTTCTCTGATTGTTTTAATTGTGTACATTCTGAACTCCCTTTCTGACATTTCTTCTGCTGTGCTGTCATTGGGTTTTATTGATATAGTATCTAGGTTTGTTTCGGACATTTTCTTCCCTTGTTTTCTCATATTGGTCAGATGTCAGTGGGACTCTGTGATATTGTAGATTTCCTCTATTGTCTTATAGTGTCCCTGTAGATTTCCAGTGTATCACCTACCAGCCTTCAGTAGCCTGAAGTCTTGGATTAACTTGATATTGTAGTGCTTCCGAAGAACGCTGCCCCTAGCCCACTAGTGATTCCAGGGAGAGAGATCTGGAGAGGTCTCTTGCTGCCCAGCCCTGGTCCCAGAGGCTGCTTGCAGGTCGGAAGTCTCCACTGGCTTGGGGACTTGTGGCTGGCTCTGTGTAGACAGGGTCTCACTGGACGGTCTGCCCCGAGAAGGTAGCCTAGAGAGGCGCTTCCCGCCGGAGGGTCTGGGCTGCTTGGGGAAGTCCCTGGTGCCCTGTACTGGTCTCTGAAGCAACCTGCGGGTGGGCCAGAGCTGGCAGCGGGGTGGGCCGGGGTGGGCCGGAGCTGGCCGCGCTGCTTCTGTGCAGAAAGGCTCTCACTGGGGGGCCTGCTCTGCGAGGCTGGAGAATCTGTCCCTGTGGGAGGAGCCCACTGCCAGAGTGCACAGAGCTGCCTGGGGGAGACTCTATCTGCCCTGTCCTACTCTAGTAAGCTGCTCAAATCTGGGCCTGCCGCCCAGCTGAGCTTCACTGGGTGGGGGAGATTCACCCTGTGGTTCTATTTTAGTCTGAGTCTCTCAATGCCTCCCCTTCTTGAATCCTGGGTTCTGGAGCGACTGGAAATGCAGTCACCCTCTATTCCGCCATCTTGGATCGCCAACTGTATATATTGAATTTATATTGCTATATCCAACTCAAATGTGACATGACATGGAATGAGGTTGTATTTTTACTCTGTGACACTTTAAGTCTTGGTTCCTAATACCTTTAATATATTAACTTATTTCCTTTATCTTATAATAAAGGTAAAGTGCTTACAAATTAAAATACTAATATAACTACTAATGCTAATGACTACTAGTATTACTACTAAAACTACTTATTTTTTTATCTTATAATACAAATAAAATGCTTACTAATTATAATATTGATATTACTACTAAAACTAAGTGGTGAGTCCAATTTAGTTATAACTCTCATTCCCCCCCCCCTTTTTTTTTCCTACTAGGGACAGAACCCAGGGTGTCCTATGTACTAGGCAAATACTCTGCCCACTGAACTGTATCCCCAGCTCTTGTTTTGTTGTTTTGTTTTTTAATGCTCAATCTGTATCTTGCTAAAGATGTAAAGGTCTGTGTTTGGAAGTCACTTGGAAGACTGTTTTGTGTCCAAAGTTATGTTACTGTGAAATAATAAAAATATATAGATATACTGATATATGCTCTTCATTCCTGACATGTTTCCTAAACCCTTGGAAACAAGGGTGCTGGAAGAATCTTTTTTCTAATATCTGGGCTTTGACCCTGATTCCTGACACACAGCTCCAGGAACCTTTGTAATTTCCTAAGTGATAGGAGGAGGTCACCATAACCTCCAATTTGTAGCCAAGTCCTCTGGAAGAGGTAGCTCACCTGAGGACCCATCCACTGTGATTGGCATCTGAGGTGGAGGCCATCTTGCCGGAGTTCTCCCTGAACCTATGGGGTGTGTGCACAGCTCCAAGAAGTGTCAGAATTGAATTATAGGACACTTCATTAGTATCCACAGAGTAATGGAGAGAATTGCTTTGTGTGGGAAAATTCCCTCACATCTGGAGTCGGGAGTAAAGATTTTGGTCAATATAGAGTATTATAAGAATATAGAGGAAAAGGATTGGTTTTCCCTATGGACAGTCTCCAACTTGACATACGGTTAGATTCATTTGTTGACACTGTTTTCTATTTTAGAGGTCTTTTTCTTCATGGTTCTTTTCTTCAAATTATGATCTGATTTTATTTTTAAAAGATATGTACTTCAAGGTGAAAACAATATAAAAATACATACAGAGGATTTGCTTGCATTCCGCTGCCTCCCACTGTGACTTCACCACCTGCTCCACTAGAGGGCGCCGTTCTTTTATTTGTTTCTAGTTTGCCCTTTTTGTCTTTCTCTTTCAAAATAATTTTCTGTTTGCATCTTACCATGAAATGAAGCACAGTTGTCTTTCAGGGTCCACAGGGAACTGGTTCCAGGAACTCCCATGGATACCAACATGCATGGATGCTCAAGTCTTTATGTAAAAGAGAATAGCTTTTGGATAAAACCTAAGCATATTCCTCAATGTATCTTAAATGATCTCTAGACTACTTGTAACACCAAATAAAATGGAAATGTTACATAAATAGTTGTTATAGTACATTTTTTTAGGAAAAAATTACAGGGAGAAAGAGGGAGAACATGTTTAGTATAGACGCAATGACTGCAGGCCTGATTACATTTTTAATTCACGGTTCATGGAATCCATAGATATGGAAGCCACAAACCTGGAGGGCTGACTGTATATCTATGCCTAAGCAATATAAATTTTAATTTTAATGGATTTTGAACTTCAAAAGAAGAACATCTTACTACTTGCTCTTTTCTCATCTTTTTCACTCAAATTACATTGCTGAGCTCGGTGCACACAGTTCTGTGAAGGAGTCTGCACACTCATTTTCACTGAGGTGAATATACCACAAATCATTTGTCTTTATGTCAAAGGCATCTTGCTGTTTCCAAGGTCTTTTTATATTTTCTATGCACTCCTATCAAGATTCTTTTTCATTTTTCCTTGCACATGCGTGAGACTTTCACCTATTCAAACATGGAATTACCAAGCAGAAAGGAATGTAATGTTCCTCTGCAGTAAAACCTGGAGAAAGAATTCCAGTTTCTGACTCCTTTTAAGGAACTTTAAAGTCACCATTCCCATCCACACAGCAAGAAAGAATCTGAAAAAATCGAGAATCAATAACTCATCTTACATCAAACAGAGAATTGAGGTCACTAAGCAAACCACTGTCCCCAAAATTGGAGAGAACAACCGATACAGAGAATCACAACGTGTTGGAGTAAAAATGTCTGCAGGACTCAGTGACTGAAGACCAAGGGTGGAGAGGCGTAATACCTTTCCTCGCCCCTCACAAGGATCAGAGCAACACCCTGTAACAAAAGACAGAATAAAAAGAGAAAAGCACAAGAGACTTTATTTAATCAAAGTTTTACATGGCATGAGCATCTTCAGGTTGAAGGCCTGAAGACCTAGGGGAAATTGTTCAATTTTATGCTTAGATTCAAAGAAGCATGGGCAGCCATGTAGAAATAAGATTAGGCGTGGTCTAATTGGGAAACTCAGCAAGGCTGTCTGGATACTTCTTGGCTTTCTGTGTGACATTCCTGGTTCCCGGGTGTTGGTCAGGACTCATGGAATGAAGGTCCTGTGACTTGCTGTATGTCAAC
This sequence comes from Sciurus vulgaris, assembly GCF_902686455.1. Lineage (NCBI taxonomy): Eukaryota > Metazoa > Chordata > Mammalia > Rodentia > Sciuridae > Sciurus > Sciurus vulgaris. Next base: position 17,331,881 of record NC_136468.1, on the reverse strand, counting down.
TCTTGTTGTGTATGCAACTCTTACCCAGAAGGGTGGAGGAAGGTGAGAGCAGCATCTCTAGGCTTACTTTGGGGGAGAGAGGTTCTAGTTTCTATGACCTCCTCTCCTGGGAAGAGGAACTCTGCTTTCTGTGACTCACTTCAAGGGGGAACCGGTGGAAAGAGACAGGAGGGCAGGAGGACGTCGGAGACCCCAGTTCTGGGGGTGCTTCTGAGGCCTTCCCACGTTCTGGGATTCACAGTGCCACACTTCAAGGTTCATCTGCTGAAGCTCAGCACTGTCACAGGCTCCATGTGGACAAATTTAAGAGTTAAAACTCCAGAGGCTGCCTGGTCTTAGGGAAGTCCCCACATATTAGTTTTATCTTCAGGAGCTCAGCCAAATTTTCATAGTAAAAACTGGAGAAGGAGTCTCTAATGCTTCTGAAAGAGAAGACGGGAACCCATTTCGAAAGTGATCATTTTGAAATACACCTGGAATGTTCTGTTCTTTTTATTTTTTAATTTCTTTTTATTGTAAACAAATGGGATACATGCTGATTCTCTGTTTGTACATGGAGTAAGGCATACCATTTGTGTAATCATACATTTACATAGGGCAATAGGGTTTGATTCATTCTGTTGTTTTTTCCTTCCCCCACCCCTCCCATCCCTCTTTTCCCTCTACACAGACCCGCCTTCCTCCATTTTTGCCTCCTTCCCACCCCTCATTATGTGTCATCATCCACTTATCAGTGAGATCATTCTTCCTTTGGTTTTTTGAGATTGGTTTATCTCACTTAGCATGATATTCTCCAGCTTCATCCATTTGCCTGCAAATGCCATAATTTTATTCTTCTTAATGGCTAGTAATATTCCATTGTGTAAATATACCACAGTTTCTTTATCCATTCACAAATGAAGGACATCTAGGTTGGTTCCACAATCTGGCTATTGTGAATTGAGCAGCTATGAACATTATCGTGGCTGCATCTTTGTAGTATTCTGCTTTTAAGTCCTTTGGGTATAGGCAGAGGAGTGGGATAGCTGGGTCAAATGGTGGGTCCATTCCAAGTTTTCTGAGGTATCTTGACACTGCTTTCCAGATTGGCTGCACTAACTTGCAACCCCACCAGCAATGTATGAGTATACCTATTTCCCCACATCCTCTCCAACACCTATTGTTGCTTGTATTCTTGATAATCGCCATTCTAATTGGGGTGAGATGAATAGTAGGGTAGTTTTGATTTGCATTTCTCTTATTACTAGAGATGTTGAACATTTTTTCATATGTCTGTTGATTGCTTGTAGATCTTCTTCTGTGAAGTGTCTCTTCATTTCCTTAACCCATTTGTTGATTGGATTATTTGTATTCTTGGTGTAGAGCTTTTTGAGTTCTTTATAGATTCTGGAGATTAGCGCTCTATCTGAAGTATGAGTGGCAAAGATATTGTCCCACTCTGTAGGCTCTCTCTTCACATTGCTGATAGTTTCCTTTGCTGAGAGAAAGCTTTTCAGTTTGAATCTATCCCAGTTATTGATTTTATTTCTTGTGCTATGGGAGTGCAGGTTAAGGAAGTCTGATCCTGGGCCGACATGTTGAAGATTTGGACCTACTTTTTCTTCTATAAGATGCAGCGTCTCTGGTCTGATTCCGAGGTCCTTGATCCACTTTGAGGTGATTTTTGTGCAGGGTGAGAGATAGGGGTTTAGTTTCATTCTGCTGCATATGGATTTCCAGTTTTCCCAGCACCATTTGTTGAAGAGGCTATCTTTCTCCATTGCATATTTTTGGCACCTTTGTCTAGTATGAGAAAATTGTATTTATTTGGGTTTGTGTCCATGTCCTCTATTCTGTATCATTGATCTACCTGTCTATTTTGGTACCATTACCATGCTGTTTTTGTTACTATTGCTTTGTAGTATAGTTGAAGGTCTGGTATTGCGATACCCCCTGTTTCACTCTTCCTGAAGGATTGTTTTAGCTATTCTGGGTTTCTTATTCTTCCAGATGAATTTCATGACTGCTTGCTCTATTTCTGTAAGGTACATCATTGGGATTTTAACTGGAATTGCATTGAATCTGTATAGCACTTTTGGTAGTATGGCCATTTTGACAATATTAATTCTGCCTATCCAAGAACATGGGAGATCTTTCCATCTTCCAAGGTTTTCTTTAATTTCTTTCTTTAGTGTTCTGTCATTGTAGAGGTCTTTCCCCTCTTTTGTTAGATTGGTTCCCAAGTAGTTAATTTTTTTCCAAATCTATTGTGAATGGGGTAGTTTTCCTAACTTCTTTTTCTGAAGATTCATCACTTATGTATAAAAATGCATTGGATTTATGAGCATGGATCTTATATCCTGCTACTTTACTGAATTCACTTATGAGTTCTAAAAGTTTTCTGGTGGAATTTTCTGGTTCCTCTAAATATATAATCATGTCATCAGCAAATAGGGATAGTTTGAGTTCTTCTTTTCCTATTCATATCCCTTTAATTCCCTTGGTCTGTCTAATTGCTCTGGCTAGAGTGTCCAGGACAATGTTGAGTAGAAGTGGTGAAAGAGGGCATCCCTGCCTTGTTCCAGTTTTTAGAGGGAATGCTTTCAGTTTTTCACCATTTAGAATGATATTGGCCATGGGCTTAGCGTACATGGCCTGTACAATGTTAAGGAATGTTACCACTTCCCGATTTTTTCTAGTGTTTTGAGCGTGAAGGGATGCTGTATTTTATCGAATGCTTTTTCTGCATCTATCGAAATAATCATGTGATTCTTAACTTTAAGTCTGTTGATATGATGAATTATGTTTATTGATTTCCAGATGTTGAACCAACCTTGCATCCCTGGGATAAAACCCACTTGATCGTGGTGCACTATCTTTTTAATATATTTTTGTATGCGATTTGCTAAAATTTTGTTGAGAATTTTTGCGTCGATGTTCATTAAGGATATTGATCTGAAATTTTCTTTCCTTGATGAGTCTCTGTCTGGTTTAGGTATCAGGGTGATATTGGCTTCATAGAATGAGTTTGGGAGGGTTCCCTCCTCTTCTATTTCATGGAATACTTTGAGAAATATTGGAATGAGCTCTTCTTTAAAGGTTTTGTAGAACTCGGCTGAGAACCCATCTGGTCCTGGACTTTTCTTTGTTGGTAGGCTTTTGATGACTTCTTCTATTTCATTAGTTGAAATTGATTTATTTAAGTTGTGCATGTCCTCCTCATTCAGTATAGGTAATTCATATGTCTCTAGAAACCTGTTGAAGTCTTCAAGATTTTTTGATTTTTTGGTGTATAGATTTTCAAAATAGCTTCTAATTATGTTTTGTATTTCAATCATGTCTGTTGTGATATTTCCTTGTTCATTCTGAATTTTAGTAATTTGAGTTTTCTCTCTTCTTCTCTTTGTTAGTGTGGCTAAGGGTTTATCAATTTTGTTTATTTTCTCAAAGAACCAACTATGTATTTTGTTAATTTTTTCTATTGTTTCTTTTGTTTCAATTTCATTGATTTCAGCTCTGATTTTAACTATTTCCTGTCTTCTACTACTTTTGGTGTTGATCTATTCTTCTTTTTCTAGGGTTTAAGCTGTAGTGTTAAGCCATTTATTTGTTGATTTTTACTTCTTTTATTGAATGCGCCCCATGAAATAAATCTTCCTGTAAGTATTGCTTTCATAGTGTCCCGGAGGTTTTGATATGATGTGTCTTTGTTCTCGTTTACTTCTAAGAATTTTTATATTTCCTTCCTGATGTCTTCTGTTATCCATTCATCATATAATAGTGTATTATTTAATCTCCAGGTGTTGGAGTAGTTTCTATTTTTAAACTGTCATTTATTTCTAATTTCAATCCATTATGATCTGTATTTGCTAACATTAGCTTTATGGCATAAAATATGGTCTATTTTAGAGAAGGATCCATGTGCTGCTGCGAAGAAGGTATATTTGCTCTTTGTTGGATGGTATATTCTATATATGTCTGTTAAGTCTAAATTATTGATTGTGTTATTGAGATTTATGGTTTCTTCACTCAGTTTTTGTTTGGAAGTTCTGTCCAGTGGTGAGAGAGGTGTGTTAAAATCACCTAGTATTATTGTGTTGTGGTCTATTTGATTTCTGGAATTGAGAAGGATTTGTTTGACATACATGTATGAGCCAATGTTTCGGGCATAGATATTTATGATTGTTATGTCTTGCTGATTTATGCTTTCCTTAAGCAGTATGTAATGTCCTTCTTTATCCCTTCTGACTAGTTTTGGCTTGAAGTCCACATTATCTGAAATGAGGGTGGATACTCCAGCTTTTTTGCTGTTTCCATGTGCATGGTATGTTTTTTTCCCATCCTTTCACCTTTAGTCTGTGGGTATCTCTTTCTATGAGATGAGTCTCTTGCGGGCAGCATATTGTTGAATTTTTCTTTTTAATCCAATCTGCCAGTCTATGTCTTTTGATTGATGAGTTCAGGCCATTAACATTCAGGGTTATTATTGAGATATGATTTCTATTTCCAGTCATTTGACTCATTTTTGTTTTTTGACACAACTTGGTTTCTCCTTTATTTGGCTATTCCTTTAGGCTAGTTCCTCCCTTTGCTGATTTGCATCATTGTTTTTTATCTCTTCCTCATGTAAAATTCTGTTGAGAATGTTCTGTAATGCTGGATTTCTTTTTGTAAATTCGTTTAGTTTTTGTTTATCATGGAAGGATTTTATATCATCATCAAACCTGAAGGTAAGTTTTGCTGGATATAAGATTCTTGGTTGGCATCCATTTTCTTTCAGGGCTTGGTATATGTTGTTCCAGGCCCTTCTAGCTTTTAGGGTCTGGATTGAAAAATCTGCTGATATCCTTATTGGTTTTCCCCTGAATGTAATTTGACTCTTTTCTCTCACAGCCTTTAAAATTCTGTCTTTATTTTGTATGTTAGGTATTTTCATAATAATGTGACTTGGTGTGGGTCTGTTGTAATTTTGTGTATTTGGAATTCTATAAGCCTCTTGTACTTGATTTTCCATTTCATTCTTCAGATTTGGGAAATTTTCTGGTATTATTTCATTGAATAGATTGTTCATTCCTTTGGTTTGTTTCTCTGTGCCTTCCTCAATTCCAATAATTTCAAATTTGGCCTTTTCATGATATCCATCATTCTTGTAGATTCTGTTCATATTTCTTACCATCTTCTCTGTTTGTTCAACTTTGTTTTCAAGATTAAACATTTTTTCTTCAATGTCTGAGGTTCTGTCTTCCAGGTGTTCTATCCTATTGGTTATGCTTTCTATGGAGTTTTTAATTTGGCTTATTGTTTCCCTCATTTCAAGGATTTACATTTGTTTTTCAGTATCTCTAACTCTTTATTGAAATGATCTCTTGCTTCCCGTATTTGCTCTTTTAACTGTTGATTGGTGTGATCATTTAACGCCTGCATTTGCTCTTTCATCTCATTCGTCAATACCTGCATTTGATCTTTCATCTCCTCATTTGCTTCTCTGATTATTTTGATTATGTACATTCTGAACTCCCTTTCTGACATTTCTTCTGCTGTGCTGTCATTGGGTTTTATTGATATAGCATCTAGATTTGTTTGGTACATTTTCTTCCCTTGTTTTCTCATATTGGTCAGATATCAGTGGGACTCCAAGATATTGGAGATTTCCTCTATTGGCTTATAGTGTCCCTGTAGATTTCCAGCATGTCACCTCCTAACCTTCAGTAGCCTGAAGTCTTGGGGGAACTTGATAATGCAGTGCTTCAGAAGAAAGCTGCCCCTGGCTCGCTGCTGGGCGCAGGATTGGGGAATGGGTGTGCTCAGAAAGCCTCTCACTAGGCGGGCCTACTCCAAGAAGCCTGGTGTGGACTGGGCCTGCCACCGGATGGAGCCGGGCTGCTTGGGAAAGCCTCAGGCCCCTCTGCCCTGGTCCGAGAAGCTGCCTGCTGACCAGACCTGGGCTGCCACTGGGGACTGGGTGTGCTCGGAATGCCTCTCACTTGGTGGGTCTGCTCCAAGAAGCTGGCCGTGGAACGGGCCTGCCACTGGATGGAGCCGGGCTGCTGGGGAAAGCCTCTTGCTGCCCTGCCCTGGTCCAAGAAGCTGCCTGTGGACTGGGACTCACCGCTGGGTGCAGGACTCGGGGCTGGGTGTGCTCGGAAAGCCTCTCACTAGCAGGTCTGCTTGGAGAAGCTGGTTGTAGGCTGGGCCTGCCGCTGGATGGAGCCAGGCTGCTTGGGAAAGTTTCAGGCCCCCCTGCCCTGGTCAAGAAGCTGCCCACTGTCCCAGCCTGCTGCCCAGGCCGAGCTTCACCCAGTGGGAGCGACTCACCCAGCATCTCTAAGTTCGTCCAAGTCTCTCAATCCCTCCTGTTCTTGAATCCTGAGTTCTGGAGCAACAGGAGATGCAGTCACCCTCTAGTCCACCATCTTGAAACCCCCTGTTCTGTTCTTAATAATGCCTGATGTCAAACAACACATTTCCCTGGGCATGAATGATAGGCATTATTGGAGCCTAAGCCACCTGAGTGAAGGGCCATATGTAACCACAGCCCTCACTGGCCTTCCATGTGGGGGAAAGGAAACACCTAACTCCAGACCAGACTTTTCTTGATGAAAACTTCCAGAATGCTTTCTGTTGGAGTTCAAAAGATTTTCAGCTTCTTTTCTCAGCATTTTTAGGTGGGGTTGTCTGGAGCATGATGCTCCACTCTCCAGATTATTGGAGTGAGAGACGTAATTCCTCAGGCGGAGTTCATTTCTATGTCACCTAAGTGGGGATGGGACAGACAAGGGTCACAGCCAAGGGACCCATCAAAGACCAATACCAGGGCTGGGGTTGAGGCTCAGTGGTAGAGCGCTTGCCTAGAATACATGAGGCCCTGGGTTCGATCCTCAGCACCACATAAAAAAATAAAGATCCATCAACAACTAAAAATAAATATTAAAAAAAGACTGATACCTAGTATAGGGCTAAAGACACCTTCCCTTTCCTCCACATCTTACCACCCATCAACAAGCCTCTTGTATAATAACAGAAAGGCACTAAAATGACTTCACATCTCAGACCTTACTTAAGAATAAAAAGGTAGGGGCCTCAAAGGCAATAAGAAAGACAGAAACAAGGGACACCAGAGGAATTTTGGCCTCAGACACCTACAGATTCAGTGGACAGTAAATACAGTCCAACCCCATCCAGATAAACAGAAAACTTCACACTAACATTATATTTACCTCAGTTCCTTTAGTCCACATATCATTCCTGGTTTTCAAGAAAAACATTACAAAGCAAACTAAAAACAAAAAACAAAACAACAACAACAAAACCAAAAAAAACACTTTGAAGAAACAGAGTAAACACCAGGCTTAGACATGACAGATTCTGGAATGATAAAACCAGAAATTTAGAACACCTATGATTCTAATGCTGTTATGGTTTGAATCTGGAATGTCCACCAAAGTCTCACGTGTTCAGACACGGGCCTTTGGGGAAATGGTTGGGTCACAACAGCTCTAACTTCATCAGTAGATTAATCCGTTGGTAGTCGAAGGAACTACTGGAAGGTGGGGCCCACCTGGTAGAAGTCAGTCACTGAAGGCATGCCCTAGAGGGGTTCATCTCCTCTCTGAACCATTCCCCACCTATTTTTTGGCTGCAGTGATCTCAGCAGATTTCCTCCATCATGCCCTTCTGCCCTGATGTTCTGCCTCATCTCAGTCCCAAAACAGTGGGGCTGACCAACCATGGACCGAAACCTCTGAAACCATAAGCCCAAACAAACCTTTCCTCCTCTGGATGTTAGTGTCAGGTATTTTGGTCATGGTGTTAAAAAGCTAACATAGAAATTTATACCTCGAAGTGGGGCCATTCTGTGACAATAACTGACCATGCGGTTCAGAAGTCTTTGGAGCTACTTTGCAAGAGGATTTGGAAAGGTTTAGAGTTGTAGGTTAGAGAAATTTTAGAATGTTGTAAATGAAGCTTAATGGGCAATTCTGGTGGGAGTTCAGAAGACCAGAATGCTGATAGATATGTGGGCAGTAAAAATTGTGCTCATGATGGAAATGAGGACTCTGTTGGGAATTGTATTAAAAGTCTTACATGTTATATCCTGGCAAATAAATTGTCTACATTTTGTACATGTCCCAGAATTTTTTTTTTTTTTGTGAGGCTTAATTTAAAGATAATGGAATAAGTAATCTGGCAGAGGAAATTATAAGGTAGCACAACATTGAGGTAGTAGTGTAGGTACTGTTGGAATGTTTTTGCCATGTTTACTATAAAAATCAGGAGCGAAAGGCAAGGGATAAAGATTTTAAAAACTTGCATTTTGGCCAGAAAGGTACATGTAAAATTGGGACCAAAAAGTGTGGTGGTCACTGAGAGATGAGTGTTATTAAAGAGAAGCCAAGTACTTAGCACTGGGACAATAGGAAAGCTGCCTTGAGGACCTCCCACTTATCACAACCTGAAAGTGTAAAAGTGAAAACTCTTTGAAACACTTTGCTTTGAGAAGAGAGTATCAGAGATCCCCTTCTCATACAAGGGTGTCTAGGAAGTTGGATCCCCAGGATTTGTTTCACTGTGGTCAGTCACGCAGGCCCTCAGAGGCCACTATAACCATGGTCTATGGGGCTTGGCTACTACTTGAGCTTATCCAAGTAAGCTCAAGTAGACTGTGACATCATCCAAGTGCTGCTGGTTGTGTAGGAATGCAAAATGCTGGAGATACAGGGTCAGGGAGACTTCCACCAGGTTTCAAAGGAAGGCCTGAGACTTCAGGCAAAGTGTAGCAGGGTCAGAATCTCTGTGAGCCTTCCCTGTGAAGGAGATGCAAGGAGTTGTAAGAATGAAGCCAAAACTGCAATGGAGATTCCAGGAGTTAAGAAATGCCAAGAACATGGAGCACCTGCTGAGGAAGTTGTAATCAAACAGAGGCAGCCCACAGAGAGGCCATGTGGGCTGCAAGCAGCAACACCACAGGGGTGGGCCCACCCCAACCCTTTGGGGCCACATCTTGACACCATGTGCCCTGGATTCTCAACATGTATATGATTTAATGTTATGCCTTCTTGGTTCCCATTTTGCTTGGGTCCCATTCCTTCTTTCTATGCTGCTATTCCTCTGTTTTGGAATGGGAATGTTTCCTCTGTGCCATTGTATGTTGGAAGCATGTAACTTGCTTTTTGACTTTACAGTGATGCAATACCTAAGAGTTTGCCTGGAGTCTCTTTGTACTTGGACTTTTGAGCAATGCTGGAACTGAGAAAAATATAGCAACCCTTGGAGATGGTTTGAATACTTTTTGTTCTGTGATGTGGGTACAAGTTCTTGGGGGCAGGGGTGAAATATTATAGTTTGTATCTGGAAGGTCTCCAAAAGTCTCATGCATTCGGAGATAAGGCATTTGGGAAGTAATTAGATCATTAGGGTCTGACCTCATCAGTGAATTAATACATTGATAGTTGAATAGATTATTGGCAAGTGGAACCCACTTGCAATAAGTATCTCACTAGGAGTGTGCCTGGAAGGGTTTAATTTCTTTCTGGGCCCTTCTTTTCTCTCTCTGTCTGCATGCTTTAGAGCCTGTAACTTTTTTCTGACCCCTTTTTCCTCTCTCTCTCTCTCTCTCTCTCTCTCTCTCTCTCTCTCTCTCTCTCACTCTCTCTCTCTCTCTCTCTCTTCCTACCCCTATTTCCCAGCTGCAATGAGCTGACCAGTTTTTCTCCACCATGCCCTTCCTTCATGATGTTTTGCCTCATGTCAGGTCCAAAGAAATGAAGCCCACCAACCATGGTCTTTAACCTCTGCGACCATAGCCAAAATAAACTTTTCTTCCTCCAAGTTTTTTTTTGTGTGTGTGTCAGGTATGTTGGTCATAGTGCTGCTGTCCAACACACATACAAGGACTGTAATGGAAAAATTGCAAGAACTAATGGGTAATGTACACACTGTGTTATGTTCAAACCAAGCAAAGAGGTGAAAACCAAAGAAATAATAAAAGGAAATGATAAAAAAAAAACAACACCATAATGGAAAAGAAGAATGCCCGTGATCATTTCATCAATAGACTAGACATGGCCAAAGATAATCAGTGAGCTCTAATATCACTAGTCATCAGGGAAATGCAAATCAAACTAGAATGAGATATCATCCCACACCAGTTAAAGTGGCTATTATCAAGAGGATAAAAAATAACAAATGCTGGCAAAAATGCAAAGAAAAGGGAATTCTCACATAGTATTAGTAGGAATGTAAATCAGTACTATAGAAAATAGGATAGAGGTCACTCAAATAAATAGAAATAAAACTACCACATATTCCAGCAATGACAATGCTAGATCTATATCCAAAGGAATTGAAATCATTATGTAGAAGAGATAGTTACATTTCCATGTTTATCACAGCATTATACACAATAGCCAAAATGTGCAATCAACCTAGGTATCCATTAATGGATGGATGAATAAAGAAAATGTGAATGAATGCAAATATAATATTACTCAGCCATAAAAAGGATGATATTCTGTAATTCGTGGCAAGATGTATGGACATGGAGAACACTGTGCTAAATGAATTGAGCCAGGCACAGAAAGAAAAATACTGCATGTTCTCACTTACACATGAAAACTAAAAAGTTGATATTGTGAAAGCAGAGAATAGAACGATGGTTACTGGAGCCTGGGAAGGGTGTGTGGAGAGGGATTTGGACAGAGGATCGTTAACAGTGCAGGATTACAGTGGATCAGAGGAATAGCTTCTAATGTTCTATAGCATAATAGGATAACTATGGTTGAAAAAAAATATTGATATGATTTAGATATGAGGTGACCCCCCAAAGGCTCATGTGTGAGACAGTTCAAGAATGTTAAGCAGTGACATGATTTCATTGTGATAGCCTTAACCTAATCAGTACATTAATTCGCTTAAATGGGTTAACTAGATGGTAACTACAGTCCGGCAGGGTGTGGCTGGAGGAGAGAGGTCACTGGCAGTGTGCCTTTGGGTTTATATTTTATCCCTGGTGAGTGGAGCTCCTCCTGCTTCCTTGTTGTCAAGTTCTAAACTACTTTCCTCCTTCACACCCTTCCACCATGATCTGCATCACCTCAGGCCCAGAGCCACGGAGGGGGTCATCTATGGACCAAGGCTTCTGAAACTCTGAGCAGCAAATAAATGTTCCTCCTCTGAAATTGTTCTTGTCAGATGTTTGGTGAAAAAGCTGACTAAACAACAACTAAATGAATATTTCAAAATAGAAATAGAGATAAATTTGAAAGTTCCCAACACAAAGATATGATACATAGGAGTGGTGATAGATGTGCTAGTTACCTTGACCTGATCATTACATCTTGTATGCATGTATTGAAATGTCACACTCTGTCCCATAAATATGTACCATTATTGTGCTGATTAGAAGGAAAAAATGTATTTTTTAGAAAAGAATAAGAGATATTGAAGAAATATCATTAGAAAATTCTGAAACTAAAATGTGTAGTGAAAAATAATGGAAGGAGAGAACTGAATATCCAAGAACTCTGGAACAATTACAAAAGGTATAGTACACATGTAATAAAAACACCACAAAAAAGAAAGAAATGAATAGAAAATGAATCAAATTGAAGCAATAATAACAGTTTCCCCAAATCAACGATAGACAATAAATCATAGATCTATAAAACCCAGAGAACACCAAACAGAATAAGTGCTCCCTAAGATCCCTCCAAAACACCCAAAATCAAAACAAAAACAAGCAAAAAGCAATATACCTGATTTTCAAATTTCAAAACATCAAATATGAAATTGTGAAAGAAGCTGGAGGAGTTGGGGGAAAGGAGACTTATTATAGAAAAGCAAGAGCATAAATTACTTTGGGCTTCTCTTCAACAATTTCACTCCATTCTCTTCTTGTTTGGATAATTTCTAAAGTGTTGAAAGAAAAAAAAAACTATCCACCTAAAAAGTCTGTATCCAGCAAAATTATCCTTCAAAAATGAAAAAACAACACAGACTTTCTCAAAGAAATAAAAACCTAAGAAATTTCTCACCAGTACATCTGTTCTGCAAGAAATGTTAAATTCTTCGGAAATAAGATAATAATAATAGCTGTCAGAAAGTTGGATTCATGTGAAGAAAGGAAGAATGTCAGAGGAAAAATTAGAGAAGGTAAAAGAAAATATTTTATTTTTCATATTCTTATCGACAGAAAAAGATCACAGCTCAAAATAATGACAGCAGTGTATTTGGTGATTATAACTCATGGATAAGTGAAATATTCATTTACCTGCATTGTTAAAAGAAAAAGGAGAGGGAAATACTTTTTTCATGCAGTACTTGCTCTATCTATGAAATGGTATATGGAGCTTTTTGAAAGAGGACTTGGATTAATTATAAATACATACTGAAAACTCAAAGCTACCAGTAAAAAAAATAAAAAAATAAAAATAAAAGGGTTTTAAAAAGAAGTATAATTGATATGCTAATAAAAGACAAAAAATGAAATCACATAAAATGCTCAGTTAAAACCACAAAAAAACAGAAAAAAAAGTAGAAAATCAAAAAGGAAACAGAATAGGAACAATAAACAAAAATAATAATAAATGTTATTTATTTACCATCTACAATAATAATCACTACTTTAAATTTGAAGGGATTAAAATATACAAATTAAAAAACAGACTGTGAAATGAATTTAAAAAACTACAATTTTATATTGCCAACAAAAAATCCACTTTAAACAAAGATATGGACAGATTTAAGACTAGAAAAAGAGATATTATGCTAGTACTAATCAAAAGAAAGGCACATGCCTGTAATCTCAGAAATTTAGGAGGCTGAGGCAGGAGGATTGAGAGTCAAAACCAACCTCAGCAACGGCAAGTCACTAAGCAACTCCGTGAGACCCTGTCTCTAAATGAAATACAAAACAGGGCTGGGGATGTGGCTCTGTGGTTGAGTGCCCCAGTACCAAAAAAAAAAAAAGAAAGAAAGAAAGAAAAAGAAAAAGAAAGAAAGAAAGGTTAAGAGAGTATTATTTTAGACAAGCAGGGATTAAAAAGGGTCATTACATGATGGTAAAGTTGTCATTTCTCTACAAAAATTTCTAAGTGTATGCACTTAATAAGATAATAGCTAAATAAGTGAGGCAAAAACTGATAAAATTGAAAAGATAATAGAAAATGCTGTATTATATTTGAAAACTTCAACACCCCTCTATCAGTAATTGACAGATCTTGGTAGAAAATCAATAAGAACATAGTTGAACTAAATAGCACCATCAGTCACCTGGATTTAATTAACAACTATAGACTAGGTCTATAAACACATTTTAATTTAAACATTCACCATGATAGACCACATTCTGGGCCATAAACTGCAACTTAAAAATCTTAAGTGAATAGAAATTATTCAAAGTATGCTCTTGAACCACAATGGAATTAAATTAGAAATTCATGACAGAAAGATAGCTGGGAAATTCCCAAATACTTAATTAAGATTAAACAATATTGTACTAAGTTAACATAGGTCAAAGACATCTCTGAAGAAATTTTAAGATATTTTGAACTAAATGACATGAAATATAACTTTTCAAATTTTGTGGGATCTAGTGAAGGCAGCACTTTAAGAGATATTTATAGCATCAAATGCAAGCGAAAGAAAAAAAGACAGATATAAAATTAATGATCTAAGCTTCCTCTTAGGAAACAAGAAAACAAAGGGCAAATTAAATTCAAAGTAAGTAGAGTAAAATAAAATATAAAAATTAGAGCAGAAATCAATGAAACTGAAAATAGGAAATCAATAAAACCAAATGCTGGTTCGTTAAAGAGATCAATACAGGTGGTAAATCTCTATTCATTTGCATCAGAAAGAGAGAGAGAGAGAGAGAGGACATAAATCACCAATAAGAGAAATGATGAAAGAGGGGCCATTGCTTCTGATTCCATGGGTATTTAAAAAATAGCAAAAGAATATTATGAAGAAACTAGGATCACAAATTTGAAAACCTGATGAACTGGGCCAATTCCATTTAAATATAGTCAGTTGAGCTTTGATAAAGGGGCAAAGGCCAACCAGTGGAGGAAAAACTAGTCACTTCAACAAATGATGCTGGAAAAACTAGTTTTGCAAATGAAAAAATAAAATGAAATAAAGAATCTAAATCACAAGTCAAAATTCCATGGCTGCACAAAAACCTGCATGTGAATATTTTATGACAGTGTATTCATAATTGCCAAGATGTAGGAGATACACTTCAGAACATTGAAATGGACAAAGGATTTTTGGACAAGACTCCAAGAGCAGAGAAAACAAAAGCAAAAGCAAAAATAGCTAGATGGGATCACATCAAACTGAAAGGCTTCAGCACAGCAGAGGAAATGAACATCAGAGTAAAGATACGCTTACGGAATGGGAGAAACGTTTGTGAATTATACATCTACCCAAGTGTTAATATCCAGAATAAATAACTCAAAAAAAGAGAACACGTGACCCAGAGGATATTAACTTTGTGGTTTGCACTTCTGTGCATTTTCTGGGGGATAACAAAACTTTTGTTTGCATAGTAGACAAGAAATGATGTCAGATTTGGCTGTCAATCAAGTGACAGTCAACTCCAGACCCACTCAGGGGAGAAGGGGCAGAACTAGCACAGCAGGATAAGAGTGACCACCACTGTGCAGATGGGCCTTGAACAACTTCACAGCATGGCCCACTCTTGAAGGACATGGAGAATAAGCCCAGTGGCATTTCCCCTATCTCCAGCTCTTCGCCCACTGCCGTGTGTGGGCAGGGAGATGTTTGTGGTAAAGTGGAGATTTTGTCATTTAGAAGCCCAGGCCTAGGCTGGAGGGAGGGCAGGAAGGGAAAACGAGGAGAACACAAAGGGAACTCGCACCTGACTGGCACCTGACCCCCACCTGAATGAATCGGCTGACTCCAGGACAGTGGGCCCCAGGAACTTCCCTACCTTCCCTCCTGTCCCCCCTGAGTGAACCCGCCAAAAATGGCCAGCCAACTCATCCCATGACCTGGCTCTGCTAAACCTTATAAAACCCAGACCCTGGTGGTGGCCCACTAACATTTTCTCCCCAGAAAATGTGCCCCTTCATTGCTTAATAAAAGCATCATTAATCCACCCAGGTCCGTCCCTGTTCTGGTTACTCTTTGTTTTCCGCTTGAGTCTCCTAGCGTGAACTTTCACTTTCAATAAGCCTTTTCTTGGCTTGCCAACATCTTGCATTTCACTCAGTCCTTGGCTCAGGATGCTAAGAACCTGGACCCAGAACCCCCAGGAATCCTCTCTGCCCCTAAGCTGATAGCACCCCCATGTTGACTGCAGCACTCTTCACAATAGCCAAGAAATGGAAATAAGGCGAGTGTCCATGAGCTGATGCACAGATACAGAAAATGTGGTACATGCAGAACTGGAATTCTATTCACATTCTGCCATAAAAATGAATGGCATTCTGTCATTAGCATGAATGGAACAAGAGACCATTGCGTTAAGTAAAATAAGCTGGACACAGAAAGACAAGCGCTGCATATACTCACTCTTATAGAACACAAACAGGTCGGTCTTGTAGATGTTGAGAATAAAACGGGCACCAGGAGCTGGGGAGAGTGGAGCCAGGTGGGAGTCGGGAGGGAAGGAGGGACAAGTTGTTGATGGGTATGGAGCTGCAGTTAGATAAGAGCGAGATGTTCTGACGTGCTGTTACACAGTAGGATGACCACAGACACTAACTGCAAACTGTATGCGTCAAAACCCAGATGAAAGGATTTTCAATATTTCACCACAAGCAAATGGTGTTTGAAAGGATAAAGGTTTTTATCTTGGTTTGAACGTAACACAATGTGTACATGCATAAAAACACCACGTAGTGCTCCATCAACCCATACAACTTTTATGTTTTTATATGTCAGTTAAGCATTTAATCATAAATAAGTGAATGGATTAAGAAACTAGGATATATAATCATAAACCTAAGGGCATATTACTAAAGGAAAGAAGGAAATCTGAAAAGCCTATATTTCTGTATTTCAGAAGTGACCAAATAATAGTGACAGTAAATGGATCAGTGACTGATCAGTGGTGACCAGGAGTTTGAGGAAAGAGAGGGAAGGATGAATGAACATAGCAGGGAAGATTTTAAGAGCAATGCAACTGTTTTGTATGACATTCTACTGGTAAATTTGATACATTTGTCAGGACCCACAGCCTATACAACAGTGGACACTGATGTAAACTGTGGGCTTTAGTAAATAAAAACATACTAATCTTAACTCATCAGTCATAATAAATAAATTGGAAAAACTGTGAGTGAGGGAAGTTAGGAGGGACAGTTAGTGTGGAGAGCAGATGAGCCCCCGTCATCAGCTGATCCTGCAGTGTTGGCAGAGCCAAGCTTGGGAAACATTCTTTGCCAAAGGCGAGCCTGTTATCAGTCTTGACTCTGGGGGCTCTGATGCTCCCAATTATCAGCCATCCCAGGACAATGGGTGTCCTGGGACAAGAGGATAATGACAGAATGTTCTTAGCACTGTAACAGTAGTATAGTTGCTGCAAAATGTTTCTGGCTCTGTAAATTTGTAATGCACAAAGAAGCCTCTGACGGCTTACAAGCCTTGAACAGCTTACAGTACCCTTATAGTTCAACTTCCTGATTATGAGACCCTTTGTAATAAACTTGCACAGCTAGTTCTGGGTCACTGCTGCTCCATCAGAGTGCAGCTTTCCCACCTGGCCCCAGCTTTTAGTGACATTATCTCTGTGTCTTCTTTATCTCTGTGTTTTCCTTTATCTCCCATCGCCCCTACTCAGGAATCCTTTGTTGATGATCGTGGCAGTTAAGAGGATGTTAAGGGAACTCTGTACTTTCTCTTTTTTCTTTAAACCAAGAATTGCTCTAAAAAAAAAAAAAAAAAAAAAAAAATTCTAATGTTCGAAGTGGTGGTCCTTGCCTGTAATCCCAGAGACTTGGGACACTGAGGCAGGAGGATCACAAGTTTGAGGCTAGCCTCAGCAACTTAGTGAGAGCTCAGCAATTTAGCTAGACCCAGTCTCAAAATAAAAATAAAGTAAAATAAAATAAAAAGGACAAGGGGTGTATCTCAGTGGTAAAGTACCTCTGGGTTCAATCTCCAGTACCAAAAATAAATAAATAAATAAATAAATTATATTAATTGAAAAAAATTGTGCCCACTTAGCCTATATACTTCAAAATGTTTATAAAATTCAATGATTCATGTGATATATGATGATTCAAAATCTGAATAGACCTTTAAGACCTCAGACTTGTTGATAGTCTCCTGTATATGACACCAAAGCTTAAGCAACAAAAGGAAGAATTGGTAAGTTGGACTTTAAAATTTAGAATTTTGTGCATCAAAGAACATTCTCAGGAAGGAGAAACGATAATTTACAGAACTGTAGAAAATGTTTTTAAGTCATTCATCTATAAGAGTCTGTTACCCAGAATATACAAAGAACTCTTATACCTTAACAACAAAATAAAAACAAATTTAAAAAAATAGACAAAGGATTTGAACAGACATTTTTCCAAAAGCACATACAAATGGCCAGTAAACACAGGAGGAGGTGTTCAAGATCATCATTCATTGTTAAAATGCACAGCAAAACCACAATGAGACACCAGTTCCCACCCCAAGGATGGCTATACACTTTTTAAAAATGGAAAATAAGTGTTGGTGGGAATATGGAAAAATTGAACCCTCCTATGTTTCTGATGCAAATGTAAAATGGGTCAGTTTTTGTGGAAAACAATTTTGTGGTTCCCTGAAAAGATACACATAAAATCCTATAAACCATTTCCCCTGTTAGGTAAGTACCAGAAAGAACTGAAGACACTTGTTCAAACAAACACGTCACGACTCATCACAGGAGCACCATTCTCAATAGCCAGTGCACGGGAAAAAAACCAATTGTCAATCAGCACGTGAATAGAGAAACAAATTACAAATTTATATGACCATAACCACCGCCCAGGCAAAATTATGGAACATTGACAAAGGACTCCCTGTTCCTGCACTCAGTAAGTAAACCTCTGCCCAAAGTGATCATTATTTGAATTCTGTCTCTACAGATTAGTTTTGCCTGTTCTTAAATTCAATCAAATGAAATCATATACTGTACGTTTTTTGTATGTTTAGTTCCTTTCATGTAACATTATTTCTGTGAATTTATCTACATTGTTAAATGTAACAGTGGTTTGTTCTTTTTTATTACTAGGTAGTATTTCATTTGAGTTCTTTCCAGTTTGGGCCTACTGTGACTAAAATAAGCATTACGTTTCAAAAATTGGTTTTGTGGCTGGGTATGGTGGTGCACACCTGTAAATCCAATGCCTCAGGAGGCTGAGGCAGAAAGATTACAAGTTCGAGGCTAGACTTACCAGCTTGGCTAGTCCCTGTCTCAAAATAAAAAAAAATTAAAAAAAAAAGGGACTGGGGGTGTAGCTCAGTGGTATAGCAACTCTGGGTTCAATTCCCAGCACCAAAAAACAAACAAATGAAAAATTGGTTTAGCAGACTGCAAAAAACCACGTGTTTCTGACTTGCCTTTGGGGTGTGATTATCACATCATGGAATCCAAACCTGGAAGCACCCAAACCACAAGTGTGTCATGACAAACAGAACTCTGCAAACCCATCTGCTGTGGTTTGAATCTTAAATGTCCTCTCCCATTATCTCCCTAGCCTGGGTCAGGTCCCTTCCTAGTCACCTTTGCACATTAATGCATTTCTTTGCCACTTATCTGAAGTGGGCCTATGAGTGCTGTCTGTTCGTTGGGTCTCTTCTGTCCTTGGTGCCCTTCTTCACGCCTTCTGTTTATTCTTTATCTTTTGGAGAACCTTTTAAGGGCACTGGTCCAGATTCATGAGACAGACCTCTATGCTCAAAACAATTCAAAATGCTGGATAGGGTAATTTTTAATAATCTTGAAAGCATCAAGAGCTGATTCAGCAAACGGGATTTACCAACAGGAAGTTCCAAGAATAGAAGGACAAAGTCAATTATGTATTCCCCTCTCCTTGGCAGGATCCACCTTGTTCCACTAAGCACAGACAAGGCCATGAGAGGGGGCATATTTTTCTATAGCAGTGTTGCTGATATTCAGCACACACTCTAAAATTAATTACTAGCCAGGAGAGTGGCTCTTTCAAAAGCAAATGCCAACTGTAAGTGAACAACCAATTCTAGAAATATGGGAAGCCAGTAATTTTAAAGAATAACAATTGGGATAGTAATACTGTGTTATTCTGTTAATATTTCAGGCCTTTTAAAAAGTTCATTCCAACTCTTAGAGTTTTTTGTTTGTTTGCTTGCTTTCTTCATTATTCAAAGAGTAGACAACTCCTAGAAAGTGAATTTCAATACATCATTTTTTTCAGCCTCTGCTATTTCATAGAAACTACATTGGTTACCGACGATGCAAAATTTTACAGCTCAAGGGCAAACAACCAGTATTTTACTAGGCAGGACACAGGGAGGACAGGGACCACTGGAAGAAGAAAGAAACTGAAAAGCCAGAAAAGGGAAGGAAGGAAGGAAAGAAAGAAGGAAGGGAGAGAGGGAGATCCTCCAAATCAATCATTTGGGTAAGTCTATATGATCATTAGCTATAAAAGTAACCATAACTATATAGTGTTGGGAATCCTAAAATACATATAAAATTAAAATACATGATAACAAGGGCATAAAAATCGAGAAAAGTGGTGAACAGAATTCAAATTAAACCTCTAGAGAGCAAATATAAATACATATTGAATCAATCTTATTGAAGTATAATTTACACACAATAAAATTACCCATTTTAAGAGCAGTTAGATAATTTTTTT
Organism: Sciurus vulgaris; assembly: GCF_902686455.1. NCBI lineage: Eukaryota > Metazoa > Chordata > Mammalia > Rodentia > Sciuridae > Sciurus > Sciurus vulgaris. The sequence continues at coordinate 17,312,058 of NC_136468.1, read as the reverse complement.
CAGTTAGATAATATGACAAATATATGTGTGTGTGTATACATATATGTGTGTGTGTACTGCATAACTACTGTCACAATTAGATACAAAAGATATTTCTGTCATCTCAAAAGATTACCTTTTATCTCTTTTCACTGGATTCCATACTTCGATTGAAGATTCCAATCGCTGATCAGCTCTCTATCCCTGTAGGTGAACTTTATCTTTCCTAAAATTTTATATAAATGTAATTATAATTGATGCATTTTTTGTGCCTGTATTTTTTATTTGGCATATCAATTTTAAGATTCCCAGTGCTGTTGCATGTGTAGGTATTCCTTTCCATTGCTGAGAACTATTCCCTTTTCTTTGAAGGTGACACAATTTGTTTAACCAGTCACCTGCTGATGAATTTTGTATTGTTTCCAGTTTGGAACTCATGAATAAACCTGTCACAAACCTTCGTATATACAAGTCTCTGTGTGGATATGTTTTCACGAGTAGATGGTTTACAGGGGAAATCTACAAATAATGGAACAATTTTAGAAGAAACACAAGTAGAAACACAGTCTCTCTGTTGTTGCTGTCTTACTCCAGAAAGAACTTCCTGTCAGTACCTTTCTTTTCTCTTCTTGAAGTGTTTTCTTGGCCATTCCTTTCTGAATATTCTTCCATGAGATTTGTATAATCAACTTGTCCAGCTCCAGACTTGCAGACTTCGTGTTAATTTCCTATCCTGTTCCCTTATTACAATCCCCAATTGTTTGTAATGGTCATGTAATGGTCATACACATGAAAGAGAATTCATAGGCAAAGGGAGGACTAGATGGAATATTCTTACAAATCAGAAGAGTTTACAAAAATTATGTATAATACACATTTTCAAGAAATGAAAGTCTATATTTTCCCAAAGACTTGAAAAAGTTTTGTCTACAAAAGAAATACATTATTCTATTTTATTTTATTGTTATAATACACATTATCTACTTTACTCATAATATTACTCAAATACATAATAACTTAACCTTCACAAAATGCATGACTTGTTTTTGGTGAACCTACTTTGGATCCTACTGACCATTAAACTTTTTTCTAAATTACCCCTAATTATTTATTCAGCAATTCTGGAAACTTTCCAGGATTTAATGCTAATAATTCTAGTATTTAGATTTTTTTTTTAAATCTGAAAAATTTCCATCTTCAATCATTTAGCAAAGCTACTATTATTAAGGATTGCTGGAAATTATTCAGAGAAGAAAGTTTGTTTTTTAACAACATAGAAATTCAATCTGTGTGTGTGTAAGACAACTCATTTTTAGTTGTCTTCTGGCAAACTCTGAATATTCTTCTATGTATTTTCTGCTAACTTTTCCATCACTATCAGTCATCGTCCCTAAATAATTATCATTTTCCCCTAAGTCCTAATGAGACAGCTAGGCTAGCCCTTGGTCTTATGGAATTAAAGACATAACAGCAAATTGGAAATTAAAAAGTAGACCAGTCTTTAAGGCTGGTGTTATAGTTTGGGTCTGGAATATCCCTCAAAAGCTCATGTGTTGAAGGCTTGGTCCCCAGTGCAGTAGTATCCAGAGGTGGGGCTTTGGGGAAACGAATGGATCAAATGGATCATGAAGGCTCCAACCTCATCAGTGGATTAACACATTGATAGCTGAATGGATGCTGGGAGGAGGTGAGAGCTGTAGGCAGGTGGGTATGGTTGGAGGAAGTAGTTTACTGGGCTGGGGGCAGGACTTTGGGGACTATATCTTGTCCCTGGCCCTTTCTTTCCCTTCTCACTCCCTCTCCTTTGTCTTTATCCCCTGAGCTGAGCTGCTTTCCTATGCTATGCCCTTCAGTCATGATGATCTGTGTCACCCCAGACCCCCAAAACGGAACCAGCCATCCATGGATTGAAATTTCTGAAACTGTGAGCCAAAATAAATATTGGTTTCTCTCAGTGTTCTTTTCAGGTATTTGGGTCACAGCAACAAAAAGCTGACTAACAGCTGTGAAATTAAAATAATACACCCAGAGACTAGAGGTTAGAAAGTCAATGCAGCCTTCTAAGACTGTGCAGTCAGCAGAGATGGCAAAAAACCACAGCCAAGGAAAACAAGATCATTAAAATAAAATCACGAGGCAAGACGATAGTCTGCCCTGTTCTAAGATATTAAGAACTCTCCCAGATGTTAAGGGGAAAATTCCAGGTGGTAAGGAGCAAGATGCTTAGAATAGTCACTAAAGTAATTTATAATCACCTTTACTTTACTAGCATAGTCAAAATTCCACCCCAAGGTGGAGACTTAAGATGGTAATGAGACATAAAGAGACATGAGAAGAAGAGAGCAGGTGCAGCTAGACGGTCACATCCCCATGGGATGACATTAGGAGAACTGTTCCAGCCGGTCCTGCAGATGCCACAACAGCTGTGCGTCTTTGTCCTTTGCTCCAGTCAGTCCAGGGTTTCTGCCTGCTACGGGCTGACTCCCTCACGCCTGACAGTAAGAAGAGAGTCTTGTTCCTGTCTCACCTGTGGTCCTCCTGGCAAGAACCCCGGGAGTCGAGAACACTGGCACGCCTCCAGTTTTCCAAATGCCCCTGTCTTCATTCCCAAATTCCACCCACTTGGGCCCCATGAGGATCCAAAATCCCACCCTCCACTATTTTCACTAAAATTCCAAAGGGTCAGTAACTAATGGAAGAAAAGGTGTAAATATCACTTACCTCCCATAACTTTCAGTCCTTCAAAATCAAGTGATTCCAAAATAAATGTTGGGCTGGGGATAATAACTCAGTTGGTAGAGGGCTTGCCTTGCAAGCACAAGGCCCTGGGTTTAATCCCCAGCACTGGAAAAAAAAAAAAAAAAAAAAATGTAAGGGACTAATAAAAAAGAAAAGCTATCATTTCCTTTATTTATTGTGAATGTGTGCTAGATTGATCTCCGGACTCATGAGCTGCTTACCATAGGTTCAGTTCAACTGAGTCAAATGACTTGAATTAGACCTATCTATCTCTCCCTCCCTCCCTCTCTCTTTCTCTGTTTCTTCAAAAAGAAAAGAGGCTTATTTTGGTTCACTGTTATGAAGGTGAAAGGTCTAAGGGGATCTGGTTATGGCTTTCTTACTGGCAGAGTCCCAAGGTGGCTTGGGGACACAGAAAGAGAGGGAGGATGCAGGTACATGTGAGTCTCCTGTTCTTTTTATTTTTATTTTCTGTAGTCCTGGGGATTGAACCCAGGGAAGCTCTACCACTGAGCTATATCCTCAGCCCTTTTTTTATTTTGAAATGATCTTATAAATTGCCCAGACTGTTCTCAAACTTCTGCCTCGGCCTCTGAGTAACTGAGATTACAGGCATGTGCCACTGCACCCTCCCCTTCTTATATAGCCATCAGGATTCACTCCTGGGGCTTCACTAAAATGACCTTATCCAATCCTAATTACTTCCCAAAAGCCTCACCTCTAAACACCATGGTGAGATTAAATTTCCACCCCTGTAATACTGCACAATGGGAATTCAGTGTCCCAGTGTGAAGCCCTGGGAGAGGCTCAGACCACAGCAGGACCGCACACTCCTCCCCCCTCCGCTACTCCTCCCCCCAGAAACTGCAACAGACTGGAAGCCAGAGGACTTGGCCACCTTGCCTAGGAGGAGAGTCTCTAATCCCGGTGACGTGTGCACTTGCAGGCAGCCAATCAGAGAATACAGGAGGAAGCTCTTTTCTAAGAAACTCACTCACCTCTTTCCTAGACCTGTATTTCTTTATATGCTATTAAAATGTGAGACAAAGAAGAGGTCCTGACAGCCATCAGCTGCTCTGTCCCTGGCTGGACGTAAACAATTTCACGGAAGAGCAGCATCTGATGTGGACTGGCCTTGACTGTGAATGGAGACAAAAACAAGACATTTCTGTAATCATGTTGGAACAGAGATAAACACTAAGAATCTATGCAACCAGACACACTCACACCCCCAAAATGTGCCTGTGTGAGCGACTGCTTTGCCTCCAGTAAGGGCCTGAGCCCCTCTCTAATCCTCTTGCTTCATAGATAAAAACCACAAGACTAAATCCCTGGATGGCCCCACTTTCTGATAGTACTCAATCTTAAGCAAACTACTAGCTCTTCAACTCTCTCACAAAAACCTCTGCTTAGTTCACATCCTCCAGCAAGCACCTCTCCACCCCCTCTTTCCAGGACTCTGGCTGCACATTTGCCTCAGCATGTGGTCTTGCGGCAGGTAGCAGCTAAGCCTCTCTTCACTACGAGGTGAATTTATGGTGGTCTGATGGGTCTGACCTCTCCAGATGCAACCAAGACCCGCTCTGCTGTAAACTGAGAGCTTTAACCCAGCAAGAAAGTCCTCACCTGAGATTTGGTATCTTACCTGCTGGTGGCCACCTTGCCTAACGTGGCACTAAGTATTTTGAGCTGGATCTGAACTCTGATTATTTGGTGGAAGCTCTTCAGTGTTGGATTTATTTTATTTGTGTTCCTAGAAATAACTTCTCTCTGGACTTTTCTTGACCATTTGCCCATATTTTTATATTTTTTGGGTGAAAAGACTCCTAGTCTTCTAAAACTTGCTTCTGTATTGTGGGGATTATCCACTGTCTCATTTTTCTTTAACAGGAAAGTTCTCTGAAAGAGAGAATATGCACAGGCCCAAAGAGCCCATCCTCCTGGTGTTCCCAAGGGCGGGGGAGCTGCAAAGGTCTCCCTTTCGCTGTAAATTTTGCCTTAGGTCACCATTTCAAAACCCTTTGAGACCCTTTGAGTTTAAGAACTCCGTTTCTTTTTTTTTTTTTTCTTTTAACTTTTATCTTCCCAGAAGTGGGAGGGCTCATTTATGATGACATCTTTGGCCAGGTTTGGGAAATGTGTTATTTCATAAGTGCCATTCTGATCAGTCCCAGAAGTCTTGCTCTGAAACTGCCTCTCCAGCCAGACACCTGCTTCCCTGGAGCTTTGTTGCTGGGAGTCCGCCTCACCTCTGCACCTATCTCTCCTTTTTATTTTTCTTTCTTCATTCTTTGTGGTGGGCATGCTGTGTCATTGACACAGACCACATTTATGTCTTTCCGTAATGTCAGGTGGCTGAGCCAAGGTGAAGGCAGAGAGCAGATACGAATGCAAAGGGTCACTGTAGGTGGTCAGATAAGATTAGGAGCAAGCTTATTCTAGGCCAAATTTGGATGGACAGTAGTTTCACAGTGTCAGCTTGGAGTGGGTCTTGTGTCCTTGTCACTGGCAGGAGAACCCACACTCTGCTAAAACCTGCAGACAGAGGTGCAGAGGCTCATCACTGAGGCCATTTCCCTAAACAAGGTTTGTGATGAGTGACCAGGTAATGGGGTCAGGGTGCCAACGTGTTCAGTTTTGGGGTGCCCTTCCTTTTATGAATCTCGAGTAAGGAGTTTGCATCTTTTGGTAGTCTGGCTTATTCGATAAGCTTGCGGGCCTGGTTTTTCTGATGTGAGTTTTCTGATGTGAGCCCATGCATTCCTGGGCTTCTGATTAATTTAATAAGTCATCTGTCAGTCAACCTGGGCTGTTTGATCAAAGTTAACTTTTGTGCAATATGTCTGCCATCACTGCAGGTATCTCCTTTGTGTAATTCTGTCCTATGAACCTGTGGAAATATGAATTTTATATCTTCCTGTATATAGTCTGGGCATTGTGGGGATAGTGAAGTGTTTATGTAATAATTTGTCTTGTTTTTATAGGCATCTATGTTTGTACTGTGTGCTACCTTAAATTTTGTTAATGTGCTATTAATCGAGTATATCTTAAATGTTAGAGAATATGGCCCAATGGTTAGTGGTGAGTTGGAAAGTAATATCATAGTTTGGAAATGATACTTCATTGTCATTATAGTCCAGTGGATTTAAAGAAATCTATTTGTTTGTCATAATAAATCCACTGCCCCTCTGTGGAGTAAAGCATGCGGCACGTGATTTGCCCCTGAGACTGTCTTTGTTTAGGCTTTGGGATCTGCTTTGAGTGTTCACCTGAGTCCAGAGGTAGTAATGGAATCCATGGTGGGATTCTTCCAAGAGGATATGGACTTTTGTTTTGTCCTGGAAACAGTTTAGAACCATCTAAATGTATCCAAATCTATAATCACATATTATCCACATTTTCTAGTCATTTCACATGTTCAAAATGTGTAGTTTTATGTAACTATGTGATGGGAGATCGAATCCTTGGTTTCTCTTAATATTGTGTGTTATGCCAGGTTCTGTGGTGCATACCTGTAATCCCCGTGGCTACAGAGGCTGAGGCTAGAGAATTGCAAGTTCAAAGCCAGCCTCAGCAACTTAGTGAGGCCCTAAGTAACTTAGTGAGAACCTGTCTCTAAATAAAATATAAGAAAGGCTGGGGATGTAATTCAGGGGTTAAGCGCCCCTGGGTTCAATCCCAATACAACACACAGACACACATTCACACTCGTGCATGTGTGTGTTATGTTGTAATGTGTTTGATTACAGAAAAGTAATGTCTGTGTTGTATGGAAAGGATTGTTTCCTGCCAAGAAATTGTAAGTTTTATTTTTGTGAAAGAAATCTTTGATTTGTAGTCTTTCTGCTGAATATAGGTCATAATTCTGTGTGTCTTTGTCGCGATGTGAAAAATGTGTTCCGTGGTGAGGTCAACCTTAGCTTAAAGCATAGCAGGGTTGCTTGTAATTCTAAATATTTCGTTTTGGAATATGTCTACTGTAAAATTCTCTTATGAACTTCTGCTGTAGTTTGGCTAAGAGTGCATCCTTGCATACAAATTAGGTTAGGCCTAGGGCACCAACTGCGCGATGCCTGGTATGGCATTGTCCGGTGCCATGTTTCTATATCTGATTGTGTGTGTATGTTTGGTTGTATGAATATGGTAGAAGGTATTCTGTATTTCCATTCCAACTCTACTGGGGAATATATGTGCTAGATTTTTAATAACATTTTTCTGGTGTGTCATGGAATCTTTGCCCTTGCCAGGCAGTATTGGTCTGAATGATTCATCATAGGGTCAACTCCAATGCAGAAGTTGCCAAAGAATGGGAAATCTGGGAATCCTGTTAAGTGGTAAGCTTCCATGGTTCTGTACCTTCTTGCTCATGTTGTGTCCTCCCTTTGGATGTCCATGTGGTAAAGGTGTGTGTGTTCTTCTGGTGGTTGAAATTTAGGATATATGTGGTAACCGGAAGTTAGTTTGCCATGTTGTTTGTTGTGTATGTTGTGTTGTTAGTGCTTGTGTTGTTGTTATGCTGTTACTCTTATTCTCATTATCCTCATAAGCATCATAGTCAGTGTGTTCTGCTGGAGTCCTGGTTGGTACCAGAACTCATCGAGTAGATTTATTAGCACTTTACAGGAACGTGTAGCGAGACTCATGCATGTGGAGATTGTGGATTACATAGGATCCTATTTGGGATTGGTGTATATGTGTGTGTTGGATGTGTTGGGTTCTAGTGTCATTTTATACAAATTTATGTGAGGTTTGTATACTACTGATTCTCCTTATATTCGTCCAACGAGAGGACTATGATTGTGTATACTGTAAGGTCTTTGCTGTAGCAATCAAAGTCAGTCTCATAGCATCTGCCCATGTTCTCTATGCATTCTGATAAGGCACGATGTCATGCACGGGCAAATTCCTTCCATTCCTTTGCCATCTGAATAGCTTGGAAGAACATCTTAAAGCACTATTTTGTATCTTTGCTTTAAGAACAAAAGAATCTGATGGTGACAAAGGCTTCTCTCTTTCAGGATCCTCCATGATTTCACTAGTTTCTTTCACTGTTCTTCTTGTGGGATCCATGTCATCAGCCAGGATGTATAAACGTATAGACTTTGCAAGCCTTGGTAGAGTAAGAGGACGGTCTCATCCTTAATTATGGGCTCCCTCTGTGGCTTAGCTATCTTAATGTATTCTTTTCTTCTATAATATTAGTAAAGTTATTAAATATGTTTTCTTTATCTCTGATAACAAGACAATACTTAGTGCTATTTACATAACATGAATATAGCAAGGCTAAGCATAATACTGTTAGCATTAAGATCATCTGAATAGTCAAATTCATCCTCAAAGTCTGCAAATATTGTATCCCCAAATCAAGAGAGCATAGGCAATTCACTCAAATGTAAGGTCCCACTCTGTCTTTACTAAGACTGACCTGTGTCCATTTAGAAGTATACTCAATCAAGTAAATGAGTAGCCAGGCTAACACTGGCAAGTCATAAACTTCAGAGATTTCTGCTAAACCTTGGATAGTGCTATAGGCTGCCACCAACTCAAGAAGTCTGGGTGTATTCCAGTTACTAAATGCTGGTGTGATAGCTATACCTGGTACTACCAGCAGTGCCCTTCAGGTGTGGGATATGAGTCCTCTCACTCACCAGAGTTGTCTTCCTTTGACGAAGTATCCAGATAAGGTGAGAGTAGATCAGATCAAAAAAGGATGGATGGAGATAATGCTGGAGGTGGAGACAGCCTGGAGAGATTGTTGGGCCTCAGCAATTGGTCTAAAAAGACATGACATCTAACTGATAATTTCTGTTACACAAAGTCCCATTGGTAAGTTTGCCGCAGTGATGTTTATTTATGCTGCAAGTGGGTGACTATGCATGTGGAGTTGGTGAGTGTGTTGGTGACAGGTGCTGGTGTTCAGACGGTGCCTGGGCCATAATCCTGTCTTTGTAGACAAATAAGTAGTAGGACGTGATAGCTATGGTGACACAGATAATTAAAGATAAGCCATGGTGGTGATAAGTGTGCGAAAGAGGCTAGAAACCTGATAGCTCTGTCTCATTTTGTTTGAGCTTGGGTATTAGTGCTCAGACACAAATGAATGCTGTAATTGTATTCTGAGTTTACAGTTTGTTAGTGAGATTTTGCATTCTTCACATCCCTGTATTGCCCTTCATATCTGATGCCACCTTATCTTCTGGTTCCTACTGTCATCCATTTACATAGTCTGGGCACCCATGTGCACTTTGAATGAGTGTAGAGTTAATATCTCTTGTGCAACTTCTGCATGTGAGTTTTTCTTAGTTGCCCATTTTTCTCCCTGTCCTTTTATTTTTAATGTTTGTCACCTTGGGTGTTTCCCATGAGTCATCCTTTCTTTTTCTCAGTGTTATAGGTGGGAGTGAATGTCAGCCGTTATTATCTGTGACCCTTCTTTCATTTTAATTCTGGCATTTTATCCTCTGCCCTTAGACTTCACGTTAATGTATTTACTTGGTTATTGTATTTAGTTGTGTCCAGCCCTTCTGATGTGCTGATTTGTGTGTTGTCCTGATGCTAAGCTTTGGTGAGGCTTCATGTAATTATTTCCAATACTGGCATGACCATAGGTCTTTGAATTTATTTTAAAGTTCTTTTATGTCCATCTGTGTGACCATAGGGCTATTCCATTTGCAACTGTCCATGAGTCTGTACATATGTAAACTCTGGCTTGTCTGATGGTGAGTATCGCCAGGATGAGCTCTGCGTGTTGTAGAGCAATTGAAGTACCTCGCTGCCTGAGGACCATATTGTCCTGGGACCTGAGGGCTGCTGCTTTCCATTTCATTCTCCTTGGGCCAAGGAAGACGGACCATCTGTAAACCAGGCCTTATGGAGGTTATTTGACCAGGCAGACACGGAATCCTGTGTTAGCATGGATTTGTTTTACCTCCGGAATGAATTATGGCAAGTTGATCTCCATCTTATACATCATCTCTGTGAGCAGCCTTGGCTGGCCATTCCCAAGCAATAAGTTTTTGATCAATTTATACCTGCCTCTTAGCAGGGGACTAAACTTTGGAGCAAAGGTATCATACACCTGATTGTAACAGGTCTCCTACTAGTCAGAGGTTCCATATCATTTGGTGCCTTGCAAATTAGACAAAAAGTTTTTTAAAGTTATAATTATTTGATGCATATGGGAATTTAGTCATCCAGAATCTTATTAAAACAAAACCATTTTGTGTTGGTTGCTTAATCCGTAATGACTGTGTGCCATAACCTTGTGCCATCAGGATTTCAATCTTAGTTGTACATAAGGTGTTGACTAATGTAATTTTGGAGGGCATGGGCATAATCTTTAAATGTTTCTGTTCCTTCTGTGAAATCCTGTAAATTTCTTGTGATTTTATACGTAGGTCTTAATATAATGCTTAGACCAGGTACATGTCTACAGTAACCAAACAGTCCCATTAGCCTCTGTGCTTCTTGCTTAGATGTAGTTGTCCCTATTGCCATAGCTTTGTCTGTCTCTGTTTGTGGTATTGGTGTACCATATGATGACAATAAGACTCCAGAAACTTACAAATGGTATCAGGTCTTATCTTTTCTTCATTTATTATCCACTCCCTGTTTCTAAGTTCATCTATTAATTGTTTCTTTTCTACTCCTAGTTTTTTTTTCTCATTATTTATCATATTTATATCATCTATATAGAATAAAATCAATGCATCACAATTTGCTTGATTACTGGACTATTCAAATAGCCTTGTGTGAGTCTCAGATTGTTTGCCTTCGAAAGTGGTATATTCTTGGCTTTCTTTATCTATAGGTATTGCAAAGAACATATCTGACACATCAATTGTCACATAGAATTTTCCATTATATGGTGTCAGTTTATGGATGACTTCTTCGACGTCTGGTAAAGCACCTGAGGACTTTGAGAGATACCTTGTTTAGAAATCTGTGATCTACTGTTAATCTGTATGACTCCTTAGGTTTTAGAACTGACCATATTGAACTATTAAGGTTATTAGACCCACCGGGTACTACTATATTTTACTTGATTAATTCCATTACTTTTCTGTAATTTCTCAATGTCCACCCTTTCATGGGTGTTGTTTTGTACATGCTGTTACCATGGGTGTGGGTAGTGTGATAGGTGTTATTTGCTAGTCTGCATTTCATAATTCTTATGTGTTTTCTTGGCCACCAATTTCCATGTATTACAGTTTTCATATACAATTTTCATATATTACGTATACATCCATGCCCCAAATGTTTTCTTCCTCAAGTGAGTAATGCATGGTTACTTCCATTGACTTACTACTACAGCATAAATTTTTTGCTCTGATTGGGCTGGCTCCAGTTATTTTACCACCCTATCTTTCTTCTTCTGTGGGATTATTACATTTGTTACTTAGTTTCTTTAATGAGGTTATCTGTGATCCTGTGTCTATTAAGAAAGCAAGTCTTTCTATACTTTCCTAATTTTTTTATTATCCTATGAAGATATTTTTTGTTCTGAGGCTTTTCTAGGTTTTGTTTTGATTTTTTTTTTTTTTTTTTTAAGCATCACTGTGTGTGCCTCTTGTTCATTATTTTATATGCTTCTTTGTTGGTTTCTTGGAAGAAATAAATTCCTTCCCTGGAAGTTGTTTCTAAGTTGTGGGTTATATTCCTGGAATGGTGTTGGTGTTGAGTTGTTTCTAGGTCTGTCATATGTTCTGTTTGTCTGCTGTGATATGTTGTCTTATGTGTATTTGACTTTTTGAATCTTCTAGAGTTGAATGTGAAAAAAATTTTTTGGTTTGTGTTGGTCCCTGACTTGAAAGTAATTTGGACACAAATGTTATCCTGTGTGATCCGGATAGCACTGATGGCAATGTAAATGTCTGTAACCCTGCATGCATGTTCCGGCGGCTGGCTAATGCACAGGAACGAGAATTTCAGATGTTCTGGTGTACCTATCAGGAATGCCCTCTTTATCTCATTTGTTACTGATCCTTCAAATGGTGTTTCATTTGCCTTTGTCTGCTTTTTTATCATTGCTAAGATTGCTGATTTTATGGTATTTTTAAGTGCTTGATCTGGATCTGTTCATTTTAAATCATCCCCCAATTTTGTGGGGTCACAGTGAGGGTTTATTGTTCTCCACCATATTGCTATCCAGTCCCACAATGACTGGACTCTGGATGGTTAGTTGTGAGCCTTAGTATCTCATAATTTAGATATGTATTTTCTGCTAAGGAGGAAATCTGATTCATTTCAGAGCTGCTTTAGGCTGTAATATCTGTATTACTGTCTAGGGGTGCTGGGTTCATTGTCTCTGATCAGCAAAGAACTGAACAGGACACAGAAATAGCAAGCAAGAAGCAGGTTTATTGCAAAAGCAACAGAGATACAGAGATAGACTTCTCCAAAGAGAAGGGGCCCCAGAGCTGCTAATCAGTAGGGGAGCTTTGCCCTGTCCTTTTCATAATCTCTGGAATGTACTCCTTTCCTTATCTCCTCCCCTGTCCACACGCTCCATACTATTATTGATCAGTGCCGCCTCTGTCCATGCGTCTGTTTTGGTTTTTCTATTGGAAGTGTCTGTCTGATTGGGTTCCCTGCTGGTGTTCGCAAGCACTTTTGTCAGGAAGTTGACCTCCTCAGAAGACCCTCTCCGTGTTCCTTTGTTCTCGCCCTGCCCCAGCCTCCTCACTCGCCATCTTGCTCTGGCTGCCCAGGTCCTTCTGCATTTCCCTCTCTGCTCCTCCATTCCACCAATGAATAAGCCAATCAGCATCTGTGGTTTGTTTCTGCATAAAGACTCTCCTACATTTTTGCAATCCTGCTCTGGTGTATTTCCTATCTTCTGCTATGTTTTGAGGCCTTTCTTGTTCCTGGTTATAATCTATCACTGTTTTACTACTTATAATTGGTCACACTGCATGGATCCCCACCCCCAAGGAACCTGGATTCTCCTGGCGGGGGGGGGGGGGGGGGGTGCTGTGGTCCCAGAAGGTCATCTATTATGGTATTTGTCATTATATCATCTGCATATGTATAACACCTATGTATTTTAAATTCCTATTTTTTATCCTTATGTCCATCCTGATAAGACTTTAAACAAAACAAAACATCCCAAATATTGCAGATATCTCTTCTACTGGTGTTCTCTATATTAATGGGTTCACTTTTTTTAGAATTCTTTAAATCTAATTTTATATCCTTTGAGACTGCTATTGAAAACTTTCTTTTAACATCCTTCTCTGTTGGGTACCATAGATCCCTGGAGGCAAGCTCCATTTCAGGGCATTTCCTTTTTACTCTATACTTTACCTGTCATCCTACAGCTAACATGTCTCTTAGCTAATTTTCTTGCCCACTCAAATAATTTCTTAGTATAGTATAACTATAAAGCCCCCCTTAGAGAGGAATAATCATAGATGTGTAATGTGGGGTTTGCTTTTCTTCCTTCTGCTGCTTTGAGTTTCTTTTGCTGACCAATTCCTCATGAGATGAGACCCCGCCCTGTGTAAGCAAACCGCCTTTCCAGCTCTCCAAAATGAAGCCCTCCATCTGCATGGATCAGCGGAGTACCCTCCTTATAGTGACTGAGTTAAGTTTTACCCCAAATGGTTTGCAACATGGTATGAGCCAGGCCTTGAATGAACAAGGCAAGCTTTTGGTTTTTGTTCACAAGCCTCTGACATGGGTGGTGAATTTTATCTATATTGCCAAATGGCACGATTTATTTGAAAAAATATTGTATTTCCAATTGTTTTGCCAATGATCTGTTTACTTATTGAATTCTTTCCTTAACAAATGGAATCCTGCCAGCTACACCAATTGTCATGAGGGTGGTATGTCATTAACCTAGACCAAATGCTTAGTGTCTTTCCACAATGTTGGAATTTGTGGAATAACAATGAATTCACAGGATACCCCACTTTCCTCGGTGGCAGTTCACCGAATACTTTTGGCTCACCCAGTAGCCATACATCACACTTGACCAGTTACACGTGTATAGGTCACAGAAAGGCTATGAAAGGGTTAAGGAAGCCACAGGGGTTCAGAAGGCTGAACCAGCAAAGGTAGAGAGCAGATATGAATACAAAAAGTCACTGCAGGTGGTCAGATAAGATTAGGAGCAAGCTGAAGAACTTGTTCAGGGCATGGAACTGTCAAAACCCAGGAACTTACTGTAGGACAAGGTTAGTTCCACCGTGTCAGCTTGAAAGTGGGACTCTCGGGGTCGTCACAAGTACGGGACGCCACACTCTGCTAAAGCTGAAGGATGGATATTTGGAGGTTTGTTGCTGAGGTCATTTTCCTGGGCAAGGCACCTCCTGCGAGTGACCAGGTGATGGGGTCAGGATGCCTCTCCCTTTATGAGTCTGGAGCCAGGGGGTTGCATGATATGGTGGTCTGTGTGTTCGATAAGCTTGTGGGCCTGGTTTTTCTGATATGAGTGAAATACCCATCCATCCATGTGCTTCTGATTAATTGGATGAGTTCACGGGTGGTTGTTCTTATTAGTACGATTAATTTATTTATCAGTTTGTGCCTTATGGTTCTGCAAGGCAGATGGTTGTTGTTTACTTAAACAAAAATGGTGTGGAGTCATTCCACCTCAGCACTTAAACTCTAAATGGAGTCGCTTATGGCAAACTACTGTTTTACAAAGGTTTAGGCACAGTGCAAAAACTTGTTTTCTACACATCACGGAGTAACACAGCAGAGCACAGTCTGTTCTCTACCTGTCTTTCTAACTGGCACATTTTCATAGGGACAATTTGGGATTACAGTGGCCACTGCTAGAAAATTGTGATATGAATAAGATTGTTCATTTGAGATGCTCCTTAGAACAAAAGAAAAGCAAAACCAAATTGCAGCTCTCCAATGGTGTGCTTTCTTTTTTGGTATCAGGAGTCTTCCAGACACAATTCGCAATCTAAAATTACCTCTCTAAAGGATCCTTTAAGACCACTGAAAACTTTTAGAATTTAAAACAGATTCCCATGGCTCCATCTGAGTCCTTATTCTGGTTTGTATGATTCCTTTCCTTTTCCAGATTTTGACTGGTAGGTACATTTTAAACCCTGATCATATTAGACCATATACCATTTAAAGAGACTCTCCAAACCCCAGGATGGAAAGCAAAAGCCATGTTGAAAAAGTAAGAATTGTTTTGGAGGCTGGGAAGATAGCTCAGCTGGTAGAGTGCTTGCCTTGCAAGCACAAGGCCTTGAGTTCCATTCCCCAGTACTGCAAAAAAAAAAAAAAAAAAAAAAAAAAAGAATTGTTCTGGGCATCCTCCAGGGTTCCCTCACCACCAAAAATGAGAGATGACAACCTCATATATATTAGACACATTCAGTATATATTTGAATTTATAAAGAATAGAGTTTTATTTAACTGACAGTTCTACGGGGTGAGGAGTCTAAGAGGATAACCCTGTATCTGCTTGGTGTCAGGTGAGGTTCTTCATGGTGTCTCCTAAGGTAGCAGAGGTCATCACAAGGTGAGACAGACCCCAACAGATTTTGCTAAGGCCCAGAGGATACATAAACTTGGTTAAGAAATAGAATTGACATAATCCTGAAATGATTTGCAAATTAATTTTTAAAGAGAAATTTTAAAGATTTTAACAAAGACACCAGTCAGTATTTTAAACACAGAGATTACAAAAAATTAAGAAACCCATCCTAACTAAAGGGAAAAACAAAAATAACCAACTTGTAATATGTGTTGTCTTTTTAAATTCCATCTTGCTAAAAACTTGAGGTTCAAAGGAAAAAAATAGGAGACAGGTACAATTTTGAGTTAAGCTAATGCCATCGGTTAGGGTTAGATTTTAAAAGTTGAGTGCGAAGAGATTTTGGCAGAACTTGAGTCTTTTGAATTTGGTTATTAAAACAGAGGTTCATAAAATATATTTTAATGGTCCATGTGGTTCTCTTGACAATAGGAAAATCTTAAGACAAATTGGAGTGAACTAAAAATATTGATTGAGAGACAATGTAGGTTCTTCTCCTGGATTTTAACATTTAAAAATTCTACTAGCAAAATATTTTCATTTTTACAAGACTGAAGTTTAACTTATTAAGATTTAAGCCTTTTGAATTTCTTATGTTTATCAAGTAAACCTAAGATGATACAACATAAAATTATATTCAATGAATAGAAATTGTTATAGCAGAAGTCTTTTAAAAGGACTTAATATTGGGAAATTGTCACACTGTTACAAATCATAAATGCTTATTAACATGTTACCTTAAACTGTGGTTTCCAGACCCTTCATTAGCTTTGAGACCTTAGATAAAAGTTGAGTTCATCAGTAAATCTTAATAGAATGCCTGAACAATGTATTAGTAAGAAAAAGATACAGAACTTTGGTCAGTAACCATAGTTTTAATTTGCTGTTATTTCTTAAAATGACTACAGAATAAGAGTATATGAAAGTGCCTTTGGAATGATGTTATGTGTTTATTTTTGCCAATTTTTACTTGAGATAAATAATGTAAAATGTATGTTTGCTAAAAAAAAAAAAGACAGTTCATAGTTTCCTGTTCCTTAGTTTTCTTTTGTCTTTGAATAAAACAGAATTGGTTGTTTTTGTTAAATATAGTAACTGATGTAAATAGTTGACTGTCCTAGTTACAATAGAGAAAAATGTGGAGACAAAATAAAAAACATGATTTGTGCACTTATCAAGGAAATTGGTACAGATTATTGAGGCAGTAAATTCAGTATGATAAACATTTATTTCATATGCTTATAAAATTATATATTAAGAGTAATGTTAAAACTTTTATATTTATCATTTTTTGTAGATTTATATATTTCTATAAGTCTAAATACTTTTATACACAAAGGAGTATTAGTAAAGTCTTTACTACTAATCATTACATCAATGATGAAAAAAAGGAAGAAAAATTACAATGGACTGTGTTCTATGAAACAAGTCAGTTGTTTTATGTCACAAAGATAACTTTTTTGCCGGGTGTGGTAGTGGAAGCCTGTAAGATCATCTACTTGGAAGGATGAGGCAGAAGGATTACAAGTTTGAGGCCAACCTGGGCAACTTAGTGAGAACCTGTCTCAAAATAAAAAAAATTTAAAAGGGCTGGGGGTGTAACTCAGTGGTAGAGCATCCCTGGGTTCGATCCCCAGTACCAAATAAATAATAAAATAAAATAAATAATAATAACAACAAACTTAAAAAAAAATCGCTATAATAATCCTTGAGTCTCATTACTTTGGGCTTACTCTTAAGTCCATTTTAATAAAAAGTTCTTCATTGCTTCAAAGACATAAAAGTTTCTACTAATTATTGTTTCTTATCATGGTATGCTTTTCAAATAGTGCCTGGACAGCACCTAACACTGGTAACCTTTGTTACCAGTCTAGAGACTGTGTATTATAGCTTTTCTATAAACCTCTGAAAACTTTTGATTCTGCATCTCCCAAATTTAGGTCCCAGAAAAACCAAGGGAGATGGATGATAGAGTTGATTTCCAGCTGGATGGGAAAAACTCTGTTTTTGTCTCTGGGTCCCTGGATAACATTTTTAACTCTTGGCTATACCAGCCATGGGATGATCTTCTGGGTGAAGGGTGAACTTCCTGGCAATCTCGAGAGACCCAGGGTCAGTTTCTTTCCTCAAAGCATCCCACTGGACCAACCTAGTGAGAGTTACCTGGGCTAATCACTCTCACCAGGTTTTAGCAACTTGGTAACAGTTACCTGGGCTAACGAGGTCTAAAAACCCCACCTGGGAAGTCTGGTTTTGATTACGACATAAGCTGAGACCCCTCATGCAGACCCGAGGTTCGACCACGGGAAAGCTTGGGTGTGGGCTGTCCTCTCTGACACTCTTGCTCTTCTGAGCTCTCCAACTGTGCCCTAGGGCCTCTACGTTAAAACCTTGTGTGGCCGTACCACGTGGAGTCTAGTGAGTTCCTTCCAACGTCCTGACCTGGGAAAATGTCTCAGTTAAGACCTCTTTTTAGGACTAAACTATCATTGAACTTCAATTTCTTGCACAGACCAGTTGGTATCACAAAAATTTGTTCTAAAAATAGGTAAAAATAATCAGGTCTCTTTGGCATTCTCCAGATTTTCATTATTTAGCACAGTTGTAACTACCGTGTAAATTCTTTTGCTAATCTAACAAGATGAAAGGAGGTAAGCTTAATTAATAAAGTGATCCCATGAGAATAAACTGGGTCCTACAAAAACTTTCAGTAATCAAACATTTAGTCAAAATAATTAATGCACCTTTTGAGAACCCTAAGTGAATTTTCTTTCTTAACAGTTTATACTTAAACACAAAAACCGGAGATTGTCAAACAAGGTATGCTATCACGTTAATTCAAATTCACTCTTGGCATATCAGAAGTTTATTTACTTCAAGTAACAGATTCATCTGCCCCCAACTCCATTTGCCAGTTAGCACAAAAGAAAAAACAACAACAACAACAAATATTTGCCCCATCAGTGTCCCCTAGTAAGCTTTGGTCATTGCTTGCTTCTTTTTGATTCAATTAAAACCTTTTCTTGCCAGGCTATCATTAAAGAACTTGAAGTCTTTGTCTCTTACTCAAAAATTTTGTTACCTTTTTAAAAATTTAATCTTCAGGGAAAAAAATGTAGCGATAACAAAGGAATTCTAAAAAAACCGTTCAAATTCTCAGACTCCAGAAATTTCACATCCTAAGGTATTCCATTAGACTTAAAACATGGGCTCTCTCCTTACGGGTTAATAACAGACCTTTCCTTGAATCAAAGAGTTTCATTCTAATCCCAGTCTTTGCTCAACTGCAAACTCATATAACTAAATGCTACCCATCTTATCATTAAATAGCTGAAAGAAGTTTTTCTAAATTAATCACTCTTGAAATCTCTCAAGGACCTAAAACCTGGAGATTTAATCTCTGGAAGAGAAAAGGAATATTTGCCTTGGGCTTCAATCAATAGGCTCTTATCAGGTACTATTGGTAACTAACTCTAGTGAAACTCTCAGATGGTAATCTTTAGGTTCATATTTTCAATTAAAAAGACACGCATCATTTTATCTAGATCACTGATTTTCATTTCACTGGTGGACCTCAGGCTAAGAGTTCTTTGAAACTGATCAGACGCAAACAACCTCCAAAAGCAGCAGTTGATTCAAAACCCTCAGTTGAAGCTTATGATCACATAAACTAGATGACTTTTGCTCAAATATCTGGAGCTACATTAGTTTTCTGGGAATTTGACATCTTTTTCTTTGGATTGCTCTTACTGGTGATGTTGCCTAAGAGGATCCACTAAAGCTCCCCAGTAAGTGCCTGTAAGGTCCTCAGGTCTCAACTATCTTAATTTTTTTTTTTTTTTTTTTTTTTGGTAAAATACTTCTAAACTCCTGTCATCTTTTCGTGTTATTTAAAAAGAGAAAAAAGCATTCTTATGCATTTTTCTTAGATCCTAGCCACTGCTGTAAATCTGGCTGGTGAATCAATACACTGCTGGAGGAAAATATAATAGATGTTTCTTTAATATTTTCAAGATAGATTTCCTTTGGCCTTGAAATTTCTCTAACTTTATGGATTCCAGCTATCAACCTTAGGGGGGAAAAAATGGACTTTGCCTCTATATCGGAAAGTACTTATGTACAACTATAATGCACCAATTAAAAATATGGAAAAAGAAAATAATGTAATATAAATAAGCCTTAATGACTATTTCACATAAGTAACTGGTTGATGAATTGCTTTTAAGCAAAGAAAATACCTTATCTGGGCATCCTACAATTCTTAACGGAAATAAAAAGTATTTATGAAATCATTTAAACCCTTCCAACTCATCAGTAACACATGAACTTCTTAGTGTCTGTGGGGCAGGTATTGATTCCATCCCCAACAAACAAAATCCCTGCCAACTAAACCTGATTCATCAGCAATGGGAACTACCCTATCTTCTGTCTTTATAGTTACTATATCTACAGGAACTGTTTCACTTCATTCAGAATACATGTCTTCCCTTAGGGTTCAAATATTGGATCACTCTTTCTAAAATAAGTGATATCTATATTTTCCATGTATGGACACTGCTATCAGAAGCCCATCGAAGCAGTTTAAATTCATTATCTAGGGTTTTTATAGAGAATCACATGGCCCTAGATTTCTTCTTGGCTAACCAAGAGGGAGTTTATGCTAGACTAAGACCCACCTGCAATTTTTTAAACACATTTTTGAGACCTGGAGTTGTTTACACAGGCCACTAAATGAACAGTATTTTTCAAAACTAATAATTTTTCTGATAATAGGGTAATCTGCTGTATTGCAGTTGGTCAGTGCCTCCTGTCTCCATTCTTAGGTTTTACTATGTAGCTACTTTCATATCAGATGATTTAACAACTCATTCAATAATGGAAAGACCAGAAGGGGCTGACATTCATCCAAGTTAGAATCTTCTGATGAGCAGAATGCTAAAGATGAAAAAGACCAAGATGTGAAAGGTCATTACCCCTTGCAAAGATAAACTTGGCCCAAAGTGGAGGCTCAAAAAGATAAATAGCAGCCCTGATATTTGTTACCTGGTAGTTGACCTAATTTTTTTGACAAGGCCACAGTGCTCCCCTGCTGAACACAAATAATTTCATAGACTACTAGCATTAGAATATCAGCATCAGCATATTGATGATGGAATGGGGAAAAAGTCAGGTCTATTCCATAATCATGCCTGAGCAGAGATCCCATTCAACCACAGAAAATGAGCAAATATTCAGCTAACAGGAGGGGTTGCTGTTTTTTCTCTCATGGCGTTCTAGCTGTATTCTGTTTCTTCAGCCCCGATCACTGAATTGTCCTCCAGTCAGAGGACACACACACAGACACACAAATACACCTGTGTCTTTTGCCCTGTCCCCAAATCACTTAACATAAACACAATTTCTTTAAGAGCTCTTTCCATCTCCCTCTTCCTGAGCTGTCCCAATGTCCCCCATAGAGTGCCAGTATCCCTTGCTGCAGGAAGTTTATGGGTGTGTTCCGAGTGATCCTTCACTGGTAGCACTGACAAATGATTGACTAGGCGGTGTTAAAATGCCATGTAAAATATCGGACATAGGATATACTCATTTGTTGTAATGATTATGGATATTACCTTCCCAGTAAATAAATATGAGAAATTTCTTGCTTGAAAACTTCTGAACTAAGTAAGTGGCTTGAGTTTTTATTGTTTATTAATGACCATGTAATCAACTTTTATCTCTAACATGGTGGAAAACAAGGACTTTTCTTATCATCTGACCCACAGAGATAAGAGTATGCAGTTGAAACTGTAAGCACATTATTCGTGGAAGTCTCAATGTATTTTCATTTAGTTATGATTTGTTTAAATGAGTCATTTTTGCAATACATTTAAGATAGTTTTGTGGCTGATTGACTTATCATCCTGTTGCTATGGCTAAAAACCACAGCTCTGGAGTCAGAGGGCCTGACAGTTCTGCCAGTTACTGAACAACACTCAACAACTAAGTCCTCTGGACCTGAAGACCCTTTGTCAACAGCAGAGATAATAAATCACCCGCCATATTCATTTCCAAAGGCCGCCATAACAAATTAACACAATTTGGTGCTAAAAGAAATTTGGTATTAAAACCAAAGAAGTGTATACTCCCACAATTCTGGAGACCGGAAGTTCAAAATGAAGGACCAGCTGAAGTCATGCTCCCTGGAAGATTCCAGGGGAGGATTCCTCCTGCCTCATTCACCTTCTAGTGGCCACCAGGAATCCTTACTCTTGTGTGACATGTGTAGCATTACTCCAATCTCTGCCTCTATCCTCAATGACACTCTTCTCTGAGGCTGTTTTCTCATATTACAAGGACACTAGTCATTGGATTAGGGCCTATCCTAATCCAGTGTGAATTCATCTTAACTAATTATATCTGCAAAGACCTTCTCCCCAGATAAGTTCATGTTGTGAGGTTTTGAATGGATATAAAGTTTGGGGGAATACAATACAGCCCTGTACACTCACTACATAAGACTGCTGTGAAAATGTAATGGAAGAAACCACGAGTGCTAGTAAATTAAAAATTAATCTCATCATTATTATCATTATATTACTTGTGAATTTATAGTCATAGTGAATTTATAGTCATAGTAAGAGCATAATCCCAAACAATTCTATTATTAGATAAAAATACTACCTATTTTAGGTTGGTTTTGAAAGTATCAATATATAAAAAGTAACTTCAGTCATTTCTGATAAGAAAAGCAATCCGATATTTAAATTCATATCTATTTAGACAGATATGTAATACATTGAAATTAATTTGAGAAACTTGAGGATTCCAGTTCTAGTTTAAACCAAATAAGTAAATATCCTGTGCCCTGACTGTCCCACTGAATACAACTCTAAATCTTGGAATAACTCATGGGGAAGTTACTGTAGGACTCTTAAGAGTAGATTATAGCAGGTGGTTGGGACAGAAGTCCTGAACTCAAGTACCTTTAGTACTCAGGTTCCTTTAGTACAGCCCAGTCAATGCAAAATTAGGCACCAACATACAGTCAACTCCAGATAAGACCTTTATTTCTGTCTTAAAGAGGGACAGAAAATTGACAATACTCAGAGAATGTAAAAATCCCCTACTTTTTGCTTTCTTTTACTCCCTCCCTTCTCCTACGCCCTGGTATTCAAGCAGCTCCCCAGTTGGTGTTTGGGCAGGCTTAGGTAATAGGAGCAATCAAAGTTCAAAACAACACAAAGGAAATCTTTCATTGTAGTCAGTGTCATTATGGTTACAAAATGATGGAACCAACCTCTGCTAATGTTATTCCCTCTGTCCTCTGATCACATGACCTTGGATACTGATGTACTTGTGGAAGCCCATAGTAGATCAAGGGAACCCAAGCATAAGCCCTCTAGATGGAGAACCAGAAAAAGAGTACCAAGGAACTAGGCAGTAACAAGACTACTTCGAGGGAGGAATTGGGAAAAGTGAGCCCTATAAAGATGTTAATGAACTACTCTGGGATTAACCCCCAAATGCCCATCCATGCTTGAATCCCATCCTATTCAGCATTTTAAAGACATCAAGAAATGAACTAAGAGACCACTTCCTCAATCTCAAAGTGGCCATCAGGTGATGTACACACAGGATAGATCTGAACATCACCAGAAAGTTTGAGAGCTGAAGAGATAGTGAAACCACAGTACATAGAAAGCAGATAAGATCTTGTGTCCTACATATAACCAGATTGATTGACTTCTAAAACAAAAGTATCAATACTGATAATCAATAGTACTACAACAGGACTTAGAATCTTACAACCTAATATTTGAAAAGTTCACAATAAAAATAGAAATTTACAT
Source organism: Sciurus vulgaris (assembly GCF_902686455.1). NCBI lineage: Eukaryota > Metazoa > Chordata > Mammalia > Rodentia > Sciuridae > Sciurus > Sciurus vulgaris. The sequence continues at coordinate 17,289,003 of NC_136468.1, read as the reverse complement.
TACATATGAACAAAAGGAAAGTCTAAATTTATGTGGACTAAAACAACCAGGAGACACCAGTGCCAATGTGGCATACATGTGCTTTAAAGCAGCTTTTACAAAAGTACTTCAGCAAATAGTTAAGAATGTTCCTAAAACTAGTGTAAATATAGAAAATTTCTTCGAAGAAATTAATCATATTAGAAATAACAAAATAAAAATTTTAGAAATTAAAGCACAATAACTGAAATTAAAAGCTATCAGATCTTTGGGACACCATCAAGCATACTAACATATACATAATAGGAATCCCATAAGGAGAGGAGAGGGGGAAAATGAATGACCAAATACTTGGTGAAAATCATGACCTTACACATCCAAGAAGCTCACTGAACTCCAAGAAAGATAAACCTGAAGAGATTCACAGATATAATATGATCATATTTCAAAACCCAAAGACAAAGAGAGAACCTAGAAAGTAGTAAGATAGAAATGACATCACACAAAAGAGATGCTCTGTAAGACTAAAAGCCAGTTTTTCTACAGAAATCATAGATACCAGAGGCAACAGGGTGACACAGTGCTGAAGGGAAAAAAATAAAGGAGAGAGATCCAAGATGGCAGACTAGAGGGAGGCTGCACTCCTTGTCATTCCGTAACTCAGGTTTCAAGCAGAGGAAAATCTGTTTCTCTGTGAGGCAGTCTTTGCTGCTCATGGATCCCCTGCTGTTTACCCCATTTGTCCACCTCAATCACCCGCAGTCTGCCAGCATATTGACTACTTTTTGAGTGCAGATCGCTCACTGACTGCCACCTATCATCTGCCATTTCCCTGTTTGCCTGCCTCTTGCCTGCCCGTTACCCCGCCTTTGACCTACCCATCACCCACCACCTGAGGTCTACCTGCTGATCATCCATCGGTAGCCTGCAGACCGCTCACAGACCGCCAGTGGATAGCCAGCTGCCTGCTGTTGCCTGGAAGTCCACTCTCACAGTACCTGCAGGTTTGGTTACGTGTGGCTACTGCAATTTTGGGACAATAGCCTGGTCCTGCAGGACCCCTGGCCCAACCGACTATGCCCCCTGGCATGACCAACCACATCCCACACAGACTCAGAGCCCACACCGTGTGCTGTAGCTCCACATTAGCCAACACATTTGGAAGTCAGTGTAGCCATCTTGGGTTTTCCTGGAAGCGGAAGCTGCCATCTTTAGGTGGGGCCAATACCATCCTGAGATGCCTGCTGGAGACTGGAAGCTTATTGTCAGAGCTTCATATTATCTGTACTGGGTGCTGCTAATATTGATCTCCCCCTTAAAGAAGAGGTTTTGGAAACCTGCAGGGTCACTATAAGCCTATGGGAGGGAAACTGCAATACCCCAGATCTGCACTGCTAGAGGGGAAGATATGTGAACAACATGAAAAAACAAGGGAAGAAAGTGTTCCAAACAAAGATTTTATATTAATAGAATCCAATGACAACATGGTAGAAGAAATGTCAGAAAAGGAGTTCAGAACATACTTAATTAAAATGATTCACAAAGTGAAGGATGAGATAAGAGAGCAAATGCAGGCAATGAACAATCACTCCAATAAACAGTTAAAAGAGCAAAAATAAAGGAGAAATTAACATATTCCCAGATTTTAAGAAACCACTAGACTTCTACAAGGAATACTACAGGGAGTAGTTCTTGATTCTGAAATAAAAGGGTATTTTAAACCATACGAAGAAATAAAGAACAGTAAATGTAGCTACATAGATAAAAATGCCAGTGTATTGCATGTTTTTGGCTTGTAACTTCTTTTATTCTTTTCCTATATGACTTAAAAAACAAATGCACAAAATAATAATTATAATTATAAATTCATGATAATGTACTTACAACCTATAAAGATGTGATTTTCAATAATAGTAATAATAATAATAATTAATAATAGAGTGATGGAGTTTAAAGAATCAGAGTTTTGGGGTACTATTGAAAATAGTTTGGAATAAATTCAAATATGATACAGAGTTAAGATGTGCATTAATCGGCTTTCTATTTTTGTGACAAAATATTTGAGAAAATCAACTTAAAGGAGGAAAGATTATTTTGGGTCATTGTTTCAGAGGTTTCAGCTCATAGTCACTTAGTTCTGTTTCTTTGGGGCCTGTGATGAAGCAGTTATATCATGGCAGAAGTATGTGATAGAGAAAAACTATTTATCTCATGGCAGCCAGAAAACAGAGGGGGAGAGAGATAGAGATAGAGATAGAGATAGAGATAGAGATAGAGATAGAGATAGAGACCAAGATAAAGAGAGAGAAAGAGAGAGAGAGAGAGAGAGAGAGAGAGAATGAATCCCAATATCTCCTTCAAGACCATGCCCCTGAAGACTTTTCTTCCCACTAGGCCCTGCCCCTTAAAGGTTCCACCAGCTTCCTATAGTGCCATGGACTGGTGACCAAGCCTTCAGCATACGCACCTTTGGGGGACATACTAGATTCAACCTATAAAAAGATGCTAATTGTAATCCCTAGGGTAACCCTGGTACTGTGTCCCCCAAATTTCATATTAATGTTAAACAATCCCCTCATCTGCACTATTTTAGTCAGATTTTCCACTGCTGTGACCAAAGGACCTAACCAGAACAATTGTAGAGGAGGAAAAGTTTCTTTGGGGGCTCACGGTTTAAGAGGTCTCAGTCCATAGACAGCTTGCTCCATTCCTCGGGGCTCAAGGTAAAGCAGAACATCATGGCAGAAGAGTGTGGCAGAAGGAAGCAGCTCACATGACAATCAGAAAGTAGAGAGAAAGAGATTCTACTCTCCGGAAACAAATATGTACCCCATGTATATATAAGCCATGGCCCCAAAGCCCCATGTCCTCCAGCCACACCCTACCTGACTTCAGTTACCACTCAATTAATTCCATCAAGTGATCAATTCACTGATTGGGTTAAGGCTGTGGTGACCCAATCATTTCTTCTCTGAACCTTCTTGCGTTGTCTCATGTGAGCTTTTGGGGGACACCAATTCCAAATCATGCATGCACTTTCACTTTTTATGGCATCAGCTACCCACTGTCAATTGTGATATGAAAATATTAAATGGAAAATTACAAAAATAAATAATTCGCTAGCCTTAAATCGCACACCATTTCTAAGTAGTATGATGAAAACTTGTGCCGTCCCTCTCCATCCTGCCCAAGACATGAACCATCCTTGCACAGTGTACCCACACTGTATATGCTACCCACCCTTCTGTAGTTTGGATCTAGAATGTTCTCCAAAGTCCCGTGTGTTTAAGTCTTGCCCCTTAGCCTGGTGCTGATGGGAGATGGTGAAACCTTAAGAGGCAGAGTCTGGTGGCAGGAAATGGGTCCTTGGGGCTGGAGCCTGGAGGGGCTTCTATCCTGACTCCTTCCCATCTCTCTCTTTGCTTCCTGGATGCCACGTGGTGAAAAGACCTCTTTCTCAGCCAAGTCCTGTAACCCAGGAAAAGCCTAAATACATCTTCTTACTTCACTTGCTGTTAGCTTAAAGATCACTAATTTAGAGGTCATGCACCTGAGCAATATATTATTAGTCTCCCATTAGCTTTGCTACATTTGACACCTCAACTAAAGCTGCCTAATGCATTAAAAGTGTTCTTCAACCAAAGTTGATTTTTTGCTCTCCTCCAATATTCCTATCTCAAACTTGTAACAGGAACTAAAAAGACATGCATCATAAAACTAAGTAATAATTTTTTCCTAAACTTACAAAACCAAGTACGTGACGACTCTTAGATAACATCAGAATATGAATCATCTAACACAAAACACACAACTTACTTATTCCTATTTTTAAGCTAAAAGCAGAAGTATAGATAAGGTCTAATTTCCAGGAAAATAATGTGTTTATTATAGAGACTGGCCTAGGAGAAAAAAGTTCATTTTTATCACGAGAATGTTCCAGTAAGCTGGGGGTGGGGTGGGGAAGCGGGGGACAGAAATGGCTTTCAAACCTGGATTCGTGATGCAGCACATAGTCTCCCTGCCCATTTTCCCTTGCTTCTCTTTCCCCTCCCTATAAAAACCTTTTGTATTCCTGAATTCCCAAAGATGGTCTTTGTTTCGAGGGTGATAACTCCCTCCACCTTCTCAGGGCTCTAGCCCTTGAATAAACTTTATTGGATTTCTCCCAACTAGTGGCTTTTGAATGGCAAGCAGATGGAATGGGGTCTGGTAGCACTCCCACCACAATGTATTGTGCTACCACAGTCCAAAGACAACAGGGCCAAGTGATCATGGATGAAACCTCTAAGATTGTGAGTTAGAATTAACCTTGGGAAACCTGACTTACACAGAAAATTGACACCAGAAATCAAATGTTGTGATTATACCTGACAATGTTGTTCAGAAACCTTTGAAATTGATTTGACCAGAATGCTGATAGAAATGTGGACAGTAAAGCTTATGCTCATGAGGTTTCAGATATAAATAAGGACTTGATTGGAAACTGGGCTGAAGGCCACTCATTTCATACTCTGTTGAAAAAGTTGGCTACATTATGTCCATGTCCTGAGATTTCGTGGGAGGTTATATTTAAAAGTGATGAATTAGTTTATCTACTAGAAGAAAATTCAATTACAGACCCAAAGCACAAGAGTAATGGTGCTGGAAATTCAGATAGGCCAAAGAGAAACTGGAAAGTACTTCCTTTAAGGCTTCCTTTAAGTAGCCTGGTACTATCTACATTTTCAGGTATCTACTGGGGACCATGGAATATACTCCCTGCAAATAAGGAAGGGCTCCTCTATTTGAAGATGGTGATTTGTGGAGGTCATTAAATTTAGATGAGGTCATGAGAGTTGGGTCTTCATAATGAGCTTCATGTCCTTATAAGAAGAGAGCAGGGCTGGGGATATAGCTCAGTTGGTAGAGTGCTTACCTCGCAAACACAGGCCCTGGGTTCAATCCCCAGCACAAAAAGACCAAAGAGAGCTTCTCTCCCTCTTTTCTGTCTTTCTCTGTCTTTCTCCCTCTCTCTTTCTCTCCCTGCCTCCCTCCAATGTTGAAGTCTTCAGAAATATGAACCCATAAACTCCCTAATAGTTTAAGAAAATTTAAGATTGTTCTGCTATTCGCCAATGAAAAATCTTAAAAAATAGAGGCTAGATAGATTGATTTCCTTTTGTTGTTTCAAAATATTTTGTAAAAAAAAAAAAAAAAAGAAAGGTAAACATAAACTCTCAATGTCTTAGTGAGTTTGATTATCTGCATGACTTGATGAAGTTCAAAGGATAGTGATACTACCCTGACCTGGAAAAAAAAAAAAAAAAAAACCCAGGTTGAGAAATAGATTTGTTCATCTCTCCTCCCTCCCCTAGCTCCTCCCCACAGCTCTCCTTTCTTTGACAAAATAGACCCTAGATCACCTTGTCAAATAAACTCTCCCTGTCCTGTGCAGAATCACTCTTTAGAAAACGGAAACCCGAGACTCTCTTTCCAAGATGGACCTCAGTGCTTCCAATCACCGCATACCTCTAAGTGACGGAAACAGCATTCCCATCATTGGACTGGGGACCTACTCAGAACCAGCAATGGTAAGCTTCGCTTTCTCTCTCTGTTTTTTTTTAAACACTTAACTAAAGCATAATCTGTAATTCATTTTGAGAGGGTCTCATTGATTTACTTTATGTAATAAAGAAAGCAACTTCCAGGGACTGCCCTTTGCCTGAATGGGTATCAAAACAAAGATTATATTATGTAAGTTCATGGTTAGTTCATCTAGATTAGAAAATGGTATTTTTCTTCTTCCTTTACTGATATTCAGTTGAATGTTAATACTAGAGTAAACTGAGGCACATGAAATTTGTGAGTTAAGATTTATGGAGGTTTTGTAAAATGAGATTATATATATGTATATATATATATACACATATATATATAGTTTTTACATTTTATTTACCTTTTGAGATAACAGGATTGAATCCAGGGTGCTTTACCACTGAGAAGAGATTATATTTAAGAATTTTTTGTTCAGCCATGCACTGAGCAATAGTCTATAAAAGCGTCAAATATGAAGAAAACATGTCTCTGCTATCTAGGCATTACACAATAGAGGATGCCATTTCTTCAACAACTGAATAACCACAAAGGTAGGATCTGGGTTATAGTGGAACTGTAAACAGTATATCTCTGAAAACAGAAAAGAGAAGAATTAAATTTGACCTTGAAGATTGAGTTGGGTTTCTTTTAAATCATGGTAAATTTCTGCTGAGAAGAACAGTTCTTCATTACAGTTAACATTTAATGCCATCTGTTCTGTTAGACATCTTTCTGTCCTGTGACAAAATACCTGAGATATTCACCTTCCAAGGAGGGAAGATTTATTTTGGTTCATGGTTTCAGAGATTTCAGTCTAGGGTTGCTTGGCCCTGTTGCTTTGGGTCTGTGGCATAGCAGAACATAACAGCAGGGCATATGTGAAAGAGCAGAGCTACTTACCTCTTGGCAGTAGGAAGCAGAGACAGAAAAGGAGCTTGGGCTCCCAAGTATCCTCATTAGCAGTAGACACTCAGTGACCTAACTTGCTCCTACTAGTCTCTCCTCCTAAAGACTCAGCCTCCTCCCAGCAGCTCTACAGGCTGATGACCAAGCCTTTAACACGTGGCCTTTGGAAAACATTTGCAATCTAAACCATAGCATATGTGTAGAAATGCCACTAAAATTGGAACAATCTTATATGAATGAACTCTACAAAGCTGAGTATGAATTAGCTAGGCAGAGAATCAGAGCTGAGGAAGAATGGGACGTTGGAAGACACAGGGTACGTGATATGTCCAGGTGAAGCCGAGGCCACAGAGGCTGCCGCATGGAGTGAACAGTGGAGGAGATGGCAGCTGGAGCTGAAATGCACACTGAGACTGGGAGACCAAAGACTGTGAGCACCATGCAGAAGAGTTGCACTTCGCTGTACAGAGCCGAGAAATCGTCTAGAGTGTAGGGGCATCGGATCTGGTTTTGAAAGATGATCCTGGTGGCAGCAGATAGAATAGAATGGAAGGCAGAGAAGTAAAAAGAACTCAGCATCCTGAGGAGATGGCTCTGTGTCACATCTCCACAGCCACCGTACCTTCCCACATCCTTTGTTTTTTGGTGATGCAAAGGAAAATCATTCCCGTAGCAGTTTCATGCCCATGTCCTTTGCCTCTTCTTTCTCTGCCTATTGTCTTCATCTGACCTTGATCAAAATCTTGGCTCCAACCAATATATATCCAGAGATTACCAATCCCTGCTTACTGCTCTGTTTGCTCTATCTTTTCCATACAGCTATGGACTGGCCATATCAGAACCCCCAGGTATGACGATGTCCACTGAAGAAAGAATTTGGGAGAAGGGAGATGTATGAGTGTGTGGGTCAGAGGCCGTTGATATGTAACCAGATTGCAAAATAATAGCTAAAACTTTTCTGAATACTTAGCCATTTGACAGGAACCCTTTGAAGTTTGGTTGGTTGGTTGGTTTGATTTTTTTTTGTACTGGGGATTGAACCCATGAGGGGTTTAACCACTGAGCAACAATCCCAGCCAGCTTTTTTATATTTTATTTTGAGACAGGGCCTGGCTAAGTTGCTGAGGCTGGCTTTGAACTTGTGATCTTCTTGCCTCAGCCTCCCAAGCCTCTGGGATTACAAGTGTGCATTACTGTGCCTGGCCACCTTTTAATAGTTTTATATTACATATGTTTTCTAATTTCATCCTCACAAAATTACAAAGTCTGTACCAGTTAACCTCATTGACAATAAGAAAACTGAAGCACAGAGATTAAATAAATTGCTCCCAGCTTTTAATGCTAAGGCATAGAGCTCTAATTTGAATCCATGTAGCTTAAATCCAGACCCTGTGCTATGAATTCCATAGTAAATTGCCTTTTATGAATGTATTATATCATTAAAACTGCATATTTGTAATTATGATTTTCTATATGTTTCTGTAAATGAAAGTATCGAGATATGTGTATATATGTGTGTGTGTGTATTCTGACATTCATTAGGGCTCCAGATAGTATGTTTACCAATAAGAATAATCAAGAAGTTGAATGTGGTGGCACACGCCTGTAGTCCCAGCAACTCAGAGGCTGAGGCAGGAGGATTGTGAGTTAAAAGATAGGCTTAGTAACTAAGCAAGGCCCTAAGCAGCTTTGCAAGAGTTTGTGTCAAAATAAAAAAAATAAAAAGACCCAGTGATATGCCTCAGTAGTCAAGCACCTCTGGGTTCAATCCCTGGTACCAGAAAAAAAAAAAAAAAATAAGAAGTTACTACTTGCCTAGTAATATTAAATGCTAGGATTGAAAAAATTTAAAAGTGGTCATGTGCCAGTTCCCACAAAGCAGTGTAACTTCAGAAGAAAAGACATAGCAATCAGAGAGCAGATATGAGAAGAGTACTTTTAGAAATGAGCACCAGGCACCAGAAGATTTGGGGTTAGGGGTGAGATGTGGAGAAGAGAGCATCTCAGAGCAGTCTCATGACTTTCTGTTTGGAGCCAAACAAGTAATCAACTCCTTACTTTTCTGCCCCAGGGTTGATGAGGCAAAGGTAGGACCACCAGTGCCAAATTCAATCACACTATAATAAAAGCTCTGAATACTATAAATTTCAGGATCAATCTCGATTCCAGAGTGTGATGTCAAAGGGAAGCCTTCTCCACTCGGCATGCCTGAGATTCTTTTTCAGAGCTTTTCATTTCACAAGCAGAAATAGGAGGTGAATGCCAGGCTGGGGTAACTCTTGAACTGAAATGTGTCCACAGTTCATGTGCACGATCAAGTCTGTTGGTGTGTCCGTGATCCCGTTCTGTTTTGAGAGGGCATTCAGAGTGTAGCAGGTGCCCGTGGAAGCGTCAGGGACGTCTTCAGAGGCACGTGGAGATGGGAGCAGAGATGGAGACTAAAATACAAAGACAATGTGGCCCCAAGTTCTGCCTGATTCATCTCCCACTAGGACATGTGGAGAGGGTAACCGTGGGAAAGAAGCTTGGGAGAACATCATGTGGAGCTGGTGAAGCCAGCCAGCCCAGTTTCTCCTGCCTTACAAAGACTTCATCTCTAAATAGGTTCAACTTCATGTCAAGGTGCTTCGTGCCTGAGGGTTCAAGGGGCTTGAAACGGAGCCAGCATTCAGTAGCATTAGCATCCTTCCCAGGTGGCCCTGGTTGAGTTTCTGTAGGCCACAGCCAGTTGGAATCTGGAGAGTCAGACTACAGCTTTGTGCATGGAGAAGTAAAGTCCAAGCCCTTGAGGACTCAGGAGGAGCCTAAAAACATCAGTGCATTTTGCCCCTGAGCTGGGGAAGATGGAGGGAGTAGGTTTCAGGACCTCAGGACCCATCTCCGGAGGGGCTGTCCTCTCAACAGTCTTCACGTTCTTCCCAGTGCCCATCTGGGTCCCACCTCATCTCAACCCAGGGAACCTCACCTCACCAAGGGAAGGCACAGTCTTGCTCTCTCACTAAGATTTCTTTCTTTTTTTGGTTCAGATCTATGTATAAGCTTGGAGCAGGGTGAGGATGGTCTCACAAACTCTGCCCAAAGAGTCCACTGACCTGACAGGAAGCTTAAATAAGTGATCCCAGGGAGCTAAGTCCATTTCTCAGTTTTATTCTTCAATCCCATTCTGATAGTAGACTTGAGTGCAAGAAGGGTTCTCTTTTTTTTCTTTATTACAAGCAACACACACACACACACACACACACACAGAGTTATCACTCAGGTAATTTTGAGAACACAAAATTACCCAGGTGCAGTGGGGTATGCCCAAGGCAGGAGTATCACAAATTCAAAGCCAGGCTTTGCAACTTAGTGAGGCCCTAAGCAACTTAGCAAGACCCTGCCCCAAAATTTATAAAGTTTAAAAAGGGTTGGGCTGGAGATGTAGTCGGTGGTAAAGTGCCTCTGGGTACAATCCCCAGCACCAAAACCAAACAAACAAAAACACAATAGTAGAACCCTAGAGATCACACACATCCTATACATAAAAATGTGTCCAGTTGTTGTCTAATTTGCAAATATTTTTCAGAGAATGCTGTAAAGGAATTATTCATTTCAAAGACAACTCATTCTGATTTTTCTGAAGCTGATATGGACTATTATTTTGACGAACAAAAAACAAAGGAAAAATCCAGTTAGTGTTTATTTGTTTCTCTTTGAGCATAGTGAGGATCCTGAGTTCTCTCCAGTCGCCATGACAACCGCACACTCACAACCCCTGCCACGGAAGCCGTGGCTTTCTTAGTGTTGGGAATCAAGCACTAAGAACTGGCCCATCATGAGCTGGGTTTTATCTGACTCCCTGAGACTTCAGTTCAGCAAGTACAGTAAGCATATTGTAAGATGCTATAGGAGCATCTGTGATTGGACACAAGCGGGACAAGATACCTGTCATCCAGATGTCACCCTGCACTGTGGCTTTGGACTGAATGACAGGATAGTCTTATTCTTGTACTTAATTCAGATTAATAAAACAAACAAAGATTTGGGTACCAAATTTTACAAAACATAATGTACTTTGAAAAATCAGACATGACCCTAATAATCTTTCTTCCCTGACTCTGTTGAGCTACACCTGACACATGGTAAATTGCATATATTTAAAGTCCAACTGTGTGCTGAAGGAGGGGAGGCTTCTCCTCCATACACGGTCTACCATACACAACAGCACGGAATTGGGAATTGTCATGTTAGCTGTAAAACAAGGCAATGCGACATTTCCTGATCGATGGTGGTTAAAACCCATTTCCCTTCACCTCAGCCTCAACTTCCTTGTCATTTCAGACCCAAAAGGGGGACTGTACAGCATCAGTGAAGATTGCCATCGACACAGGGTATCGACACATTGACGGGGCCCACCTCTACCAGAATGAGAATGAGGTGGGGGACGCCATCAGAGAGAAGATAGCGGAAGGGAAGGTGAAGAGGGAGGACATTTTCTACTGTGGAAAGGTGAGATGCTGCTTCCACCCTCCATCTCCTTTTATGTTTATGGTGCCGCTGCTCTCTGGTAAAGAACGTTGGACTCACCAAGAGGAAGAGACTTGTCCCTCCTCCTCAACTGCCAGATCCTCCATCTTCCCAACTTAGAACTTAGGGAACTGATTGCCCCTGCAGGTTAGGGCTCCTTGTTCATACAGGGACATCGATTTCAGGTGACTTATTATGGGTAAAGCATGTTTTTTCTTTTGCACAAGCCTATTTGTGTATCTGTTGCTATTTTTTAGATTGAGGTATATTTCGCTGACCATAAAGTCACCCCTTTAAGTCAGGTCTTTGGTTGTGCAACCATCACCTAATTTCAGAATGTTTTCATCATTCCAAAAAGAAACTCCATGCCCATTAGCAGTCATTTCCCATTCATCCCTCCCGCCTGGTCACTAGCAACCCAAGGTACTCTCTGTCTCTACAGCTTTCCTATAGTGGACACTTCATACAGATGGAATCATACAATATATGGTCTTTTGTGTCTACTTTGTTTCAGTTAGTGTAATGTTTCCAAGGTTCATGCATATGATGCCAAAAATGTGTACACTTATAACTTCATAATTTCTCCCCAGTACATATTCCAGAGAACTTTTGCCTTCTATGACTAATACCATTGGTAAAGGTGTCCACAGCCCCATTGTTTATGATAGCCCCAAGCCAGAAACAACCCACAGGCCCACCAACAATAAAACAGGCAAATGAACTGTGATATAGTCAAGCACAGTATGTAAGTCATGATGAATGAAGTCCAGCTAGAAGCACCAGGGGGGTGGGTGTGAATTTTGACAACTTGAGAGGGGATAAGGCAAGCCCTCAGCAGATTCCATTTATTCAGAGATTTTTTTAAAAAGGCAAAATGATACATTATTATTTAGAGATACATTCATAGATAGTGAAACCTATAAAACCACAGAAGGTAAAGATAAACACAAATTTTAAGATGCAGTATCCTCTGCATAAGGTGATGGTCCATAGCGGGCTTCTTAGAGAGGTAAGTTTCTATTTCTTCCTCACAGGAGTGGGGTAATGTCAGGTGTTCATTTTATTACTCATCTCCCATCTGTGTGTGTGAGTGTGTGTGTGTGTGTGTGTGTGTGTGTGTGTGTGTGTGTGTGTAAATGAACTCTCTTAAGAACAGCCCTCCATATCCATGGATTCTGAATTTGTGGATTTGACCAACTGTGAATATAAAATATTCAGGGGGAAAAAAAAACTGCTTCTATATCAAACAAATACAGACTTTTTTTCTTGTCTTTATTCCTTAAACAACAACAGTACAGCAATTACTTACATAGCATTTTCATTGCATTCAATTTTATAAGTAATTTACAGATGATTTAAAATACATAGGACGATGTACCTAGGTTCTATGCAAATACTGTGCTATTTTATAAAAGGAATTTCAGCATCCTCAGATTTTGGTATTCTTGGTAGGAAGGGAATGGTCCTGGAATCAATATTCCCCACAGAGACTGAGGAATAACTGTATGCTATATTTAAAATAATTTGGGTGAAGGTAAATATAAGATGACATCAAAATCATGCAAAACAGAATTTATAGTATCGTTATATTATTGGATTATTCATTGATTTAGGAGAATTAGTAGTAAGCAGAGTAACATTTTGTGAAGAGCAAAAAGGTTAAAAAGAAATACTTGAATAAGTTTAATAAACTAAGAAATTGGATCCATTCTTGGAACCAATAGATTTTATTTAATAAAAGGAAACAAACATCAATCAAAAATAAGTTCAGGGGCTGGAGATGTAGCTCAGTGGTAAAGTGCTTGCCTAGAATGCATAAGGCCCTGAGTTCAAACCCCAGTACCCCCCCACACACACACACACACACAAGTTCTTAAGGTCACAAATCCAAAAGCTAGCTGCATGAACACCTGGGGCAGGTGTACCATATAATCCTTTGACTTGACCTACTTAATAGTCATTTCTCACTGTGATGGGTGCTGAAATTAGCATAGAAGGAAGAAGGGATCAAATTATCTTTCAAAATTCTTTAAATTGCCCAAGAAGTAAAGTTGTGTATTGAACCCAATATTTATACAAGTACAAGATCAATAATGTGCTGAGTGTCATAAAGTACACAGAAGCAAAATATGATAGTATATAAACCTGAAAGGGTATGAACGTGAAAGGAACAGGCTATCGCCCCAGAAGATCAGCTTTCTCTCCAGTTTGCCCGTGCCTCTGAGGCCATGGGATAGTGGTTAAGTGCACAGACCATGGAGCCAGATTGCTCATCAGAGTGTGTTGTCCCCAACAACACAATGCAAGACAATATATACAACTGCTCATCCCAGATCCTTCCCTGCTACCTGTGAGCTACTTAGAATTGCTAGATCTTGATTACCCCCTTTGTAAAATGGGAGAAATGATGTCAACCACTTCCTAAAGTTGTTATGACTTAACATTTACAAAGCACTTAAACAAATATCTGGCACAAATCTAATAAGTTAGGTGTGCTGACTGAAAGCAACCTAAAACATAAAACAGAATTTTCACTTGGATAGGATGGCAGCAGTAGAAATGAATGAACCCACAGTAATAACTAAAACACTTCCCCACTACTCTCTCCACATTGTGTTTCCTTTTCCTTTTTCATTATTTTTATGTTTGGGTTATATTTATTTATTTATTTTTAAAAATTTATTTTTACAGACTTCATTTTGATTCATTGTGCACAAATGGGGTACATCTTTTTGTTTCCAAGGTTGTGCACCATGTAGATTCACACCATCCCTTAACCATACATGTACATAGGGTAATGATGTCTGTCTCATTCCACTATCTTTCCTTCTCCTGTCCCCTCCCCTCTCCTCATTTCCCTCTACACAATCCAATATTCCTCCATTCTTCTCTTACCACTCCAGTTATGTATCATCATCCACTTATCAAAGAAAACATTCGGCCTTTGGTTTTTGCTTATCTCACTTAGCATGATATTCTCCAACTCCATCTGTAGTCACTCTGGAAAGCAGTATGAAGATTCCCCAGAAAACTTGGAATGGACCCACCATTTGACCCAGTTACCCCACTCCTCAGATAATACCCAAAGGACTTTAAATCAGCAGACTACAGTAAGGCAGCCACATCAATGTTTACAGCAGCTCAATTCACAATTGTTAAACTATGGAACTAACCTAGATGTTCTTCAACAGATGAATGGATAAAGAAACTGTGGTATATATACACAATGGAATATTATTCATCCATAAAGAAGAATAAAATTATCGCATTGTGTTTTCTTCTCTGTGGTTTAGTGCAGGAAAAAATATCATTGTCCAACACAGCAGAAATAATTCAGATTTTACCAATTTTGCTTGTCTTTCTTGTGACAAAAGTGTACAAAAAATCAAAACCTTTTTTACCTAAAAAAAAAACTTTGAGTGAGATCAATACTGTAAGAAGAGGTACTAATTTGTCTGTGAGTGTGAGTATTCCTTGCTTTGCACACCTGAGAGTACTTAGGTATATACATGCTCGAGTATGAAAAACTGAACTTTAATCTTTCATCATGTGACACTTTAGAGATGGAGCAAATTCTTGGTAGAAATTGGTAGAACTCCTTGACTTTGTAAGACCAAAGCAGAACAAGAGAGCAAGGAAAAAGACTCTCAAGCTATGTGACAATCTGAAATTTCACTAGTTTCTGCACCACCCATCACAAAGAGAAGGATCCTGTGAAGTCATGCACATAATTATTTTCCTTACTCATTTGAAGGACACTCTTTATCAAAATGGCATTAAAAAATGTGCCAGCCTAGATCACAACATCTAGCTAGATACACATTCTCCGGTTTACAAAAGAAGAGTGAAAGCAACCTGACTCAGTTTGGAAATGAGCACAGGGTGACCAAAGGCATTGTTCTATAATTAGGTTCTTTGCAGCCAGGTGTGTCTTTAAGTTTCTTATCCCATGTTTAGATAAAACAGTGCTCTGGTGTTAAGAGTGTTACCTGCTCATCTGACACTCAGAGAACACTGCAGCATACCCCTGTTTTTGTGAAACGAGTGAATGAAATGTTCATAAATGGTTTGCAAAAGATATAAAGTTGCATTAATGTGAAAATAGTGTGGACATTAGTTCTCTCCCCTTGATTCTTTCAGCTGTGGGCTACAAATCATGTTCCAGAGATGGTCCGCCCAGCTCTGGAGAGGACACTCAAGGCCCTCAAGCTAGATTATGTGGATCTTTACATCATCGAAGTACCCATGGCCTTTAAGGTGAGTTCAGATGCCTAAGGGTTAGGCCTCTGCACCCAGTGACCCTGAGCCAATAGCTATGTGCATGAGTCTTGTTCATTATCTATCACCACAGAATGTTATGGTGTTTTGTTTCCATAGATCAGAGTACTAACCTTCCCTGTCAAACGCCCAGAAAGGTTATGTTAGCAGACTCAGGCCTGGATCCCAAGTCTATTGATGCTTAACTCAATGTGGTTTCTATTATACCATGTTTTTACAACTTCAAATTCTTTCCATTAGGAAAAAAAAAAAGCAGTCCCTTGATTGTGGTTCACATTTTTGTTGCCCAGAATCCAGATACACCCTTCTTCCTATTCACACAGTCATAAAAATGCCCCCACACAACGTAACGCAGCACGATTTGTGCAACTGTAAACGTACTCGCCTTCCCCCTGCCTCCAATGGGAAATAACCTTAAAATAGTCATATATTTAGAGACAGCCCCAAGGACAGGGCACCTACGTGTTATCTATTTCTCTAGGTCAAATGCAACCCATCCTTGAACTTTTTCAATATATAGATTATAGTAATTATCCATTGATAATTTAACACAGAGCAGAGTAGTTAACAGCTTAAAGTGTAATTGAAAGAAAGAGATTAAGAAATGAAATTGTACACTTGTTCCCAAGGTAAATAAGATCCCGCTGATCAAGAGGAATGGGAATTCTTTAATGCTATGGCCAGAGTTCCTTTAGGCAACCAATCCAACTGTACCCATTCTATTCTGTAGGAGCCACCGTACTGTTGTCTTTCCTTGATGATCACACACCCAAAGTGCGTTGACCTTGGGAAAATTCCCCTTTTGCATCCTACTTCATGGAAATATGGATTTGGAGGCTTCACAATTGTCCTGATAATCATGGTGTTTTTGTTAGTCAACTAGGAATTTAATGGAAAACAGAACATCTTAAAACTTTGATAGGCTTTCTGTAAATTCACTGTCAGCTTCATGAATGAATGTTCTCAAAACTAGGAATCTTATAGGGTCAGATTTCTCCTACCTAATCCGTGGCCTGTGGGTTCTTAGTAGAAAGTTTCCTTGCTTTGCTCATCTGTTTAGTCCTTGAATTAATGGCTTCCATCTTGTTCTCTGGCACAAAACAGTACAGAAGAGGAAAGCACAGATATGAACTTTGCATTCAATTTGCATCTCGCTAGATGGTGCATGTCTATTTGACAGGGTGGCTGGGACCTAAGATCTTGCTTTCAGAGAGACCTTGAGTACTATTATTCTCCCAAGGTCCTCTTGAAAGCAAGTTCACCACGTCTCAGCTGCTCCAGCCGGTTCACCATGTACCAGTTACCCTAACACCAGGCCACTGCATCTTGGGCTGATTTTATCACCTGCACAAATTTGGCAAGACAGAACATTCACACAAGTGAAGCAGCTTTATTACTCACAGATAGATATCAAGGGGCAACAAAAGCCCGGAATTTATGACAAGCTGGTCCCCCAAGGCTATGGAAAGCTGTCCAGAGCAGACGGAGACTCTTTACAAATGCCTGTAACTCCACAGCTGAGAGATTCCAAAAGTTGGGTTTTATACTCCAGGGGAACCTTCCTTGCTGGGGAAAGCACTGCAGGAAAGGTTCTATGAGGGGTAGGAAGAGGGACCAGGCTCTTCTGGATAGTTCCTCTTTTTCTCAGGATGCTGCATTCCCAGTCCATCCCACAGCTGTTCTAAAGAACTACAAGCAGGAAAGGGGGAAGGACTGGGTCAGCCAGGGCCATCCAGTTACCGTTCTTGCACCAATTTCATTTCCCACTGAGTTTCTTCCCTTCCTGCCTGGGCTGGAACTGACTTCTCCAACTCTGAGACTCAGATACCATCCTTTGCCATCTTGGACTGCATCCAGAAGTAGAAAGAACCCACTTTTGCAAAATGTAAAGTCACCCCTTTAAAGCAGGAAGTTGAGCCAAAAATCATGGAATGGCAGAGGAGTACATAGGGATGGTAGAACACAAAGATCACAGATTTCCACTGTACTCATTAGTGAGATGGCATCTGTGACAAATAATAAGGAGCAAGGGCTCCAGAGCCAGGCTGCCTGATTTGAACCCCATCTGAGTCCCAGACAGCTTAGTTGAGTCATAGCTAGTGTCCTTCCCATGTCACCTAAATATGGGCTCTGAAGTCCAGAAAAGGAGTTGACCTTTGGCTTCATTATTTCCTAGAAGAGTCACTCTTATCTTTCTGAAATTCAATAATAACTAATCTGTGGGTGCTGTGAAGAGTCACTAAAAGGCTATGTGTGGAGGTACTGACGCATGCCAGGCATTGAAGGGATAATAAAATAAGAGGTCTTATGAAATATTTGGGTGGAAAGGATGATTAGCAATTATATGTATTGATAATATCATTTCATAAAGAGGAATTTGAGCCCCAGAATGATGAATTTACTTACTCATATTCAAAGTTCATCAGATTTGGGCCAAGACCCTGGGTCAGGAGACATGCTCACTCCCACACTCCACTGCCCCTCTGCTTATCCTCTTAAGCCTAACAATACGAATCCAAGGTCTGCAGGGGTTTCTTGGTATTATGATCTCAGCTCTCATTCTCACTCAGTAATTGTTGACTCGTATTCAAATGGTAGGTTTTTTTTTTTTTTTTTTAATCCGAGTCTTAAAATTTGGGGGAGAACCTATATTTAAAAGTGAGAAAATGAAGTTTAGCTGGACACAGTGGCACATGTATTTAATTCTAGCAACTCAGGAGACTGAGGCAGGAAGATCACAAGTTCAAAGCCATCCTCAGCAACTTAGTGAGGCACTAAGCAACTTAGGGAAATACTGTCTCAAAATTAAAAAAAAGAAAAACAACAACAACAAGATATAAAAAGGGCTGGGGATGTGGTTCAGTGGTTAAGTGTCCCTGGGTTCAACCCATGGTAATACCAAAAAAAAAAAAAAAAAAAGACAAATTTACTTCTCTGTGGCTGACCTAACTTTTTAAATCTTTTTGGAGAAAGCAAATAGAAAATTTCTATTTGTACTTTTGAAAGGATCAAAGATCATCAAAGCTCAAAGACACTAAAGATCAAACTTAACAGTGAGAAATGACACAATATAATAACACCTCCCAATTAAACCTGTAATTGGGAAATCAATATCTGAAGCTGAAACATCATGTTTTTGAATCTCATGATTTTTTAAACAAAAAAATCTTTCTTGTTAAAGTACCTTAGCACTTTTTGAAAGTGTCAAGTTGATAGGCAGACAATTTCAGAGCAACAAAATATTAAAAAATTCGAAAGCATTTTTAAAAGATGAATGAACAGAAATGAGAGTAAGTAGCATGAATTTTTAGAGGGTTGAATCAATCTTCCAATACTGGCTGACAGTGAGGAACAGAAGTGGAGGAAAGAAAAGGAGCCTTCTCAGGATGAGGCATCAGTGAAGCAGACGTGGTGGAGGATTAAGGACACAGGTGGAAATATCTAACAAGGGTCAGGTTTGAAGGTAGCATCTGGGAAAGAAAAAAATCATGTAACAGACTTCATGAAGGAGGAATAAAGCCATTTGAGAAGATATGTAAAATGAGAAAATGCAAAAGGCAAGAAATACAGAGGAAGAGCAAGGTAGAAATTTGGGTCATAGATGTTGAGAAAGTCTGAGAGCTTAGAAATCAGAGAGGGAAAGAGTAATTAACATAAACAACCTGGTACCTCGAGGAGAAAGGAGACCCCTTCCTGCTTGCAATGAGACAGGAGGAAACAGAAGAAATTCTCTTTGCTAAGAGAACAATGTGGAAAGTTATTACCAAAAGAAAGATGAGTTTTGTGAAAGTAAGATGGTAGAGGAAAAAAAATGAGAAGTTTTAAGAATAAAATAGGTATTCTCCAATTACCTCTTTCCCTTCTCAGTCTGTTTTGTGCTGACAGAATACCTAAGTCTGCATCATTTAGAGTGATATTTACTGCCTCATTTTCCTAGAAGCTGGGAGATCTGTTATCACAGCACTGGCATCTGAAAAGGGCCTCACTGTCATTGCATGGCAGAGGTGGAAGGGGAAAGACCGCAAGGGAACAAACTCTCTCATGAGTCCTTCTTACAATGACACCTGTCTATACACCTAATGTGTCGTTGGTCCCATCTCCCAGCACTGTTGCACTGGGTATTAAGCTTCCAACACATAAATTCTGGTATGCACATTCAAATCATAACAGTTCCCAACAAGAAATTTCCATTATCAAAGTCAGCAAAAATATCCATACTGCCAAACCCAACAGAAACTTTGTCCTCATGTTATTTGAGCTCTTTCAACATAGTTGCGTGTTATCTCCCTCTTTAAATATTTTCTTCTTTCAAACTCTATGATAATACATTCTCATGATTCTTTGGTAGCTACCCTCTGCCAACCTTCAAATGTTGTTATATCCACTGCTCTTTCCTCACTAGTCTTGCCCTACTGGCCTCACTCTCTCCCCAGGACCAACACTGTTAGCTTCCAAGGTCAGATGAGACTGTGTATGTTCTGGGTGGCATGAATGGAACCCAGGCCCGCTCTCTGTAGATTGATTCCACCCAATCACACAGCCTTAAGACCATTTACAGGCTGATGAAGCTCAAATTTAACCTATAGCCTTGAGCTCTTTCTGAACTCTAGGCTTCTCTGTTCAATTGCCTCTTCAAATACTCACTTGAATGTCTAATAGTCATTTCAAAGTCAAGTGGAGACTGAGGGTGTAATTCAGTGGTGGATCCCTTTCCTCGTGAGCATCCCTAAATTCAATACAGTGCTGAAGGAAAGCAACCACAACCAAACTGCTCAAAACATCAAAACAAATCTGGGCATGGTGCTGCACACCTGGCATCCCAGCAACTCAGGAGGCAGAGGCAGGAGGATTGCAAGTTTGAGACCAGTCTGGGCAACTTAGCAAGGCCCTGTTTCAAAAACTTTAAAAAGGGCTGTGGGTGTAGCTTGGTAGCTCAGTGCTAGAGCTCCCCTGGTTTCAACCAGTACTACCGAAAAAAAGAAAGAAAGAAAGAAAGAAAGAAAAGAATCCTAAACAATTCCTCTGAACCTGAGCCCCAACCTCAGGAAATGATTACCATCATTCAGCCAAGGAACTTAGGAATTATCTTTGATTTCTCTCTGTCCCTTACCGCCACCACTTCACCTCATTTCCAAGCCAACATTAAAAGGATTGGCTCCACTCTTAGCTCATATATTAATCTCTTTTCTTATTTTCATCTTACTGCTCTGGCCCAGTCCAGAAGCAGACCTGAAGTGAGGAGGTATGTGAGTTAGTTATAATGACCTGCTACTAGGAAACACTGAGCGGGGAGTGAGGAAATGTGAGTGAGAAATAAAAGAAGTCAAGCAGAGGTGTGACAGAAAAAGTCCTAGAGAAAGCAACTTTGACTCAAGGTCACGGGAACCTCTAGCCAGAGTTTTAGCCATATCTCAGAATCACTTAATTAAGGAACAGCAACACTTACACCTCTGCAGCTCTAGGTCAAGAGTTGCCCCGGGTGGATCTCAATTCCTGGGCACATCCCACATGAGGAAACACACAGGTGCTAGCAGTCTGAGGTCTGTCTTCTGACAAACAGATTCAAGTAGGTACTGGCTGTGGGTAGTGAAAGCAGAGCATATGCAAAAATGGGGCTACCATCTTAGTCCACAAGGGCTGCAAACACAAAATCCATTAGACTAAGGAACTTACGAGCATGAGAAACTTATTACTCACAGTTATGGACACTAGGAAGTCCAAGATAAGGTGCCAGAAGATTCAGCACCTGGAGAGGGCCCATTCCTTATGGACAGCACTGTCTACCTGTCCTCACGGGGTGGAAGGCCCAGGGCAGCTCTTTGAAGCCTCCTTTATAAAGGAATGAGCCCCATTCACAAGCGCAAAGTCCTCCTGACTTAATCACTTTTCAAAGACTGTCTTCTAATGGTGATCAGGTTTCAATATGTGAATTTTGGAAGCTTACAAACATTCAGACCAGAGTAACCAGAAGCTGACAACTCCTTATGCAGTCTCCTAATATGTTTTGTGTGTTCTCACATATATTCATTGTGTTAGTTTTCCATGTTTTTTTTTAAGTATTACAAATTAGATAGCTTAAACAACAGAAATTTATTTTTAAACAGTCCTGGAAGTTAGGATTCTAAGATCGATGTGTCAGCAGGGTTGGTTCATTTGCCTAGACTTTTCTTCTGAGTCTTCCTATAGCAGTCTTCATCTAATCTTTCAAGATCCAGTTTCATTGTCATCTTACAAAGGAGGCCTGCCCTAAATATTCTATCAAAATTCATTCTGTTCAAATTATCCTCTATCATGCAGGTAGCCTTTTTAGCCCAAAATCTTTTTTTGCTCATCTTGCTTGTTATTATCTTTATCTACACTAGAATGTAATTCCCATTAGACCTGGAACTTGGTTGTCTTCTCAACCGTGATATCCCCAGAACCTAGAACAATCACTTTTATAAAACAACTCCATAGGGAGCTATGGGACTGAGCTCAATAGGTCAGGGGTTAGAAGAGGATAGCTCAATAGGTAGAGGGATATCAGGGGGTAGAATATGAAATAATGGTGATGAAGCATGTGGTCCAAAGAAAGTGTGAAGGCTTATGTTATTGGCCAGAAAAGACATTTGCCATGGGGAAGAAAAGATTTCATTAGTTTCAACATTACAAATGTAATATTTGATCTGGTATTCTATCAGTGGGACATATCTATAGAATAAAAAGTGGTTAAAAAAACGATGAACTTCACTGCTATTGGACTATCGTCACAGCAATGGTGAATCTAATCAGTATCACAGAGGGAGGTGACCCTTCCAAAAAGCAAGGGCCTATAACACGAGGTAAGGATGATATTTCCTTACATTGGTTTCTTGTCCTTAGATTTTTGTGTCCATCTAGGAAGTGAGTTTGGGACTGTTTTGTTAAATATCTGGAAATTTTCAACACCACCTTATAAGTCATGTCAGTTGGTGATCTCATGGTCCTCTTTACTAAACAGTCATAGATCCTTTTTCAAAGACTTTGTTTCCTTTTATAGTTGTAACACAAAAGAAGAAATCTGAAGGACAGTGTTCCACTCCATAGTCAGTCTTAGTTAAAAGAGGATCATCCAAAAACTAAAGAAAGAGGTTGATCTTCGGATCAAACACAGGGTAGAAAAGAAGACACTAAACTCTTGGTGGACCCAAAGAGGGGAAGGAAAGCACCATCGACAGGAAGTCAGAACAGAGCAGTCACATGCTGTCAGCTCCCTTACACTCAGAAAGCCTTCAGCCATCAGCTGCACTTTTCTTACCTGAAGAATTTCTACTCATGCTTAGTGATGATCTTTGGTTTTTAGAAGAGTAGGAAATCTGCTGCCTTGAACTTTAACAAGGATAGGCTCTCAAACCACTGATGGCCCTAATCCTCAGCCACTCCTTTATATATATATATGTGTGTGTGTAATTTTCTCTTTAAGAGAGAAGTTCATGGCTTAAGAAGGATAACATGTCATTAAATAAAGAAAAAAACACTAATTCAACTCAAAATGAATGCCAGGCGAGATAATGAGACTATGAAAGAATTACCAGGCAGTGCCACAAAAGGTAGAATGTATTATGTGTAATATGTGTAATACAATGTAATTCATATATATTTCAAATTAACATGTTACTTCTAAAAATGACTGGGTTATACTTAGACATTCCCATACATGCACATATCATGGATTGATCATGTCCACCCTCCTTTGATGTCCTCTCTCCCCTCATCCTGGTCCCCTTTCTAGTCCTTATAGTCCCCCTTCTACTTTCAGGTCATCTTTTCATTTCACTTTGTTTTGGTTTTAGTTTCCATGGTTGTACATGATGTAGATTCATACCATCTGTGTAATCAAACATGTACATAGGGTAATGATGTCTGTCTCATGCCACCATTTTTCATACCCCTCCTCTTATTTCCTTCCATGTAATCCAAAGTTCCTCCTCCATTCTTCTCTCTTTTGGTTACTTTATCTAAAGGTTTGTCATTTTTGTTTACCTTTTCAAAGAACCAACTCTTTATTTCATTGATCCTTTGTATTGTTCTTTATTTTCTCTTTTACTTCTTTCTACTCTGATTTTTCTTCTACTGATTTGGGTTTGTATTTTTCTAAGACCTTGAGATGTGTCATTAGGTTATGTATTTGAGACCTTTTATTTTATTTTATAATGAAAGCACTGATGCTGTGTTTCAATTTTCATTTGATTCTAGAAATTTTTTAATTTCCTCTCATATTTCTCCAGTGATTCACTGCTTGTTCAATAGCGTGTTGTTCAATCTCCAAGTATGTGTATAATTCCTGTGGTTTATCTTGTAGTTGATTTCTAGTTTCATTTCGCTGTGATCAGATAGGAGGCAAGAAATTATTTCCATTTTTTAAAATTTGCTAAGTCTTGCTTTGTAGCCTAACAGATGGTCTATTTTGATAAAATCTACACGTACTGATGAAAAAAATGTATATTGAGCAGTTATTGGGTAGAACATTCTGTAGATGCCTGTTTAGAACATTTGATCTATAGTGTAATTTAACTATGATATTTCTTCATTGAGTTTTTTGTTTGGATGTTCTATTGGTGATAATAGGGTATTTAAGTCATCCACTGTTATTATACTGGAGACTGATTCTCCCTTTATGTCCAACAGTGTTTGTTTCATTCAGCTAGGTGCCCTCTATTTGGTGCATATACATTTATATTTGTTATATCTTCTGGATGAATTGTCTGATTGAACAATATAGTGACTTTCTTTGCCTCTTCCAACTGTTTTTGTTTTAAAGTCAATTTTGTCGGATGTAAGTATAGCCATTCTTGCTTTGGGATTCCATTTGATTTTACCTTTTCCTATCCTTTCACTTTCATTTGGGTATGTATTCGCAGGTGAGGTGATTTTCTTATAGGCAACACATTGTTAGGTCTTGTTTTTTAATCCATTCAACCAGTTTGTGTCTTTTAGTTGGAGAATTAAGTCCTTTACAGTCTGGGTTATTACAAAGTTTGTACTAGCTCCCATCTTTCTGCTGTTTATCATCTGGTTTTGAATAATCTTTGTTACTTATTTCTTATTCGTCTTAGGAGTTTGATGGTTACTGCATTGATAGTGTCTGATTCTTTCCTATTTTTCATTTGTGTGTCTACTCTTCTAGTGAGATTTATTCTTTTGTGTGCTTTCATGATTGTGTCTATCTTTCTTCTTCCTCTGGGTATAGGATTTTCTTAAGTATCTTTGAAAAGCCAATCTAGTAATCATGAATTCTCTTAGATTATCCTTGTCTTGGAAGGTCCTTAATTAATCTTTAATTCTGAAAGATGATCTTGCTGGGCATAGCACAGCTGGTTGGCAGTTTTTTTTTTTTTTTATTGTAAACAAATGGGGTACAACTTGTTTCTCATGAAGTAGAGGCATGCCATTTGTGTATCATACATTTATATAGGGTAATGATGTCTGATTCATTCTGTTATTTTTCCTTCCCCCCACCCCCCCCCAATCCTCTTTTTCCTCTATATAGTCCGTCCTTCCTCTATTCTTGCCTCCCTCCCACCCCCCTTTATGTATCATCATCTGCTTATCAGTGAGATCATTCATCCTTTGTTTTTGGGGGATTGGCTTATCTCAGCATGATATTCTCCAATTTCATCCATTTGCCTGCAAATGCCATAATTTTATTTTTCTTTATGACTCAGTAATATTCCATTGTATATATATACCACAGTTTCTTTATCCATTCATCAATTGGAGGGCATCTAAGTTGGTTCCACAATCTGGCTATTGTGAATTGAGCAGCTATGAACATCGATGTGGCTGCATCGCTGTTTATATGCTGCTCTTAAGTCCTTTGGATATAGGCCACGGAGTGGGATAGCTGGGTCAAATGGTGGTTCCATTCCAAGTTTTCTAAGGAATCTCCACACTGCTTTCCAGAGTGTGGAAAGTGTGCAGCCCCACCAGCAATGTATGAGTGTACCTTTTCCCCCACATCCTCTCCAACACCTATTGTTGCTTGTATTCTTGATAATCGCCATTCTGATTGGGGTGAGATGGAATCTTAGGGTAGTTTTGATTTGCATTTCTCTTATTACTAAAGATGGTGAACTTTTTTTTATATGTTTGTTGATTGCTTGTAGATCTTCTTCTGTGAAGTGTCTGTTCATATCCTTAGCCCATTTGTTGATTGGGTTATTTGTATTCTTCGTGTAGAGTTTTTTGAGTTCTTTATATATTCTGGAAATTAGTGCTCTATCCAACGTATGAGTGGCAAAGATATTGTTCCACTCTGTAGGCTCTCTTTTCACATTGCTGATAGTTTCCTTTGCTGAGAGAAAGCTTTTTAGTTTGAATCTATCCCAGTTATAAAAAGCTTTCTCTTGGCAGTTATTTTCTTACAGGACTTGAAATGCATCATTCCATTTCCTCCTGGCCTTTAGAATTTCTTCTGAGAAATCTGCTGGTATTCTAATGTTTGTCTTGGACAAACATTCTAATGTGACTTGACAAATAATCCAATCAATAAATGAGCTAAGGATCTGAATAGACACTTCACAAAAGAAGAAATACAATCAATAAATAAATATATGAAAAAATGCTCACTAGGACTTAGAGAAAGGCAAACAAAACTATTCTAAGATTTCATCCCACTCCAGTCAAAATTGGAATTATCAAGAATACAAGGAATAATAAATGCTGGTGAGGACATGGGGAAAAAGGTACACTCCTACATTACTGGTAGGACTGCAAATTGGTGCAACCATTATGGAAAGCAGTATGGAGATTCCTCAGAAAACTTGGAATGAAAGCACCATTTGACCCAGTTATCCCACTCCTCGGTTTATACCCAAAGGACTTAAAATCAGCATACTACAGTGATGTAGCCACATCAATGTTTATAGCAGCTCAATTTATAATAGTTGCGCTATGAAACCAACCTAGGTACACTTCAACAGATGAATGGATAAAGAAACTGTGATATATATATGCAATGGAATATTACTCAGCCTACAGAAGAATAAAATGATGGCATTTGCTGGTACATGGATGGAACTGAAGAATATTATGCTAAGAGAACTAAGTCAATCCCAAAGAACCAAAGGCTGAATGTTTCCTCTGATATGTGGATGCTAATTCACAATAAGGGGTAGGGCAAGGCTAGGGAAGAAAAGAGTACTTTGGATTAGACAGAAGGGAGTGAAGGGAGGGGAGTGAGTATAGGGTTAGGAAGGATAATAGAATGAATTGGACATTATGACCCTATGTGTATATATGATTATATAACTGGTATAATCCTACATCATGTACAACCAGAAGAATGATCCATTTATGTGTCAAAATATATTCTGTTGTCATGTATAACTAATTAGAACAAATTAAAAAAGGAATTGAGGGAAATGCAAATAAAAAAAAGAACTATAATGGTATGACAGGAGAGCTAGTTTGTGATAAAGGTTGAGTTTTTTAAAGTACTAAATGGACAACTTTAAGAAGTTATATGGGTAATTCATCAACTTATGTTATCATCACCATTTTTTCCCTCATGGATAATGTGTGATAACTATACGTGATCAGGATGGCATTTTCTTGATGCTGTGAAGTGTACTCTTGGGTAAAAAGGTAAAATACTAAAATGCTTTGGAAAAATGTGACTTGATGCTCCTCTTTTGAAGATTTTAACATTCATTCTTTGTCCTATACTTTTGGCAATTTAACTATAATAGGTTATGGAGAGGCTCTTTTATGATCATGTCTGTTTGGGGTTCTAAATGCCTTCTATACCTGGATGTCCAGGCCTGTCCCAAGATTTGGGAAATTTTCTATTATTTCATTGAACAGGGTTTTGTGTTGTTTTTTTGCCTTCAGCCTGTAACTTTTTCCCTCAAGTATGCTGATGATGCAGATATTTGATTTGTGAATGATGTTCCAAAGATCTTGTAGGATTTGTTAATTCTTTATTATTTTTTCTTTATTTCTGTCTGAATGTCCTATATCATCAGATTGGTCTTTGAGTTCTTTCTTCCACTTGATCTAATAAGTTGGTGAGGCTTTCAACAAAGTTTTTTTTTTTTTTATCTGACTTATCAAGCTTTACATTTATAAGATTTCTGTTTGATTCTTTTTCAAAATCTCTCTTTTCTGAATTTCTCATTCACATTCTGCATTCTCTTCAATTGTGTATCTGTATTCTCTTGAAATTCATTGAGCTTTTTAGAAATCATTCTTTTGAATCCTTTATCCATTATTCACCCACTTTGATATTTCTAGAACCTACTACTAAGAAGTATGAAATATGTGAGGTGCCATATTGCCTATTTTTTTCCTATTTCTTGTATTTCTATGATGACATTTGTGCATCTGTTGGAATGGATATCTCTTCTTCTATTGAGAGCCTTCCTAGAAAGTGGTCTTCTCTTGGCGATATGTCTTAGGATATTGGTTTCTTGTACAGTGTTGACTTGAAGTTCAAATGGACTTTGTAGTGTAATCTCCTTGTGACTTTTTGGGCTGTGATTAGTGAATTTTGGCAAAACACACACTGTATCAGAGCCCGCCGAATGGCCCACTTGCTCTGTAGGTCCTGTAAGAGTGGGGTCCCGGTGTAATTAAGGCAGATATAGTACAGACAGCAGAGTATATGGGGTGTACCCTCTGCGATTATCCCCTACAGTGAGAGTAGAAACCCCCTTCAGGTAGTGGCAATCTCCACAGACACCACTGACATTGGCTGTTACTTGAAAGAGATTTCGATACTGGCTGCTCCAATCCCAGTGAAGGACCGGGAACTTTTATCCTGTTTAATCACTAGCACAGTTCCTGGTGTTTCATGACAACCGAGGACTAAGATCACAGCTCCCCCTCTGTGGCACTCACCTCCAGTCTTGTGCAGTCTGACAGGGTGTGGTGGTAACAAATGCTGAGTCCTCTCATAGGTACCCTGCTCACAAAAGTAGTGCTCTTTCTCTCTCCTGTTACTGTGGGGGTGACCGTCCAGACCCCCATAGCTGTGCCCACTTGGGGATGGGTCTTTGGCTGGGCATTTTGTCCTCTCTGTTCTTTAATTATCTCCCAAGGTTCAACTGGGACGAGGTCATCACGAGAGCTAGGTGCAATTACTCTCCACCGGGCTGGAGTCAGTGGTAGAACTTAACATGTGCACAATAAGTAAATAAATATTTAAAAATAAAAGCACAAAAACAACAACAGCAGTAGCAACAAAAATAACAACAGGGTCAGGCACGGTGGCATGCCTGTAATCCCAGCAGCTCTAGAGGCTGAGGCAGGAGGATTTCCAGTTCAAAGTCAGCTTCAGCAACTTAGCAAGGCTCTAAGAAACTCAGCAAGACCCTGTCTTTAGATAAAATATTAAAAAGGGCTGGGGAAGTGACTCAGTGGTTAAGCACACCTGGTACCGAGACAGAGAGAGAGAGAGAGAGAGAGAGAGAGAGAGAGAGAGAGAGAGAGAGAGAGAGAGAGAGAGAGAGCGCAAGAGAGAGAAAGAGGAAATATACAGAATAAAATTAAAATTTTTAATTTTACATTTACATTTAAGAAAAAAATACAAAACAGAAGAAAAAAGTTAAAAACAAAGGGAAGGGGGAAAGAGGAAGAAAGTAATTAAAAATTAAAGAGAAATAAAGGTACACACACAAAAATAAAAATCTTCTCCAAGGCACTTGACGGGGAGAGAGTGGATAATCACTATCTGTGCCAATCAAAGCTTCTCCAGGTCTTATGCTGTGTGCCCTGTGGACAGAATGAAGGGAAAGAGTCTCTCCCTCCCTCTCCCTCCCTCTCCCCCTCTCTCTCTCTCTCTCTCTCTCTCCCTCCCTCTCTCTCTCCCTCTCTCTCTCTCTCCCTCCCTCTCTCTCTCTCTCTCTCACACACACACACACACACACACACACACACACACACACACTCCCATTCTTTCCATCAGGATATGGTAAAATCCCCACAGGTTCCAGGGCAGCAGCCCCTTATTCCCAGAGCAATAAACTCAGCAGGACTCTTCTCAAGTAGTTCCCAGCTCAACTCCATAAGAATGTACTACCGAGAAGTGCAGAGAACTCCTCCAGCGCCCACTCACTGTGCAGTTCCCAGGCCTCTTTTCTGCTTTTACCATATGTCTGCATGGTGCTGAATTCCGGGCTCACAGAGCTCTCGTTTTCCCCATCCACACCCTTGAGTGGGTATTTCCGTTTCCCCTGACCTGTTGCTGTGTGATAAGCATGTCGCCCAGCGCCTATTATCCAACATCGCTGGGTTCCTCCAGTTCTCTTTCTCTCTTTTGTTGAATTCCCACAGTCACCCACCTCAGTAAGCAGCTACCCACCTGTTGTCCTTCGTTTATCTCATGGAGAAGCAAGCGGATGCCTGTAATCTGTCATCTTGAAGTCCCAATACAACACGATGATGATATACTATAATATGCTTTAATCCTGTACTTATTTTACAATTATAATTAGAGAATCATCATTTTTCATTTTGTATAATTATACATAATATTCACTATGTATTTATATATAAATAAGTCAACTTGAATTGCTTTCCCAGGGCCAGTTTATATTGGTATATTGAGAACTCGTATTCCCTAATTTTATTTCCCAGATACGAATAAAATGGATAATATTCTGTTGCGTTGTATGTTGCTTCGTTGCAGCCTGGAGATGAAGTGTATCCTGTCGATGAGAATGGCAAATGGTTGTACCACAAGTCAGATCTGCAGGCCACTTGGGAGGTATGTTCACATGGCTCCTTCTTTTAAGAGACTACATTTTCAGGCTGTGATCTGATTGTTTCTGTTGGGTTTATGGTGAACAGCAGCCTCTCCTCTCAATGGAAAGTAGCCGTCAGAGCAGGTATTTCTAACCCTAAGTACAGACATATGAAATCTCCATTTCTGGGTGCTGAATAATTCTGAGTTTTGTTTTGTTGAAGAAAAGAATGCCAAGGAAGGGGAAAAGGATGGTGTGGAAGTAGGAAAAAAAGCAAAGGAGATACGTTCTAATGTAACAGCAACTAAAAATGTGTAAACGAGACATGCACATCTAAAAAACTGAATTGAAAAAAATTAATACTCTCATGTCTCAAAGAAGCAAAATGATATATCGAAGCTGAAAAATAATTCTAATTCTACTTTTGGACAAGTTATTGGCTCCTTCTCCAAGATCACTAAAGTGGGGAAATCTAGGAAAACAAGAGTTTTGAATTCATGGAGATAGGAGGGACACTTTGACCTGGCTTGTTTACCAGGCAGGGGGGAGGCCATGACTAGACATAAGGTGACCCAACAAGCAGCAAGAGGATAATACAGAGAGGAGAGAGTTGTGGAGTTTCCTTTGCACTTTCTTCTCCTCTGGCGTAGCCTGGGGACAAACAAGGCCTGCCTACCACATGCAGAAACTTAGCACTCACCTTCAAGGGTCCAGGAATCAAATCAGATCAGCATCAAGCTCTGCACTGGTCAGAAGCTGAGAAAAACATGTTTTTTAACTGATCTCTGGCTATATTTTTTACACACACAAATGCACCATTCCAAACTCCAAGGGTTGGGAAATTGCATGACAATATAATTACATGAATTACATTGAATATATCTTTCTACACACTTTCTCTGGGAAGTAACAGTTGAAGATCTGAACCTCAAAGCTGTTTTGTGCATTCAGGAGGCACTAAGTAGGTTTTCTGGTACCTGGAACTGTCCATTCAGGAGACCATATATATGTTCACTCTGGTCCTCACTATTGCTGATCGGCTTTGGAGTCTGGTGTTCCCATCCAAGGGACTGCCTGACAGAATAGCTACATCCCCATGAGAAGAGGAGCTCACAGCTCAAAATGACAAGGCACTATTTCACAAGGAAATAATGTTTTAATTACAGATCCCAACATAAAGCAGCAAACCAAGAACTTTTAAGTTAGCCAATTAATATATTAAAGGATATAAGAAAAGACATTAGCAATGTGAGGGAAAAAAGAACAAGGAAACATTTTTAAGTGAGCAAAAATAATAATTAGAAAAATAAAAACAAAACAATGAGATAGATTGGGATAAATAGTAGAATGGATATTGATAAGAAAAACACTTAAGAAAAATATTTATTTATTTATTTATTTGTACTGGAGGTTGAACCCAGAGATGCTCTAACACTGAGCTACATCCCCAGACTCTATTTATTTATTTATTCATTCATTAATTCATTCATGCAGAGACAGCATCTCATTAAGTTACTGAAGCTGACCTTGAACTTAATATCCTTCTGCCTCCACCTCCGGAGTAGCTGGGATTATAAGTGTGTGCCACAGAGCCCAGCTAAGAAAAAAAAATGTATTAAATTAAAGGATAAGAATGAGGACATATCCCAACATGAAGAAGAAAAGGAGAAGAAAAGCATTTTAAAGAGAAATGCTAAGGGACGCAAACAACAAAATAGAATTTCCAATATCCACATAATGGAAATCTAAGAAAAAAGGAAAAAAGGGTAATAGTTGAATTTAACAAAAGGATATTAAATGAATCCTGTGTACGAACAAGGAAAGATATGGAAACACACACCTAGGTGCAGTGTGGTGAAATTTCAGAATATCAGACTTAAGGAGAAAATGTTAAAACTTCCAGACTATTGCAAACAAGCCAATGAAGGAGGCAAAAATCAAATAATGAAAACTAACCCAGGAGAAGGCAGGAAAAGAAGAGGGAAAACGAACAGATGGGAAAACAGAAAATAAATAGCAAGATGAGAGATATACGTGATATCAGTCATCACAGAATATGTAGATTGTCTAAGCATCCCAGTTAAAGGCAGAGGTTGTCAAAATGGATTAAAACCAAATGCTACTATACTTTCTACAAGTAATTTATTTAAGTAAAAAGACACAAAACTTGTTGTGTTAGTGCATGTCTGTAATCCCAGCTACTTGGGAGATGATATAACAGAATGCTACTTTTTAAGTGCACGTGGAGCATTTAACAAGACAGGCCATTTTCTGAGAAATAAAATAAATCTCAATGTTTTAAAATATTCTAATTATGCAAAGTGCACTGTCTTATGTAATTGGAATTAAATTTGAAATCAATAAAGAATGTTTGAAAAAAATGCCAAATATTTGGAAGCATACATGAAAATAACCCGTAAGACAAAAAGGAAACAAAATCTATGTGTTCATATCCTCGCAATCAGAAATCGAATTTTAAAAAATATTAAATATTTAGAGATAAATTTAACAAAATAATTACAAGACCTTTACAGTCAACACTACAATATGTTGCTGAGAGAAATAAAAGAATCTAAATGAATGGAGGAGCATACAATCCCTTGATACTCAATATGGTTAAGATATTAATTATTCCAAATTCATATGAAGATTTGATGCAACCCAAGTCAAAATTTAAATTGAAAAGCTAATTCTAAAATTTATACGGAAGTGCAAATAATCCAAAATGGCTGAACAAGTTGGAAGAAAAAAAGGAGGGATAAATTTGGATGATTTATACTGATTGATTTTGAGAATTTGTGATACAACTACAGTAATCATGGCAGTGACATATTAGCATAAAGATGCATGGACACTCAATGAAACAGAGCAGGGTATGCTAAAATAGACCCAAATAGGTATATGGTCAAAGGAGTTTCAGACAGGCTAGGGCAGTTCAGTGCAAGAGGGATCATCTTTTCAGTGGTGTACTGAAACTGGTTCACACCAGTTTGCAAGAACTTATTGTGAAAATCCTCCTAACTCCAATATGGGTGGTGTCCTGTTAGACTGACTGCCATCTAATGTGAATAGTTAGACCACAAAAATTGACAAACACTAAAAAATGGTGCTTCTCCCCACCCACAGGTAGTTGTTAAACAACTATTTATCAGCATTCTACTGGAGGTGTTCAGATTCTTGAGGGTAGTGGTAATTTTACTGGTGCATCCATATAATTCATCAAAACACATGCTTCAAATATGTTTAGTTTATTGTATATCAATTGTAATTGGTCAATTTTTTTTTTCAATTAGAAGTTTCCAGAGAGAAAGAACACATAAAATGAATTTGTTGTGAGTTTTGTTTTGATCTGTTTTGTTTTATTACCAGCATCACTGGATTGAAAATTAAAAAATAAAGTAGCATTTTCAAAGTGTTGGAGAATAAAGACCACTGTCTTTGCACTTTTATATCCAAACTATAAGACAAAAATGATGCATGATAAAAGTAGCTTCAAATCATACATGTGCTCAGAAATTTTGTTACATACCAAACCCAACAAAAAACTAATAGAAAAAAAAGTAAAAGAAAATCATTAGGAGTAATAATCTAAGAGATACTTCAAGAAATGTATAAATCGAAAGTGATCAAATTAAACCTAAAAAGTATTTAATATACATAACATAGTTAAGATCAAATAGTATGAGGAAAATATACTCATAATAAACTACAATTAAAGTCTCACTATTAACATCACAGATGTTGGGGGTACATCAAGAAATGTGACCAGATGTGGTGTCGCATGCCTATAATCCCAGTGGCTTGGGAGGCTGAGGCAGGAGGATAGTGAGAACAAAACCAGCCTCAGCAACTTAGTGAGGACCTAAGCAACTTAGAGAGACCCTGTCTCAAAATAAAATATAAAAACTCCTGGAGATGTGGCTCAGTGGTTAAGTGCCCCTGGCTTCAATCCCTAGTACCAAAAAGCAAAAAAGTGTAGACATGCTAAATCCTGCCTTTGTTAAGAAAAAAATTATATGTACACGAATGTACTTTTTAAAGGTAAGAATTGAAAAGAAACAGAAGAAGTGAGATAAAGTGGAATAAGAAATTAAGAAGGAAAGTCCTACTAAAAGACAAGAAATGAAAGAAAAAGACAAGGATTGACAGATTAAAATTAAAACAAGGCACAAAAGTAGAAAGGTGTGTGAAAGTCAAAACTTAAAAGATGGGAGAGAAATACTGTCAAATACTTAGAAGAAAGTTGATGCAGTTATGTTAATATCAGATAACAGAATTAAAAATCAAAAACAATATTAATAGTGATAGAAGGAGTTATACATAGAGATAAAAAATCCATTTACTGAGAAGATATATAATTTTAAACACATACATACCAAACAAAATATCTTCAAAATATATAAAGCAAAAGAATTGATAGAATGCTGAAAGACATTGACAAGTCTTACTAGTATTAATGGGAGGCTTCTGACATATTCCTTTAAATTACTGAGAAGCCAAACTAGACCTAATTTTAGATATAATGTGTGTATCTGTGTATACGGACATGTATCTACGAGAGAGAGAGTTTGCATTCAAACGTAGGAAAACTTATGTTTGCCACACACACTAGAACATTGATAAAAATTTATCATGTACTGTGTCACAGAGACACTCTCAACAGATGTCAAGAAATAGATCATGACTGACATGCTGGTATGCATTGTCAAGACAGAGCAGAAAGTACAGGATAGCACATTTTCCAAACTCATTCAATCAGAGTCCTTTCTCCACCGCTTTTATTTTTTCCTTCACAGAACAGGTGTTAACCTACCTACTCTGTTTTCCTGTCTAAATAATTTACGGTTGGCATTACAAGTATTCATCCTTGCTTCTTGTGAGGTTTCGTTCATGACCTCCTTGCATTTACCCTTCAGGCCTTGGAAGCTTGCAAAGACGCTGGCTTGGCGAAATCCCTCGGGGTCTCCAATTTTAACCGCCGGCAGCTGGAGCTCATCCTGAACAAACCAGGACTCAAGTACAAGCCAGTCAGCAACCAGGTACAACCAAACAGCTTCCCCTGGGGCTGGAGGGGGGACCCCCATAGAGTATTTAAGTAACAAGAGGAGGCCTGGACTATGGGTCAGGAAGTCTTCTGGTGGCTCCACAGGATCTCATTAGAAGACCTGGGGCAAATCTTCTCATTTCTCTCAATTTAGGTCCTTGTGAAAAAAGATTTGCATGTTCAAATCAAGGCGAAAGTAAACAAAAATGGTTTTGAAGAGGAAAAGCAATGGGGGTGAAATAAGACTTGCCGGATATTAACACTAACATGTGTACTTAAAACAATTTGAGGTGGTGCAAGAGCCAGAATACAAATAAATGGAGATAACGAATATTTAGAAACAGGCTAAAGTATAATCAAAACTCAATGTAAAAGTAGTGCAAACCAATGGTTGAGGGCTGAAGTCTTTAGTTGATGGTGTGGGGAGAAAATGGCTAGATGTATAGAAATAAACACAGAACTTTCCCTCCTATTACACTCCCAAATTAACATCCCTTTGGTCAGGAGTTTTAAAAAAAAGTGGAAATCATTTGTAAATACAACTAAAGTTTTTTAGTTCTTTGGAGCTATTGATACAAAGAGAAGCCATGGAAAAATCATAAATAAAACTGATCTGTTTAAATGCCAAACTCTAAAAACACTAGAAACAGAGTAAACAAAAATAATTATGTAGTTTTAAATATATAGGGTTCATATTCTTCTGAATTCAAAGTCTAGTGAAAACCATCTTCAAGAAAAAAAACATTAAGGCTCAACAGAAAAAATGCAGAAACCCACAGAAGACTAATTAGAAGACTGGTAAATATGAAAAATGCTCAACTCACTATTAATTAGAGAAATTTTCATTTAATGATCTTGGACTGTGTTATAGCAGCAAAACTTTTGTTTTCTATTTTATTATAATGCTGAACAAAGTGATAGAGTCCTGACAAGTGCCAGTTGGTTCAGCCTTACTGGAAAGAGATTTGACCACGTGTATCAAGAGCTGTAAAAAACATTAGTAATGAAAAAAAAAATTATCAATAACATAATATGAAAAACTAGGGGGATGATTATTTATGAGATGTCCATAGTATGTGAAACCTTGCCAAACTATGTTCTGGAGTTATTTTTGAGGAAAAGAGAAATGAATATGAGATTTAGGGAAAAGACCCAGATACAGAATGCAATATACAGGATGCAGGGATTGTATTATTAAAATGGATTTCACTGAAGAATATTTTCTTAAAACTAGGTAGTACTACATTAAATGATGAGGCCCTAATTCTGTGCTCTGATCTCTTGTGCAACCACCTAGATCGAGTGCCACCCCTACTTCACCCAACCAAAACTCTTGAAATTTTGTCAACAACATGACATCGTTGTTGTTGCTTACAGCCCTCTGGGGACCTCTAGGAATCCACTTTGGTAAGTAAATCTGCACGTCTCTTCAGGAAGTGTTTCCGTGGGTGGAGAGTATGGAGCCTATGGGAGCCACTTCACTGGAAGACGGCTGAGTAATCTGAAGAAAGTAACCACCTTTTCAACTGCTTTTCCATATAAATGAATTAGAGTTAATAATATCTTCCTCACTGAGATGTTTTAAGAGTTGATTATATTCAATATATGAAATTATCGGTGCTTGACAAGTATGAAGTGCTCAATAAATGTCACTTCAATTATTATTCGATGAGTTTCCACTGCCATGTTCTGAAATTTTTGAATTTTTGGATCTCTGGATTCAGTGGCAGCACTTCTCTTCGATGTGTAAGGATTTTTTCTAGGTGGATTCCAAGAGTTGTGCCTCTTTTTCTTCTGTTCCAGTCTTCTTGCTTTTCCCTATATGTCTACTGCTAATCCAGCTAAGACTTATTGAAAAAATATGAGTTTATCCTCCAAAAGTCAGCTCCATCACCTTGCCTCTCTTGGTCTCCCCATGCTGACTGTAGCTCTTCCTTCAGTGAGTTCTTCATGCTCAGAGGCATCCTTACAAGTCACCTCAAGTGTCCTGATAAGCAACCAGGTGAATGGAGAGGCAGGAAAGGTGACGATGAACTATTGGTTCTCCTCATCCTGGCGAACATGCATGTTTTGATTCTTTTTAAGGGTGAACGTATCTTCTCCACCTTTGTTGCATGATGTACTTCTAAACTCACTGGGGAAAAAGTACAGCAAGACAGCAGCGCAGATTGCTTTGCGTTTCAACATCCAGCGAGGGGTGGTTGTCATTCCTAAAAGTTTTAACCCTGAAAGGATCAAAGAAAACTTTCAGGTAAGAGAGTTGCTTTCATAAATGTGGAAAGATAGTTATGTCTGTTGAAAATTATAATTACTAACACCCACGAACTCCCCCATAATCTCAATTTCATATGTCCCCCTCCCCTGTGTTATCAATGATTCCTCTCTATTGTATAACGCCCACCAACAAACAAGCTGTAACCTCCAATCTTAAAAAACAAAATCCTATGTTTGTATAAATACATCAAAATAGATGCTACTGCCGTGTATAACTAAAACAAACAAATTTAAAAACAAAAAACAAAATCCAATGTAGACTCACTTTCTTCTCTAGAAATGTTCACTTCTCTTTTCACTTAAAAAGCAAACCCCTTGGAAGAGAAATCTCTTCTGGTTGCCTTCAATTTGCTTCCCTTAGCATCTCTTAGACCCTTACAGTTAGATTTTACCCTAACCATCCAAGAGCAACAGAGCTGATCAGGGTTCAGGGACCTCCTCCTGGCTAGATCTCATAGTTAGCTCCCAGTCCTTGTCCTACCAGACCTTTCCACCAAATTTAATATAGCTGATACCTCTCCTTCTTGAAACATTACCTGTTGTAGAAAACTATATGAGATGCAGGTACTGAGGAGAATATCAGGAGTTGAGTTTTGTAATATGAGATCCCCATTCACTTAAGATGAGAGCAAATGAAGAAAGGACCATTGAAAAAACTCAATCCACATTAGACAAGGAAAAACAGTACAGAGAAATAATGCAAAGAGGGAGAATTTGGCAGTTTATCTTAAAATTGGAACCAAAATTTATGAAAGTAAGTGTGCTTATTTTATTCTCAACAAAATTTAGCTTCCAATTGCATATGTACGCTGAATCCTAGAAGAAACAAAGTGAATCAAGTGTTGATGTTTCAAAATATGCTTTAAAATTATGTGAAAACACAGTATGACATCCCACATTTCTCAAAGGCTTTTGTGGAATGATCATAAAGACAGGGCTTTTGAAGGCCTTTATCTGAAAAGGATTCTTAGTCCTTGAGTTTTTTTCCCCAAGTCATATTCTTTTGTTATATCTCCCAAGTAGATTTGAAACGGCTCCAGACCGTTATTTTGAAAGAGCGTGCCTATAATAATTAGAATAAATCTCCCAAATCACACCCACTGATTTCATGAACTCCTGCGTCTTTACTAGACTGTCTTCACCTTGCTATTAGACTTCCTGGCATTTCACAGGAGAGAAAGGCTGACCTATTGGTGAAGCAAAAAGGAAGTTTGAATAAGGACTCATTTTTTAAGTGATTAGTTCATTCATGATGTTTTATACTATGTAAGTTTTTATTCTTTCCACTCTCTTATAAATTCTAATACTTTGATGATGCATACTCAAAGAAAAACATTCCTTGTAAAAAGCTCTTGGAAATGATCCATGGAGGAACAATTTCATGTTACATACACGCTATGAAAAGTGATTAAATCAATAACATCACATTTTGATTTAAAAAGACCACTAATATCACTGACATTATATAAATACAGAAAAGTTATAGAATAATAAAGATATATTCTGGGTTAACTACCATTTTCTTCCTAATGTGCTTAATATCTGCGAGGAATATACAGGAGGAGAAATAAGAGGGTGTCAGTGACAAGAGGACATTTCCCTTTTTATTCCATATCTATTACTTTAACTGTGTATCTACCAGAAAAGCATACGTGTTTGTGTACTATTTACATAATTTAAATTTATGAATCATTAAATATGTTAAAATAGGAAGTTAAAGAGTAGGAAAAAATTATAAACAGATAAAGTGTTATAAAATAAGCAAAAATAAAATATAAAATGCTAATGAAGGACAATTATAAAACCAGAGTGCAAAAAAAAGGATAAAACTAAGAAAAAATAATTAGTATTAAAAAGTAGAAGAGATGTTAACAATGAGGAGAGAAAGCATTTCAAAGATAAAGCAAGTCAAAAGTTTAAAAACAGGCGATTTTAGAGACTAGAAAAAATTTTTTTAAAAGAAAAGCGTAAGAAGGCAGTAGTCCATAATAAAAAATTCAGCATCATATATGGAAATAGAATTCTTCACATTTGAAATTTCAGATTTCTTAAATATGTGTTGTTTCAGCTCACTTGCAATTTGTCATAAGATGTCCTCAGTGTGACTGTCTCAAAGACAAAGAGCAGAGCAGAATGTCCAGCCCCACGCGAATGGGTGGCCCCCAACACTAGCCCAACTCAGACATCCACCAAGATGCTTGTCCACCTCTGAAGGGACGCCACTGATGGCTCTACTCCCTGATCCAAGCCTGACCCACGACTACCTTCAAGAATGTTCTTTTGAAAAAAAAAATTTTAAAGAATGTTCCTTCGTTTTCATTATTTCAGATCTTTGACTTTTCTCTCACTGAAGAAGAAATGAAGAGCATCGAAGCCTTGAATACAAATGTCCGCTTCGTGGAACTGCTCATGTAAGTTCTGGGGATCACGAATCTGGCACCGGCCCTCGGTAGGGGATTGTTAAGTGTCAATCAACAAGGTTCCTAGGAGCCCTGACCTTTGTTCATGGAAAGCACCAGGGTAAAGACTGGGCAGCACATTCTGAATATTAAACACTGTGGTGAAATACTCCCGGCTTCCTGGAACACGATGCCATCCAGTGACAGGTTAGGACATGGCAGACTTGGCACCTCCAGGAGAATTCATTCCTAATGTACAAAGCCATGTCCCCAATTCCCCCCTCCTCCAGCCACACCCTACCCACCCTCAATTACCACTCAGTTAATCCCCATCAGGGGATTAATTCACGGATTGGGTTAAGACTCTCACGACCCAATCGCTTCTCCTCTGAACCTTCTTGCGCTGTCTCACAGTGAGCTTTCTGGGGACACCTCACATCCAAACCATAGCACGTGGGCCGGTAATAGTAACACTCTGCATGCCAGCTCGGCGCTGTGCTTCGCTTCCGAGTGGAAGGCTGATGTGGTGGCAGCCAGTCTTTCCACACCCCACCCCTGCACACACGCACTCTCATACCCAGGTGCTGTCCAGAGCCCCAGGTAAGGGTGCTGGCCGGTGGGGAAGGGAGGCAAGAGGAGGGAGAGAAACAAGCGAACGCAGGAGGTGGGGGAGATCTTGGGATTCTCACGGTCGTGCTGCTGAGTTTTCCATTTTCCTTTGGTGGTGTTTTGGCAGGTGGTGTGATCACCCGGAGTACCCCTTTCATGACGAATACTGACTTCGGAGAGGCCCCCCTGGATTTTACTCTCACGCGTGTCAGCGCCCGGGGCTGGTGTTTCCTGGTCATGGAAATGAAAGGGGTTTCCCTGTCCCCCGATGATGTAATGATGGAAGCGTTCCACACTTACCTTTTGTGACCTTAGCTGTGAAGAAAAATCTTTAAATCTCCTGAAATAATTACTAATTACTAAGAGTTATCTGCCAGCATAGTTTTAGATCAGTATCTTCTAGGTTCCAGATGAAAAACATTAGACTTTAGAAAATACTTCGAAGGTGACATATAGAGACAACACATGAATATG
Organism: Sciurus vulgaris; assembly: GCF_902686455.1. Lineage (NCBI taxonomy): Eukaryota > Metazoa > Chordata > Mammalia > Rodentia > Sciuridae > Sciurus > Sciurus vulgaris. The sequence goes on along the minus strand of NC_136468.1, from coordinate 17,248,258 downwards.
GGCATTATCCAAAGTAAGTCTGAGTTCTTAGACCCAATAACAGGACAGCGGAGAGGTGGGAGTTGGCATGTGCCAGGCGGCAGCAATGGCCTGATGGTCTGGCACTGATTGTAATACAGGCACAACTAAGAGAAGAACACACAGCAGTACTTTTGCTATTATTTTGTTTGTTTTTGCAGTGCTGAGGATCGAACTTAGGGCCGCTATGCTAGACAAGTGCTCTGCCCCTGAGCTGCGTCCCTAGCCCTTGGCTCATGCATTATTAACAAGGAAGTGATTTCCTGCATATTGAGTAGATAAAGGAGAAACGTAGAAAAGCCTAAACATAGATTTTATTAAGCACAGTTGTCAGCAGAGTCTTGATGATTTTGTTGTTATTGTTTATTTCCATGCAGTGTGTGCCTGTTTAGCTGTCAGTTAGTTTTAAGGATAGATAGTTACTGGTTCCCCATACAACCTTACAGGGCCCCGCACCCACATACCTGGTAATTCAGCTGTGTCTTACCATTACTCTAGTTCATCATGCACCCACCATTGTGTGAAGTGACTTGAAACAACCAACATTCACCAATAAGCCCACTACTAGAAAACAGTCAGAAGAAAGGTATTTTAAAAGAAGGAATTTTTAAAGGAGGCTTAGAAAACACTGGAAGATGAGACCTTATAAAATTATTATTCTTAAGACCTTAAGAGGATTATTCGGATAATAATTTGAATTTTGAAACAGTAGCCAGTTTAAAAGAACACTGATAATTTTACTGTATGTAAGTTTTTAACAAGTGCATAAGATTATTAGAACTCAGCTATAGAGAAGTACCTATTTTCAAGTCAACTACAGAAATACATTTTATTCATTCCCATTGGGTCACTTTCAAAAAACTTTTAGATAGTTCTGCAAAACTTGTTTTTCCATGATCAGTTGATTGTAGATAAAATTCAACAATCTAAAGAGACATATTTCTGAGAAATTATCACTTTAAAAAGTTTGATCTATTCACATTGTTTTCAACGATTCCAATGTTAACAGTGCTTTCTCTAGAAAATGTTTTGTTCACAAGAAATAAAGTGTGATGATTTGTTTCACCAAATGAATCCCTGTTCTATTTCTCAGAAAGGAGAAGGGAAAGACTCATCGGAATCCATGTAAATTACAAGGCTTTGGTGGTGTTCCTCATCATGGGGGTACATGATGAAAGAAGAGAAAGCTTGAGGCCTCCCCCCTGTTGTCCTGACCCTTCAAAATCCTCCAAGGGGGTTGCTGTGGGGGTAGGAATAGAGACAACACCCGTGCATCATTTTAAAAGACAAGCATTGAGAAAGAGTCCCAGCATATTTCAGGGGAAAAAAATGCTAAAATTTGGAGGTGGGAAATTCCTTCTTGGTCATAGCAGAGATGGAGGGAAAAGAGTAGTAGATGGAAAATAGAGAAGTCCAGAAAGAAGGCCAACCTGACCTGGACTTCTGCATCTTGGTTCTCCCCCACCCTCTTCTTGCTCAAGCTGTTCCTCTGTTATGGGATGAATTGTAGCCCCTGTTCCCCAAATTTAGATGTTGAAGTTCCAGCCTCCAGGACCTCAGAATGTGACCCCATTGGAAAATAGGGTCCGATTACAGAAGCGTGAGCCCTAAACCATAGGACTGATGTCCTCATAAAAGAGGGAAACTTGGACACAGACTACACACAGGGAGGTGCTATGTGAGGAGGAAGGCAGAGATTGGGGTAGTGTTTCCATGCCAAGGAACAGAAAACATTGCCAGCAAACACCAGAAATTGGCAAGAGGCGTGGGGCAGATTCTCCTTCAAAAGGAAACAACTTGCTGATACCTGGATCTCAGAGTTCCAGCTTCCAGAACTATGAAACAACAGATTTCTGTTGTTTAAGACACTGGCTGGTGCTACTCGGTTATGGCTGCCCTACAAACTAACACATCAACCTTTAGTAAGCATTTCTACTCTCCCCCAGACATCCACAGTAAGAACGGCCTGAATTAGTCAATGCTTTGCGGAGGCCAGATGTTAATATCCAGAAAGACCTTCTTGGGGACTTCTTCAACCCCAAAGAAATGTTTTTTTCAATTCAGTGTTTCTAATCAATGGTCTCTGATCAGCTATGGAGCCTAATACATAAATAGTGATGTAATCTGCCTGGAAAAGGAGAAGACTAGAAGTGACTGTGCTTACTGGGTCATGAAAATACTCTGGACAAGAACGGCAAGGACTTCCTGCCCCAGCACACAGAATGTTTCTTTTATCTTCTTACCCCTGAGTGTTCTCCAGAAAGGCTGTGCTCAGGCATTGTCATTCTGTTATGGTTTAGATCAGGTGCTCCCAAAAGCTCAGGTAGGAGACAATGCAAGAGATGAAATGATTGGGTTATGAGAACCTTAACCCAATCAGTGCATTAATCCCCCAGTAGGGATGAACTGGGTGGTAATGTAGGCAGGTAATGGGTGACTAGAAGAGGTGGGTCCCTGGGGTGTATATTTTGTCCTTGTTGAGCAGAGCTCTCTCTCTCTGCTTCCTGGTGCCAAGTCCCCGTGTTCTTTTCTCAACCCTTCTGCCATGATGCTCTGCCTCACCTTGGGCCCAGAGCCATGGGGCTGACCATCCTTGAACTAAGACCTCTGAAACTGTGAGCCCCCAGGTAAACTTTTCCTCCTCTTATTATGCTTGTCAGATATTTTGGTCACAGCAATGGAAAAAACTGAGTAAAACACGTTTTAAAATGATAACACATTATCAGGAGAGGCCAGGAGAGGGGCAGAGATGATGTTCCATGTCTTCGGACTGTACTTCAGCCCCTGTTCTTCCATCTCCTTTGCTGCATTCTGTTTCTGATTCTCCGTCCCCACCCCACCCAGTCCACCCAGTTCTCCTGCCACTTGATCCTGCAAAAATGTTCTAATTCCTCTGCTGGAGGTGGCCAGTGTAGAGGGAGTGATCAGAGTCCGTGTTCCTTTCTCACTCTCCAATTTTTCCCAGATAAAGAAGCAGCTAGGCTCCTTCACCTTCAACTCTGCAAACTCATTAAGGAATTTCAGTATCTTACCCAGTCTTATGATGTTAGATTTAAAAGATGCCTTTTTCTGTATGCCCTGGACTCTCCATCACAATTTCTGTTGACCTTTAAGGAACCAAATAGTGGATCTCGATTAACCTAGAAAGTGTTGCCTCAAGGGTTTGGCAATAGCCCTCACCTGTTCGGCCAAACCATAGCTAAGAACTTAGCAAAATTCAGAGATAAAACATCTAAAATTGTTCTCCAATATGTTGGTGACATCCTTTTATATGCCTCCACCTGGGAAGAATATCAAATGGCCATTACAGAGCTCCTAAACTTCTTAGCTGACAGGGGTTATAAGATCTCAAAGAAGAAAGCTTAATTATGCCATCAACAGGTTCAATACTTAGGAGGAAGCAAAATCTAACCTGCTTGTCACTGAGAGAGAGAAAACTAACCCTAATCAGCCTGACAGCCAGTGGCATGTCTCAGTAAGGAGTATGATATAGCAGCCCCATTCCTCGAAAGTAGTGGGAGATAATGTTTCTTAATTTTCTGCATCCAAACCTGACCTGATTACCAACCAGGGGGAAAAGGGTTAAAAAGTCCTAGACAGCAGTTTCCCTTCATTGGAATGTAAGCCAGCAGACTCAGTGAGGGACCATCCTGAGACCGAAGAAAAAATAAGTGTCCAGTTTAAACTTCTTCTGGGCTGCAACATAGAAAAATGGTTTTAAGACTCTCTCTCTCTTTCCCTCATCCTCTTTGCCTTTCTCTTTCTTGCTCTCTCATGCAATAATTAGTGGCCATTATCATTTTTTCTTCTAGGACTCTTGTTTTGTTTTGTTTTTCTTAAATGCTATATTTTTCGAGCTCACAATTTTTATCCGACATACTTAGGTTAATGTTTTTCTGATAAGTTCTAGTTTTTATTCAACTCTAAAGTTTGTTTTTAAAACATCTATAACATTGCAATGCAGATTGACCTATAAAAAGCTACAAGGCCTTTGCTTTTGTGTTATGTGTATGTTATGTTGTCTGATATTGTGTTGTCCATGTATGTGTGTCTAAATAGCATGTACATGATATAAAAATTGACACAAATAAGGAGTGCTCATTAACTAAAATTAAAAAATAGATCCAGATACCTTTAATTCATGTGATTTAGAAAGGTTCAATTTAAATTGGGTAAACAAAGGTAAAATATCTTTAAAATTACTTAACTTACAAGTCTCTAAGTGGTCAACCTAATAAAATGTTGATGTCTATAACGTATCTAGTATCAATTGTTTCTAGGACTTCAACAGGAAAGAGACAGCAAATACTGTTAAATACACTTGTCTGATATCTTGGTTTTTAAAGAAAAATAAGTGGATTAGATTTGACATATATAGGATTACTCAAATGTGTTTGTTAGAGACATTTGATTAATTTACAAAGTTAAAATGCTAACTGTTAGATAACATTGAGTACTCTTAACTCCTTAAATTCCATGGGGTAACATACTTAAACATTATTGGTGTTTTCATAGATGAGTCAATAAGGGTTTAAAATTGCTTTTGTGTCATCACTAAAAACAAGGTTACTAAGACTTAAGTCCTAACAAGGTACAATTCTATATACAAAGGGATCCAAAAGTTTCAACTATGTTTCAATTAGAGTACTACAAATAACATATTTCATCTTATTAGCATGGAATAGTTTATCTAAATTCAAAAATTTTCTAAGAGTTGTTTCAAAATGTGAACAAAAAGGGGTCAACAGATAGGAAAGACAAAATAAAAGGTTCTAAGTATGGAAATATATTTAGTAGAAGGAAAAAAAGTGTGTCTGGGTAAGAAAGTCTTCGTGTAATGAAATACATGAGAGTCTAAGTGCTAAGAAAGACTGTGTGTAAGTAAATGGCAAATTTTGATAAGTTTATGTGTAACTAATTTGGTTACATGTGTGTGAGACAATCAGTTAAAGCTATTTAAGTTTTTTTCCTAAGGTCAAATACTCATGTAGTGATAGAAACCAAAGTTTAATCCAAATGTTGAACTGACAAGGGTTTCCTAAAAACACTAATTTACTCTTAACATTGTGTCTGTTAATTTTATTCTTCAAAACAATTGGTCTTAAAGAAACTGGAGTTTGTACAATTATGGTTAAACAATAACTATGAGAGTATTATGCTATATTACAGGGTCTAAATTTCCCTTTAAACTTGGTTTATATAAAACATAAACTTGGTTAATATAAAACATCAGTATGACATACTCATATCTTCCAGGTATACAAGTCTTTAAATCAGAAAATTTAAAATAATATTTTTATTAAACTGCTGCTCTCCAAACTAAACTTGTCTGTAATGGTAATTTTAAACTTATAAGAATAGTGAATTTTATTGGGGATTTATTTACATCATTTAATGTTCTATAACAGGCCATGTTATTGATAGGATATATGTAAAATTTTATGTTATGTTCTACACTGGGATAAAAATGTAAATGTATTTCTAAAGTTAATGAGAGCCTGATTTATTTAAAGGTTAATATTGTGAAACATGAAAGAATTTTGCCACTTTGCCAAACAAAAGAAAATTAAAAGCTCTCTCAGTCTTTGATTCATGTTTTAGATGTGATGTCATATTGTGTTAACTAACATTCAAAGAGATTTAGGAAACAATATATGTAAACTTTATAAAATTTTATTTAAAGAGGAGGCAAAGATCAGTTTCAGGACTAGAATATTTTACTTAAGATTTGTAAAGAGCCCTGCCTTACCTAAGATAAGACTCTGCCTCCCATTTACTGCATGTTAGAATGGCTCCAAAATAAGCCAGACTTTAGCTCATTTAAGGTTATAGTCAAAAGATTGGTTTTTGTTGTAAAATTACTATGACCACAAACAGGGGATATAACATATAGCTCAGCCGAAATTCAAGATAGCTATTACACAAGTGAAATTTAGTTTTACTGTTTTTAATTCCATTTTGTATTTTCCTAGTAAACTCTATATTGTTGCCTGATTAATGTTTTGCAGAAGTACTGCTTCAAGAACAAACAACCTAAATTAGAGATAATAAGCCATAACCTATAGGACAGATAAGATAATGTAGACCCCAATTAAATAGAAGGGGGTAAATAACTGTAATGTCATAAACATTGAAGTTAAAGCCCAGTACTCTTACTTTATGACCAGTGAGACTGGCTTGCTGGATATTTAAGATCAAACTTAGAGACTGAGATTAAAATACAGGGGCCAACCAAACCAATATTTGGCTCTTGCCCTCTGAGACACCCAGGAAACAGGAGAACTTCTCTAAGGAATTTTGCAACTCTTGGCCACATGACTCCCAATCGGGGAGATTAATGAGACCACTAGAGGTCAATCAAAGAAAAGTCAATCAATGCACCTGTTGAAAAGAGGAGAGTCATTGGAAAAGGGAGACATCCCTGATGCTTCCAAAGGAAGCCACCTCATCAAGGAGACCCTACCTAGCAAATGGCACTAAAGAACCTAAGAAGCTTCTCTTAAGTTCTCCATGAGTGACACCTGTGGGAACTCAGCTGACCCTTAACAGTAGATTAGAACTAGGTCAATTTGACCAGCCTGATCTTGAACCCCTAGCAAAACAGTTAAAACCAAAACATAGCCATTGCCGGGCATTTAAAAGAGGAAACAATAGTTAAATGTAACTTAAGATGTACACTTGTGTTAGCCCCAAGAATAAGTAAGACTGGAGGCTACAAAAGAGATCCTTAGGCAGGAGTGCCTGATAACTATCAAGAGAAACTGCTAGAGTCAGAAATTTTTCATCATTTTAAGGCCTACAGAACTTTTCTAAAGAGGAGCGTTCCTGCTAAATTGCCTACAGAAGTTCTTACAAGATCAGATACACAAGTTCACCAATCAATCAATCAACCACTTCTTCAAGACTACCAACCCCTGACACCCAAAGATGAGACCTGCAACTTGCCTTGACACCTCTGGCTCCAAAAACTCTGCTCCCACCTAAATCCCTCCCTAATCCCCTTTTTACAGGAATGAGACTCTTCTCCCTTTACCAGCTACAGAAGAAAGACCATCATCTAACCCCTGGTTATCTATAAAAACAAAAAGGGAGGAATATTTGCAACAGATCTACCATTTTGCTTCCACCATTATTCTGGCCCCCTCCCACCATTTTACAATCTAGATTGTTAGCTCATGAACTTCCTAGTCAATCATTGGTCCAGATTGTTATTTGTCCATGAAATTCCACTACCTAAGAATAACTCCCCTGCCATTCATTCTTTCGCTCTGTCTCTGTCTCTGTCTCTCTCTGTCTGTCTCTCTCTCTCTCTGTCCCTGCAGACAGACACTCTGCTGTCCACTTAATAAAATCTCTTGCGTGAGTTCCCTGTCCAGAGTGGTTTTCTGGTGCTTTCGGGTAGTATTATGAAGGACACTAAAACTATGTGCCTTGGAGCTTATTTTCCTACCAAATGTAATGATTCACATCTCCATCATGATTTTTTTTTTTTTTTTGGATGTACAACCAGTTTCTTTCCTGGGAGACATTTTCTTTTCTTTTTTTTTAAATTTATTTTTATTGTAAACAAATGGGTTACATGTTGTTTCTGTTTGTCCATGGAGTAAAGGCGTACCATTTGCATAATCATATATTTACATAGGGCAATGATGTTTGATTCATCTTTCCACTCTATACAGTCCTTCCTTCCTCAATTCTTGCTCCCCCACCCCCCATTATGTGTCATCATCCACTTATAAGTGAGATCATTAGTCCTTTGGATTTTTGAGATTAGCTTATCTCACTTAGCATGATACTCTCCAATTTCATCCATTTGCCTGCAAATGCCATAATTTTATTATTCTTTATAGCCGAGTAATATTCCATTGTATATATACCACAGTTTCTTTATCCATTCATCAATTGAGGGTCATCTAGGTTGGTTCCACAATCTGGCTATTGTGAATTGAGTATCTATAAACATTGATGTGGCTATATCACTGTAGTATGCTGAATTTAAGTCCTTTGGGACTTAAAGGCTGAGGAGTGGGATAACTGGGTCAAATGGTGGTTCCATTCCAAGTTTTCGAAGGAATCTCCACACTGCTTTCCAGAGTGGCTGCACTAATTTGCAGCCCCACCAGCAATGTACAAGTGTACCTTTTTCCTCACATCCTCTCCAACACCTATTGTTGCTTGTGTTCTTGATAATCGCCATTCTGATTAGGGTGAGATGGAATCTTAGGGTAGTTTTGATTTGCATTTCTCTTATTACTAAAGATGTTGAACTTTTTTTTATATGTTTGTTGATTGCTTGTAGATCTTCATCTGTGAAGTGTCTGTTCATATCCTTAGCCCATTTGTTGATTGGGTTATTTGTATTCTTCGTGTAGAGATTTTTGAGTTCTTTATATATTCTGGAAATTAGTGCTCTATCTGAAGTATGAGTGGCAAAGATATTCTCCCACTCTGTAGGCTCTCTCTTCACATTGCTGATAGTTTCCTTTGCTGAGAGAAAGCTATTTAGTTTGAATCTATCCCAGTTATTGATTCTTGCTTTTATTTCTTGTGCTATGGGAGTCCTGTTAAGGAAGTCTGATCCTAAGCCAACAAGGTGAAGATTTAGACCTACTTTTTCTTCTATAAGATGCAGGGTTTCTGGTCTGATTTCAAGGTCCTTGATCCATTGTGAATTGAGTTTGTGCAGGGTGAGAGATAGTGGTTTAATTTCATTCTGTTGCATATGGATTTCCAGTTTTCCCCGCACCATTTGTTGCAGAGGCTATCTTTTCTCCATTGCATATTTTTGGCACCTTTGTCTAGTATGAGAAAATTGTATCTATTTGGGTTTGTGTCCGTGTCCTCTATTCTGTACCATTGATCTACCTGTCTATTTTGGTGCCAATACCATGCCATTTTTGTTACTATTGCTTTGTAGTATAGTTGAAGGTCTGGTATTGCGATACTCCCTGTTTCATTCTTCCTGCTAAGGATTGCTTTAGCTATTCTGGGTTTCTTATTCTTCCAGATGAATTTCATGATTGCTTGCTCTATTTCTGTAAGGTACGTCATTGGGATTTTAATTGGAATCACATTGAATCTGTATAGCACCTTTGGTAGTATGGCCATTTTGACAATATTAATTCTGCCTATTCAAGAACATGGGAGATATTTCCATCTTCTAAGGTCTTCTTCAATTTCTTTCTTCAATGTTTTGTAGTTTTCATTGTACAGAGATCTTGGATAAATTGATTCCCAAGTATTTTATTTATTTATTTTCTTGAGGCTATTGCAAATGGAGCTGTTTTCCTCATTTCCCTTTCAGATGTTTCATCACTTGCATATAAAAATGCTTTAGATTTATGTGTGTTAATTTTATAGCCTGCTATTTTGCTGAATTCATTGATGAGGTCTGGAAGTTTTCTGGAGGAGGTTTTTGGATCCTCTAAATATAGAATCAGGTCATCAGCAAATAGTGACAGCTTAAGTTCCTCTTTTCCTAATCATATCCCTTTAACTTCTTTAGTTGCCTAATTGCTCTGGTTAGAGTTTCGAGGACAATGTTGAATAGAAGTGGTGAAAGAAGACATCCCTGTCTTGTTCCCATTTTTAAAGGGAATGGTTTCAGTTTTTCTCCATTAGAATGATGATGGCCATGGCTTAGCATAAATAGCCTTTATAATTCTCAAGTGTGTTCCTACTATCCCTATTTTTTCTAGTCTTTTGAGCATGAAGAGCTGTTGTATTTTGTCCAACACTTTTTCTGCATCAATTGATATAACCATATGATTCTTATTCTTTCGTCTATTGACATGATGGATTACGTTTACTGATTTATGGATGTTAAGCCATCCTTGCATTCCAGGGATGAACCCCACTTGATCGTGGTTCACGACTTTCTTAATATGTTTTTGGATACAGTTTGCCAATATTTTGTTAAGGATCTTTGCATCTATATTCATCAAGGATATTGGTTTAAAATTTTCTTTCCTTGATGTGTCTTTGCCTGGTTTGGGTATGAGGGTGATATTAGCTCCATAGAATGAGTTCGGTAGGGTACCCTCCTTTTCTATTTCCTGGACTACTTTGAGAAGTATTGGAATGAGTTCTTCTTTGAAGGTCTTGTAGAACTCAGTTGAGAATCCATCTGTTCCTGGGTTTTTCTTGGATGGTAGGTTTTTAATGGCTTCTTCTATTTCATTGCTTGATATTGATCTGTTTAAATTGTGTATATCCTCCTGGTTCAGTTTGGAAGGAGCATATGTCTCTAGAAATTTGTCAATGTCTTTGGTAGTTTCTATTTTATTGGGATACAGATTTTCAAAGTAGCTTCTCATTGTGTTATGTATCTCAATGGTGTCTGTCATGATATTTCCTTTTTCATCACGAATTTTAGTAATTTGAGCTTTCTCTCTCCTTCTCTTTGTTAGTGTGGCTAAGGATTTGCCTATTTTGTTTACTTTTTCAAAGAACCAACTTTTTGTTTTGTCAATTTTTTTGAGTTGTTTTTTTTTGTTTCAATTTCATTGATTTCAGCTCTGATTTTAATTATTTCCTGTCTTCTACTACTTTTGCTGTTATTCTGTTCTTTTTCTAGGGCTTTCAGCTGTAATGTTAGGTCATTTAGTTGTTGACTTTTCATTCCTTTCTGGAATGTGCCCCATGCAATGAATTTTCCTCTTAGTACTGCTTTCATAGTTTCCCAGAGATTTTGATATTTTGTATCGTCATTCTCATTGACCTCTAAGAATTTTTTTAATCTCCTCCCTGTTGTTTTCTGTTATCCATGTTTCATTCAATAGCATATTATTTAGTCTCCAGGTGTGGGAATGATTTCTGTTTTTTATTTTGTCATTGATTTCTACTCTCAGTCCATTATGATCTGATAGAACACAAGGCAGTATCTCTATTTTTTTTGCATTTCCTAAGGGCTGCTTTGTGGCATAACACATGGTCTATTCCATCATGATTCTTATGGCACTATTATTGCCAAGATTAATTTTCATCACTACCAACAACTCTTAACAAATTGTGAAATACCCTATTCAATGGTTAAATCATCAGATCTGGAATGTTCAAACCCTGAACAATCCAAAGAAAGGCCTAGCCCTTGATCACCCCTAAGCCCTTGGAATATCATTCCTGAGAAGAATGTAATTTTGTTAGTGTACCCTTGGGCCATGTAAGATAGTTTCTGCTACTGATATGACTTCTGGGGGTGGGTGTCCTTCAGCCACATTGGTATTAGTCTGACCTCTATGACAGCTGAAGACTGAAAGACTAAGGTCAAATACTCCATGGTACTAGAAACACTGGACCTCAAAGCTCAGGCGAGTATCCCTGGTTGGCAATACTACTCAGAAGTTGTCACACATCGTTGCTGGGAGAACTAAAAACTACCTCGACAACTCTATTGGGAGAATAGCATGGTCCCCTTCCTAGACTCAGCCCGAGGTTCCCTGTACCTTGGGTAATTTTAATCTGTATCCTTTCACAATAATAAACCACACCCATGCACTAATAGCTTTCCTGAATTCTCTGAGCCCTTCTAATAAATCACTGAAATTGAAGGTGGTCTTGGGAATCCTCTACCATAAATACTTAACAGAAAATCAAACAAAAGTACAGTTTCTCCTGGAGAACCGGAAGAACCCTTAAGGAATCCTCCTAGATGATGCCTAGAACAGCTTCAGAGGTCAACTCCCTAATGCCGCCCTTCCACTTTCAAATGTCAGATTATTTTTCTAAACACATCTTAAGAGAAAATACGTTTTATGCTTTTAATGAGTGGTCATGGGGATACAATGCCTTCAAGGTCATGTTAGGTGCTTATCAATTCTACAAATTTGAGGTACCAAAGTATGTTGAATTCTACACAAATTATCCTAAGACCCAGAGGAAATAGGGACCAGTACAGACTACATCCTGGAATATGAGAGATGTTAGAATATAGAGAGAGATGAAAGAAAGTTTTGCTTTCATATTGAACTATTTGCAATTTATATTAAATCAATATATATAGAACACATGAACATATATAGAATGAATATAGGAATACACACACATACACACACACAGTAAGGCGTATGGAGTCCACTAATCTGAAGTACACAGCTCGGTGATATTTTTCCTTTTCTGCACACCCCAGCCACCGAGCCCAGACCAAGAGATGAGCATTTGCAGCACTCGAGGAAGTTCTCATCTGCACTTCTCAATTTCCTTTGCATTAAAATTTTCAGCAAAGGATCTTCAGCTGTGTTTAGTGTCCATGGTTACAAAGTACATCATGAAAAGTAGTGGAAAACTAGGAGAGTCAAACTATTTATTAGTTTTAGAACTCAGTGCAAAATAATTTGTGCATGGTCATTCTTTTATCCAAATAAAGTATCTTTAATTGTCTTTTTGTCACTCAGAAGGAAAGGAGACTTTCTCTTTGCATATTTTAAACTTTGTTTTTTGTCTGAAAACTTACTAAAAATCTAGATATAAAACTGTTACAATACTATATCTATTTAAGTAATAAATTAAGAGAAGGAACTACAAAAATCCAGTGCCCTAAGTAGAGTTATGTATTTCCTCGGTTACTTAATCACACCCATGTAAACCTGACTGTATCTCAAGTAATTTTGAATGTTTCTTCACATATTCTTATTTATTGCAGATTTTCTGTTTTAGAAATACCTGTCTGGCATTACAAATCTCAGTCTCCAAATGTAGCTTTTTCCCACATTTTAGTTTTAGTGAGATGTAACTAACAAAAACTGCACCTTTTCAAGGAGTAAAATGTGATGTTTTGATGTACCTATACATGATTTCCACAACTTCACATAGTGTATACCTATCTCCTCCCATAGTTACCTTTTCCTTTTGTGTGTGTGGCAAGAATACTTAAAATCAACTATTTTAGCAAATTACAAGTATACGATACATTATTGTAAACAGCAGTTACCAAGGTGTGAAATGGGTCTCCAGAACTTGTTTCAGTTTCTAAGTGCAAGTTTGTGCTCTTTGACCAACACCTGCTCATCTCCCTCAATCCTGGCATCTCTACTGAAGATCAGTTGCCTGCATTTTGTGCAGGTTTGTGTCTGAGATTTCTATTCTGTTCCACTGGTCTGTGCATTTGTTTTTATGCATTACCATACTGTTTTGTTTACTCTGGCTTTTTTGCAATTTGAAATGAGGAAGTGTGATGATTCCAGTTTTGTTCTTATTTCTCAAATTTGCTTTAGCTGTTCAGGGTCTTCTGAGGTTCCAAACAAATTTTAGGATTTTTAAAATATTTCTCTGAAAAATGCAATTGGAATTTTGACAGGATTTCATCAAATCTGTAGATCAATTTGGGTATTATGAGTATCTTTTTGTGTAACTATTGATCATTTCTATGTCTTCCTTAAAAAAGTATTTATTAAGGCCCTTTGCCCATTATGAATATATTGATAATATTGATCATTACAATTTATAATAATGGAATTTCTTTCCAATTATTGGACTTCTTCAATTTCTTTCATTAATGTTTTATAGTTTTCAGTGTACAGATCTTTCACTTCCTTTGTTAAATTTATTCCCATTTTATTCTTTTTATGCTATTATAAATGTGAATGTTTTTAAAATTCATTTTCTTCAGATAATCTGTTATAAGCATATGGATATGCAAGTGATTTTATGTTGATTTAGTATCCAGCAATATTACCGAATTTTTTGTTATAAGAGTTTTTTGATGGAATCTTTAGGAACATGTATGTGTATGTATACATATTCATGTTAGCAAAAAGACAATGTGAGTTCTTACTTTCTGATTTGGATGACTTCTCTTTCTTTTTCTTTTCCAATTTCTTTGCCTAGGACTTTCAATATTATGTCAAAAAGAAGTAACAAGAATAAGTGTGATGTTGTAATACAATAAGAAATATAGTTGGTCCCCATCCCTGGTTCTCAGTACACAACTGTACAATCATTAGAAATGCCAAAGTGAAGTGTCTTTTTGTATGCTCTTGAGATAACTGGTCTCTAGATAATGACAGGATGGGGTAGGAGGGGCTGTTACCAAGGTAGCAAACCATGTAATTAAAGGATTTGAACTTTCAGCTTCACCCCACTACCTCTGGGGAGGGGAGAGAGGCTGAAGTTTCATTTGATTAACAATGGTCAATGATCTAATCAATTATGCCTATGGAGGCATAATTTCTATTTTTTTTTGTTTGTTTTGTACACTCTTTATTTCTTACATTTGCATTCCAAGTTATACAGTTCTTTTTTTTTTTTTACTATCAGTATTTATTATTTTAATTCATTTTTATTGTAAACAAATGGGACACATCTGGTTTCTCTGTTTGTACATGCAGTAGAGGCATACGATTTGTGTAATCATACATTTTCTAGGGTAATGGTGTTTGATTCATTCTGTTATGTTTTTTTTTCTCCCCCCCCCACTATAGAGTCCCTTCTTCCTTCATTCTTGCCCCCTTCTCACCCCTATATGCGTCATCATCTGCTTATCAGTGAGATCATTTGTCCTTTGGTTTTTTGAGATTAGCTTATCTCACCATGATATTCTCAAACTGCATCGATTTGCCTGCAAATGCCATAATTTTATTATTCTTTATAGCCGAGTAATATTCCATGGTATATATATATACACCACAGTTTCTTTATTCATTCATCAATTGAGGGGCATTTAGGTTGGTTCCACAATCTGGCTATTGTGAATTGAGCAGCTATGAACATTGATGTGGCTGTATCTCTGTAGTATGCTGATTTTAAGTCCTTTGGGTATAGGCCAAGGAGTGGGATAGCTGGGTCAAACGGTGGTTCCATTCCAAGTTTTCGAAGGAATCTCCACACTGCTTTCCAGAGTGGCTGCACTAATTTGCAGCCCCACTAGCAATGTACGAGTGTACCTTTTTCCTCACATCCTCTCCAACACCTATTGTTGCTTGTGTTCTTGATAATCGCCATTCTAATTGGGGTGAGATTCTAATTAGGGTAGTTTTGATTTGCATTTCTCTTACTACTAAAGATGTTGAACATTTTTTATATGTTTGTTGATTGCTTGTAGATCTTCTTCTGTGAAGTGTCTGTTCATATCCTTAGCCCATTTGTTGATTGGGTTATTTGTATTCTTGGTGTAGAGATTTTTGAGTTCTTTATATATCCTGGAAATTAGTGCTCTATCTGAAGTATGAGTGGCAAAGATATTCTCCCACTCTGTAGGCTCTCTCTTCACATTGCTGATAGTTTCCTTTGCTGAGAGAAAGCTATTTAGTTTGAATCTATCCCAGTTATTGATTCTTGCTTTTATTTCTTGTGCTATGGGAGTCCTGTTAAGGAAGTCTGATCCTAAGCCAACAAGGTGAAGATTTAGACCTACTTTTTCTTCTATAAGATGCAGGGTCTCTGGTCTGATTTCAAGGTCCTTGATCCATTGTGAGTTGAGTTTGTGCAGGGTGAGAGATAGTGGTTTAATTTCATTCTGTTGCATGTGGATTTCCAGTTTTCCCCGCACCATTTGTTGAAGAGGCTATCTTTTCTCCATTGCATATTTTTGGCACCTTTGTCTAGTATGAGAAAATTGTATTTATTTGGGTTTGTGTCCGTGTCCTCTATTCTGTACCATTGATCTACCTGTCTATTTTGGTGCCAATACCATGCCATTTTTGTTACTATTGCTTTGTAGTAGAGTTGAATATCTGGTATTGCGATACTCCCTGTTTCTTTCTTCCTGCTAAGGATTGCTTTAGCTATTCTGGGTTTCTTATTCTTCCAGATGAATTTCATGATTGCTTGCTCTATTTCTGTAAGGTACGTCATTGGGATTTTAATTGGAATCGCATTGAATCTGTATAGCACTTTAGGTAGTATGGCCATTTTGACAATATTAATTCTGCCCATCCAAGAACATGGGAGATCTTTCCATCTTCTAAGGTTTTCTTTAATTTCTTTCTTTAGTGTTCTGTAGTTCTCATTGTAGAGGTCTTTCACCTGTTTTGTTAGATTGATTCCCAAGTATTTTATTTTTTTCGAGGCTACTGTGAATGGGGTAGTTTTCCTAACTTCTCTCTCTGAAGATTCATCACTTATGTATAAAAATGCATTGGATTTATGAGCATTAATCTTATATCCTGGTACTTTACTGAATTCACTTAGGAGTTCTAAAAGTTTTCTGGTGGAATTTTCTGGTTCCTCTAAATGTATAATCATGTCATCAGCGAACAGGGATAGCTTCTTTTCCTATCGGTATCCTTTAATTTCCTTGGTTTGTCTAATTGCTCTGGCTAGAGTTTCAAGGACAATGTTGAATAGAAGTGGTGAAAGAGGGCATCCCTGCCTTGTTCCAGTTTTTAGGGGGAATGCTTTCAGTTTTTCACCATTTAGAATGATATTGGCCATGGGTTTAGCGTAGATGGCCTTTACAATGTTAAGGAATGTTCCCACTATCCCTATTTTTTCTAGTGTTTTGAGCATGAAGGGGTGCTGTATTTTATCAAATGTTTTTTCTTCATCTATTGAAATAATCATGTGATTCTTAACTTTTAGTCTGTTGATATGGTGAATTACATTTATTGATTTTCAGATGTTGAACCAACCTTGCATCCCTGGGATAAAACCCACTTGATTGTGGTGCACTATCTTTTTAATATACTTTTGTATGCGATTTGCTAAAATTTTGTTGAGAATTTTTGCATTGATGTTCATGAAGGATATGGGTCTGAAATTGTCTTTCCTCGATGTGTCTCTGTCTGGTTTAGGTATCAGGGTGATATTGGCTTCATAGAATGAATTTGGGAGGGTTCTCTCCTCTTCTATTTCATGAGATACTTTGGGAAGTATTGGAATGAGCTCTTCTTTAAAGGTTTTGCAGAACTCAGCTGACAACCCATCTGGTCCTGGACTCTTCTTTGTTGGTAGGCTTTTGATGACGTCTTCTATTTCATTAGTTGAAATTGATCTATTTAAGTTGTGTATGTCCTCCTTGTTCAGTTTAGGTAATTCATATGTCTCTAGAAACCTGTTGATGTCTTTGAGATTTTCTATTTTGTTGGAGTATAGATTTTTAAAATAGCTTCTAATTATGTTTTGTATTTCAATCGTGTCTGTTGTGATATTTCCTTGTTCATTCCGAATTTTAGTAATTTGGGTTTTCTCTCTCCTTCTCTTTGTTAGTGTGGCTAAGGGTTTATCAATTTTCTTTATTTTTTCAAAGAACCAACTATTTATTTTGTCAATTTTTTCAATTGTTTCTTTTGTTTCAATTTCATTGATTTCAGCTCTGATCTTAACTATTTCCTGTCTTCTACTACTTTTGATGTTGCTTTGTTCTTCTTTTTCTAGGGCTTTGAGCCATAGTGTTAGGTCATTTATTTGTTGATTTTTTTTCTTCTTTTATTGAATTTGCTCCATGAAATAAATTTTCCTCTAAGAACTGCTTTCATAGTGTCCCAGAGATTTTGATATGTTGTTTCTTTGTTCTCATTTACCTCTAAGAAGTTTTAAATTTCCTTCCTGATGTCTTCTGTTATCCATTCATCATACAATAGCATATTATTTAATCTTCAGGTGTTGAAGTAGTTTCTGTGGTTTACTCTGTCATTTACTTCTAATTTCAATCCATTATGATCTGATGGAATACAAGGTATTATCTCTATCTACTTGTACTTGCTAACAGTAGCTTTGTGGCATAATATATCGTCTATTTTAGAGAAGGATCCATGTGCTGCTGAGAAGAAAGTGTATCAGTCTTCATTGAATGGTATATTCTATAAATGTTTGTTAAGTCTAAATTATTGATTATGTTTTTGAGATCTATGGTTTCTTTGTTCAATTTTTGTTTGGAGGATCTTTCCAGTGGTGAGAGAGGTGTGTTAAAATCACCTAGTATTATTGTATTGTGGTCTATTTAATTTCTGGATTTGAGAAGGATTTGTTTGACGTACATGGATGAGCCAATGTTTGGGGCATAGATATTTATGATTGTTATGTCTTGCTGATTTATGCTTCCCTTAAGCAGTATGTAATGTCCTTCTTTATCCCTTCTGACTAACTTTGGCTTGATGTCCACATTATCTGATATGAGGATGGATACTCCGGCTTTTTTGCTCTGTCCATGTGCATGGTATGTTTTTTTCCCATCCTTTCACCTTTAGTGTTGGTATCTCTTTCTATGAAATGAGTCTCTTGCAGGCAACAAATTGTTGGATCTTTCTTTTTAATTCAATCTGCCAATCTATGTCTTATGATTGATGAGTTCAGGCCATTAACATTCAGGGTTATTACTGAGATATGATTTGTATTCCTGGTCATTTTGCTTTTTTTTTTTTTTTTTTACGTGACTTGATTTCTCCTTTATTTTGTTGTTCCCTTAGGGTAGTTCCTCCCTCTGCTGATTTATATCATTGTTTTTCATCTTTTCCTCATGGAATATTTTGCTGAGAATGTTTTGTAATGCTGGCTTTCTTTTTAAAAATTCTTTTAGCTTTTGTTTATCATGGAAGGATTTTATTTCATCGTCAAATCTGAAGGTAAGTTTTGCTGGGTATAAGATCCTTGGTTGGCATCCATTTTCTTTCAGGGCTTGAAAAATGTTGTTCCAGGCCCTTCTAGCTTTTAGGGTCTGGATTGAAAAATCTGTTGATATCCGTATTGGTTTCCCCCTGAATGTAATTTGATTCTTTTCTCTCACAGCCTTTAAAATTCTGTCTTTATTTTGTATGTTAGGTATTTTCATTATAATGCGCCTTGGTGTGGGTCTATTGTCATTTTGTGTATTTGGAGTCCTATAAGCCTCTTGTACTTGATTTTCCATTTCATTCTTCAGATTTGGGGAAATTTCTGATATTATTTCATTGAATAGATTGTTCATTCTTTTGGTTTATTTCTCTAAGCCTTCCTCAATCCTGATAATTCTTAAAATTGGCCTTTTCATGATATGCCACAGTTCTTGTAGATTCTGTTCATGATTTCTTACCATCTTCTCTGTTCGGTCAAGATTTGTTTTCAAGATTAAATATTTTGTCTTCAATATTTGAGGTTCTGTCTTCCAGGTGTTCTATCCTATTGGTTATGCTTTCTATGAAGTTTTTAATTTGGTTTATTTTTTCCTTCATTTCAAGGATTTCTGTTTGTTTTTTTCAATATCTCTAACTCTTATTGAAATGAACTTTTGCTTCCTGTAATTGCTCTTTTAACTGTCGATTGGTGCGATCATTCAATGCCTGCATTTGCCCTTTCATGTCATCCTTCAATGCCTGCATTTGCTCTTTCATCTCCTTGTTTGCTTCCCTGATCGTTTTGATTATGTACATTCTGAACTCCCTTTCTGACATTTCTTCTGCTGTGCTGTCACTGGGTTTTATTGCTATACCATCTAGATTTGTTTGGGACATTTTCTTCCCTTGTTTTCTCATATTGTTCAGGTATCTACCCCTCTAATAGTGATACTCTGGAATAGTGCAGATTTCCTCTGACTAATATTGTCTTTGTAGATTTCCAATGACTCACCTTCAGTAGCCTGAAGTCTTGGAGGAACTTGATAATGCAGTGCTCCACTAGGAAGCTGGCCTTCTATGGGTGGTGGCCTTCAGGTGGGGTATATTCCCTGGTGGCTCTGAGTTGGTCCCGAGTCTCTCAATACCTCCTCTTCTTGGCTCCTGGGTCTTGTCAAAGGTCTTCTAGCCTCCTGTAGGTGTCTTAGGAAGGGAGCTGCCCTTCCAATGATGATGGCCATACCCTCAGGAGTAATTCAAAATGCCTGCACCAGCCTTTAAAGAAGCCTCTGGCTAACTCCATGATGGCAACAAACGGCACGGTGGTCAGACGGGGTTATTCAGTGATGGCGTCTGTCTTTGGCCTGGTGGTTGGGTGGGTTGGCTACCCGACACTCAGCTCCGCAAGACAGGTGGGTTGGGTGCCTGCCTGCTACCTCCACGATGCAAGCGGTCTGACTTGCCCATCCGCTTGCTCTACAACTGTGACCAACCAGTGATGGCACTGACCTAGGTACAGGACCATAATTTCTATTTTAATGGAGGTCTCCATTTGAAAAAAAAGGTGAAGGATAAGATTCAGAGAGCTTCCACATTGGTGACAAGAACACACCCATACACCAGAAGAGTAACACAGCCCAACTTCAGAGACAGAAGCTCTTGTTCTTAGGACCTTTCTAGACTTTGGTCTATGTGTCTCCTGTTCTGGCGGTTCAGATGAATCCTTTAAAATTTCCTTTGTTAAAAAAATAATAATAAGGTAAATGTAAGTAAAGTGTTCCCCTGAGTTCTCTGAGCCACTCTAGTTCTCTGAGCTCACTCTGAGTGAGCCAGGGGACAGGGTTGTGGGAACCATGACTCATGGCTGGTTGGTCAGAAACACAGGTCACAACCTGGGAATTTAGATTGCTCCCTGAAGTTGGGGGGTGGGGGGCAGGGTCTTATGGGACCGACTCCTGAACCTGTGGAATCTGACTCAGTCTCCACGTAGGTAGTGTCAAAATTGAGGCAAACTACAGAGCAAATAGTTGATGGCCGGCGGAAGGTTGTCTAGAGTGTGGGGAGAAACCCTGCGCTTCTGGTGTTGGACACGTATTGAGGGGTGTGTAAGAGAAGGAAAAACCTCTTGATTCTTTTGAGTAGGCATCTGTGTCTTATTCTTGATCTTGAAAGGCTTTTGGCTTTTCACCACTGAGTATGATGTTAGATCTGGGATCTAACATGACTTTTGCTGTCTGGAGGTACATTCCTCTTATACCTAATTTGTTAAGCATTTTGATGATGAAAGATTGTTGAACTTTGTCCAGTGTTTTCACACACCTATCGAGATGACCTTATGCTTTGTTTTTTGTTATGCTAATGTGGAGGATGGCACTGATTTATTTGCACATGTTGAACCATCCTTACGTCCCAAGCAGAAATCCAACTTTGTCCTGATTCATGAACCTCTTCATGTGCACTTGAATTTGGTCTGCTAGTATTTTCTTGAAGAACTTTGCCCCTATGTTCATCAGCAATATTAGCCTTTTCTTTTCTTTTTAAGTTTTCTTGTCTGGTTTGGGTATCAGGGTAATCTGTCTTAGCAAAATGAATTTGGAAGTATTTGCTGGTCTTCAATATTTTTTAGAGTTTGAGAAGGATAGGCATTAATTCTTCTAATGGTATGGACTTGTGCAGTGACAATTATCAAATCCTGGATTTTTCTTTGATAGAGAAGTTTTTTTTTAATTTTTTTATTTTTTACAGACTGCATTTTGATTCATTGTACACAAATGGGGTACATCATTTCATTCCTATGGTTGTGCATGATGTAGATTCATACCATTCATGTAATCATACATGTAGTAATGATGTCTGTCTCATTCCACCATTTTTCATACCCCCTCCTGCTCATTTCCCTCTATGAAAAGTTTTGATTACTGATTTGATTTTCTCATAGGCTATTCAGATTTTCTGATTTTTCATGATTCAGTCTTGTTATGATGTTTATTTCTAGGAATTTATTCTAGATTATCTAATTAGTCGGTATACAATTATTCACAGTAGCTCTTATGCTCTTTACATTTCTTTGATATCAGTTATAATGCCTCTTCTTTTGTTTTTGATTTTGTTTATTTATTTATTAGTCTAGGTAAATATTTGTCAATTTCATTTATTTTTTCAAAAAGGTAACCCAGGTTGAATGTGTTGGTGCATGCCTATAAACCCATTATCTTGGGAGACTGGGGCAGGAGGATCACAAGTTCAAGGCCAACCTTAGCAGCTTAGTAAGACCCTGTCTCAAAATAAAAAGCAAAAATCACTGAGGATGTAACTCAGTGGTAAAGTGCCCTGGAGTTCAATCCCTAGTACAACAACAACAACAACAACAATAAATAAATAAAATCCCTCCAAAAAAGCAAAGCTGCAACAATGAGGTAGGACCAGTGGGTTACACTCTCTGAGTGCCAACCCCTGAGGCAAAGCATGGAAGAGGAACTCAGTCTCTGTGCACCGAGGTCTGAGGAGAAGAGCTTCATTCGGGAGAGATGGAGCACTTGTCACATAGGAAGCTGCTCTATCTTCACTGCATATAACAGTCTTTAACATGCTTGCCATTAAGCTAGCCATACATCTTCAAGGTCGAGCTTTGTGTAAGCAGTTACTAGCCTATTTGGCAAATTAAACAGAAAGTATAGCTGTGTGAACACAGAAGGTGACAGTTTCATAGACACCGAAGAACTGTCCTACAGACCACAGAAGAACATCCTGTTCACAGAACACAGGAAAATGGCAGGGGCCCTAGTCCCAAAGGATCCTGTTTGGCAACTGTCTTTCAACAGCATGCCATGTAGGCCTCCTTCCAGGGGAGAGGGCCCACAGGGGTGAACTCTGGGGCACTCAACAACTGAGTCACTTCCCCAGCCCTATTTTGTATTTTATTTAGAGACAGGGTCTCACTGAGTTGCTTAGCACCTCACTTTTGCTGAGGCTGGTTTTGAACTTGCGATCCTCCTGTCTCAGCCTCCCAAGACACTGGTACAAAAACCTCTTAATTTCATTGATGTTTTCTATTATTTTTCTAGTCTCTATTTTATTTATTTCTGTTCTGATCTCTATTTCCTTCCTTATACCAACTTTGGTATTAATTTGTTCTTTTTCTAGTTCCCAGAAGTATAATGTCAGGTTATTTATTTGAGATGGTTCTTCTTTTTTAATATAGGCATTTATTGCTATAAACTTCCTTCTTAGAGGTGCTTTTACTGCATTTCATAAGTTTTGGTATGTTGTTTTTCATTTTTCTTGTGTTTTTTAAAATTTCTCCTTTGATTTCTTCTTTAACACATTGGTTGTTTCAGGGCATGTTATTTAATTTCCACATATTTTTGAGTTTTCCTCTTGTTAATTATTTCTAATTTCATACTCTTGTGGATGAAAAAGATACTATTTTTGCCTTAAATTTGTTAATACTTGTTTTGTGGTATGTCCTATTGCCTATCCTGGAGAGTGTTCTGAGTGCTTTAGAAGAATGTGTATTCTGCTTCCACGGGATGGAACGCTCTGCTGTCAGGTCCAGTCATTTGACAGTGTAGTTCAAGTCCAGTGTCTCCTTACTGACCTTCTGTCTGGAAGAGCTATCCATTGTCCAAAGAGGGACGCTGCAGCCTCCTATTATTACTATAGTGCTGTCCAGTTCTCCTCTCAGACCTATTAGTATTTGTTTCATGTATTTAGGTGCTCTGATGTTGTGTGTACACATGTTCACACACTCACACACACACGTTATCTATTCTTGATGAATTTCCTCTGTAACATTGTGAGTGGCTTTCTCCATTATTTTTTTACTATTTTTGACCTAAGTCTATGTGTCTAAGTATAGTGGCCCCAGCAAAAAAGCTGACTGTGACTAAAAGACCTGATCAGCACAACTGTTGAGGAGGAAGAGTTTATTTGAGGGCTCAGGGTTTCAGAGGTCTTAGTCCATAGAAGGCCGGCTCCATTCCTCAGGGCTTGAGGTGAGGCTGAACATCATGGTGGAAGAGTGTGGTAGAGGGAAGCAGCTCGCATCATCAGGAAGCAGAGAGACTTCACTCTCCAGATACAAATATATACCCAAAGCCAGGCCCCCATGCCCACCTCCTCCAGCCATACCCACCACTTCAGTTGCTGCTCAGTTAATCCCTACCAGGGGGTTAATTCACTGATTAAGACTCTCACAACCCAATCATTTCTTCTCTTGCTCTGTCTCACGCGTAGCTTTTGGGGGACACCTCACATCCAAACCATAACACCCAGCTTTCTTTGGGTGCCCTTTGCATGTAATATATTTTTCTTCTGTTCACTTTTAGTCTTTGTGTTCTTTTTTTTTTTCTTTTCTTTTCTTTCTTTATTTTTAAACTTTTAAAATATTTCCCTCCATCTCACCCCAATTAGAATGGCAATTATCAAGAACACAAGCAACAATAGGTGTTGGTGAGGATGTGGGGAAAAAGGTGCACTCATACATTGCTGGTGGGGCTGAAAATTAGTTCAGCCACTCTGGAAAGCCGTGTGGAGATTCCTTAGAAAACTTGGAATGGAACCACCATTTGACCCAGCTATCCCACTCCTTGGCCTATACACAAAGGACTTAAAAATCAGCATACTACAGAGATACAGCCACATCAATGTGCATAGCTGCTCAATTCACAATATCCAAATTGTGGAACCAACCTAGATGCCCTTCAATGAATGAATGGATAAAGAAACTGTGGTATATATATATACAATGGAATATTATTACTCAGCCATAAAGAATGATAAAATTATGGCATTTGCAGGCAAATGGATGAAATTGGAGAATATCATGCTAAGTGAGATAAGCTAATCTCAAAAAACCAAAGGACGAATGATATCACTGATAAGCGGATGATGATACATAATGGGGGGTGGAAAGGAGGCCAGAATGGAGAAAGGAGGGACTGTATAGAGGGAAAAGAGGGGTGGGGGAAAGGAAAAAAAAATAACAAAATGAATCAAACACCATTACCCTAGGTAAATGTATGGTTACACAAACAGTATGCCTCTACTTCATGTACAAACAGAGAAACAAGATGTATCCCATTTGTTTACGATAAAAATAAATTTAAACAATATTTTCCTTTTAGTTACACAGGACAGTAAAATGTATTTTGACATATCATACATAAAGGAGTATAACTTCCCATTTTCATGTTTGTACATGATGTGGAGTTACATTGGTCATGTAATCATATGTGAATAGTTATGAAAGTTGTGTCAGATGGTTCGAAGGTTTTATGCATGCTGCTCAGTGTTTCTGAAGCAATAACTAATCTCTGATAGTAACTAGATATGATCAGAGCACAGTGACCTTTAGGTCAGTAATGACTTGGTAAATGAGGGTCCCACAATTCAGGGTTCCTTATCTTCCACATGAAGCTAGTTTGGTCTTGTCAGTCTCGCCAACTCTTCTCATACAATAATTTATTGCAACTGCATTAATTCAGAAATGTTTTTCCAGAAACACTTAAATTCATTCTCTTCCAATTTACTGCTATGTGCACCATTACAGATTCTCTGAAATCACTGGATAGCAAACCTAACAGTGAGTCTTTCTTAAGCCACATATTGTTGGGTCTTAGTTTTGTTTGTTTGTTTGTTTCTTCATTCTTTTTTAAAAATCATCCCATGCACTCTGTTTCTTTTGATTCATGAGTTTGATTCACTGAAATTTAAAATACTCATTGAAAGGTAAGACCTTAAAATGGCCATTTAGCTTATCGATTTCTCTGGCTGTTTGTTAGGTCCTTTGTTCCTTGCTACCTCTCTTGTTTTCCTCCTTTGCGATTTGATGATTTTCTGATGATACCCTTTGGTTCCTTTCTTTATATCTTTTGCGTCTTTACTATAAGTTTTTGCTTTGTGATTACCATGGAGCTTACATATAACATCTTACAGCGATAATAAGCAACTTGAAGATTTTAACAACTTTCTCTTTTATCACATTCAAAAATTTTTTGCTTTTGTTCTCCCTTTCCCTACATTTTATATTTTTGATGTCACAATTTAACTTATTTTATGCTAGAAGCAGAGCCAGCTGAATGATTGCTATAGTTCATGTGTTGAATTCAATCCCCATTACAAGGTACCAAGAAGGGGGAAACTTAATCCAACTATGGTGTGGAGAGTGGGGTCTTTCAGAGGTAAGAAGGATTGGACAAGCTCCTAAGAGTAGAGGACCATGAGTGAGTATTGGCAGTTTTATAAGAAGAAGGAGACCAGAAAAGACACACATGGATGTTTCCTGTCTCTTGCCATGTGATGCTCTAAGCTGCTTTGGGACTCTATGAACAAGAAGTCCATCACCAGATGTGGGCCCTTAACTCCTAGAATTGCTAGCTAAATAAAACTCCCTTTTTATAAAGTTATTCAGCCTCAGGTATTTTATTATAGTACAGAAAAGCAGACTAATACAGATGGTATGAGATGTGTGTGGATAGGAAAAAAGGTCATGGCAAAACTTTTAGGTTTTTTTTCTAGAAGAATATAGGGAATCATTGAAGCAATTTAGGCCAAGGAATAATAAATAATACCAGAATAGGCAATACAATATTGCAAAGTCAATTTTGAGTTCTAGCACTAAGAATAAATTTTGATCAAGTTCTTGTACACTGAATCTATTTTTCTTGGTGCCAAGAGTTTAAGCCACCTATTGCCTGGCACACGGTGCTACATGCCTGTAATCCCAGACTCAGGAGGTTGAGGTAGAAGAACCACAAGTTTGCAGCCAGCCTCAACAACTTAGTGAGACCCTCAGTCACTTAATGAGATCCTATCTCAAATTTAAAAAAATAAATAAATAAAAATGGCTGGGGATGTAGCTCAGTGGTAAAGCACTCCTGGGTTCAATCCCCAGTACAAACAAAGCAAAATAACAATAAAATACCTATTAACAGAACTTTCTTCCTTTATGTAAACTCCTGCGCATATTATAAGTAAGGGAAGTGTTAAAAGACAGGAGGTGCCTTTCTGCAATCTGTGTAGCCTGGGTCTGGATACCCGGTCACTAACAATTACCCTAACAGTTCCAAAATGTAGAGCACAGGGGCACACACAGATAACCCACGGACACAGACACACGCACACAGCACGGAATACTTTTCAATTCATATTCCCAACAGAAATAATCCATAAAATGCATTAGTGAAATGTACCAATTTATCCATTTAAAAGTCTACACTATGTATGGTTGTATTATAAGACCCTTTTGATCCTGTTACACAGTATGAAGGGCACATAATACACAAGTCCTTCATATCTAGAAACAGAAATTCAGATTTTCTTTCTCAGACACTATTACTTAAACACAGTAGAAGGCAATACTTGTTTGTAGAATATGTGAACAAATAAATATATGTATTCAATTTGATGTATATTTAATACTTTTAAATAAAAAATATTTTAAATGTTTTTAATTGAATACAAGTTGTAAATAGTTGTGGTGTATGATATGTGTACATGATACATCTTTTCAAATTGTGTATCCATTAACAAATTACTGCAGATGTAGTTTTATTTTTGAGTTTTGTCTTTCAATCCTTATACTAGTTGACACATCACCATTATAATAGTAGAAGAGTGCTTGAGTTTGAGTATATACTTATTTTCCCATTGAGATTTATTTTTCATATTTCTTCATTTTACTGAATGGCCACCTTTTATTTTAGCCTGAAGAATACTCTTCGTGTTTCTTACCCGGCAGGTCTAGGAGTGATGACTTCCATCAGTT
Source organism: Sciurus vulgaris (assembly GCF_902686455.1). Taxonomy (NCBI): domain Eukaryota; kingdom Metazoa; phylum Chordata; class Mammalia; order Rodentia; family Sciuridae; genus Sciurus; species Sciurus vulgaris. The sequence goes on along the minus strand of NC_136468.1, from coordinate 17,221,012 downwards.
TTGTTTGTTTGGAAAAGCTTTTATCTATCCATCATTTGTGAAGTACAGCTTTGCTAAGTACCAGTATATTCTTGGTTGAAAATTTTTTTCTTTCAGCACATTGAAAATATCATCCCAGAGCTGGGGATAAAGCTCAGTAGTTGAGCATTTACCCAACATGCACAGAGACTATCCCAGCATCACCAAAACAAAAAAGTAGGGAAAAAAACTTGCAAGATAATATTCCCCCTCTGTTTCTCTGTCTACCTCTCTATCACTGCCCATCACACACACACACACACACACACGCACACACACACGCACACACATACAGGCAAAGTTTGTTCTGAGAAATACACAGACGTTCTGGGGTTCACTGGTATGTAAGCAATCTTTATCCTCTTGTTCCTTTCAATATTCTGTTTTAAGTCTGGGGATATGTCAGTAGTAGAGCACTTGACTCACATGGATAAGGCCTTGGTTTGATCCCTAGTATTACAGGAATTTTTTTTTTGATATTTGATACAGGCTGTAATATGTCCTATTGATTCTTCTTTGAGCTGAACATAATTATAATTGGAGGTCCTTGGGTTTTCTGTACCTTAAGAGTGATACCTTTCCCCAGATTTGTTAAGTTTTCAGCTACTCTACCTTTAAGATTTCTTTGTCCCTTTAACTGTCCCTTCTCCTTCCATAAATCCTATAATGTGAAAGTTAGCTGTCTTGATGATGTCCCAGGATAAACCCTGTAGGCTTTATCCATACTTTTTCATTCTTCTTTCTTTTTGCTCCCTTGACTAATTGCTTCTGTCTTTGGGTTCACAGTCTTTTTTCTGCTTGACGAAGTCTGCTGTTGATGCTCTAATCCATTTTTCATTTTATTCATTGTATTCTTCATTTGCACAATTTATTTGGTTATCTTTGTGTTATTTCTGTACCAAACTTCACAATTTATTTTCCTGATTTCATTAAGCTGTGTTCTCTTGGAGCTTGTTGAACTTTCTTAAGACAATTATTTTGAACTAATTGTTGAGTAATTTGCATATTTCCCAGTTACTGAATAATTATCATCTTCTTTTGGTGATGCTGTATTTCCTTAGTTTTTCAGAGTTCTTGTTGTCTCATTTGAGGGACCAATCACCTCTCCCTGACACTGGATTTGTGAGGAAAGACTTTCACTGTGGGTGGGTACAACGTTACTGGCTGGGTCGGGTACAGAAGTTCCAGCTACTGCAGCTCGATGGGTGCAAAGTGGCCTAGTCGTCATGGGTCTCTTTCAGCTGAGGTCAAGAACTGGTGAGGATTAGGCGACAGGGATCTCGGTGGCCTCATCTGCAGGGGTCTTCAGCAGTGTTGAGACCCGTCTGGGTCTTTGGTGATGTAAGCTGCTGGGGTTCTCCTGATCTCTGATTCTTCCATGGACGACGTCATGGCCAAAGGGATCCCTGTGAGGGCCAGGCCCAGCTCGTGGGTGCGCTTACATTGGCAGTGTCTGACGCACAGGGCCTTGGAATAGCCGTAACTCAGGGATCCGGAGCGTCGGTGCGAGTGGAACGACCCTGCAGTGGGACTCGGAGCCGCGGTGGCGCTGGTGCCTGGAGGACAAGCCCTCCCCCGCTGCATTGGTGACACTGAGCAAGGCACATGAACTCACAATGGCTGCAGAGCCTGGGTTGGGAGCACAGGCATTGCTGGCATACCACGGCTTCATGGAATGGGCCACGGATACACCCGCTGCAGCGCCGGCTCCAGTGCAATAGCACAAGTGCTTGCAGAGCAGCCAAGGAACCCCGGTCTGGAATAGGCATGTGCACAGCAATGTGGCACTGGGCCTCGGGGTGCAGGCTAGTTTGCTGTGAAGGTGGCTCTAATGTCCAAGGCATAGGCACTCCCAGCTGACCAGGGAGCTGAGGTCTCAATTACTTGCACATGCTGAGAAACCTCAGCTCTGGGGCCCAGAGTGGAGATAGCCTCTGTGGGACTCTGGTGTGGTGTCTGAGATATGGGAGCAAGAAGTACAGTCATGGCACACAGTCGTCAGCACATCTATACACACAACAGCTGTGGGTCTGGGAGCTGAGGCCTGTGTAGGGTTGGAGGAGGTGGGCTCAGTCCCAAAGTGGTACAGTAATGGCTTCTTTGGGGGGAAACAGGGGTGAGCAGCATTTCCCTCTCTGGAGAGTTTGCAGCAGTGATTGATTCTGTTTACCTCAGGTGCAAAATCTGCCAGTGAGTGTCTTCTGCAGTGCATTTCCTATGGGTCACAGGGCTGATTTCAACAGCGCCTCCTTTCTCACTAGCCAGCTTCAGATATCTCAGGTATGCCGACCTCCCGGGCAATCCTCTCTGTGTGACTGCCCTGTTTTTGGTTCCACGGTGTTGCTCCATGTTCTTCATTGGTTCCTTGAGCCCTCTAAGACTATTTTTTGTTTTGGATAGCTGATTTGTGTGTTGGGGAGGTGACAGGAGGGGATGAATGCAGGCATCTCCTACGCCAGCATCTTGCTGAAATTACTCTGTTTTTAACTCTGTTTTTCAGAAGTTAGGTTGCATTTGCCCAGATCTACATGCTGACAGAAAAGATCTAACAATTTCTTCCTGATTCCAAGGAAAAAATTCCTGTTTGTTTTTCAAGATCCCCAACAACTTTTATTGAAAAATTCAACAAATATTATAATAGCCAACGTTTCTGTATTAAAAACCAAGTGTTTTGGAACTCTGTTGGTAACTTGCACAAAGATATAGAGTCGGGTATTAGTTCTGATGGTCTCCGGGTGAAAATGATTGAACGTATTTTTTAAAAAATATTTTCTATTTGTTGCTGAACCTTTTATTTATTTATTTATTTAGTTAGTTAGTTATTTAGTTATTTATTTATTTAGTTAGTTAGTTATTTTTATGTGGTGCTGAGACTCAAACCCAGTGCCTCACACATGCTAGGCAAGCACCCTACCACTGAGCCACAACCCCAGTCCTTGAACATATTTTTTCCTTTACTGTACTGCTATTTGATAACATACAGGGTCTCGCTGAATTGCTTACAGTTTCACTAGGTTGCTGAGGCTGACTTTGAACTCACGATCCCTCTGCCTCAGCCTCCCGAGCTGCTGGGATTACCGGCATGTACCATGATACCCAGCTTGCATACTCTTTAATTAGTTCTATAATCAGCAGTATGTTCATCTCACTATTTAAGTGAGGTTTTATTTTATGTATAACTGTAATTATGTACTAGATGATTTTAATAATTACATAATTGCTAATTATGTAAATTAAGTATAATTAAAATCATTTGTTCCTTAAGTAATAGGGGAATTTACCTGAAAGTTTTATCTCTTGGCAATAGGAAGCCCATATAGTTTCAATTCCACCTAGGTTCAATTTTGCATATTTATCTTTTTTCTCACAGTGTATTGATGTCATATGGTTTAGCAAAAGTGTTTCTATTTATTTGTTTATCCATCAAATTTTTTTGCATACCTTTTCTGTGCTAGGTTCTTTTCTAAGCACTTGGACTACATCAGTGAACAAAAGAAATCCCCTTGAATTCTCAACACTTCATGCTTATACTCTTATGATTCCCTTAATTTTCCTCTATGTATGGCTATTTTCTTCTTTCCATTCTTACTTTATACATTTGTGCTTTTATTTATTTTCCTTTTAGTTAGTCAATGATTACCTAACTTCTTTCTCTCCTCCTCGTCCTCGTCCTCCTCCTCCTCCTCCTTCTTCTTCTTCTTCTTCTTCTCTCTCTCTCTCTCTCTCTCTCTCTCTCTCTCTCTCTCTCTCTCTCTCTCTCTCCCCCTCCCTCCTTCCCTCCCTCCCTCCCTCCTTCTGGATTTCACTTAGAGCAAATAAAAGAACTATTTTTATTAGTTCTGGTTTTCTGGAGTTCTTTTATTTCAGAGCTGGGGATCAAACCCATGCCTTACACATTTTACTTAGGCATGACACCCCTAAACTATACTCTTCCCTGTTTTTGAATTCATTAATATCTCATTTTCTTGTACTGACCTCTTATCTTTTTCAAGTTTATAAATAGGTTTCTAACTTTTTGGTTGAATAGTTGTTTCACTGATTATTTTTTCACTCTTTGTTTGTTTTCTTTTCCCTATGTTGGGAAAACCCAGGGCCACACATATGTGAGGCATATACTTTGCCACTGAGTTATACCCCCACCCCCAAGTTTTTCTTTTTCTTGTTTAGTCATGGAAACATTGAATGCAATGAATTTTCTTCTGAGAACTGTTTTACTTATGATGCATAAATTTAATGCTTTCAATTTTATATTCAGGATATTCTGCAATTTGACTTTGGTTTCTTCTTTGATTAATAGTTGTTTACAAGAGTTCTTGTTATATTTTACTTTCTAATGTTAGAGCTTTATCTTCTAGCTTTGGTATTCTACTTTTAATCATGCTGAGCTCAGATAATATCATTGATCAATATTTTTAATAATGCATGAGATTGTGACAAGATAGATTCTATTTTAAAATATTGAGTTGGATAAATGGACATACATTCATGTGTTATAAATCTTTAACATTTAATATTGGAAAAGCTGTACTGAGTGACTGGCTTTATTCCTTTACCACACTGGCTCTTAACTAGGGGTAATTTTGTCCCATCTCCCCAGGGGACATTTTGAAAATGTCTGCAGATATTTTTGGTTGTTCCAACTTGAGTTGGGAACACAGAGGTGATACCAGCACCTGGTAGGTGGAGGTGGAGATATTGCTAAACATCCTATAATGTGCAGGCAATTACAACAAAGATTTATCCAGTCCCAAATGTCAATAATGCAGAGATCAAGAAACCTTGCTCCTAAAGATCCTTTCTTGATAAATGTTACAATGTACAGATTCCTAATGCCATAATTTTGGCTCATTGCATATAACTGCCAGCTAATCCATTTAGACTCATTTCTATAGCACTTAAAGTAAACAGCCCATCCCTTATAACTTGTCTATGTTTTTCCATGCATTTTATCTTTTCTTGGATTGTTAAACTCATAATGGGTTTCATACTTTTAGTATTTGAGTTTAGAGAACATGGAAAAATGAGTCCCAGTGAAAATAATGTAAGAAAAAACAGAAATTGTAAGTTACAAATTATTTCCTCAGTGTCGAGAGAAAATTTCTCTGGTAAATAACATACTTATATAAAACATAGAGCAATCAGAGAGATCAGATTAAGCTAGTTATCTGCTTTCCTTCTTTCCCCAAATTTCTTAAAATAACCATGAGAAGACAACTAAAAACATCACATTCATACCACCTCTAGAATAAAGAAAGGATAAGTCCTCAAGGATAGAAAGAAGGGATGAGACTGGCTAATAAATAAACGTAGAAGAAAACTATAGTCCAAAATACTTACAGTAAGCAGTTATTGCAAAGATACGGGAAATTTTAGACATACTCCAGCTTTACGATCAAATAAAAAAATTTAAAAAGTAGAAGCTTTTAGGGAATCATCAGATAATTCATTAAAAATGTGCATTTAGCTGGTCATGATGGTTCAAGGGTTAATTCCAGCAACTCAGGAGGCTGAGGCAGGAGGATTGCAAGTTTGAGGTCAGCCTCAGCAATGTAGCAAGAACCTGTCTCAAAATTAAAAGAATTAAAAATAAAAAAGGACCAGGTATGTAACTCAGTGGTAAAGTACCCCTGGGATTAATTACCAGTGCCAAAACAAAACCAAAAAAAAAATAAAATAAAAATAAAACCCTACATTTAAAATTGTTAGACAAGCAATGTACTCTGCCAGTGCTAGTCCTTCCTACACACACGACTCAGGGGGTCAGGAGCCAGTGTGCTCTTTGGGCTGCTGTTCACTCCTTTCTACCCATGGGAGTACTAAGCCTGGACGTGGAGTGGCACAGTGCCTGGCCTGGGGAGGGACACAGCACAGGCTGGGTACATTCAAAAGCCACCCAAATGGCAGAAGACAGAAGAATAAGAGTGGAGCTGATTTTGACATTTACTTCTGGAATACAGCTTTGGAAATAAGGAGGGAGAGGACATGGTGACAGGAACAGGAAACTCTACCAGTATTCAATGAGTCCCTTGGGTGACATCAGAACCAAGGCACAGGGTAGGTCTTGTGTAAACATCACCCTCCCAACATCCCTCTGGTGAAGACAAAGAAATCAGTGGCATGAACAACTTCCATGGATGCCATAAAACCAGATCTCTCCTCTTGCCAACTCCACCTGCCTTCTGGGCAAAGAACCTGAGAGGACATCTGAAGACCAGAGTCTACTGTGGAGAAGTGAGAAACAATTACAGCGTATGGGTTACACCAGCCTCTGCGACGAAGATCACAACAGGGAGTTGCCGGAAATGGCCTCGGGCAACTAGGCGTCTAGCAGGAAGAACAAATAAGGCTTTACACAGACTGATCGCCAGGGCACCAGGAGCATTCTTCACAGGGACGTGGCTAGAAAAGTCTGTCCTGGCGCGTAGCTGCCGTTGGTCAAAACTTCACTGGTGACGAGTGCCATCAGTGTCCATGTCCACTCTGGAATTGCTGAACTGAAGACTGCAGGCCAGCCTGGTGTTAGACCCACCAAACGCCTCACACACACATCCATGGCGATAAGTCCCCCAAGACAGAGCTTCACTATTTAGTGGAGAAGAATTGCTCAGTGCTGGCTTCTGGTGACCTTGCACATAGTCACAAAGGGCACAAGGGAAAGCTTGAACTGCAGCTGACCAGTCTTGGAGGAACGTCGTGAATCCTCCCGAAACATGAGTTCATGAGACTTTCGAGAAGTTTCTTCAGGGACGTCTCTCACTCGCTTTTGTCAGTCAGCCTTTCATCACTGTGACCAAAATACCTAACAAGAACAAGGTGGAGGAGGAAAGGTTTATCTTGGCTCAGGGAGTCAGAGGTTTTAGTTGGAGGTCAAACTGATACCATTGCTTTGCTCCTGAGGTGATGTAGATTATGGCAGAAGAGCATGACAGTAGCAGAGGCATTTGGAAAAGAGAGAGAAATGGCACAGGGACAAGATATAGCCCCGAAGAGTATGCTCCTGGTGACCTACTTCTGACCATGCCCCACCTGCCTGCGATTTCCACCACCTCCTGGGAGTCCCCTCCACTATTAATGGATTAATCCATGGATGAAGTCAGAGCCCTATGACCCAATCTCCTCCCCCAAACCCCTCCCGTGGACATTAGTGCATTAGGGACCAAGCCTTGAGCTTCAGGGGACATTACAGATAGGAACCATAACCCTTCCTTAGCTGGCACTGTAATGAGACAGTTTCTCATCTGCTCCTCTCTTCTCCTAGTTCCTGACAGGTGTAAGGTTTTTTCGTTGTTGTTGTTGTTACCTAACGAGGAAACAGCTTCAGGTTATAAACAACTTACCAGCAACAGAGCAGAGCTCCTCAATGACAAGGTCAGTTACCATTCCGGTTTCTTTTATTTTGATTTGGCCCCGCACAAGAAAATAAAGATAAAAGATCGGCATTAGGAGAAGGGACACAGACCCTGAAAAGAGAGACATAAGGAAAGAGACAATATTGCTATATGCAAAAGGATATAATAAAATAAAATGACTTAGGTTTCAGTAACGACTCACCTTAGGGATCCTCAGGATACATAATGAGATGTCTATGTTTCTTTAAATGGTAAATATTTTTAATAGGTCCTTACACCTGTGTTCCATGCTGGCAGCTGCTACTTTATCACCGGTGCACAGCTAGCTTGCACAAGAGCGAGTAAAATTTCCCACTTTATAAATATAAATGTTTTGTTTCACACCCCAGCTGGGTTGCTAAGAGTCAGAGGAGAGCACTGGGGAGTGGGTCTCTGGGCCCGGCCCTTACCCACCATCAGACCCAGGGGAGCCAGAGCCACTGCAGGTCAACCCACGGGGAAGCTTAATATTAAGTTTGCTCTCCCTGAGGCTAGAACTGGACTGCTGACTTTCGAAGAAAGCCAGAGAATTAAGAAACTCCATGAAGAAAACAGTTCTTGTGTAGACCAAGGAGACCAAACTGAGACCAAAAAACTAGCCCAGAAGAGCTTAAAAGGCAGAGAAAGATAACGTCTTAAAATGGAGATGTCAACTTGTCCTGCTAGAAGAGGAACAAAAGTTAGTATTGGCTCCATTCGAAGGAAGTTTGGACTTTTGGTGCCAACTCTGGAGGGTCCCTGAGAGAAGTGACATTGTGGTCCAGATAGCAGGAGCTAGAAACCCACTCCTGTTTGGATGCAAAGGTTTGGGATGTTGTGTGAAGGAGACAGACGCTGAGAACGGGCTTCCGATAGGCAAGGCTGACTTGCTGACTGCTAAGCAGCGGAGCAGCTGGGCCACGTCCTTTGAAAAAGAAGATGTGAAGGTTATTTTCTGGTCAGCTTTGGCCAAAACTGCTCAACTGAATGGTGACTCTAAGGAACAAGAGACCCCAGATGCTGGAGAAGCCAACACATCCAAGTCTGAGAACTCCAGTTTTGAGGAGAATGAAATTCCACAGAATGAGACCCACCACCTCCCAGACAGGGATTCTCTCTCACCTGGTGATTCCTCTAGTGATGAAGATGATAGTGAGTAGGAAGAGTGTCAGGAGGAGGAGGAAAAAGATTGGCAGACATGCTCAGAATTTCACAGCAGCTCAATTCACAATAGCTAGATTGTGGAACCAACTGAGATGCCCTTCAATTAATGAATGGATAAAAAAAACTGTGGTATACATACACAATGGAATATTACTCAGCCATAAAGAAGAATAAAATTATGGCATTTGCTGGTAAATGGATGAAGTTGGAAAATATCATGCTAAGTGAAATAGGCCAAGCCCAAAACACCAAAGGTCAAATGTTTTCTCTGATAAATGGATGATGATATATAATGAGGAGGGTTGACAGGGGAAACAGAAGAATGAAGGAACTTTGGATGGGGTAGAGGAGAAAGGGGTGGGAGGGGGTGGGAGATGAAAAGATAGTAGAATGAAGCAGTATTACCCTATGCATATGTATGATTACATGAATGGTGTGAATCTACATTGTGTACAGCCACAGAAATGAAAAGCTATACCCCATTTGTGTACAATGAATCAAAATGTGCAGTCTGTAAAAAATAAAAAAAATTAATAGAAAAATAAAAAAGAAGATAGCTACCCTGATGAGGAGGCCTGTGCTCAGGGCTGGAAGGAAAGCTACCCTGTGGATTCTGAGGCTCAGGGCAGGAAAACCCCACAGAGGAGACAAGTACACAATTTTAACCACGAGGTACCAAAGCGGGAATGACTGGAGCTGTTTAAGCACACTGGGAAGAAGCAGAAAGATGGGCACCTTACCGTTGGACTGCTGGGCTACCCGGATGCTTCTAGAAGTTCAACCATCAATGCCATCGTGGGCAAGAAAGTATCTGTGTCTGCCACAGCTGGTCATGGCCAGCATTTCCATACCCTACATGGAGCCTGGCCTGCGTGTGTGACCGCCAGGCCTGGTGGTGCCATCGTACATGTTACCAAGGCAGAGAGATTACAGTGGAATTCTTCCAAGTGACCAGGTGAGAGCTCATGTCCCACCTCTATCACTACTATGCCAGAATATTCCAGGGCATGTTTTAGAGGCCACCTAGGGCATAAATTTCATAGAGAAGATGAAGATCCCTGTCGCCCTCCAGCCTCAGAACTGTCGAGCTCCTGGCTGTTTAGGAGGATTCGTGACAGCACGCGGCCAGCCAGACCACTTGGGTCTGCGCGGCGTGTCCTAAAGGATTATGTCAGCAGGAAACTACTACACTGCCATCCTCCTCCTGGAAGAGATCCTGTGACATTGCAGCACCAACACCAACGACTCATAGGGAAGGAAATGACTGGGGATGAAATAAAAATGTAGCCAGGTGGAAAAAAAAAAAAAAAAAAAAAAAGCAGATGGAAAAAGTTGTCAAGGACACTTTTTTTCATCAAGAGAATGTGAGAGCTTTGGCCAAAGGGGTTTGGGCTGTGATGGGTGACAGGCTGGGAGTGGCCTGGTGACTGCAGCTATGTGACCTCTGAGCATGGAGCTGGGAAGCCCTGGAGATAAACAGCAACAGAAGTCAAAAAGAGAAAAGTCGTCGCCTCCACAAGCACCTGATCTGTGAACCTGGGCTCAAGGGAAGCGGCGTCTACACGGTGCAGATGGAAGAGAAGAGAAGCTGCTTGCTGCCTGCGGAACTTGTCCGAGACGCTGGTGCCGGGGAACGGACTCTGCCCTCGTGGAAAGACCACACCGGCAGTCCCATGCCAAGACCTGAGAGCTCCTGGAAACGCCAACTCTGACTAGTAGTCTTTGGAGCCCCAGAGACGCAGCCCTGTAGGAGGGCGAACTTCAGATGGGGGAATGGATGATGCCTATGAGTTTGTGTGAGCACACACACACACATGCATAGTAATGTGAGTTGGGATGTTTTTGAAAATACACTAAAATTAAATGTCACTGATGAATATTTTCATACATTTAAGTAGATTCAATGCCAGTTGGACATTCCTTGACCTTTAAACAGTGGTAATCAATTAAAACATGACTGGAATTTTTAAAAAAATTAAACAAATATAAATGTTTAAGCTAACACACACCTTATCCACCACTAGGGAAAACTAATAAGTCAAGTTATAAGATTTCTTAAAATTTAAAGATGTGGGATCTTATCCTAATTTCTAATAGAAAAAAATTAAATCTTTTGAAAATTTGTTCTAATTAGTTATACATGACAGTAGAATGCATTGTGACAAAATGAAATTAAACCCTTCTCTCACCCTGCAAACTGGACTCAAAGTGGATTAAGGACTTAGGCACTAGAACAGAGACCCTGCTCCTAATAGAAGAAAAAGTGGGCCCAAATCTCTATCTACTGTGTCAGTTTAGGAACTGATTTCCTTAACAAGACTCCTAAAGCACAAAAGTAAAATCAAGAATCAATAAATGGAGTGGAATCAAACTAAAAGGCTTCTTCATGGCAAAGGAAACAATCAATAAGTGAAGAGAGAACCTACAGAATGGGAGAAAATCTTTACCACATGCACATCAGATAGAGTATCAATCTCCAGGATATATAAAGAACTCAAAAAACTTTATACACACAAAAAACAAATAACCCAATCAATAAATGGGCAAAGAAACTGAACAGACACTTCACAGAATAAATACAATCAATCAACAAATATATGAAAAAATGTTCGATATCTCTAGCAATTAGAGAAATGCAAATTAAAACTACACTGGATTCCATCTCTCTCCAATCAGAATGGCAATTATCAAGAGTACAAGCAACGATAAGTGTTGGTGAGGATGAGGGGGAAAAGGAACATTCATTCATTGTTGGTAGGACTACAGATTGGTGCAACCATTCTGGAAAGCAGTATGGAGATACCTCATAAAACCTGGAATGGAACCACCATTTGACCTGGTTATCCCACTCCTTGGTGTATACACAAAGGACTTAAAAAACTAAATCTGAATAGACCAAATGTTAATGTGAAAAGGGGCTCGAAGATTTCTAGGTGTGTGTGTATGTGTGTTGTGTGTGACTGTGTAAGTGTAATGTCTTTATAGGGAAAATGTGATAGTAGTAATAGAAAAAATGTTTAAATGAATGAATAATATTCAAAACTAGAAAAAAATTAACAAAATGAGAGGAATAATTACTAATCTTTCAATAACTCTGAGGGTAAACGTGCTTTATTCTCCAGTTAAAAGAGACTGACTGACTGAATGGATTAAAAAGCAAGACCCAACAATTTTCTGCATACAAGAAACTAAATCTGTCACAGGAACTGCCTCCCCTAAGAAGGATCCGAGGAGTTCCTGGAAAGAATTGAGGATTCAGTCCAGGACTAGGGGGTTCTTGGTTTATATAACAGAAAAGAATTTCAGCATGTGCCAATAAGAGGCATAGACAGAGGTTTATTTAGGAAAGCAGATTCCTATTCAAGGGAGAATGAAGGAGATCTCAAGAGATAGGTGCCTTTGGAATTAAGGCAAGGTATGTGTTCAAGTGAGAATGGAGACCATCTCAAGAGAGAGAGATGTTTTCAGGGTTCCTGACTCTTCTTTTAAAGGAAACTTGGTGAGGGGTAGGTATGGAAAGGTATTTAGGAATAGTCCAGTGATCTCAAGATAGTTTCTGGTCATCTGGTCAATGTCTGGATCCTCAGGCTGATGTGGTCTTTCTTATCTGATCAAGAGATAGTGCTAGAAAATTTCCTAAATTATAGGTTTCTCAGGATATCATACCTCTCTTTGCTTCAGGTATTTATTGGGGGTTAATTAACAGTGCACAAGTAGATTTACAGGTTTCCCAGGAATACTGGGAGTAATAGGCCTGGAAAAAAGACTGGATTAGGGAGTTACATGCCTGGAAAAGTATTCAAAACTTCTGAATTAAAATCTTATTTCCTTTTCCTTCCTTTATATCTCCTTTATACCTATTTCTTATTTCTTCTATCCGTCTTCGAACTCAAAAGTAAAGAAACACACAGACTGAAGAGATGGAAAATTATATTCCAAGAAAATGGAACCCAACAGCAAGAAGGAGTAGCCATACTTATATCAAACAAAATAGACTTTAAGGCAAAAACAGGAGGAGGAGACAAAGAAAGTATATATTGATCAAGACATCAGTTGGGCACCATGGCACATGCCTATAATCCCAGAAACTTGGAAGGTTGGGGCAGGAGAATGACAAGTTCAAGGCCAGTCTCAGCAGTTTAGTAAGGCCCTAAGAAACTTAGTGAGACTGTGTCTCAAAATAAAAAATAAAAAGGGCTTGGGATATGTATGGCTCAGTGGTTAAGTGTCCCTAGGTTCAATCCTGGGTAGCGAAAAACAAACAAACAAAAATCCTCACACACATCAATTCATCAAGAAAATATATTGATTACAAGTCTATCTGCACAGAAATAGGCTTCAATATGATAATAGTGGGGATTTCAATACACCATTCATGCTAATAAATAAATCACCAAGACAAAAATAAATCAACAAGGAAAAATTAGAGTTACACTGTAGATCAAAGAGACTTAACAAACATTTAAAAAACATTCCATCCAACATCTACAGAATAAACATTCTTTTGATCAGTGTGTGAAACTTTTTCTTGAATAGACCATATATTTTGACCACAAAACAAGCCTTTAAAAAAGCAAAAAAAAAAAAAAAAAAAAAAAAAAAAAAAAAAAATTGAAGTACTATCCTGCATCTTTTCTGATCAAAATGGAATGAAACTAGAAGTCAAAAGTAAGAGAAACTGGAGAAATTGTACGAATACATGGAGATTGAATAACACACTTTGTATGAACAGCAAGTCTTTGAAGAAGCCAGAAGAGAAAAATTTTTGAAATTCCTTGAATTAAATGAAAATGGAAACACAGCTACTGAAACCTGTGTGATATAGCAAACACCATAGTAAGAGGAAGCTTTATAGGTAAGAATGCTGATATCAAAAAAAGTAGAAACAGTCTGGCGCAGGGCACATGCCTGCAATCCCAGAGGCTGGGGAGGCTGAGGCAGGAGGATCATGAGTTCAAAGCCAACCTCCGAAAAAGCAGGGTGCTAAGCAACTCAGTGAGACCATCTCTAAATAAAATATACAGTAGGGCTGGGAATGTGGCTCCATGGCCATGTGCCCCTGAGTTTAATCTCTGGTACCAAAAAAAAAAAAAAAAAAAAAAGGTAGAAACAGCTCAGACAAACAAGTACCCTATGGATGCATCTCAGGGTCTTAAAAAAGCAAGAACAAACCAAACCAAAATTTATAGGAGGAAATAAATAATACTATAATACTATATTGAATAAGAGCAGTGAGAGTGGACAGTCTCGTCTTGTTCTTGAGTTAGAAGAAATGCTTTTCGGTTTTTCCTCATTCAGTATGACAATAGCTACCTATTTTCAGATATAGCCCTGATTCTGTTGGGGTATGATCCTTCTGAACCTAATTTTCTCAGGGTTTTTATTGTGCAAGGCTGGTGAACTCTATCAAATGCTTTTTGGTCATCTACCTCAATTTCTTTCTTCAATGTTTTGTAGTTTTCATTGTAGAGATCTTTTACCTCTTTGGTTAGATTGATTTCCAAGTATTTTATTTTTTTTTGAGGCTACTACAAATGGAGTTGTTTTCCTCATTTCCCTTTCAGATGTTTCGTTGCTTGCGTATAAAAATGCTTTAGATTTATGCATGTTGATTTTATAGCCTGCTATTTTGCTGAATTCATTGATAAGGTCTATAAGTTTTCTGGAGGAGTTTTTTGGATCCTCTAAATATAGAATCATGTCATCAGCAAATAGTGACAGCTTAAGTTCCTCTTTTCCTATTCGTATCCCTTTAATTTCTTTAGTCTGCCTAATTGCTCTGGCTAGAGTTTTGAGGACAATGTTGAATAGAAGTGGTGAAAGAGGACATCCCTGTCTTGTTCTCATTTTTAAAGGGAATGGTTTTAGTTTTTCTCCATTAAGAATGATGTTGGCCATGGGCTTAGCATAAATAGCCTTTATAATATTCAGGTATGTTCCTACTATCCCTATTTTTTCTAGTGTTTTGAGCATGAAGGGGTGTTGTATTTTATTGAACACCTTTTCTGCGTCAATTGATATAACCATATTATTCTTATTCTTAAGTCTATTGACATGATGGATTACGTTTATTGATTTACGGATGTTAAACCATCCTTGCATTCCAGGGATCAACCCTACTTGATCATGGTGCACGATTTTCTTAATGTTTTTGGGTACAGTTTGCCAATGTTTTGTTAAGGATCTTTGCATCTATATTCATCAAGGATATTGGTTTAAAATTTTCTTTCCTTGATGTGTCTTTTCCTGGTTTGGGTATGAGGGTGATATTAGCTCCATAGAATGAGTTCGGTACGGTACCCTCCTTTTCTATTTCCTGGACTACTTTGAGAAGTATTGGAATGAGTTCTTCTTTGAAGGTCTTATAGAACTCGGCTGAGAATCCGTCTGTTCCTGGGTTTTTCTTGGATGGTAGGTTTTTAATGGCTTCTTCTATTTCTTTTTTGATCATCTAGTGATATAATAATATGATATTTATCCTACATTCTATCCATGATTGCATTTACATGTGTCACATTGATTGATTTACAGGTGTTGAACCTTCCCTGTGTCCCTGGCATAGACCAATGTGATCATGTTGTGTAATCTTACTGCTGTGCTGTTAAAGTCACTTTGGAAGTATTTTGTTGAGGACTTTGGCATCTGCATCCTCAGGGATATTGATCTATAGTTTTCTTTTTCAGTTTATCCTTGTCAGTTTTGGTAAGAGGGTAATGCCAGCCTCATCAATGAGTTAGGGAGGTCCCCTCCTTTCCAGTTCTATGTAATACTGTGAGGAATGTTGGTATTAGCTCTTCTTTAAAAGTTTGGTAGGACTCAGCAGTGAAGCTACTTGGTTCTTGGCTTTGCATTCTTGAGAGTTGTTTTTATCATTGATTACATTGCACTAATTATTATGGATCCATTTAGATTTTTATATTCTCTTGGTTCAGTTATATGTGTCCAGAAATTTATTCATTTCTCCTCCATTTTCCAATTGTTAGCATTCAGTTTTTCTAAAGAATCCCTATTCGTTCGTGGAATTTCTGTGGTATCAGTTGTAATGTTTAAAAGTTTTTATTTGTTTTTATTTGTCTCTCTCTCTCCCTCTGTCTTCTCAATCTAGCTAAAGACTTTAAATTTTGTTTATCTTTTCAAAGAACCAACTCTTTGTTTCAGTAATCCTTTGTGCTGTTCTTTTGATCTCCATTACACTATTTCTGCTTGGGTCTAACAGACCTCTCATGATTGTGGATTGGAAGAATTACTATTGTTAAGATGTCCATACTACCCAAAGTAACTTGTATATTCAGCACAATCCCTTCGAATAACAGTGACATTCATCCCAAAACTAGAAAAAAATTGTAAAATTCATATGGAAGTGGCTGGGGTCGTGGCTCAGTGGCACAGCGCTTCCCTAGCATGTGTGAAGCACTGGGTTTGAGTCTCAGCACTGCATATAAATAAATTAATAAAATAAAGGTCTATCAACAACTAAAAAAAAATTTTTTTTTAAAATTCATATGGAAGTCAAAGAGACCCAGAATGGCCAAAGCAATCTTGAGCAAAAATAACAAAGCTAAAGACATCACAATATCTGATTTCAAAATATAGTACAGAGACATAGTAACAAAAACATAAGAGAGAACCAAAAATAAATATAGGCATCTTCAGCCAACTGATTCTCAATAAAGCTGCCCCAAACTACACATTAGGAAAAATGAGCCTTTCAACACGTGGGGCTGGGAAATTGGATATCCACATATAAAAGACACAAACTTGACCCCTATCATCATCCTGTACAAAAATCATTGTGAAATGAATTCAAGTCCTTCATTTAAGATCTGAAACTCTAAAAATACTAGAAGAAAACATAGGGGCAAGATCCCAAGATATTGGTACAGGCAGTGATTTCCTGGATAGGACCCTGAAGTACAAGAAACAAAAGCAAAAATCAATAAATTGGATTATATAAGATTAAAAAGCTTCTGCACAGCAAAAAGAAACAATCAACAGAGTGAAGAGACAGCCTACAGAATGGAAAAAAGAAATCTTTACCAGCTACTCATCTAACAAAAAGTTATTGTCCAGAATATATAAAATATTCAAAAATGTAGCAACAACCCAAAAACAAAATAACTCCATTTTAAAATGGACTAATGATCTGAATAGACACTTTTCAAAGGAAAAAAAACACAAAAGGACAATACATGTATATGAAAAATGCTCAGGATCATTAGTCAGCCTGGAAATAAAAATCAAAAATACAGTGAGAGTCTGTCTCACCCCAATCATTATGGCTGGTGATGACGTGGAGATAAAGGAGAACTTCCACACTGGTGGCAATAATGTAATAGCACAGCAATATGGAGAATGGTACAGAGGTTCCCAAAAACTTAAATATAGAACTAACGTAGGAGCCAGCTATCCCTATCCTGAGGATATACCCAAAGAAAATGAAGTCAGTCTACAAAAGAAACAAAGGCCTGTGTTTGTTGAAGCCTTATTCACAACAACTTAGATTTGGAATGAACCTAGGTCTCAGTCAACATTTGAATGGATACAGAATTCACACACAACACACGTCAGCCATAAAGAAGAATGAAATTCTGTCATCTACAGGAAGATGGAAGGAACCAGAGGACCTTGTATTCTGCAAAATAAGTCAGACACAGAAAGACAAGTACCTCAGGTTCTATCCCATATGTGGAAACTATAAAAGAAAAACAAACAATTAAAGTCCCCCTGAAGGTAGAAGAGGGATTACTGGAGCCCAGAATCGGGGGGGTGGGAAAAGGAGCAGGAGTGGGAAAAGTAGAAGGCTGGGGAAAAAAGAAAACTATTTTTGAAAACTTTAACTCTGGGGCTGGGGATTGTAGCTCTGCGGTAGATTGCTTCCCTAGCATGCATGAGGCCCTGGGTTCAATCCCCACCACCAAAACAAAACAAAATCAATAGTCACTAGGAATCATGGTAAGAGCAAAAACTGTTTTTAAATATACCAGGTATAGAGTTTTATACGGAAAAGTGGTTTTAGTTGTTTTTTTGTTTGTTTGTGATACTTGGGGGTCAAACAAAAGGCCTTACACATTCTAAGCAAGGATTCTACCACTCAGTTGCATCCCTAGTGCTTTTAATTTTATCTTGTGTGAGGGTCTCACTAAGTTGTCCAGTCTGGTCTCAAACTTGCAGTCCTCCTGCCTCAGGCTCTTGAGAAGCTGGGATTATAGGTGTACACCACTGTGCCTGGCTGAAAAGTTTTATGTAATAATCTTACTCAAGATGATTCCTTGACTAAATTAAACTGGTTTAATACTTTTAGTTTAGAAACATCTGTCTTCCCAGTGTGGTGGTGCGTACCTGTAATCCCAGCAACTTGGGAGGCTGAGGCAGGAGGATTGAAAGTTTGAGGCCAGCCCAGGTAATTTAATGAAAACCTGTTTCAAAAAAATTTTTTTAAAAAGGATTGGGGATATAGCTCAGTAGTAGAGTATTCTGCATTCACTTCACAGTACAGCAGAAATACATACATACACACATACATATATACATTTAAAATAAAAAAGAAGTAACTGTCTTTTCCCTATTTTAATCAGTATAAAATTGTTTACCATATTTTCTTGTTTTAGCAAGTTGTTTTATTTTCAAATACAAAGGCAAATTAAATTGAATTTTCTAAATTTCTTCTATTGATTTTAATGGTCAAATAAGCTGATTGATACAAGATTATAAAATATTACAATTATGTCAAATTAAGTTGAATTATAATAGATAACTCTTGATACTTAGAGAGTTCTAAAGTGCTGTCATTTGTACAGATTTAATGTGCCAGCATAAATTATAATGCCCAAATTCTTAGTTTTACAATCTTAAACTATTATTAACTTAATTATTGAACTATCTTCATATACCCAGAAAATATAAAGGTAAAATAAAGATATAAAACATCAGTCACTTCACATCATTCTGTTTACACTTATTCTTTTGTTTTTAGAAAAACTGCAGAATAACCATCAATCAGCAGACCAAACAATGAAAATGGCTTTATATGATAATACATATGCATTTATTTTCTACCTTGAAATTCAACAGATAGCACTACTATGCAGTCATTGCTAAATAGTTTCCTTCTCTGCCTTTCGAGTTTCTCTGTGTTAGAAGGTTACAAAAGTCCTCTGCAACAGTTGGATATCACACAGTTATATTTTGGAAGCCAGATTCTAAACAAGTCCTTTCTAATCTTAAATATTACAATAACCTTCAAGCTGCATGCATTTCTAACTTTGCTAAGCCTTTTCTTTCTTTATTTGGTCTTTTTAGATGCATATGACAGTATATTTTGACAAATTTATATGAACAGAAGTATATCTTATTCTAATTGGGATTCCAGTCTTGTGTTTGTACACGTAGTGGAGTTTCACTGGTGGAGTATTCATATCTGTATTGTGTCAGGTTTATTCCAGTCTTTCCTGTTTCCATCCCCCTCCCTTCCCTTCATTTCCCTTTGTCTAATCCAATGAACTACTATTCTCTGCCACCACATACCAGAGAGAACATTTTGCCTTTGGCTTTTTGGGATTGTCTTATTTCGCTTAGCATGATATTCTCCAGATCCATCCATTTACTGGCAAATGCCATCATTTCATTCTCCTTTATGGCTTAGTAACATTCCACTGTGTATGTGTACCACTTTTTTTTTATCCATCCATCTGCTGTAGGGCACCTCTGTTGGTTCCATAGCTTAGCTATTGTGAATGGAGCTGCTATAAACATTGATGTGGCTGTGTCACTGTAGTATAATAATTTTAAGTCCTTGGGATATAAATTAAGGAGTGGGATAACAGGGTCAAATGGTGGTTCCATTCCAAGTTTTCTGAGGAATCTCCACTCTGCTTTCCAGAGTGGTTGCACCAATTAGAGTCCCACCAGCAATGTATGAGTGTACCTTTTTCCCCACATCCTTGCCAACACCTGTTGTTGCTCGTATTCTTGATAATCGCCATTCTAATTGGGGTGAGATGAAATCTTAGAGTAGTTTTGATTTGCATTCTTTAATTGCTAGAGATGTTGAACATTTTTTCATATATTTGTTGACCGTTTGAATTTCTTTTTCTGTGAAGGGCCTGTTCAGTTCCTTTGCCCATTTATTGATTATTTGTTTTGTTGTTGTTGTTGTTTGTTTTGTGTTGTTTAGGAATTCTTTGTATGCCCTGGGGATTAATGCTTTATCTGAGGTGCAGGTGGCAAAGAATCTCTCCCATTCTGTAGGCTTTCTTGTGTTCTTAATTGTTTCCTTTGAGTGAAGAAGTTTTTTTAGTTTGATACCATCCATTTATTGATTCTTGATTTTACTTCTTATACTTTAGGAGTCTTCTTGAGGAAGTCTGTTCCTAAGGTGACATGATGGAGAGTTGGGCCTACTTTTTCTTCTAGTAGGCACAGGGTCCCTAGTCTAATACCTATGTCCTTGGTCCACTTTGAGTTGAGTTTTGTGAAAGGTAAGAGATAGGGGTTCAATTTCATTCTATTACATATGGATTTCCAGTTTTCCTAGCACCAGTTGTAGAACAGGTTATCTTTTCTCCAAAGTATGTTTACAGCACCTCTGCCTAGTATGAGATAACTGTATTTATGTGGGTTTGACTCTGCATCTTCTAATCTGTTCCATTGGTCCTCATGTCTGTTTTGGTGCCAATACCATGCCATTTTTGTTACTATAGCTCTGTAGTATAATTTAAAGACTGGTATTGTGATACCTCCCATGTTACTTTTCTCACTAAGGATTGCTTTGGCTATTCTGGGCCTTTATTTTTCCAAATGAATTCCATGACTGCTTTTTCTATTTCTATGAAGAATATAATTGAAATTTTAATAAGAATTGCACAGAATCAGCATAGCACTTTTGGTGGTATGACCATTGTGACAATATTCATGCTACCCATCCAAGAACATGGACAATCTTTCCATCTTCTAAGGTCTTCTTCAATTTCTCTCTTCAGTGTTCTGTAGCTTTTGTTGTAGAGGTCTGTGGGTCTCCCGGTCCAGCCAGGACCACCAAACAGTTGAGGAGGGTATGACAATGGAGTCAAAGAAAGACCTCCAGAGACCAGTTTCAGAGAATTCCATCTACTTTATTGTGACGTAGGCAGGCTTATATTGTCAAGCAGTCGCTGGGCAGAATATGTCTGAGAGTTGTATGACCCAATGGGCTTGCAACATGTGCAGGGATCATAAACAATGGGCTAAAAGATCACTGGCAGCAAAACAAGAGGAAAGGAACACGCTGAGGATGAAAGGAGGCTAGGTTACCATAGCGATGGGTCTAGGTGTGGTTAGAGTGCCACCCACAGTATCCGGGCTCAGTGTGCTGAGCCCTGAGAGCTTCTCACATAGGCAATGTAAGCCTCTTTCCACTTCATGTTCCCAACAGAGGCCTTTCACCTCTTTTGTTAGACTGATTCCCAAATATTTTATTTTTATTTTTTGAGGCTATTGTGAATGGAATAGTTTTCCTGATTTCAATATCAACTGATTTGCCATTGGTATATAGGAACTCAGTCTATTTATGGGTGCTAATTTTATATTCTGCTACTTTGCTGAATTCATTTATGAGTTCTAGAAGCTTTCTGGTGTTTTTTTTTTTGGGTCTTCTAAATATAGAACCATGACATCAGCAAATAGGGATATTTTGAGCTCTTCTTTCCCTATTCGTATCCCTTTAATTTCTCTCTTCTGTCTAATTGCTTTGGCTGGGGCTTCCAGGACTATGTTGAATAGGAGTAGTGACAAAGGGCATCCCTATCTTGGTCTAGTTTTTAGAGAGAATGCTTTCAGTTTTTCTCCATTTAGAATGATGTTGACCTTGGGTTTAGCATACATAGCTTTTACAATATTGAGGGATGTTTCTACTTTCCCTAGTTTTTCTAGTGTTTTGGGCATGAATGGATGCTGAATTTTGTCAAATGTTTTTTCTGCATCTATTTAGATAATCATGTGTTTCTTGTCCTTAAGTCTATTAATGTGATGGATAACATTTATTGATTTCTGTATGTTGAACCAGCCTTACATCTCTGGAGTGCACTCCACTTGATCATGGGACACTCTCTTTTTAATGTTTTTGTATGCAATTTGCCAAGATTTTATTAAGAATTTTTGCATCTATGTTCGCAGGGATATTAGTCTGATGTTTTCTTTCCTTGATGTATCTTTGTCTGGTTTTGGTAGCAGGGTGATATTAGCTTCATAGAGTGACTTTGGAAGGGTTACCCCCTTTTCTATTTCATGAAATAATTTGAGAAGGATTGGTGTTAGTTCTTCTTTGAAGCTCTTGTGCAACTCAGCTGGGAAGCCATCTGATCCTGAAGTTTTCTTTATTGGTAGGCCTTTGGTGACATCTTCAATTTCATTGCTTGAGGTCAATCTATATAAATTTTCTATGACCTCCTGATTCAATTTGGATAGGTTATATTCCTCTAAAAATCTGTCCATATCTTCATGATTTTCTATTTTATTGGAGTACAGATTTTCTAAGTAGTTTCTGATTATTTTCTGTATCTCAATGGTGTCTGTGATGGTATTTCCTATTTTATCTCAGATTTTAGCAATTTGACATTTCGCTCTTTATCTTCATTAGCCTGGCTGAGGATTTGTCAATTTTATTTATTTTTTTAAAGAACCTACTTTTTGTTTCATTGATTTTTTTCTGAAAGATTTTAAAATGTCATTAATTTCAGTTTTGACTTTAATTATTTCCTGTCTTCTACTGCTTTTTGGTGTTGATTTGTTCTTTTTTTAGGGTTTTGAGATGTAAAGTTAGGGTTATTTAATTGGTGACTTTCTATTCTTTTAAAGCATGCTCTCAATGCAATGAACTTTCCTCTTAGAAATACTTACATAATGTCCCACAGGTTTTGATTAAGTTGGTCACTATTCTCTTTTAACTCTAAGTATTTTTTTTTTTTTTAATTTCATTCTTGGTTTCTTCAGCTATCCATTATCATTCAATAGTATAGTATTTAGCCTCCAGATGTTAAAGCAGCTTCTACTGTTTATTTTTATCACTAATTTCTAATTTCATTCTATTATGATCTGATAAAATGTAAGCTATTATCTTTTTTTTGTTGTTGTTTTTTTTTTTTTTTTTGTATTTGCTAAGAGCTGCCTTGTGACCTAGGATATGGTCTATGTGCTGCTGAGAAGAGAGTATATTCAGTTATTGATGGATGAAATATTCTATATATGTTTATTAGGTCTAAATTATAAATTGTATTTTTTAGTTCTATAGCCTCTTTGTTTTTGTTGGAAGACCTATCAAGTGGTGAGAGAGGCATGTGAAAGTCACCCAGTATTATTCTGTTGTGGTCTATTTGATTCTTAAAATTGTGAGTGCTTTCAAATCTGTTTGATGTATGTAGATGCTCCATAATTTGGGGCATGAATACTTAAGATTGTCACTTCTTGTTGATGCAAAATTCCCTTAAGCAGTATGAAATGTCCTTCTTTGTCCCTTCTGATTAACTTTGGCTTGAAGTCCACTTTATCTGATATGATATAAATTCCTGCTTAATTACGAGATCCTTGTGAATGGTATATATTTTGTCATCTTTTCACCTTCAGTCTGTGGATGTCTTTGTCTGTGAGGTGAGCCTCTTGGAGACAGCATATTATTGGATCTTGATTTTTAATCCAGTCTTCCAGTCTTTGTCTTTCAATGAGTTTAGGCCTTTGACATTCAGTGTTATTATTGAGAAATAATATTTATTCCCTGTCATTTCAATTTATTTCTGGTTTTTAATTTGTATCAGTTTCTCCTTTGATTGACTATTCTAGTGTAGTTCCTCCCTTTGCTTGTTTTCACTTTTATTTTTCATTTTTTCTTCATGAAATATTTTATTGTGTTTTATAGTGCAGTTTTCCTAGATGTGAGTTCTTTCACTTTTTGTTTATCCTGGAAGGTTTTTACTTCATCAATTCTGAAGCTCAGTTTTTCTGGATATAGTGTTCTTGGCTGATATTTGTTTTCTTTCAGAGCTTGGTATTCCTTCTCACTCTGAGGGTCTGAACTGAGAAAAGAGCTGAGATCTGGATTGTTTTTCCTCTAAATGTCACCCACTGTTTCTCTGGCAGTCTCCATAATTCTATGCTTATTCTACATGTTGGGCATTTTCATTATAATGTGACTTGGTGTGGGTCTGTTGTAATTCTTTATATTTGGGATCCTGTAAGCTTTCTGTATTTGGTTTTCTATTTCATTCTTTAGGTTTGGGAAATTTTCAGATATTATATCACTGAAAAGATTGGGTATTCCTTTGGTTTGTATCTCCAAGCTTTTTTCTATTCTGATAAATCCTAAGTTTGGTCTTTTCATGTTACCCCATACTTCTTCTAAGTTATCTTCATATTCTTTCAACATCTTTTCTCCATGGTCAGTTTATTTTCTAGATTATATATTTTGTCTTCATTGCCTGAAACTCTGTCTTCCAATTGGTCTAATCTGCTGATGATGCTTTCCAATGCTTAATTTGGTTTACTGATTCCTTCATTTTGAGGAGTTCTGCTTTTTTTTTCCCCCCAGAATCTCTATCTCTTTATTAAAGTGATCTTTTGCTTTTGGTAATTTTTCCCTTGCATCATCTTTTACCTTGTAGATCAATTTAACTGTGAACATTCTAAATTCCTTCTATCTTTCTTCCACTGTGGTGTTGTTGGATTCTGTTATTGAATTACATTGGTTTGTTTGGGGTGATTTCTTCCCTTGCTTTTTCATGTTGTTTGTGTGTCTACCCATTTGACAGTATGGTTTTGAGGCAGTAGAGTTTCTACCCTGTGGACTCATAGAGACTCTGAAGGTTTCCAGTACCTGACAATGTAGGGAGAAACAGATAATAACAACAACCAATGCAAACAATTTGCAACATCAATCCAAATAGTTCCTGCTTTGGTATCTAGTATGTTAACTATCACAATAAACAGAGGTGATATGTTCAGTTATTGCCCATGGTCAATACAGTAAGTTTACTTACAGATTTACAATTTTCAGTAGTGAAGAGGGACAGAAAAGAATAGAAGTAGAAAATAGAGGATGAGTGATAGATCAGTAAAGTTTGGTTGTTAGCCGA
The DNA here is from genome assembly GCF_902686455.1 of Sciurus vulgaris. NCBI lineage: Eukaryota > Metazoa > Chordata > Mammalia > Rodentia > Sciuridae > Sciurus > Sciurus vulgaris. Next base: position 17,196,366 of record NC_136468.1, on the reverse strand, counting down.
GGAAAAGAGGGAAAAAAGATCAAGGGAAACAGATTAGTGAGAGAAAAATGTGTACAGAATAAAAATTTAAAAAGCAATAGTAAAAATAAAAATAAGAGTGAAAGAACAAAATTGCTATATTCTAATTAAACATCACAGTCCTCAAACTATCGACCTATGAGAAACAACTGCCTTAGAAAAATGTTAGGAATAAGAAACAAACAGAGAAAAAAATCAAACCCAACCAATCAAACAAAAATCAAAACAAAACAAAAACAAAAGACAGATCTGAATATGTTTAAGTGTCCGTGAACCAGTCAGGTCACAATTGAACAGTGACGAGAAAAAATTAAAAAGTAAAAAGTAAAAAAATGAAAATGACATAAAGAAGAGGATCTTGCTGAAAAAATTAGGGAATTGTTTCTGTTGGAATTCCAAATATTCTGCTGAGTGTGATGGCTGGGGTTGCTGGAGTGATGGGAGATCCCACAGGCAGGACCATGGTGGGTGAGGTTTAGACTTTGTTAGCTTCTAAACTCTTCCTCAGATTGGTCTGAAGATTTTGAATCATTACACCTTTCTGGCTGGCATCAGATGCTGGGCCACACTGGGGGATTGTCCCGCAAGAAAAATCCCTTGGTTTCACTCATGCAGTGCAGAGGTCAATTCTTGTTCCCCTCAGACACACAGAAACTTCATGTTTTGTAGGATTCCCATGTTTGGACTTCAAACTCAATGAATTCCTCCCCACCCTTTCTAATTCTCAGCTGGGCACCTTTCAAGCTTTACTTTCAAGCAGGGGATCTTACAAATGACCATTTGGGAAAAGGGGTGGGGGAAGCTGGGTGTGTTTTCCCGACCAGTTTTTCCCTGTAAAAACCCTGCTCTGCTTTTGATTTCCTTCTGGTCTCTTAGACATATACTATGCCAAGTGTTGTGGGCTTGCCGAATGTTCTTCAGACCAGGGACAGCTGTCCGAGACTCAGGTCTCCCTGCTGTCATTCCCCTGTGCTGCAGCTGCAAGATTGTTCCTTCCTCCAATATCCTTGGTAGCTGGGAAGACATGTTTTCCTCCCTTTCCCCTCTGCACAATATTGTTGTGCAAGATACCCTTCAGGTTAGTTGTGCAGTGACTTTGAACTATGATCTCTCCATATCTACACACACATCACACCTCCCCACATTGGGGGTTCTTTAATTGAATGTCACTCCACAATTTTAGCACAGGAGAAATCTCACCCAATGGTGCTGTTGCCAGAAGCAGCAGCCCTGGGATCTCTTTTATTTTGTTCTATTCAACCATCTAATTCCCCAATCTGTTTTGAATGTCCAGAGTTATTTCCCAAGAAAGATCCCTTCTCTCACCTTGTTGAGAGGCTGTGTGTCTGAGATCTTAGTTTCACCCTACAGAACAACCAAGAAAGTGACCTTCTCTAATCTGCCATTTTTCTCAACCTCTCCATTTCATTCTTATGGTTTGGGAAATTTCCTGGTTTTATTTCATTGGAAAGATTATGTATTCCTTTAGTTTGTATTTCCAGACCTTCATCTATTCCTATAAATCTTATATTTGGTCTTTTCATGTTATCCCATATTTTTTGGAAGGTCTGCTCATGGTCTCTTAACATCTTCTCTCCACGGTCAACTGTATCCTCAAGATTATATATTTTGCATTTGTTGCCTGAAACTCTGTCTTCCAAGTGGCATAGTCTCTTGGTGATGCTTTCCATTGAATTTTTAATTTGGTTTATTGGTTCCTTCATTTCAAGGATTTCCATTTGATTTTTTTTTTTAGAATCTCTATCTCTTTATTGAAGTGATTTTTCACTTCCTGTATTTTCACTTGGATTTCATTCCTTACATCATCTTTTACCTTGCAGACCAGTTTAATTATGAACTTTCTAAATTTCTTCTCTAATATTTCTTTCACTGTGGTGTCAGTGGATTTTTTTTTAATTGAGGCATACTGGTTTGTTTGAGATGGTTTGTTCCTTTGCCTTTCCATGTTGTTTGTGTGTCTACCTGATAACAGTATGGATCTGAGGCAGTAGAGTTTCTACCTGTGAACTTATGGTGTTCCTAAAGGTTTCTAGTACCTCACTGTTTAGGGGGAGACAAATAACAACAACCAATGTAAATGACAATATGGCATTAAACCAAATAGTTCCTGCTATGACATTTATAATCCTTATTGTCACAATAAACAGAAATGATGTGCTGAGCTATTGCCCCCCCAGTAAATTCCTCCAGTAGAAACAGTATGTTTGCAAAAGGGTTTGCAATTTCAAAAGGTGAACAGGGAGAGAGCAGAAGAGATATAGGATGTGATTATGAGGGAGGAGGATAGAAAATAGAAGTAAAAAAATTAAAGGAAGAGTGAAAAAAAATAACAGATTTTGTCTGTTAGCAGAAGAAAAGAGATAATCAAGGAAAACAACTGAGAGAAGAAAAAAAAAAAAAGAAATACATATTAAACAAAACCAAAATACACTAATCAAACATCCTATCCCTCAAAAGACTGAGCCTTGAAAAATAACTGCCTTCAAAAAAGTCTAGAAATTAGAAAAAAAAGAGAGAGACATATGTATATGTTTTCACAAGGCATTCAACTCACAATTACACAGAAAAGAAAAAGTTTCTGTGAAAAGTTAAGGAATTTTTTCCATTGCAGTGGCCAAAATTTTTCAATGAAAATTTGTTTGTTGTCTATTCCAAAATGTCTTTCTTCTCATTTCTTCTTGAGGTGTATAGTGTGCTCAAAAGTACTGGCCACAGGCTGTCAAATCCTTCCTCTTTTTGAGTTGCTCATCAGGTTGCCAGTTTTGTTCAGAAATTCTCAGCTTCCCTTCTTGGTCATGTGAGATGGAGTGGGCTGGTGGGTGGTGTCTTCTCCACCCTCAGGGAGTGTTCAGTGAGAGGAGTTCTCATAGGCAGAGCTCCTGAAGACTCTAGGTCTAGGTAGGCTCCAGATTCTGTGTTGAATGGTTACTGGTCTTAAGATTTTAAATCATCTCACCCCCAAGGCCCAGCAGCTATTGGTTCATGCTGGAACACTGCACCCAGGAATCTCCCCTGGGTGCCTGTTATGGTTTGGATGTGAGATGTCCCCCAAAAGCTTACATGTGAGACGATGTAAGAAGGTTCAGAGAGAAATGATTGGGTTTTGAGACTCTTGACCTAATCAGTGAATTAATCCCTGATGGTATTAACTGAGTGGTAACTGGAGGCAGGTAGGGTATGGCTGGAGGAGGTGGGAATTGGGGAATGGCCACAGAGTATTTGTATCTGGCTAGTAGAGTCAGTCTCTCTCCCTCTCTCTCTCTCTCTCTCTCTCCTTCCTGATGATGCAAGCTGCTTCCCTCTGCCATACTCTTTCACAATGATGTTCTGCCTCTCCTTAAGCCCCAAGGAATAGGGCCGGCCTTCTACGGACTAAGATCTCTGAAACTGTGAGCCCTCAAATGAAATTTTCCTCCTTTAAAATAGTTCTGGTCAGATTCTGTAGTCACAGCTGTGAAACAGCCGACTAAAACAGTACCACTTATGCAGTGGAGGAGCTAATCCTTTGTCCCTGTCACCTGTGGGCCCCACCTTTCCTGGACTCTCTGGTTCAGTGCCCAAACTCAGTTACCCCCACACCCCTTCCAGTTCGCAGCCTGGCACAGCCCTCCAGCTGGTCCTACAAGCCACTGGACTCAAAAGGGAGGGGAGAGCTGGGTGTGTTTCCACCACCCACAGTCCCCTGTGTAAAACCCTCTCCACATCTGATTTTCTCCTGGCCTCTTAGGCATGCTGTGTGACATGGGGTGCGGGTTTGTCAGGCCTGTTTTTTGAACCCAGCTCAGGTTTGCCAGGACTCTGCACCCACAGCTGCCAGCCCCTGCTGTGTGGCTGAACACAGCTTCTGCCTCTGTTCTCCACAGCAGCCAGGAGATCGTGTCTTCTTTCCCACACAAAAGTACTATTGCACTTTCAGGTTAGTCCAGCAGTGTCTTTGGTCTGATTTTTCCATATGAAGACATGCCTCCTAAAAATGTGGGTTCCCTTTAGTCTGCTCTCCTTCCACTTTGGGAAGAGACCGTTCCCGCAGGCATCAGCAGCAGGTGGGGAATTTCTTCCTTTTGCTATTTATATCCAACCTCCTGAGTCTCCAATCTGCTTTGACTATCCAGTATTAACTCCCAGTATAGCGCCCCCCCCCCCCCCACTTTATTTTTTACTCACCTTACTGAGAAACGACCTGCACATTTTCTTGGGTTCATGCCATGGAGCACCTGGAAAACCACCTCTTCTATTCTGCCATCTTGGGCAGCTTCCTTTGCTAAGCCTTTTCCGCTAGTCATGAAAGTCAAGGTTGTAGATCTGGGGATGTGAACTAGTGGTAAAGGACTTGACTAGTACAAATGAGGCCCTGAGTTCAGTCCCCAAAACTGCAAAAAATAAATGAATAAAAGTCAAAGTTATGTTTGAATAAAAATGCTAAGGTAAAACCCTAAATTTTTATCACTTTAATTTTTCTGGTACTCAATTTTGATGATGATGATACTCTTAATATCATGTTATTTGGTATTAAAATAAGGACATTTATAAATATTTTTATAAAATATTGTTACCAGTAAATCATTCTAATCACACCGTTCTGACCCAAGCATTCTGCATTACCAGAGGTTTAAGAATCAACATCTTTAGTAGATATGAGTTTAAAGTTGTTCATGAATTTGCCATGCTATGAAAATAAAGGATTTTTCTATCTCCTTTATGAAGTCCATTAAAATCACTGCAGATGAGCCAAAATGCAAAGAAAGTCTTATAAGCTTAAAGCTAGTAAAGAAAATGCTTTACCTGAGTTATTATGCAACATCATTATACCTACTTACATGGTGTACTTAAGGATTTCATATTTGTATAGCACTTAGAACAGTGCCTAGTACAGGTAAGTACCTACTTTGAGCTGGGCATGGTGGTACACACCTGTAATCTCAGCTGCTTGCGAGGCTAAGGCAGGAAGATCTCAAGCTCAAGACTAACCTGAGCAACTTAGCAAGACCTTATCTCAAAATAAAAAAGGTTGGGAGTGTAGCTCAGTGGTAGAGCATGCCTGCATTCAATCCCCAGTACTATACAACAAAATCCACCCGCTTAGTAAGGGCTGTCACCATTTTCCTGGGCTGAACAGTTCAGAAAGAACTTATTCATCTGCATTGCTCTACCAACAAGAGGGAATCATCCAGGCCATAGTTACCATTGCTCTGTTAGTGCCCAAGAAATTCACAAGCCTCAGGGCTGAGGCAAAGCCAATAATGCAGCTGATGAAGACCCCACCAGGCAACATGAGTCCTGATAATTGGTGGCAAGTCTTAAGGCTGGTTCTTTTCATGCTGGATGAAGAGGGAGTCAAAACCTGAGGGAACATGTATTCCAGAATAAATGATATTGGAGAACCATTAGCACTTAATAACAACAGCAGGTCTGTAATGAGTACTTACACACATCATGGCACTCAGTCTTCTCAGAAGCCCTACGGGGTCTTATACCTATTTTGCTGATAAGCAAGTGGAACTGAGAGAAGTAACTATCCAAAATTCTTAAAGCTAGTTAGTAGTAAAGTAGGATTCAAACCCAATTCAAACTTTTGAATATGATGTCCTTAGTCCTAATGTTATAACCTAGTATTCTCAAATCGTGGTCTGTTAATCTCAGGGGGGCTTCCCAGGACCCTTTCATGGGATTGACAAAGTTAAACTATTTCAGAGTAATAGTAACATATGGTTTGCAGTTTTTATAGAATTGACATTTTCACTAATGATGCAAAAGCAACAGTGGGTATAATTGCTGGATCCTGAACATAAATCACAGTAGTGATTCAGTAGTCATTGTATTGATTACCACCACTCACAGTGGAAGAAAATGCTGGTTTCCCAGCTACTCAGGGGCTGAGGCAAAAGGATTGTGAGTTTGAGGCCAGACAGGGAAACATAGTAAGACCCTGTAGAAAAAAGAAAAAGAAAATTGAAGAAAGAAAAAAAGAAAGGAGTGAGAGAAAAAGAGAAAGAAGAAAGGAAATGTCTTTGATGAAGCATTTAAAAATACCAATTTTATTAAATTTTAAAAACAATGCTTTTGATACCAAAAAAAGGTAAAACACTTATAGTCAATAAATAGTTTTTGTTTGGTTGGTTTTGTTTCTTTTTTGTATGGTGCTGGGTATCAAACCCAGGGCCTGACATGCCAGGCAAGTGTTCTACCACTGAGCTACATCCCCAACCGGAAAGATAATTATATAATCTAATATCCAAAATAAATAAAGATCTAATTATTGGTAAAAATCTTATCTGTAATTTCTATAAATCCCTAAAACCTGAAGGTATAGGCCAAAGACCAAAACCCCTACCTAAAGAATTATTTGAACATTTACAAATGAATTTTGTTTAAAGCTTTGATACATATTTTAATAATTATTTATAAATAAATGCTTATGGTTAAATAAAAAGTCCTTTGCTCAAAGATGATCATGCTGCTATAAAAACATATAGATTTGTTTTTCTGCCTAAAAATATCTTAAATAATCAATAATGAAAGCACATTGTACCGGCAACATTTTTTTAAAAATGAATACAAAGTACTCACATCAAATGGAAACAGTTTGTCTGTATCATCTCCAAGGATCTAGGAAGAAAAAGGCAAGCTAATGATATCTTGAAGTCAATGCTCTCCAGCCATGACAGGACCTTACTCTTTCTTGACCCAAAGTTTTACCCCTAACCCAAATGGATAATGGCATCTCTATCTCAAAACTTCCATAAATTGTTTACAAGAAATTGTTACTTTTAAAATTCCCTTGAGGCTTGGCTTGAGCCTTGCACTGGCAGACTTGAACTTGGTCCATTCATTGGATATTATCTAACTAATTTGCATACTTAGATACCAGCAGATGCCACACATCCGGACAAGCTCCAACATCATCTTCTGGACTCCCCAGTTTAGAAGTGCTACTTGCATGAGACTCGAAGACTTTGTTACTAAGGGAAAACACATGAACCCTCTAGCTTCACTTGCCCTTAGATGATTTAAGAATTATTGGCTTTGGAAGTCACAGATCTGGGCAATATATTATTCCTCTCCTGCTGGCTCTGACAGGTGAGTTAGGATGGTAACAGTTGCCTAGGCTGCTTTTCAGGGACGTGAAAGCTGCCTTTGCTGAAAACTCTGTCTCTTCCCTTGGACCTGCAAAGGTCCAAAGGGTGACTGGAATGAGATTAAAATACTTTGCAGCTCTGCCTTCATTTTGTGTCTGTCTCCTCTGTTGCTTTAACCTTTGGGTCAGATAATACTCGAGTCTGCGTGCAGACATGTTGATCATTTGAGAAATGTTTTGTCCCAAACCCTGTTACAAGGTTAACTTGACCCGGACTTGCCTTGTCTCTCTCTTCTGTCTTCAAGGATAAAGAAACCTGCCAGCTGCCATGACCAGACATGCAGACCATGAAAGGAGTAAAAAGAGGAAGCATCCAAGTTGCTGGAAGATCTCCACCTATTCCCAGAAAGAATATGAACATCCCTTCCCTTTATTAGCTTCTCTCTCTCCTTTGTTATTCCTATTCTACGACTGTGATCTCTTGGCCCCTGGAGGGGAGAGGCTGACGCATGAGGAGAGCTCCTGCTTTTTCCATTCCTTGGTCACTGAATAAAGCTTTCTTTCCCCATATCGTTGCTCTTGAGTCATTAGACTTAATCAGCAGCAGCAGAATTGTTCCTTAGTTACGTCAGTCATAAAAGGGTAAGTGCTGAAGGATTCCACTTACAGGAGGTGCTGAAGAAGTCAAGTCCTCAGAAACAGAAAGTAGAACGTAGCTGCCAAAAGCTGGAGGGAGGGAGGACGACAGAGTCAGTGTTCAATACCTCTGGACTTTCAGTTTGGGAAGATGAAAAAGTTCTGGAAATGGATGGCTGCAAGTTCAAAGCGCACACACTAAACGCCAGTGGACTGTATGATCAACACTGGCTAAATGAGGTGGGCCTGGTTCACGGCCGCAATCCTGACAGCTCAGGAGGCTGAGGAAGGAGGATCTCAAGTCTGAGGCCAGTCAGGGAAACCTAGTGAAATCCTATCTTAAAATAAAATAAAAAGACTGGGTGAATAGCTCAGGGGTGAAGCAGCCCTATAAAAAAAAATTGTATTTATAAATGGCAGTGCCATTATAAATGGCAGATCAAACCCAGGGCCTTGCACATACTAGGTAAACTTTCTACTACTGAACCACACCCCCAGCCCTGTCACATCTATTTTATAGGAGGAAGAAGAGGAGAGAGAAGGAGGAAGAGGAAAGGCCTCACGATTCTACAACTTTGGCATACACGCTGGCTAGAAATATGACACTGAAACCCAATAAAGAGTTCCAGAAACACACCAGTGCCAAGGCAGATGGCGTCCTGTGGATTCTGTGATTCCAGATTCCTTGACTCAGGGTGGCACCAGGTGTAGGTCTCACCAAGTCTTCAAAAGGGAGGCATGCTTGAACTTAGGTTTTATTAGTTACTGTAGCTTCTTTTTCTTACTCTTTCCTTTCATTGTAATCTTTTTTTTTTTTTTTATTGTAAACAAAAGGTATACATGTTGTTTGCCTGTTTGTGCATGGGTTAAAGGCATACCATTTGTATAATCATAAATTTACATATGGTAATGTTGTTTGATTCATTCTATTATTTTTCCCTTTCCCCCCACCCCTCCCCCCCCTCTTTTCCCTCTATACAGTCTTTTCTTCCTCCATTCTTGCCCCCCTCGCTAACCCTAACCCTAACCCTAACACTAACCCCTCCCACCCCCCCTTATGTGTCATCATCCACTTATCAGCGAGATCATTCGTCCTTTAGTTTTCTGAGACTGGCTTATCTCACTTAGCATAATAGTCTCCAATTTCATCCATTTGCCTGCAAATGCCATCATTTTATCGTTCTTTATGACTCAGTAATATTCCATTGTATATATATACCACAGTTTCTTTATCCACTCATCAATTGGAGGGCATCTAAGTTGGTTCCACAATCTGGCTATTGTGAATTGAGCAGCTATGAACATCGATGTGGCTGCATCGCTGTTTATATGCTGCTCTTAAGTCCTTTGGATATAGGCCACGGAGTGGGATAGCTGGGTCAAATGGTGGTTCCATTCCAAGTTTTCTAAGGAATCTCCACACTGCTTTCCAGAGTAGCTGCACTAATTTGCAGCCCCACCAGCAATGTATGAGTGTACCTTTCTCCCCACATCCTCGCCAACACCTGTTGTTGCTTGTATTTTTGATAATCACCATTCTAATTGGGGTGAGATGGAATCTTAGGGTGGTTTTGATTTGCATTTCTCTTATTACTAGAGATGTTGAACATTTTTTCATATGTTTGTTGATTGCTTGTAGATCTTCTGTGAAGTGTCTATTCATTTCCTTAGTCCATTTGTCGACTGGATTATTTGAATTCTTGGTGTAGAGTTTTTTGAGTTCTTTATAGATTCTGGAGATTAGTGTTCTATCTGAAGTATGATTGGCAAAGATATTCTCCCACAATGTAGGCTCTTTCTTCGCATTGCTGATATTTCCTTTGCTGAGAGAAAGCTTTTTAGTTTGAATCTATCCCAGTTATTGATTCTTGCTTTTATTTCTTGTGCTATGGGAGTCCTGTTGAGGAAGTCTGGTCCTAAGCCGACATGTTGAAGATCTGGACCTACTTTTTCTTCTATAATCTGCAGGGTCTCTGGTCTGATTCCGAGTTCCTTAATCCATTTTGAGTTGAGTTTCGTGCATGGTGAGAGATATGGGTTTAGTTTCACTCTGTTGCATATGGATTTCCAATTTTCCCAGCACCATTTGTTGAAGAGGCTATCTTTTCTCCATTGCATATTTTTGGCACCTTTGTCTAGTATGAGAAAATTGTATTTATTTGGGTTTGTGTCCATGTCCTCTATTCTGTACCATTGGTCTACCTATCTATTTTGGTGCCAATACCATGCCATCTTTGTTACTATCGCTTTGTAGTAAAGTTGAAGTTCGGGTATTGCAATACCCCCTGATTCATTTTTCCTGTGAAGGATTGCTTTAGCTATTGTGGGTTTCATATTCTTCTAGATGAATTTCATGATTGCTTGCTCTATTTCTGTAAGGTATATCATTGGGATTTTAATTGTAATTGCATTGAATTTATATAGCACTTTTGGTAGTATGGCCATTTTGACAATATTAAATCTGCCTATCCAAGAACATGGGAGATCTTTCCATCTTCTAAGGTTTTCTTTAATTTCTTTCTTTAGTGTTCTGTAGTTCTCATTGTAGAGGTCTTTCACCTCTTTTGTGAGATTGATTCCCAAGTATTTTATTTTTTTCGATGCTATTGTGAATGGGGTAGTTTTCCTAATTTCTCTTTCTGAAGATTCATCACTTATGTATAAAAATGCATTGGATTTATGAGCATTAATCTTGTAACCTGCTACTTTACTGAATTCACTTATGAGTTCTAAAAGTTTTCTGGTCGAACTTTCTGGTTCCTCTAAGTATATAATCATATCATCAGCAAATAGGGATAGTTTGAGTTCTTCTTTTCCTATTCGTATTCCTTTAATTTCTTTGGTCTGTATAATTGCTCTGGCTAGCATTTCAAGGACAATGTTGAATAGAAGTGGTGAAAGGGGGCAACCCTGTCTTGTACCAGTTTTTAGGGGGAATGCTTTCAGTTTTTCACCATTTAGAATGATATTAGCCATGGGCTTAGCATAGATGGCCTTTATAATGTTAAGGAATGTTCCCACTATCCCTATTTTTTCTAGTGTTTTGAGCATGAAGGGGTGCTGTATTTTATCAAATGCTTTTTCTGCATCTATTGAAATAATCATGTGATTCTTGACTTTAAGTCTATTGATATGGTGAATGACATTTATTGATTTCCGGATGTTGAACCAACCTTGCATCCCTGGGATGAAACCCACTTGATCATGGTGCACTATCTTTTTAATATATTTTTGTATGCGATTTGCTAAAATTTTGTTGAGAATTTTTGCGTCAATGTTCATTAATGATATTGGTCTGAAATTTTCTTTCCTCGAAAACATGGCAGAAGAAGTGACAGAAAGGGAGTTCAGAATGTACATAATTAAAATGATCAGGGAAGCAAATGACGAGATGCAAGAGCAAATGCAGGCACTGAATGATCGCACCAATCGACAGTTAAAAGAGCAAATACAGGAAGCAAAAGATCATTTCAATAAAGAGTTAGAGATAGATTCGACTCTAGACTTCACTCTCCTGCTTTGGAGCCCCAGGTTGCTCTGCTGTGCAGGTGTTGAAGATACCTACAGATAAGGACTTGCTCCTGAACACCCGGAAATGGATCTTCCTAAATTGATAAGACTGGCTTGAACTTATGATTCTCCTTGCTCAGCCTCCCCTGTGTTGCTAGGATTACAGATTTGAATACCAGTAATGAACTCAACTTGGATACTGTGCTCTCTGCAATAGTTCAGCCATGACTATTCAGCAGACCCAAAAATTATCACAAGACCAGGGAGTAAGACATGTATTTCAAAAAGTCATTAATGGAAAATATAGAAATCAGGACCTCGACTATTTAAAGGACAGGACAATATTGAAAACTGTATATGAGAATGAACATCAGAAATCAGATTATCAAAAATCAGACCTTATTCACAATTGGAGAATTAATACTGAAAAGAAATCCCACAAACATGAAGAATGTTGCAGAGCTTTTAATGAAAAATCACACCTTATTTGCCATCAGAGAATTCATAGTGGAGAGAAGCCCTACACATGTGAAGAATGCAGCAAAGCTTTTTGTCAAAGATCACACCTTATTTGTCATCACAGAATTCATACTGGAGGGATGTCATATAAATGTATAGAATGTGGTAAAACTTTTAATGCAGAATCAAGAATTATTTACCACCAGCAAAGTCATAGAGGAGAACCAATTCCAAGTACTGAAATAGAAGAAGTCATCAAAAGCCTACCAACAAAGAAAAGTCCAGGACCAGATGGGTTCTCAGCCGAGTTCTACAAAACCTTTAAAGAAGAGCTCATTCCAATACTTCTCAAAGTATTCCATAAAATAGAAGAGGAGGGAACCCTCCCAAACTCATTCTATGAAGCCAATATCACACTGATACCTAAACCAGACAGAGACTCATCAAGGAAAGAAAATTTCAGACCAATATCATTAATGAACATTGACGCAAAAATTCTCAACAAAATTTTAGCAAATCGCACACAAAAACATATTAAAAAGATAGTGCACCATGATCAAGTGGGTTTCATCCCAGGGATGCAAGGTTCGTTCAACATCAGGAAATCAATAAATGTCATTCACCATATCAATAGACTTAAAGTCAAGAATCACATGATTATTTCAATAGATGCAGAAAAAGCATTTGATAAAATACAGCACCCCTTCGTGCTCAAAACACTAGAAAAAATAGGGATAGTGGGAACATTCCTTAACATTGTAAAGGCCGTTTATGCTAAGCCCATGGCAAATATCATTCTAAATGGTGAAAAACTGAAAGCATTCCCCCTAAAAACTGGAACAAGGCAGGGATGCCCTCTTTCACCACTTCTATTCAACATCGTTCTTGAGACTCTAGCCAGAGCAATTAGACAAACCAAAGAAATTAAAGGGATACGAATTGGAAAAGAAGAACTCAAACTATCCCTGTTCGCTGATGACATGATTATATATTTAGAGGATCCTGGAAATTCCACCAGAAAACTCTTAGAACTCATAAGTGAATTCAGTAAAGTAGCAGGTTACAAGATTAATGCTCATAAATCCAATGCATTTTTATACATAAGTGATGAATCTTCAGAAAGAGAAATTAGGAAAACTACCCCATTCACAATAGCATCGAAAAAAATAAAATACTTGGGAATCAATCTCACAAAAGAGGTGAAAGACCTCTACAATGAGAACTACAGAACACTAAAGAAAGAAATTAAAGAAAACCTTAGAAGATGGAAAGATCTCCCATGTTCTTGGATAGGCAGATTTAATATTGTCAAAATGGCCATACTACTAAAAGTGCTATATAAATTCAATGCAATTACAATTAAAATCCCAATGATATACCTTACAGAAATAGAGCAAGCAATCATGAAATTCATCTAGAAGAATAAGAAACCCAGAATAGCTAAAGCAATCCTTAGCAGGAAGAGTGAAACAGGGGGTATTGCAATACCAGATCTTCAACTCTACTACAAAGCAATAGTAACAAAAACAGCATGGTATTGGTACCAAAATAGAAAGGTAGATCAATGGTACAGAACAGAGGACATGGACACAAACCCAAATAAATACAATTTTCTCATACTAGACAAAGGTGCCAAAAATATGCAATGGAGAAAAGATAGCCTCTTCAACAAATGATGCTGGGAAAATTGGAAATCCATATGCAACAGAGTGAAACTAAACCCATATCTCTCACCATGCACGAAACTCAACTCAAAATGGATTAAGGAACTCGGAATCAGACCAGAGACCCTGCAGATTATAGAAGAAAAAGTAGGTCCAAATCTTCACCTTGTTGGTCTAGGACCAGACTTCCTTAACAGGACTCCCATAGCACAAGAAATAAAAGCAAGAATCAACAACTGGGATAGATTCAAACTAAAAAGCTTTCTCTCAGCAAAGGAAATATCAGCAATGCGAAGAAAGAGCCTACAGAGTGGGAGAATATCTTTGCCAATCATACTTCAGATAGAACACTAATCTCCAGAATCTATAAAGAACTCAAAAAACTCTACACCAAGAATTCAAATAATCCAGTCGACAAATGGACTAAGGAAATGAATAGACACTTCACAGAAGATCTACAAGCAATCAACAAACATATGAAAAAATGTTCAACATCTCTAGTAATAAGAGAAATGCAAATCAAAACCACCCTAAGATTCCATCTCACCCCAATTAGAATGGCGATTATCAAAAATACAAGCAACAACAGGTGTTGGCGAGGATGTGGGGAGAAAGGTACACTCATACATTGCTGGTGGGGCTGCAAATTAGTGCAGCCACTCTGGAAAGCAGTGTGGAGATTCCTTAGAAAACTTGGAATGGAACCACCATTTGACCCAGCTATCCCACTCCTTGGTCTATACCCAAAGGACTTAAAATCAGCATACTACAGAGATACAGCCACATCAATGTTCATAGCTGCTCAATTCACAATAGCCAGACTGTGGAACCAACCTAGATGCCCTTCAATTGATGAGTGGATAAAGAAACTGTGGTATATATATACAATGGAATATTACTCAGCCATAAAGAATGATAAAATGATGGCATTTGCAGGCAAATGGATGAAATTGGAGAATATCATGCTAAGTGAGATAAGCCAATCTCAAAAAGCCAAAGGAAGAATGATATCGCTAATAAGTGGATGATGACACATAATGGGGGGAGGGAAGGGTTAGTGTTAGGGTTAGAGTTAGGGTTAAGGAGGGGGGCAAGTATGGAGGAAGGAAGCTCTGTATAGAAGGAAAAGAGGGGTGGGAGGGGAGGGGAAAGGGAAAAAATAACAGAATGAATCAAACAACATTACTCTATGTAAATTTATGATTACACAAATGGTATGCCTTTATGCCATGTACAAACAGAGAAACAACATGTGTCCCATTTGTTTACATTAAAAAAAAAATTTAAAATAACCAAAAAAGAAAAAAAAAGAGTTAGAGATATTGAAAAAAAAACAAACAGAAATCCTTGAAATGAAGGAAACAATAAACCAAATTAAGAACTCCATAGAAAGCATAACCAATAGGATAGAACACCTGGAAGACAGAACCTCAGACATTGAAGACAAAATATTTAACCTTGAAAACAAAGTGGACCAAACAGAGAAGATGGTAAGAAATCATGAACAGAATCTCCAAGAACTATGGGATATCATGAAAAGGCCAAATTTAAGAATTATTCGGATTGAGGAAGGCTTAGAGAAACAGACCAAAGGAATGAACAATCTATTCAATGAAATACTATCAGAAAACTTCTCAAATCTGAAGAATGAAATGGAAGATCAAGTACAAGAGGCTTATAGGACTCCAAATATACAAAATTACAACAGACCGACACCAAGGCACATTATAATGAAAATACCTAACATACAAAATAAAGACAGAATTTTAAAGGCTGTGAGAGAAAAGAACCAAATTACATTCAGGGGGAAACCAATACAGATATCAACAGATTTTTCAATCCAGACCCTAAAAGCTAGAAGGGCCTGGAACAACATTTACCAAGCCCTGAAAGAAAACGGATGCCAACCAAGAATCTTATACCCAGCAAAACTTACCTTCAAATTTGACGATGAAATAAAATCCTTCCATGATTAACAAAAGCTAAAAGAATTTACAAAAAGAAATCCAGCATTACAGAACATTCTCAACAAAATATTCCATGAGGAAGAGATGAAAAACAAAGAAGCAAATCAGCAATGGGAGGAACTATCCTAAAGGAATTGTCAAATAAAGGAAGAACCAAGTCGTGTCTAAATGAATAAATAAAATGAGCCAAATGACCGGGAATACAAATCATATCTCAATAATAACCCTGAATATTAATGGCCTGAATTCATCAATCAAAAGACATAGACTGGCAGATTGGATTAAAAAGAAAGATCCAACAATATGTTGCCTCAAGAGACTCACCTCATAGAAAGAGATACCCATAGACTAAAGGTGAAAGGATGGGGAAAAACATACCATGCACATGGACTCAGCAAAAAAGCTGGGGTATCCATCCTCATTTCTGATAATGTGGACTTCAAGCCAAAGTTAGTCAGAAGGGATAAAGAAGGTCATTTCATACTGCTTAAGGGAAGCATAAATCAGCAAGATATAGCAATCATAAACATCTATGCCCCAAACAGTGGCTCATCCATGTATGTCAAACAAATCCTTCTCAATTTCAGAAACCAAACAGACCATAACACAATAATATTAGGTGATTTTAACACACCTCTCTCACCACTGGACAGATCCTCCAAACAAATATTGAACAAAGAAACCATAGACCTCAATAACACAATCAATAATTTAGACTTAACGGACATTTATAGAATACACCATCCAACCAAGAGCGAATACACTTTCTTCTCAGCAGCACATGGATCCTTCTCTAAAATAGACCATATATTATGCCACAAAGGTAATGTTAGCAAATACAAGAAGATAGAGACACTACCTTGTATTCTATCAGATCATAATGGATTGAAATTAGAAATAAATGAAAGAGTAAAAAACAGAAGCTACTCCAACACCTGGAGATTAAACAATATGCTATTCCATGATGAATGGATAACAGAAGATATTAGGAAGGAAATTAAAAAATTCTTAGAGGTAAATGAGAACAAAGAAACATCATATCAAAATCTCTGGGACACTATGAAAGCAGTACTTAGAGAAAAATTTATTTCACGGAGCGCATTCAATAAAAGAAGTAAAAATCAACAAATAAACGACCTAACACTACAGCTCAAAGCCCTAGAAAAAGAAGAACAGACCAACACCAAAAGTAGTAGAAGACAGGAAATAGTTAAACTCAGAGCTGAAATCAACGAAATTGAAACAAAAGAAACAATACAAAAAATTGACAAAATAAATAGTTGGTTCTTTGAAAAAATAAACAAAATTGATAAACCCTTAGCCACTCTAACAAAGAGAAGACGAGAGAAAACCCAAATCACTAAAATTCGGAATGAACAAGGAAATATCACAACAGACACGATTGAAATACAAAATATAATTAGAAGCTATTTTGAAAATCTATATTCCAACAAAACAGAAAATTTCGAAGACATCAACAGGTTTCCAGAGACATATGAATTACCTAAACTGAACGAGGAGGACATACACAATTTAAATAGACCAATTTCAAGTACTGAAATAGAAGAGGTCGTCAAAAGCCTACCAACAAAGAAAAGTCCAGGACCAGATGGGTTCTCAGCCGAGGTCTACAAAACCTTTAAAGAAGAGCTCATTCCAATACTCCTCAAAGTATTCCATGAAATAGAAGAGGAGGGAACCCTCCCAAACTCATTCTATGAAGCCAATTTCACCCTGATACCCAAGCCAGACAGAGACACATCGTAATCCTTTTTGATGTCTGTACCACTCTCATTTCCAACTCTTGAATTTGTTTTCCAGCCAAAGTGTTTAAAACAAAGCCTGATATCAAAACTTGTCAAAATGGAGTTAAGCTCTATTTCAGTGGATTCTACTCATGAGAAAATTTTGAAAGCAAAATGTGTTTCCATGATTTATCTTTGATTAACCAAATAACAGTTAAAACACTTATTAAGACACATACATGCAGGGGGTATTCGCTCAGTGGTAGAGCACTTGCCTCACATGTACAACCGAGTTCAATCCCCAGTACCACAAAAACAAAAAATTAAACACACACACACACACACACACACACACACACACACATACACACACACTTATTTAAGTAACTTGAGTGAACTACTCTCCTGTTAAACCACAGGTTTCCAATGTTTCTCATAATATGTCTGCCCTCCTCTGTCTGAAAGCCAGGTGCTAACGTGTTACTGGGCAACCATTCCATGATCCAAATTGACACCCAAGAAATAAGACTATGTCAAGAAGAGAATAATCCCTTGTGACCAAAACTGCTAGATTTGGATCTTATTTGACCAAAACGTAGTAGCTGAGAAATTCCTATGTGGAGAGAGGTGCAGGCCTGGCCCAACTCAAGGAGAGTTGCTAACAGAAGGATCCTGGCAAGAGTTAAAGTGTGGTTTAGAGGCAGACTGTCAAAAGTACTCCACGACAAACTCCCAAAGCCTCTGAAGAATGCATAAACCAGTGAGTGTAGACTCCCCACTCAACCTTCTGAAGGCCAGAATGTCCACACTGACCTCCTCCACCAGCTACCAACCAGCAATCTCCACGGGGGAAGTGGAAGTATATTGCAATAAGCGTTTTCATTGAAGGTGAAGTTATTTGATGATAGCGTGTTTTAAATTAAACATGCATAGGGGAACTCTAGAAAAGTGATTCTTAAGAAGTATAGTTAATAAGTTAATCATGGGATCTGTGTAAGTCAGTTTTTCATCACTATGACTGGAACACCTGACAGCAACAACTTGGAGGAGGAGAAGTTCATTTTGGCTCATGGTTTCAGAGGTTTCAGTTTGTGGTCAACTAGCCCCATGTCTCTGCTGGAGAATAGTGCGTGGAGAAGTGCATGTCAGAGGAAAGCTGCTTGGCTCCTGAAGGCAGAAACAGAGAGAAAGAGGCCAGAGAGAAGATAAACCCTTCCCAGGAACACCCTCAGTGACCTCCCTCAAGTAGACCCCACCTCCCAGTAGACCATTCAGCCATCAGTGGGTTAATCCACTTATGTGGTCAGAGCGCTCACAATCCAATCACTCCCTAAAAGCCCCACCTCTTAACTCCAACACAGGAGACTGGGAGGAACTTTCCAGATCCAGACTATAATATAATCATAAAAACATTCCAAAGAAGACAGAAAGCACAGGAATAAAGAGTAGATGGAGCAAACCAAATGCTTATAGAAAAAAGTGTAGACAAAAACTCAATCAAATTGGTAATTATTCCTAAAGATTTCACAGTAGAAGGAAGAAATTATCAGGATGATAGAAAGGTGAGACCCAACTAGGTGCACTCTAAAGTATAATATTTTAATGTTTTGCATTATAATATATTAATGTTGATACACACCTGTGATCCCAGCAACTTGCAAGGCTGAAGCAGGAGGATCACAAGTGTGAGGCCAATCTGGGAAACAGTGGGACTCTGCCTCAAAATAAAAATGAAAAGAGGTGGAAATGTAGTTCAGAGTAAAGCACTACTGGGTTCAATCTCCAGTACCCACACCCAAAATAATAATATAAAAAGAGAAAATTATGGTCTGTGCTCAACAATGAAAAAAAATTCATTCCTGTAATTAATAGAGTAACGTGTTACCTAGAGTGTGTACCTGCTGTGAAAGCCAGTCTGCCTAGGTTCCTCACACCCTCCCTATCTTGTACCATGTGATGCCCTGTGCCACCTTGGGATTCTGCCAGCAAGAAGCCATCACCAGATGTGGGCCCTCATCCTTGACCCACAATCGTGAGCCAAAATAAAGCTCCTTTTATTTATAAATTAACAGTCTGTGGCATCATATTATTAGCAACAGAAAATGGACTTAAAATCTGACAAAATAGACTTCAAGAAAATACAGGAAGAAGAGACAAAGGAAGTCACTACATAATGATAGAGGTATCAATTCTTCAAGAAGATATAATGATCCCAAATGAATGTGTAATGAATGTTGGAGCACCTAATTTTATAAAACAAACATTATTAGACCTAAAAAGAGAGAGAGATTCCTATACAATAATAGTGGGAATTTCAATACATGACACACACCAATAGATCATTCAGACAAAATAAAAATCATCAAAAGACACCAGAGTTAAATTATACTGCAGATCAAATAGACTTTGTAAGGGTTCCCACGAAAACCATGCCAGACACAGGAAATCACATAAGGGAGTTTATTAAGCAACCAGAGTGTCTCCCTGCAGGGTAAGAGAGAAAATGAGAGGAAAAGAAAGGGAACGAGAAAGGGCACATGCTAGAGAGAGTGGAAAAGCCAGGAGGATAGAGAAAGTGAGTAGGAGAGAGAGAAGCATGAGAAAAGATGGTGGGGTAGCTACAGTGAAGCAGTTGAATCCCCGGGCTAACAGGGGACCAATATCAGAGAAGGACACTTGCAAGCTGACTGATGAACCAATAGCTAGCTAGGATGGTCACAGACTGACAAGTGGTTGGGAGGCAGGGAAATGGCTGCAATGGAAAGGGTGGGGGGAGCAGCTTTGTACATTACATTCCCCCATTTCTGTTTTTATAAGAAAATCTTTTGCTCTCCAGTTCTTTCCTAAGCCTTCTCTCCCATTCCTGCCTAAGTGACTGGAGCTGGTTTTGCAGGTGAGACGTAAAAAATCCATTCTCCTTCCAGACTTCCAAAGGCAGATGGTTTTCATGGACTTCAGACTTAATGAGCATCTACAGAACATTCCATCCAATAGCCACAGAATACACATTCTTTTCCTCAGAACATGGAATTTTTTTCTAGTATAGGCTATTTATTAGCCCACAAAACAAACCTTAACACATTTTAAAAATTTGACACAATGGAGTTTTACTTGACCACAAATAAGAATGAAATTATGGTATTTGCTGGTAAATGGATGAAACTGGAGAACATCATGCTAAGTGAAATAAAACAGACTTAGAAAGACAAAGGTTGAATGTTTTCTCTTATATATGGAAGCTAGATAGAAATGGGGATTTTAAAAGGGAGGGGAGATCTCGTGAAAATAGAAGGTGGAATAGAGTGAAGGAATTCAGAGGAAGGGATGGGGAATGGGAAAGGGAAGGAATTGTGGAATTAAATTGATCAAATAAATTCCATTATTATGTATAATTACAATGCCCAATTTGAAAAGCAATGAATAAATGGAATAAAGACCAGTAGAGGAAGGGGATTAGCGTGTAGGAGACAGGGAGGGAAAGGGGAAGTACTAGAGATCTAAAGGGAACAAATTATGCCATATCCATCTACAAATATGTCAAAATAAACCCCACTATTATGTATAACTATAATGCACTAATAAAAACAAAAATAATTTTTGAAATAGTATCCCAAATCTTTTCTGACCACAATGAAATGAAATTATAAATCAACAGCAAGAGAAATTATAGAAATTATGTAAATACGTGAATATTAAACATTTTTGATCAGACTGGGTAATTGAGGAAGTCAGAGGGACCTTTAGAAATTCTTTGAATTAAATTAAATAGTTATGGAAACACAATATTACAAAACACGGAACATGGCAAAAGCAGTACTATAAGAGAAGTTTATATGTGCCTACATTTAAAAAAAGAGAGAAAGATCTCAATTAAATAACCTAATGATGCATCACAATGTCTTAGAAGAATAAGAACAAACTCAAAATCATTAGAAAAGAAATAATAAAGACCAGAGCAGAAATAAATGAAATAGAGATGAAAAGAACTATACAAAAAAAAATGATGAAATAAATATTCCATTCCTTGAAAAATAAAATTGAAAACTGAAAAACTTGAGCTATAATAATGAAAGAAACAGAGAAGGAGAAAGAGAGAGAGAGAGAGAGAGAGAGAGGAGAAAAGAGAAGAGAAAAGAAGAGAAAGCAGAAGGTCAAATAAATTAGATTTGAAAAAGAAGACATTATAGCTAATACATAGAAATTCAAAAGATCTTTAGGAATTATTTTAAAGAACTATACATTAACAAATTGGAAAGTTGAAAAGAAAATGACAAATTTCTGGATATATAATGACATAACAAAATTGAACCAAACAAATATAAAAAGTCTGAATAGATTAACAACAAGTAATGAGAGTAATGAGATTGAATCAGTAATAACAAGACTCCCAACAAAGAAAAGCCCAGAACTCGAAGACTTTATTGCTGAATTTTATCAAACTTTTCAAAAAGAACTAACACCAATGCTCCTCAAACCATTGCATAGAATTAAAAGGGATGAAACCCTCCAAACTCATTTTATGACGTCAGGAGTACCCTGTTACCAAAACCTGAAAAATATACAATGAAAAAAGAAAACTACAAGTCAATATCCATGATGAACACAGATGCAAAATTCCTCAACAAAATATTAGCAAATTGAAGTTGACAGCACATCAATAAGATTGTATGCACAATTAAGTTGATTTCATTCCAAAGGTGCAAAGATGGTTCAAATATACAAATAACTGTAAGACATCACATAAATAGAATGAAAGATACAAATCATATGATCATCTCAATGGGTGTAGAGAAAGCATTTAGCAAAATTTAGCATTCCTTCATGATAAAAGTCTCAAACAAATTAGGTTTTGAAGAAAGATACCTCAACATAATAAAATCTATATATGAAAACACATAGCCAACATTATACTGAATGGGGAAAAACTGAAAATATTTCCTCTAAGATTAGGAACAAGATAAGAGTGTCCACTTTCACTGTTGTTATTCAATATAGTACTAGAAATATTAGCCATAGCGATTAGTCAAGAAAAAGAAGAAAAAAGACATACAAATGAATTATCCCTGTTTGCAAGTAATATGATTTCAAATATATAAAAACCTAAAAACTCGATCAAAAAAACATTATAACTGACAAATGAGTTCAATAAAGTAGCAAGATACAAAATTAACATATAAAACAGCACCTTTCTATATGTGGATCAATATTTCACTGAGAAAGAAATCATAAAAGCAATTCCATTCACAATAGACACACACATACACATGCACACAAAATCAAAATAAACTAAGGAAGTGAAAGACTTCTACAATGGAAATTTAAAAACACTGAAAAATAAAATTAAAGAAGACACTAAAAGGTGGAAAGACCCTCCATGTTCACAGATTGGAAAAATTACTATTCTTTAAATGTGCATCCTACCCAAAGTAAGCTACAGATTCAATGCAATCCCCATCAAAATAACAATGACATTCTTTGCAGAAATAGAAAAAAATCCTAAAATTCATATGGAAGTGCCAAAAGCAATCTTAATCAAAAAGATCAAAGCTGGAGACAGCATAATACCTGATGCTATACTACAGAGCTATAGGTCTTAGTCAGCTATTTCTCTACTGTGATTAAATGATCGGACCAGCACAATTATAGAGGAAGAAAGGTTTATTTGAGGGCTCATGGTTTCAGAGGTCTTAGTCTTAGTCCATAGAAGGCTGGCTTCATTCCTCGGGGCTCAAAGTGAGGTTGAACATCATGGCAGGAGAGGGTGGCAGACGGAAGCAGCTCACATCATGGTGATCAGGAAGCAGAGAGACAGTCTCCACTCTCCAGATGCAAAGTATATACCCCATAGCCACACCCCAATTCCCACCTCCTCCAGCCACACCGTACCACTTCAGTTAATCCCATCAGGGATTAATTCACTGATTGGGTTAAGGCTCTTACAATATAATAATTTCTCCTCTGAACCTTCCTGCATTGTCTCACATGAGCTTCTGGCAGACACCTCACATCCAAACCACAACACCATAGTAATGGAGACAGTCTGGTATTGGCATAGACACAGACACATAGAGCAAAGGAACAGAGAACCCAGAAATAAATCCAGGCATCCATAATTAACTGACTCATGACAAAGGTGGCCAAACACATGGGATAAAGGCCAGTCTTTTCGATAAATGGTGCTGGGAAAACTGAATATCCACAAGTAGGAGAGTAAAGCTTGTCTCCTATTTTTCACCCTGTACAAAAATCAATGCAAAATGGATCAAAAACCTTAATGTACAATCTGAAACTCTAAAACTACTAGAGCAAAACATAGAGAAAACACTTCAAGATATTGGTACAAGCAATGATTTCCTTGATAAGACTCCAAAGCATAGGAAACAAAAGCAAAAAATCAACAAATGGGATTATATCAAACTAAAAATTCTCTACACAGCAAAGGAAATAACCAGCCATGTAAAGAGAAAGCAAGGGCCAGCTATTCATCAAACAAGAGAATATCTAGAATATGTAAAGAACTCAAAAACTTTAGCAAACAAAAAAAAAATCCAATTAAAAATGGGAAAATAATCTAAATGGACACTTCTTGGAATAAAGAAATACAAATGGCTTGATACAGTAGCCCACACTTATAATCCCAACTACTCAGGAGGCTGAGGCAGAAGGATTGCAAGTTTAAGGGCAGTCTGGGTAACTTGGTGAGACCTGTCTCAAAATAAAAATGGGTGGGGATGTAGCTCAGTAGTAAAGCACTTAAAGAGGCCTGAGTTCAAAAAAAAAGAAAGAAAGAAAGATAAATGGTCATAAAGATATGAAAAACTGCTCACTATCAGGGTAATGCAAAACTAAACTACAATGAGACAATTGTAGGGACTTAACCCTTATAGGTGGATCCCAATTAACCTTTACAGACAGTATCTCACCTCAGTTAAAATGATAATAACATGTTAGTGAGGATGTGAAGAAATGGGAACCATTACACACATTTGATGGGAATGCAAATTAGCACAGCCACTATCAAAAACAGTAAGGAAGCCCCTCATGAAATGAAAACTAGACCTAACGTATGATCCAGTCATCTCACACCCAGGTATATCCCCAAAGGAAAGGAGGTCAGCATAAAAAAAAGATACCTTTATCCTCACTTTTTGCTTGTTCATGGTGCTGGGAATTGAAACCAGGTGTGCTTGACCACTGAGTTATATCCCCAGCCCTTTTTATTTTTTGAGACAAGGTCTCAGTAAATTTCCCAGGCTTGCAATCATCTTGCCTCAATCTTCCAAGTCACTGAGATTGCAAACATGCCCAACATTCCCAGCCACGCCCACATTTATTATTCAGCCATAAAGAAGAATAAAATCTATCATTTGCAGGAAAATGGATAGAACTGGAGGGCATCATATTAAGCAAAATAAGCCAGACACAGAAAGACCAGTGATACATATTCTCTATCATGTGTGAAAAATAAAAAAGGAAAAGAAATAAATAGGTTGATCAGAAAGCAGAAGAGGGATTACTAGGGGCTAGAAAGCGTGGGGGATTGGAGGTGGGAGAGACAAAGGTAGAAGAAGGGTGGATGGACATGGTCAATTCATGATGTAGGCAAATATCCCATCTGTACATTAAAAAATAAAAATTATAATTTAAAACTTTTTAAATAAGAAAAAGAAAATAGACTGAAATAGCTATAGCTATAGTCCAGTTGTTCTGCACCTGGGTATTTAGTCCAAAGAAATGTCCACCCATGTCCAGAAGGCTGCATATATGAAGAGGTTCCTGGCAGCAGTGTTTTGGTGACTGGTTGTTAGAAGCAATGTGGTTGCCATGGCATGGGGGAGACAGAATACATGCTGAGTGTGCATCGGGGCACACTAGGCTGTCAAACAGTAAACAAAGCAATAGGGATAGCTAAGTGCCGAATGAGACGTATAATGGGATACAGTGTACATAAATTAGAGATGAGGATTCTGAAAGTTGACAGAGTCAAAATGGAGTCCCTCGGTCAACCCTACCAAAAATAAATGAGTAAATAAATAAAACCAGGAGGGTATAAAAGAAAGATTCCCAGTGCAGCTGCCTGATAGTTGACTATTAAAAAAGATTGCCCTTGCACAAAACCATTGCAACCTTACACAAAATATACTTCTGCGAGGAGTCTGCCCAGTCACTGTCAGCTTAACCTTGTACGGGTACCACTCTTGTTATTAATCCTCGTGGTCAAGGATTCTTGTTTCAAAATGGTATGTAATCCTCCTCAATTCTGCATTTAAAAACTTCCTCTTGCCTCAACCTCTCCAAAGACACTCATCGTTCACTATGGCAAACATATCCCCATTGGAATTCTATTCCCAAATACATATTATTCTTTGGAGAATCTTTCTCTGGGTGTTATTTAGGTTGATAATTCAGAACTTCACTACTGGCACAGGCCAATAATGCCAGATACTCAAGAATCTGAAATAAGAGGATAGAGAGTTTGAAGGCAGCCTGGATATCTTAAGGAGAACCTCTCTCAAAGTAAAAAATAAGAAAGACTGGAAATATAGCTCAGAGGTGAAGAGACTCTGAGTTTAATCCCCAGGCTGGAAAAAAAATGTTATAATAATTGCTAATCAATGTAAGAGGATGAGAAGATAGAAAGGGATAAACATATACAGATGTAAAAACAAAAGACCCTCACGAAATTAAGATAAACATGCCATACAGTATGATTATGTATTCTCTGTACATGAAGTTCAACTAAGAAATATACATGTATTAAAATGAAATGTTGCCAGTTGCGGTGATGCACACCTATAATCCTAGCAGCTCAGGAGGCTGAGGCAGGAAGATTATGAGTTCAAAGCCAGCCTCTGCAAAAGCAAGGTGCTAAGCAACTTAGTGAGGCCCTATCTCTAACTACAATACAAAATAGGGTTGGGGATGTGGCTCAGTGATCAAGTGTCTCTGAATTCAATTCCTGGTACCCAAAAAATAAAAATAAAATAAAATGTCGTCTAATCAAATCAGACAGAAATTTCCTTTTGATGGGCTTTTTAATAGTCTTAAAATTAAATATATCACCCCTATTTTTTTCTAATCATTCTAGTTGTTTTGCTTGTTATTTTTATATTTAGCTCCTTAATTCATCTAAACATACTTGAAACAGTTTTCCCAATGTCATTTTATTCCAGGTGCCACACTTTCCTCATTGATTTTAAAAGTCACACTTATCATACGTCCCACTCCCATATGTACATGGGTCTATTTCTGGGTTCTTTTTATTCCCCTGATATGTTTGAAATATTCCTGCACCCAAACTATTCATTAGTGCTGCTTTATAATAAATCTTAGTTTACTTTTAAGTCCTCCCTCACTATTATTACTCTTCAAAAGTTTCCTGATAATTTTCATTTTTCCCCCTTCAGATGAAAATAGAAACTTTTCAAAGATTGACTTAAATGTTTTGTTGGGATTCTATTTGGAATTGAATAAAATTTATATATTATTTTGAGAAACATCAACATTTTTTAAATCTCCTCATCCAGAAACATGCTATTTCTAAGTTCACCATAGAAACACTCATTTTTTGTCCACCAGTAAAACTGTACAGTTTTCTTTACAGAAGCATTCCTCCTTTCTTGCTTAATTTATTCTTGGGTAACTTATAAATTTAATTGGTACTGAAAATTATTTTCAATTTCCACTTTTAACCCAAATGCTTTTATTTTTTTAAAAAAAGCTACCGATTTCTTACTCTTTATGTTGTATTTAGGGATCATTCTGAAGTACTTTTCTATATATAAATCTTTTTGAAATGTCAATATGTTAAATTTTCAATTATCAGAAGGTGAAAGGAGATTGGTGGCTTTTCCTTTCAGAGTAAGCAGAGGAAAAAGCAGAATTTAGATTCAATTTATTTTTATCTTACACACACACACACACACACACACACACACACACACACTGGTGAACAGAATATGCACAGTATTATTTAAGCATTGGAAGAGGGCAGGGATATAGCTCAGTGGTAGAACACTTGCCTAATATGCATGAGGTCCAGGGTTCAGTCCCCAGCAGGAAAAAATAAACATCTTTCAATGCTTCAGAGAATTTTCATACTCCTAAGTCTAGATCTGACACCAACATTTTATCCTTCTGCTTTCAATGTCATGAAATATGTCTGAAATTCCTTTAATGTAAAATGTTTTGCTTTATTTTGTTTTGTGGTCCTGGGGTCACCCAGGGGCACTCTACCACTGAGCGATCTTCTTGGTCCCCTTTACTTTTTACTTGGAAAGACCGGATCTCACAAGGTCAGACTGGCCTTGAATTTGCAATCCTCCTGTCTCAGCCTCCTAAGTCACTGGGACTACAGGCATGTGCCACTGAGCCCTGCTAATGTGAAGATTTTTGCTGATGTCACTTCTGCTAAGACATCTTCATTTTCTTCCTTATTTATGTCAATAAATTCACCTGCATCAGTTCCTCTGACTGCCATCTCGTGTCTCTTGAATGGTGGCATTGTCAACATTCCCACCATCAGCAAGTTATTCAATCACTCCACTTAGTTTGATTCAAATTTTCCTTCTAGCATTAATTACTTTCTGTTTCTTTGCTGCATCCATTTTTCCTGGCCAAGTCCCTATTCCAACACTCTGCTTTTGTAACATGCTGCATGCATTTACATTGGGAGACAGGAAGCAACACAATCACAAGCTTTGCTGTCTGGTGCATGAGCCAAAGAACAGATGCATGGTGACCATAACATAGCTTAAGGATCCATTGGTGGATGATGAATAAGTAAACAAAATATAGTTCATTCTATCCACATAATGAGATACTATTCAGACATAAAGAGGAGTGAAGTTTGGATGTTCGTTACAACAAACATTGAATTTTGAAAACATTATGAAATTTGAAAACATTACACTAAGAAGCCAGAGACAAGAGACCACACATTGTATGATTCCATTTACACGAAATGTCCAGGATGTAGTCAATAAAGACAGAAAGCTCAGTAGTGGATTAGAGTTGGGAGAATCAGAGAAAGGGGGAGTGATAGATGTGAGACTTATTTGGGGAATGGTAAAAATGTTCTTAAATTTATCCAATAATGGTTTTCAAATAAAATCAGCATATTGTATATTTCTAATGGGTGAATTGTATGGCAAATGAATTAAATCTCAATAAAGCCAGCCATTGAAATAAATCTAAATGCCCATTTAAATGTTCAGGGGAGAGAGGGCAAAGATTCAACACCTTAGGAAGCTATTCAAGGCTTAAGAAAAAGAAAATGATTGAGAAATTATGGTAAATCATCAGTGAAACATAGTCATTAGAAATTATGACCATAGTGGGCTCAGGTCCTAGCTCAGTGGTCAAGCACTTGCCTAGCATGTGTGAGGCACTGGGTTAGATCCTCAGCACTGCATATAAATAAAATAAAAGGTCCACTGACAACTAAAAAAATATTCAAAAAGAAAAAAATTGTAACCATGAAGTTGCAAACATGAAAAATGCTTATAATTTTAAGTGAAAAAAATGAGTGCAAAATTGTACCTATACGACAAACTCTTAAGTGTTCCTTGGAACACAGTTAGTATTGCTATCTTCACTCTTTTACCATAGGGCCTGCAGGTCCTAAAGACACTGGGCACCTCTCCCTTCCTCATCTCCTCAATGAGAGCATTAGAAACCATGCTATTCAGACGTATCCTGTATGTATTCCTCCTTACATTGATTACCCATACAAAGCAAAAAAAGAAAAAAAAATGGAGAAGGGACATCATTCACCTTACTCAAGATAACACAACAATAATAATGTAATAATATCTAAAAGAAAAAGAAATTAATTACTAAGTTTCATGCTCTGAGAAAGAAATTAGTTGCTTAGTTTCATGCTCTGAGTAGAGGGCTTCTTTGGACAAGTTATAACTATGCACATGATTAAGGAATACACAGTGGAGACAGGACATGTGTATGCATACAGTGTGGAATGTCTGAATGAGACTAATTAACATCTTTTGCCTTAAATTCTCATCATTTTCCCTCCTGTCCAACTGCAACTTCATACCCTTTGACCCAACATCTCCCCATTCCCTCCACCCACCCACCCAGGGCTCTGGGAACCATCAGAGAAGAATTTGTATCACTATTTTGTCTTCCACCTTGTAAAGAATGGAAATGAGAATGGAGGAAAATTATAAAAATAAAAGAAAGATTTTCTTCCGACCCATCTGTAATAGAGAAAAGAGATGTCAAGACCAGTAATAGATACGGCGCTGTCTATGAGAAAAACCATTGAAACCAAGAAAGTTATTTTTAAAAAATTATGTGTATAATTTTAATAACTATATAGTACGTAGTAGTCTTTAGATGAAGTCATTCTATTTAAATGATGTAAATACAAGTTTTCTATTAGGATGTGATCAGGAACAGTCCATTGTAATAAAAATGGATGGATTTGGACTTTGGGTAGACTATGGAAGCAAATTATGCCAGAATGCAGCTGGCCTCTTCAGGCCAAATCCAGCAAAAATGAGAAAAGGACACTTGAAGTCCTTTTACAGGTAGACCTAGATTTGAATGTGTTTCAAAATTTCTGAACCTGGTTTACCTGGGCTACTTGGTTTACCTGTCTCTGAGCCTCTGTTTTCCCACTAGCAAATGGGAATCTGAATATCTACTTCCAAGAGTCTTCGCAAAGATCTGAGAAAGTAAGAGGAAGCAACTAGCATGTTCCTCTCTCATGATGGGGGCCAATAAATAGTAGTGGTGGGAAGAATAGCAGTGCTGAAGTGGCCCTAAGAGCAGTGTTCACAGGCATGCAGGGGAGTGTCCCAGTTAAAAAGCCAAGGGTCAAAAGCCCAGTGATTAGGCTGGAGGGACAAAACTAGGAGTTTTTCAGGAAATCATCAAACAAATGCAAAGACAGAGAAGGCCACGTTTCCTAGATAAGCTCAGGAGTGAAGAAGTAGAAAAAACTGGCAAGCAAGCAAGAAAGAAAGACAGACAACTCTTCTGCAAGAGGACATAGCTGCCCCAAGGCTTCTTACTGCCACCGGCTCATGACTTCTTGGTCACACAACTGCCACTTCTGAAGCTCCATGGCATCTGGACACATCTAAGGATTGTGTTATCCTGGGACAGTTTCTTTCCATGTCCAGCCCACTCTGCCTCCTGCAGCCCATGGGTCATGGGTTCTGAGTCTGCACTGACGGCTAATGATACTTCCACATGGACCATGAGACCAAAGTTCCTGAAATGCCCTGGACTGATTTTTCTGCCCAGGCTGGGTTAATTCCTTTCCAAATGGGACAGATGCTCTCTGGTTTATGAGAGAGTCACATCCCAATAACTCTGTCATAAATTGAAAATATTGTCAATTGAAAATGCATCAAATCACTGGACATCAGAGTTTAGCCACACAGCACACTGTACAAAGAGTCTTGGTTGCGTTCTCTCTGACCATGTGGCTGACTGGAACTGTGACTCAATACCACTGTCCAGCAGGGCAAGAAGGTGTTGAACCACATTATTGCAAGATCAGGAAAGAGTCAAAGTTCCACATTTGGAGTCCGGTTTCTACTGATTGCATATTGCTTCTGTGCCATTGTAAACTGAAAAATTTGTAAGTGAAACCGCCACCAACTCTGTTTGGCTGGGGCCTGACATTATCAAGTCTAGTGATTTTCATACTTTTAAGCAACAGAGCCCAGTTGCAAATTTATTTTTGCAAATTGAATTGTATTTGGAATTGCATTTGGGAGTCCACTATTTAAGAAAAATAAAACCAATTTTTGGTTGATATATATGCTACATTTTATAAATTCGAATTTATAGTAGTTACTTATTTATGTCAATTAATTAAAATAATGAGGCTATTTTAATGAACCCCAAAATTAAAAAAGATACTGAATGTTAAAGCAATCTCTAGGGGCAAATTTTTTTAAGTGCACACTATAATACAGAAATAATTGCAAAGAATTAACGGGTTTTATTTTTTCTTATTTTTAACCATTTTTTTTGTGTTGATCATGGTTTCCTCCGTACTGGTTTAAATGACATCAAAATAACAAATTTTGCATACTCAGATCATTAATATGAAATCAGTAATCAATATTTCAGTAGCACTGGACAAAGGATAACATGAAATATTTATTTCCATGTTGAATCACTAGCAATATCTTACCCTAGTTGATGTCCTTATAAATAGAAAAATCAAACACTAAGTGCCCAACACTTACACTAAGAGCTAAAATTGTGTGATTTCATCATCATACGACACACTGTCAATTTAGTTATTTATGCAGAACAGCAACTATACCACAACTGAGAACATTTCCAAGGAGTCTCAAGACCAGAGCCCAATCTCAGCCTTCCATTGTGGGATAGAACATTAATTGTAGATTTATAGAAGACTTGTTTTCAGTTAGTAATGTTAAAGATTGCCTTATACATAGTCATATATTATGTATATTTATGTATATCTGCATATATGCACAGACACACGAATTTAAATGTTTCTGTAAGCTACATATTATTTGTATATAAATAAAATTCAGATATTATTCAATATTAAAATGCTATAGGACTGGGGATGTAGCTCAGTGGTAGAGTGATTCACTAGCATGCACAAGACTCTGGGTTCCAGTACTGAAAAAAATAAAAATAAGGTTATAAAGCTGTTATTTGCCATATGGTACGTTTAGAAGGAGATAAGGGGATAACGGATCTAACATTTGTGGATAGATAAGAACTGATGAAATCTAATGTTCTACAATCATTGTAGCCAGCATTTTGAGTTTGCTGCTATTGGAGTATGGTATGACCTATCAGATTTGGCAACAATTTTGCCCTGGAAAGAAGAAAAAAATTGATTTTATTTATTTATTTAATTAATTAATTTATGGTGCTGGGGATTGAACCCAGGGCCTTGTGTATGCCAAGCATATGCTCAACTACTAAGCTATACCCCAGCAAAGGGTTGATCTCTGAGAATGAATATCCACATAGCAGTGTTTCCATGAGTAAATTAGAATCAGAAACAAAAAAGAAAGCTTGTGTTTCCTTTCCCCAATTCAACCCCTAGTTTGAGCACCAAGGTTACAGCCTCTACTTTTTCCACCGACGAGCAAAATAATATAAACACCACTTCACCTCCAGGGCAGTACTGTTTCTGAGGAACTATGGCCATAGTCCTATCTCCAACAGAGGACACCCCATACCTGCTTTTTCAGGCTGAGAACACCAGGTGGCATATGGTGGCTGAATCAGAGCCTTGGTAGTCATGGCAACAAGCTACCATTCCAGCTCTGCAGCTGCCATCTTTTATGGAAAGCAGGGTTTTGTGCACACTGGGAGTTTTGCTTTGAAATGGTTGCACTATGTGCTTTCCATTCTTTGTATAGTCAGGGTTCCTACTTCTGGGAGGTAAATTCAG
The DNA here is from genome assembly GCF_902686455.1 of Sciurus vulgaris. Lineage (NCBI taxonomy): Eukaryota > Metazoa > Chordata > Mammalia > Rodentia > Sciuridae > Sciurus > Sciurus vulgaris. The sequence goes on along the minus strand of NC_136468.1, from coordinate 17,163,847 downwards.
GTACAAGAGATAGATAAATAACTGTGCACCATTCATTGTGTCTGCATGCATAAAGCAGCCTATGCACTGATGTTTGAGAGGGCCACACCTTCCACAGCAGGCTCTCTCTAGAGCAGCGAGACTTCAGGAAAGGGAAATAAACGATGGAGTGAGTGATGCCTCTTGGACCAAGGTTAAGAACAAATGTGAATGCCTGGTTCAATGCTTGAATTGGTTATGGTTACAATGACCCTGAGAGCTGCCTGTATCTAAGGGATGTCTGCTGGAATTATTGCTGATCTATAGACAGAAGATGTCTATTCACCAAGGAACTGGAAGGATGTATTTAACATCAACAGCACTTTCTTGCAACATTTGTTTTTGTGTCTGCCATGTACTAATAAACCAAATATTTATAAATTGGAAACTAGCCCTTTCCTTTCTTATTAGTCAAAAGCAATGAGATTTTCTAAGTTAATTGTCAGGCATTGCCCCTGGTGATTGGCAGTATATCACAAGCCCAGCTGCCGAAAGCATTCTATTTGCTATTGGGAAGAAAGCTGAAATGAGTAATGTTATCCAAACTTCTTTCTAAATTCTAAAATGGCTTTGGACTTGGACTGGGACTTATATCTATTTAAGCAACATTGTTTCTCACTGTTAGAGGGATGCTATCTTAAATGAGCAGTCTTTTGATGAAAGATTCTTTTTACAGCATGAAAGTTCTGTTAAAAACCCATTGTTTTATGTCACATGAAAAATGAAAAATGTACCTTGTGTGTAGAGTATATAATCATGAGGATGAAAGAGAGGACCTGCTGCTTAGAAAATGGCTGAAAAGGAAGACAGAAATAAAAACAGCCATAAGTCTTTGAATGGATTTTTAAAGATATTTCCACTCATAACTCCTAGTTTTTAATCAGAATTTATTACTCTCATCAACTTGCAAAACATTAAAATATTATATTTTAGAGTATATTTAGTTTTGTTAAAGCAACTTCATTGTTTTTTACTTATGTCACGAATGTAACCTTCTAACATTTTATCTGAAATCATGGACTTCCCAAATAAAACAATTTAAATTGTTAAATAAATTTTAAGATGCTAACTTTAATAGAAAACAAGCATTTTCAAAATCTATAAGAAAGAAACTACTGTTAAAACAGTTTTAATCTGGTATTCTCTGTGAATTAAAAGATCATTTACGGGTATCAGAAGGGAAAGATTACATTTAATTTTATGTCAAGCTCAGTTTTCTGTTATTTTGTGAAAGTGTATATATATATATCCTTATATATATCCTTATAATAAGCGTATATATATATATCCTCATAATTTGAGAAAATTAGTCACAGTTTTCAAACATTTGCTGGTTTTGTATTACCACATAGTGCAGCTCTCCTGCCTCACCTCTGTCTTCTGCTTAAAAAGAAGGAAGAGGGGAGGGGAGGAAGAGATTTTGATAAAACCTAAAAGAGGGAGGCAGTTCTGGATCAGGAGACCTGATAACCCATGCAGGCTACAGATGTGGCACTACTTCATCATTTTGTCCATTGTGAATATAAGGAGGCAAAGAGAAAAGTGTTATTCTCCTCCTGAGCCATCCCCCCACACCTGAACCACAGCACAGTGGAGCACCATGGAGCTGTTAACAACTGTGTTCTAGAAGCATACCCAAGAACATGGAAACATGTTGAAATTGTGTTACCACATGTAAAGAATTACAATTCCAAGAGAGATGACAGATAGATGCACCTGCTAAGGGATTAAGAACCATCATCTCATTGAAGTCATATAATTGTATTTTCCAATATTTTTTATATGTTGCAAGTATTTTCTGCCAAAATGTTTTTAACAGCACTTTTTATAATACCATACCTTAATGTCTTGCTTCTTTCTAATTAAGTCTGTCAATTTCTTCTCCCTCTGCCCCTCCCTATTCCCTTCTTTCTCCTCCTCTTCCTCCTCCTCCCTCTCCCGCTCTCCTCTGATTCAGCTTTGTGTTGTTGGAGTTCAGGACATGCTCCCATAAGATATGACCTTGGCATCTGAGAAAGGAGCAGAAGAATAAAGTCACTCTCATCTCCCTCATCCCTCTGTCCTGAAGCAGGACATAAAACCCAGGAATGATTTTCTGGCCATCTCCTAAAGTAGGTCATAAGATTCTCGTATATCAGGTGCCCTCCCTATATCTGGAGGAAAGGAGCATCCTTATCTCTGAAGACAGCAGAACACAGAGAAGAATCTGATTAAACAAGCCTTGTAAAGTGCTCCTCAGTTTATTACCATTAAGTCCTTCCCCCTTTAAACAATCATATTTCTGCACAACTACTCATTTTTTCATCAAACCTAGCATAAAAAACATACACAGATCTACTCATTTCTTTGGATTGTCATTTCCTTATGAAGCCTCCCATATCACAATAAAATTTATATTCAATAAATTTATATTTAATAAGTTTGTATGCTCTTCACCTGTTAATCTGCATTTTATTTACTGTACTTCAGCCATGAACCTAGTACTGAGTGAAGAAAAGGTATTTTTCTTCCCTACAGTTTCATACCTGAGATTTCCTGACTCCCAAACATTAAACTATTATCTGTGTCTTCTGTGATTTTTAGGGTGTTTATTTCATTTTCTTTAATTTACTTTAAATGTATTTTTGTACATGCTGAGAGCTAGAGTTAATTTCCCAATAAGAAAAAAACTACTTTTACTGACATAATTCTCATTTTTATTAGCTCCTAAATGGAGCTTGTTCCTTCTCTCATAATGCCTGATTCTCTGAATCAGATAAAAATATTTAAGTTCTAGCTGGCACAATAAAGGATGATTTGAGAAAGAAGAAATGATTTTAAAAACTAATGCAAATTTTTAAAATGTAAAACATTCTCCTATTTACTTGCATGCATTTGTGGCCAAAGACCATGAACCATGTAAGGAAGGATCTGTGACACTGTTTCAAATAACCCAAAAGAAATATAAAAAATACTGAGTTATAAAATTTCGAATAGATTTTTTTTGCCAAAAAAATAATCCAACTTGGTCATGCACCCTGATTAGTTGATTTTTGAAAGTTACTCATCATTTCAAATTGTTAGAAACAGGTGAGACCCACAAGGACCTCACTTCCAGATGATGTTATGATGAAAGCGAAGCACAGACCTCATTCTGCAACACGGGTAAACATGTATTAGCAGTCAGGTCCCCCGTCATATAACTCTTCTCATGAGCTTGATGAAGTCTTAGCTCCCTGGCCTCTCAAAACTGCAGTAGCCCTTATAAACAGGGCAGGATTCAGCTAACCCTTAAAGGAATCAAAGGTGTCCCATCCAAGAATGTATTAGTACATCAATTATTTTACACTGAAAACATTGGAAAAGTTGTAGTACAAAAAGTGGTATCTGATATGTGTTTTCCTACATAGAGCAGAGCATAGATTCCTTGGGGGTAAAAGGATAAGTTCCTTCTACCACAGAATCAAAATAACCCTGATCGCCAGAAATGAGGATAACGCAAACTCACTAAAGTAACCTTAACTTCCATTAGCTTTAATCCCCTACGTGGCCATGTATCACATAACAATTTGGTCAACGACAGACTACTTATACTATGGTGGTCCCCTAAAATTCCAATGGAGCTGAAAAAGTTCTGTCACCTACAATGTATTTGTGCTTTAAGTTTAGTGTTATTCTTATCAGAATAAGGACTGCACTGCTCACTGCTCAAAGATCAATATTCGGAAGATGAGAGCTGGTAGGAAGGAATTAGTTTTATTCAAGGGCCAACCCTGAGGAAAACTCCATCACGGGGCTGGGTGCCGGTAATCCCAGCTCCTCAGGAGACTGAGGCCAGGAGGATACCAAGTCTGAAGCCATCCTGGGCAACTTACTGAGACCCCATATCAAAATAAAGTTAAAAGGGCCAGTATTAAATTAAAAGGGTACAGTACTTACCTAGCATGTACCAGAACCTGGGGGTTCAATTCCAGAAAACAAAACCAAAATTCCTTCTTGGGAAACTCAGGAGCATAAAGGGTTCTCACAGGGAAGAAAAGGAGAAACAGGGTAGAAGGCTGTGTTCTGAGCTGGGCTTTCACCACTCAGGGTGTGTGTCTCCTATCGCTTCTCTGGCAAGAATATTGAAAGGAACCTCAGCTCTGATGGCTAACTCCTATAGTTCTTTATACTACTGCTTTTTGAAGAGAGCAATAACAGGATGGGAGAGCAGTTACTGAGATGGGGGTCTCTGATGACCGCATAGCTGTGGCATGCCAGGTGCCTGGGAATGTTTCTGTGCAAGGCACAGGATGCTTAGTGCTGTGGCAATGCCCTGCATGAGGAGGCTCTATGCAAGAGTCCTATCAGTTCTGACCTTGATCTCAGGCACACAGCTCCCAGGAAGGAAGGAACTCTTATGCTTGACAACCACAATGTTTCACCAGCTAGGCTTCTCCAGTTCCTGCCTGCCTTATGTAACCTTTAACAATGGACTTTCTTGAGAGCTGCACAAAGCTCCTAACATTGCACTTTGCAACTGGGGATTGCAACTGCAGAAAAGTTACATAGATGTTTCTAGTTTCTGTAACTTTCCTGAATACAAAAAATAATGCTTGCATAGTCTTTAACCTGATAATGAGATATATATAAATAAAGATTGCTGGTGTAACTCTTTAGACTGCATCTCCATCAAAGAGTAGAGCTCCACCTGATCCCAGCTTAATCTTCAAAATCTGTGTTTGTGAATCTTTATTTTCCAGTCTCCCTTCACCCCTTGCTGTGCCGGAGAGTTTGATCCCGCTGGTCGCAGTGGCTTTTCTTCAAGTTAAACTTCACAATAATTTCCATGCTTTGTGTTAGTTAATGCAAAAGATGAAGGAGGCAGGTGTGGAGGTGCACACCTGTAATCAGCCTTCGGAGAGATGGAGTCAGGAGGATCACAGACATTAGGCCAACCTGGACAAATTAGCAAAACCCTGTCCCAAAAAGGAAAAAAGTTTGATGGTTGATGGTTGTAGCTTAGTGGTAGAGCAACCCCGAGTTCAATCTCCAGTACCAAAAAAAAAAAAAAAAAAGATTAAAGAGGAGCATTACAAATGTTACCAGATGTTCAGTAAATCTTAGAGATTATTTAACAGTTAACTTCTTAACCATGACAGTTAACATCCAACCATGTTCAGAGTTCTGTAAATCTTAAAGTTTATTTAAGAGTTAACATTTTACCATCTTAACCACCTTTCTTTAGAATTTTAGAATGCCAAGACAAAGGGAGGGGACAGTAATACTTGAAAAAGAATTAAGGAGGGTCAACAGCTTTGCAGAAAGGCAAGGGGAAAGGGAGGTAAAATTAACTTTGCCAAGGACATCCGTCCCAAAGGAGCTGCTCCTTTATATTACAAAAGCATCAGTTTAAAAAAAAAATTGAGGTTTATAAAGTAAACATGCCTCAGTACACTAAGGTCAGTTCATTATTTTTTAAGTATGATTTTAGTGCAGCCCAGATGCCGTGTTTCTAGAACCTGCGGCAGTACACTCACATCAGTACCGTCACATTCACAAACCACCACAGGGCAACCACCAGCCCTCCAGGCTCCAGTCCTGGTGATGCCCTTCCAGGTGGACCCCCTTTTCCTTCCTGCCATACCCTTACTGAACTTTTGCTGTGTTTAGATACATAAATACTTAGCGCTGGGTTGCGACTGCCTACTCTGTTGAGCACAGTGGTGTGCTATCGAGGTTCATGACCCACGAGCAACAGGCCACACCAGAAAGCACAGTTGTGTGGCGGGCTACCCATCTAGGTTTGTGTAAGTGTACTGTGGTGTTCACACAACAACAAAGTTGCCTAATGGTGTACTTCCCAGAAGTATTCTGTATTTCTCCTGGTGACTCCCCTAGAATTTAGAGCTCTTAACTCAAATCCCTTTGCATGGTCATCTCTTCGCAAATTTATTATTCTGTATCTAAAAAGTATAAAAACATCGTGCTTTGGTCTTTCTTTGGGTCTCCACTTTTGAGGGTCTTTATACATGTAAAGTTAATAAAAAATGTAGTTTTCTCTTATTAATCTGCCTTGTGTCACTTTGATTTCTTGATCAGACCAAAGAACTAAATGGCGGGGAAGAGGTTACATCGTCTTCTCCCCAACACTTTCCAAGTAGAGTCAAGAGACAGAATATTCCCATCACAGCTCTCAACACAGTTTGGAAGCTAAAGTCTGGAGAGGAAATCCAAAGTATATGAGCCCTTAGGCTAGCTGGATTTGTGTACCCCATTTACACAAAGCCAAGAGTATCCATTAAGTACTGTTAGCCAATCCACACAAAATGAACTCACTTCATCTGGGAAAAATCATTTGAAACATCTATTATGCTAATTAACAAAGTTCCTGGGATCAATATGAAATAAAGATGGTTGGAGCCATAATACAACCCCTCTGGGATGAGACTTCTGATCTGAGAATGTCAAACATTAGCCTACCTCACTGGAGTGTGTTTTCCCAATTAGAGCTCTTTGAATGCCAATTAGCCATTTCCAACAAAAGAATAAAAGTAATCAGAACACATCATACCTCGACATCCAGGATGAAGCATTATAAAGTAAACGTAAAGACAACCCACAGACAACTCCATTGGTCTCATGGCCATTTTCAAGGATATTCTGTTGTCTAGCTCCCTATCTGGCTGTGGTGATGCCAGTATTTCTCTCATTACTGTGCAGAAGATGGGACTCACCACCTGACTTCGAGGACATCACCATGAGAGCCCAAGTCCACCTTGACTTAACCTCAGCCACTGTGAGTGACACCCTTCGCTAACAGTTAATGCTTCTCGCAGGCAGGCTGGATGTTAGCAAAAGAGCCCTCTCCAAGTTTAGCTTATCAGAATCTCCTGAAGGAAGAACTCCTCATCCTGTTGATCCTGCCAGAAGGAAAAATTACTATTTATTTCCCCAAACTCAGCATTCCCATAAGGCTTCCTCTCTAGATTCTATATTTTATTATCTTCTTGACCTTATTCAGTAACAGAGGCTTTTACAATGCTAGCACTGCATTGCCCCCTAGCCCAAGTTTAGAAACTGCTTAGCTCCCTTGCCTCTGGGCAGGTCTGTCTATTTCATTTCACAAAAGAAGAAGAAAGAAAAAGCAGAGCAAAAGATGTCTAGCCCTGAGCCTTCTTTCGCATCTGTATGCTGGCTGTCTTGGATCCCTGAAGCAGGGGAAGGTACATAAGCCTTTGGTCTATTCTTCCTTTGTTCTCTGAACTGAGACTTCACTCCCAGGGAGATTTTCATCTCAGATTAGACTTGGAGAGGTCTTTTTTCTTTGTGTAGATGATTTAAACTGATAGTTTGCATCTACAGAAGGAACTAAGAAATACTGAAAGATTTCACTGCTGCAGAAGACACTCTGGGCCATTCCACACTACCGTCTCTCCTCCACTCTCAGGGAGAGGAGGCTCCAGAGTGAATAGAAAACCCAAGGCAACATTTTTAGGACCAAGTTTATTCTCACACTTTCTCTAGGTAGCTCTCTCTAAAATCAAATAGGTTTTAAATCACCAAATTTAAAACCAGCACTCCCTTCCCCTGGAACAAAAGATACAGGTAATTTTAAGAAAAATAAAGACGTAAGATTAAAGAAAACAAAACCAAATTAATCCAGTATTTCAAACAAAGTAACCCAGTATTACAAGAACAAAACAAAAATAAAAAAGCAAGACAGTAAAGGCTCAATTAAAAATTTCACAACCCCCCTACCCCAATAGATTTCCTTCACACACTACAGGATTAATACACACACACACACACACACACACACACACACACACACACACACACAGATATATGCAGTTTGCTCTCAGCAAGGCAAAAGAATCATTTTCCTTTATTAAACCAGAGTAGAATTTCATAAGAAAAAAACAACATAACAAGATGTGCAGCAACTGAAATAAAATAAAGAGATGATAAAATGGAAGGAAAGCAGGCATGAATCAGAACAAATGGGACAGAGGCGAGATCAAAGTGATAATAACAAAAAATATATATATATCAAAAGAAAAACAGATAATGGATTGTGAGAGATCATCATGTTGTGGAAGAGGACTGTGAACAAAGAGCATGCTCATACATACCTGGGGAATAGTTTTAAATTCCAAACACAAAGACAGCAGGACTCTGCAGACGTGAACACGCCAGCAGCTTTCTCTTGCAGAATTCATGAGGTTCTCTCAGCCCCTTCATCTAGCACCTAATAGCAGTGCCACCTCTACCTGAAGCTGCTCCTTCTTCCCTCAAGCACAATCATTAAATGCATTATAAAAGCAGAGATTTTGGCTGCTTGAAATGCCAGATAATGACAGAATTCTGGGGAAACCAGAAAGCACTGGCTTTGATTTCATCAGCCTAACAATAGCGATAGGAATGTCAGTTATGGTTGTATTTAATAAGAAGCTTGATGCAATTGCAACGTGCTGGACCAGCCATTCTCCCTCGGTGCCTTTCAGAGTCCGCTCAAGGAATATTTACCTTCTGATGATAATCATTTAAAAAAAAAAAAAAAAAAGAATTGGGTAAGACAAAAAGGCTTCCAACTGAATACACATTTGCCTCTGCCCATTCAGAAATGTCATGGAAAATAATAATCAAAGTAATCTGAGACATGTGGGGAAAGAGAATTCCTTTCCTCCCCACCATAAGGGTCATGGTGACAGACACTCCTATAACAAAAGACAGGTGAACAAGAGAAAAGCATAACATAATTATTTAATTAAGTGGCACAGGAACCTTCAGAAGTGAAAGCCAAAGACACAGGGAACTGTTGCTTTTTATGCCTGGAGTTGATGGATGAAGAATGAACAGATCTGCAGAAATGTGATCAGGTAGAAAGGATGTGACCTTGACAACAGACGGAGTGGGGAATCCAGCAAGGCCTGTCTGCTCTGTCTGTCCAGATGATTCTCAGTCTTGGCATTCCTTTTTCTCAGGTTTGTGACCTACTCTCAGGAGAGGTACGCTACCAGGAGGTACATTACCACGCAGCAGCGGGGAAAAGCTAGGCTTCCCCACGCTTGGCACTCTGAAAATACTCAGCGTCAATTGGCAGGAAAATAGGTTTTACCTAAAGCCATCTTGGAAGGAAGGTAGAAGAAAGTTTTATGTTTCAAATTCCCATCTTTGGAAAAGCCAGGAAAGCTTTCATGCAGGAAGTGGAAAAGTGGGACAAACGGCAGGAAACACATATGCAGATCCAGTCAGCCATGCTAGACAAAGGGCATCCATTGGCACCAGGCCAGGCAGGGGCAACTACTGCTCTCAGCCTCTTTGGCATCTCTCGGGTTTGGGGTGGGGGACAGCCCTTCAGGCTTCCTCTTGGTATGAAGAAATACAGGACACAGACAAACAAGTTATCAGGGAGCTGCCCTTAGCTTCCGAGAGACTCTTAATTTCAGTTTGTTTTAATTATGTCAGAGAATTTCTTTTTGGCCAGTTCTTACACAAAGAAGTGAGGAAATGTTCGGGTGACGTTTCTCTATTTCAGGGCTTGCTTTGGGGCAGAGGGGTTCTAGTTTCTATGAACTGTCTTGGAGAAGACAAATTCTGCTCTTGATGGAGAAAGGAAGGCAGGAGAAAGGGTGCCTTTATTTTGAGACTCGGTTTATCTTTCTTTTTTGGTGTCTTCTAATTCCTCTTTCATCCCCTCCCCGCCTCCACACGTTCCAGACTTGTGATGCCTTATTCTTAAGGGTCAATGAAGGACAAAGGTCTATTTTGTACAAATACTTCAAGCTGGCAAAGGGTGGTGACTCAGTCTAGCTAGGGATCTAAAGCCACTGTCTGTCTGACCCGAGGAAGGGGAACCAGTCACAGGCGTTGGAATCTGTGCACTATCATCGTCTTAACCATGCAACTTGCCATCTGGAAAATACAAATGTTACTAGAGACTAAGAAATATAGTAACCAACCTCCTAATTGTGGTTAGGCAGGTAAGCCTTAATAGTTTCCCATCTGTATACGTTTCAAATCTGGATTTTGTTCCAATAGCAGGTCTTTTAAATCAAATTCAGGACCAACTGATGATTTCAGCAGAGTGCCTCTGATAATTAGTCAGGCACTCATGCACAGGAACCCTTTCTCCATAACCTCTCAGCTTTGCTTACTGACACAAAGTGCACTTCTCAAGTTCCACTTAAAAAGATGACCATCTTTCCCCTAAAAGTCCATGCCTGGCTGCTCTTTGACTTCTTCCACCCTCACGTTGTTGCCAGGTGGCTCTAGCTTCCTGGGTGAAAGAGGGAGGGCTACAACCACTGCTCCAGAAATACGCAGGGTCAAATGGATGAGAAAATAAGTTTTATTCAAAACCAGATTTGAAGGAAGATGGAAGAAACTTAATTGGTTCAAAGGTTCTGTCTCTGAAATCCCTGAAAATTAGCCCGCCTTTCAACAGAGAAGGGGAAGGGAATTGACAAAAGACAAGAACTGTGCATCCACAGATGTCCACTCCCATTTTCTTCAGTGTCTGTCGAGGTGGGGGATTGGTGCCTCCCCAGCCGCCCCTACAGCAGGAGGAAGCCATTCCCAGTTTGGGGGAAAGGGAGCTCAAATTCAGCCTGTTTCAGATCCCGTCTGTTTAGTTTGTACCCTCGATCTTGAGGGAACTGGGTCCTCGGACGTCCTCTGGCTGGTGGTACATTGCTGGATCAACATGTAAAACTCAAATATAAGAATTCAGATTCTCATTCTTGAAGAAGGCAAATTATGAAATATTTAATAGTGCTGCCTAAGGAAGAACTATAATGGTAGTTTGTGTATGAACTCTCTTTTTTTTAGTTAATCATTCTTTTTTTAAATTATGTTTTAATTTTTACAGACTGCATTTTGATTCATTGCACACAAATGTGGTACATCTCTTCATTTTTGTGGCTGTGCACGATGTAGATTCATACCGTTTGTGTAATCATACATGTACATAGGGTAATACTGTCTGTCGCATTCCACCATTTCTCATGTCCCCCACCTCCCTCTCATTTCCTTCTACATATCAAAAATTCCTCCATTCTTCTCTCACCCCCCCACCCCCATTATATATCATCATTCACTTATCAGGGAAAACATTCAGCCTTTGGTGAATGGATAAAGAAACTGTGGTATATATACACAATGGAATATTATTCAGCCATAAAGAAGAATAATATTATAGCATTTGCAGATAAATGGATGGAATCGGAGAATATCATGCTAAGTGTAAGAACTTTCTGTAACCTCCTGGTTGTTCATACTCTTGGCGTTGTTTGACAAGTAACTCTGATTTTCCCCTATCTCTGAGTGAGTTCCTCTGAAGACCCTGCTAATTATTTACCAAGCATCTGGGCTTCCACCTTGCAGGAGCTTTTGTTCTTTTCTTTCATCTGAGTTGTCTCACATCAGAGGGGATGTGACAGTTGGAGTCAGTATCAGAAGACCCTCTTTTAGTCAAGTTTCAGCCATAGAAGGTTTTTGGAAAGGTTGGCTCTTAGGCCAAAAAATACAAACCACTAATAATAGCAAAGTAAACCAGTCTGTAAAATAGATTTGAACTAATAAATACACTCAAAGCAAAGCAGCTTGTCTGTAAAAAAAAAACAATCCTGTCAGATCTGCACCGGAGGGTCTGTTAGCTAGTATCCTTAAGGAACTAAGGTTAATCACCAAATGGGTAGAAAGTTTCTTTAGAATTCAAGTGCATTTTACAGAACTGGAAAAACCTTGAATACAGTTTACAAGAATTAATGACATTCCATCTGTTTAAGTATACATGCACGTACTTTGTAAAGTAAGTCACAATGTAACAGTTCAATCGAGAAAACCTCCCTTTTTAATACCCAGTCTTAAATACATTCTCTATTAAAATCTTTACATTTGTCTTGAGATTGAGGACAAACAAAGCAAGAATGCCCCTTATTAACTAGAGATAACTTATATTGTATAAAAAAGGCTACAAATAATACAGAATGTATATTATTACTTAGAGCACTTGACAAATAAGAAAACAAGTTAGTTTCCTCTACAACATGTCAAAACAACAATCATAATTTACAGCGTTCTATTCAGACTGTCACGGGTTTTTTTGTTTTGTTTGTTTGTTTGGTAATGGGGATCAAATCCTGGGGTGCTTAACCACTGACCTACATCCCCAGTCCTTTTTTGCTTATATTTTTTTTCTTTTTCCCCATAGCTTTATTGAGGTTAAATTGAAGTACAATAAAATGCACATATTTGAAGTAGGCAATTTGTTATGGTCTGGGTGTGAGGTGACCCCAAAAAGTTCACACATAAGAACACCGAGTGCAAGAAGGTTCAGAGGAGAAATGATTGGGTTTTAAATCTTAACCCAATCAGTGATTTAATCCCCTGATAGGGATTAACTGAGTGGTAACTGAAGTGGTAGGGTGTGGTTGGAGGATGAGGGTATCGGGACATGGCTTTGGGTATATATTTGGCAAGCAGACTCTTCTCTCTATCTGAGCTGGTTCTCTCTGTTACACTCTTCTGCCATGATGTTCTGCCTCACCTTGAGCCCTGAGGAATGGAGCCTGCTGTCTATGGAAAGAGACCTTTGAAACCTTGAGCCCTCAAATAAACCTTTCATCCTCTACAGTTGTTTTGGTTGAGCCCTTTTAGTCACACCAGCAAAAAAGATGACAAAAACATAATTTGATCAGTTTTGACTGTATATAACCAATATGATCAATATAAAAAGCATTTCCATTACTTTTTTAAATATTTGAAATCATGCAGATTGTGTTTCCTGCATGCTTTATTACATTAGAAGTCAATCACCTTGAGATATATAGAACCCTACACCCACATGTCAACAATTTCAATATTAAACCACGCACTTATAAATATCTCACAGGTCAAGGAAGAAACCACAAGAAAACCAAATAAAGAGTGCTTTGAACTAAGTGATAATAAAAGCTTAAAATATCAGAATCTCTGAGATGAAACACTACTCAGATGAACACTTATAAAGTACTTGTATCAGTAAGAAGCTAGAATAACAATCAAATTATTTTCCAATTAGGTAGTAGGAAGGAAAAAATAAGAATAGGAGCAGAAATATATGAATAGAGAAGAAATAATACAACTAAAATTGATAAAAATCAAACAAGTCAGATCAAGAAAAAAGGAAGAACACAAAAATTAATATCAATGGAAAAGGAGCTATGAAAATAACCCTACAGATGCTAACAATATGTTAAGGTAATATTATAATTGTATGCCAACACAAGTGATAGCTTACATAATATGGTCTATATTAGAGAAGAATCCCTGTGATGCTCAGAAGAAAGTGTATTCAGCCACTGATGGTTGAAATATTCTTTATATGTCTGTTAAGTCTAAATTGTCAATTATATTTTTTAGTTCTGTATCTTCTTTATTTGGTTTTTGTATGGAGAATCTATCCAGTGATGAGAGAGTTAAGTTAAAGGTACCCAGTAGTAATTTTTTGTGGTATATTTAATTCTTGAAATGGAGAAGGGTTTGTTTGGTATACGGAGATGGGACATAAATGTTATGGGACATTTATGTTTGGGGCATAAATATTTATGATTGTTATGTCTTGTTGATGTATAATTCCCTTGAACAATATGAAATGTCTTTCTTGTCCCTTCTGATTAACTGTGACTTGGAGTCCAATTTATCTGATATGAGGACAGAAACCCCTGCTTATTTACACGATCCATGTGAGTGATGTTTTTCCCATCCTTTCACCTTCAGCCTGTGAATGTCTTTGCCTGTGAGGTGAGTCTCTGGGAGACAGCGTATTGTTGGGTCTTGCTTTTTAACCCATTCTGCCATCTGTGTCTTTTGATTGATGAGTTTAGGCCTTTGACTCAATGTTATTATTGAGATAGGATTTGTATTCTGGTTCTGGGTTTATTTCTCATTTTTAGTTGGAATTAGTTTCTCCTTTCACTGATTATTCCTTTAGTGTAGTTCCTCCCTTTGCTGGTGTTCACTTTTTTTTTTTTTTTTTTTCATCTTCATGGAATATTTTGTTGAGAAAGTTCTGAAGTGCAGGCTATCTAGTTGCAACTTCCTTTCACTTTTGTTTATCATGGAAGGTTTTTATTTCATCTTCAAATCTGAAGCTTATTTTTGCCAGATAGAGGATTCTTGGTTGGCATCCATTTTATTTCAGAACTTGGTATATATTATTGCAGGACCTCCAAGCTTTGAGGGTATGGGTTGAGAAATCAGCTGAGATCCAAACTGGTTTCCCCCTATATGTAATCTAATATTTTTCTCTGGCACCTTTAAAATTCTATTCTTATCTGTATGTTAGGTGTTTTCATTAAATATGCCTTGGTGTGGGTCTGTTGTAACTTTGTACATTTGGGGTCCTGTAAGCCTCTTGTATTTGATTTTTCATTTCATTCTTTAGGTTTGGGAAATTTCCTGATATTATGTCATTGAAAAGATTGTGCATTCCTTTGATTTGTATCTCTGTGCCTTCATCAATCCCAATAAATCTTAAATTTGGTCTTTTCACATTATCCCACAGTTCTTGGAAATTCTATTCATGAATTCTTAACATCTTCTCTCTATGGTCAACTCTATTTTCAAGATTATTTTGTCTTCATTGCCTGCGGTTCTGTATTCCAAGTGGCCTACTCTGTTGGTGATTCTTTCTATTGAATTTTTAATTTGTTTATTGTTTCCTTCATTTCAAGGATTTTTGCCTGGTTATTTTTCAGAATCTCTGCCTCTTCATTGAGGTGATCTTTCACTTCCTATATTTTCTCTCTGATTTCATTCCTATACCATCCTTTACTTTCCAGATCAGGTTAACTACACACATTCCAAACGCCTTCTCTGACACTTCTTCCACTGTGGTGTCAGTGGATTCTGTTATTGGAATACCTTGGTTTCTTTGGGGCAATTTGTTCCCATACTTTTTCATGTCGTTTCTGTGTCTACTCATCTAACAGTATGGATAAAGCAGTATAGTTTCTACCCTGTGGACTGATAGTGTCCCTGAAGGTTTTCAGTACACCACTGCTTAGGGGGAGGCAAATAACAACAACCAATGCAAACAATATACAACATTAAACAAAATATTTCCTACTATGATGTCTACAGTGTTAATTATAACAATAAGCAGAAATTATGTGATTAGTTATTGCCTGCAATAAAAATATCAAGATTGCAAAATAGTTTATGATTTCAAATGGTAGACAGGGAGAGAACAGAAGTGATATAGGATGTGATGATTATGAGGGAGGAGGAGAGAAGAAGAAGTAAAAAATTAAAGGAAGAGTGAAAGACAGAACAATAGAGATTGGCTGTTAGCAGAAGAAAAAAGAGAATCAAGGGAAACAGGTAAGAGAAAAAATATATATAAAGCAAAATTTCTTAAAAATTAAAAACAAAAGAATATAAAACAAAACTGAAAAATACTAACCAAATATCCTAGTTCACCCAAAACTGATCCATGAAAAATAACTGGCTTCAATAATGCCAGAAATGAAAAAAAAATACACATATGTAGATGTATAAATGCACATGTATCATTAAGGTCACAATTAAACAGAGAAAAAGGATCAAAAAAAGAAATATCTTGATGAAAAGTTAAAGAATTCTTTCTATTGGCGTTCAGAAGATTCTCATTTTCTCTCCTCAGGAGTTTTAGCGTGATTCTGAGTGTGATTCCCCACCGTCTGCACTGCTGAAGTGAGAAGTAATTCTGTAGGCAGAATTCCTGGAGGCAGGGTTCAGGCCTAGGTGGGCTCCAGGCTCACTGCTGAATGCCAATTGGTCTGGAGATTTTGTATCAGCACACCTCCAGTGCCCAGTAATTGGCGGTCCACACTGGGAGACTGTAGCCCAGGAATCTCCCCTGGGTTGCGCTCCCCTGGCGGACTCAATCTTTAGTCCCTTACGTCACCTTCAGACCCCACATTTCCTGGTCTCAGGTTCAGTCTCCAAACAATCTCTCCTGCTCTTGCCCTTTTGAGTTCCCAGCCAGATGCATCTCCTGCTGCAGGGCCTTGCTGACAAGCTGTCTGCTTTCTTGGTTTCACTACATGGAGCAACCATGAAAGTGACCTCCCCTATTCCACCACCTTGAAAATCTCTGACCAGCCCTTTTAAATTTTTTATTTAGAGACAGGGTCTTGCTGAGTTGCTTAGGGCCTTGGTGAGTTGCTGAGGCTGATCCTCCTGTCTCAGACTCCCAAGCCACTGGGATTACAGGCATGTGCCACTGTGCCTGGCTATACTATCAGATTTTTAAAACTTTAAAGCATTTGTAGAAATAAAACATGACATCATTGTAAAACTAGTAGTTCATTTAAGTAGAGTTACAAACCAAAAGAGATTTTAGAATAAATGAAGATCTGAATAAATATTAACTCCTCTAGGATTTAATATACTGTTAAGCAATAATTTAAAACAAACTAAAAGCAACAAAAAACACAGGAAATTATCTTAATAAAACAAAATCTTTATTTTTTAAACCAGTTCTTTGTAAATTTTACTAAGAGCAGTTAGGTATGACCAAACTGCTAGATCCTACTTACAAATGTAATTTTTATTTTTATCATTTTATTTTATTTTACTGGTATGAGGGATTGAACCCAAGGGTATTCAACCACTGAGCCACATCCCCAGCCTGTTTTTTATATTTTATTTTTGAGACAGGGCCTTGCTAATTTGCTGAGGCTGGCTTTGAACTTGTGATCATCCTGCCTCAGACTCCCACGTTGCTGGGATTATAGGCGTGCACCACAGTGCAAGGCATAAATGCATATTTAAAGGTCACTTTTATTCCTCTAGAATTTAAGCATTACTAGACTTTTGACATCAGACATAGAACAAAATCCATTTAACATTTTAAGGAGGCAATGAAGCATCATGCTGACTGATAGTTTTTGAAAGTACCGCTGATATCGATTTACTAACGACAAAAAATTCATAATTTTTAGCTCATTATAAAATGATGTCATTTCAGAAATCAGAAACAGAAATTACATGTAGATTATTAGTACTTACAATCATCTGTTATTTCCTTTGGCTTATCTTAGGTCTGGAATAAGGAAAGTATGTGAATTTCCAAATCAATTGAACAATTAATATTTTAATCTAACTGTGATGATGTATATAAATCTAAGCATTATGTTTTTATTGAAAGAAAACAGAACATTTCTGAGATTTTAAAAGTCTAACATTGTATTCTGGATTAAGATTTCCTTGTTCAAAAACAAACAAACAAAAAGCAATTATAAAACTATGTTTTTAAGAATCTGAAAGGCCTTTGCTCATTTTTACAGCAATCTCTAGATTACTCATGAAATGCAAGCCTAATTAACATTTTAAGTTATTTCTTTGCCCAAAAGGTCATATGAGGTTGTTGTATCTGGAAAACAATGAACAGTACATATCAAATATATAGAGATAGCCTAACTGCTTATCAGGCCATAAAAATTAGTTACTTGATTTTAAAGACATTCTTATTATGAACAAGATCAATTACTTACTTTAAACTTATTGAAGTCATGTGAGTCAAAAGGCATTTGAGGTAATTTTCTATAAGTTAATTTAGTACCATGCAAATAGACAATATAAACATATAGGGAAATATAAGAAAAAAAAATAAAGTTTAGATTTATAATTTGCTGATTTTAAAAGTCAAACTTTTCACCTGAAATGGAAAACAGTCTGTTGAGTCTTAAATTTTGATTGCCAAGGTTGAAGCCTGGTGGGAAATTTACATCTTAAAGACTAAGGCTAGCAAACTTGTCTCTTCAGAGATAGAAAATACCTCAGATAGAGAAAATAAAAAGCTTCAATTAGACAAAACAAACATATATGTTATGTCTTAATAAATGTGTGTGTATATAGATATGTATATATATAATTTAAACATCGGGAAAAAAGTGAATTCACCTGAAAAAAAAATCATGAGCTCATAATGCATGATTGCAGGTAAATTAGTCCATTTCTTTTTGATAGAGACCCATGTGATGATGAAGCAATGACTATGCTTGAGAAGTGTTTAGGGTATAAAATATGCTGTTTTGGGGAATTCTTTACCAGTGTTTCACCAGCAGGCCACAGATACCCATCTTAATGTCACAGAAAAAAGCCAACAAGGGGTAAATGGGGGCTAGCTTGAGGTATGGGGTTGACCAGATCATTATTTTGCACTTTCCAAATTTCCTTCCCAAGTGGGAATGGGATATGTTCTTCTGAAATGGAATTCCCTACAGCAGTAAATAAGACTGTTGCTGCAGTTATTGGAATATGACCAACTATCAAGCTAACAAACATATAAAACAGTTGCACTAAGTCAACATGCACTTTTAGATACATAGGTCAAGAAGCAATCTTTTTCCCAAGCACAGATGAATAAATAAACAAAGGGGTACTCACCAAACCAAAATAATTGTTGGAAATTTTTTATATCCTCTAAATTTTATCTTACTGAATGGTACCCCAAAATCAAATAGCTTAGAACGATTCGCTCAAGGTCCAACTTAAGTTTAAATGGCTCACTTGACCCAAAATTGCAGACCACTCAAGCCCCAAACTGCTAGGCTAGCTGACTTCAAATAGCAAGTACTGGAAAATGACCACTCAAGGTCCCAAACCTCAACTGGCAGAGACCAAGACCTCAGTGTGCACCCTGATGGGACGAGCAGCGATGACCTGTTGATCCGTTTCAATGACCTCATTTCCCTCACCAATTAGGCAATTTTGGGAAGTGGAACCTGCAGAAGGAAGAAATGGAGAAATTCCTTGGATTTAAGTATCTTCAGATCAGGGACCCTTTCCTGTTGTTCCTATCGTAGGTTCAGCTAGTGTGAGACAATCTCAGCCCTGAGCCTGTCCTCCTCACAGACTGCTGGTGGCCTGAGCTGTCTTACTCAAGGGCACGATAGAATATTGTTCCTGCCTACCTTGCCAAAACTGCTACGGGGCAACCGTAATACCGCATGGGAGGAAAGAGCCTAGGCTGTTACACTCACTGCTCCAGAAATACTTGGGATGCAAATGGGTAGGAAAATGGGTTGTATTCAAAGCCAGCTTTGAAGCAAGATGGAAGAAACTGAATTGTTTCAAATGTTGTCTCCAAAATCCCTGAAAATTAGGAGAACTTTTAAAGGAGAAGAGGAAGGGAGATGACAAAAGGCAGGAAATATATAAACTGACTTAGCCTGCATTAGTGTGATTGGGCAACCTACACGCCTACCGTATTTGGGTGCCTGTCAAGTGGGGTTCACAGCTTCCTTAGCCTCTACTCTCAGCAAGAGAAAGCCATTCCCAATTTCAAGTGAGATGACCCCAAATTCAATCTTTTTCAATTTTAGTATATTTACCTTCCTGTTGTGTGCTCGAGACCAACTAGGTGGCTCCTATGTTGGTCGAAAATTAAGTTCTTTCTTGTCTACTGTTAACTTCAGCCAAAACTCCTCGGGGATAATTTCAGGAACTTGTGAAAAGCCTCTTCGCTTTGTTAATCTTTTTCCTCTACCAGTTGTGCCATCTGCCAGGATAAGACAGGTTCTTAATGATCGTGTGGCTTCTTCTGGAAGTGTCAGGGATGGTATCCTTCCCAATGACCCTCCTCTTTGCAGAATGTTTGATGGTATCTTCCTGTTCCCTAGAATCCTCACAAGCCCCTAATCAAGAGGTCAGGTGACTTACCAGAATTACAGAGCCCTTAGAGGAGCTTCATTTGGAAATATCAATCTATTTAAGAGTGTAAAGAAACAAGGTCCTTATATTCTGTTTCCTGCATCTATTTATACAATAACATCACATCTGAAACCTGAATTAAATAGAAAGGTAAAGGAGTTCTTAATTTCCTTTTTATATGGAACAAGTTATCAAATATTTTCATATTGCACACTGGCAAGTTTTAAATCAATCAGACCTTCATTATTTTTTCAAAAAATTTGAATTCTGATATGAGCATAAAGAATAACAATTTTATACATATATGTTATCTAATTACAGTGTTACATTATATGAATAAATTCCTATTTAAGTTTGTCTTTTAAGAATAAACAAAATGTTTTAAAAATTAAGTACAATATACTTACCAATATATGTACTCCCTAGGTGACCAGTGCTCAATATTTTTACTTATCTGAGTGGCAGAATTTGGATGGCCAAGTGTCTGGGCATATCTAATTACCTTTGCTCAAAGATGACTGTAACAATGCAATTAGGAGCAAAAACATAAACCTCAAAAAATCTGCACCTAGGAACGATTTTATGTTGAAGGACATCAGCTTAGTAAAGGACTTTCATAAGCTTTGCCTTTTACAAAGCTTACATACTTGGAGAAACTTGATACATTCAACGTATTGGACGTAGTGCAGTATGCCTATAATCCCAATGATACAGGAGGCTGAGGCAGGAGGATTACAAATTTGAGGCCAGCATCGACAACTTAGGGAAGCTCTCAGCATCTTAATGAGACCCAGTCTCAAATACAAAATAAAAATTATTGGGATGTAGTTCAGTGGTAAAGAGCAACTGGGGTCAGTCCCCAGTACCAAGAATTAAATTTAAAAATTTTACCTTTTTCACCCAGAACCAGTCTCCTAAAATACTTCCTCATACTTCTAACTTTCGTATCTCTTTCCTGCTGATTATTTTTTTTTACCTTTTCTGCTTTCCTAAGTTTATAATTTTACATAATTCTTATGAAATTTCTGAATTTAGACAAATTATTCCCTTTGTAAATAAAATACTTTATGCTCTTCATGGCATGACATTTTTGCATATAAAATTGCACATTCTAATTAGCATTTTAACTATAAGTAATCTTGATTATTTTAGTTTAGACCCAGAAACAAAGTGATCTTAAACTGTTTTTTCATATACCAATAATTTATAAACACATTTATCAGTAGACCCAAATATAAACATTTATATGTATTTGTGTACGTATATAATACAAGTATATATATATATATGCATACATATGTAATACATATATTCTTACAGAAATTAAAAAGTCAAGAGCCAGACACAGTGACATACTCCTGTAATCTCAGCTACTTGGAAGACTGATAGAAAGAGGATTGCAAGTTCAAAACCAACCGCAACAAATTAGAGAGACTCTCTCAAAATAAAAAGAATTTAAAGAGTTGGGGATGTAGCTCAGTGGTAGAGTGTCCTGGGGTTCAATCCCCAGTGCAAGAAAAAGGAGAAGCCAAGACTACTTGAATTTATATTTGGCAATTGATGTTTCAGTAATTTAACTTGCAATGACTCAGATGTTCTTTCTAAGAAGTACATTGGTAAATGTTTGTCCTATTTATATCAAATCTAACTTACCCATTTTAACAGCTATTTTAACATTACCCATGAAAACCAAGATATCAGACAAGCATAGTTAACATTTAAAGCCATTTTTCATGCAAAAAAAAAAAAAAAAAAAAACCAACAAAACAAAACTTAAAAAGAATGGACACTATAAGGGGGAAAAGCTGTGTGTTCATAATTATAAAGACAGCATTACTTTTAAATTACCAACAAATTTAAATTAACTTTTTTTTTTATTGTAAACAAATGGGATACATGTTGTTTCTCTGTTTGTACATGGCGTAGAGGCATTCCATTTGTGTAATCATAAATTTACATAGAGTAATGTTGTTTGATTCATTCTGTTATTTTTTCCCTTCCCCCCACCCCTCCCACCCCTCTTTACCCTCTATACAGTAGTTCCTTCCTCCATATTTGCCCCCCTCCCTAACCCTAACTCTAACCCTAACACTAACCCTTCCCTCCCCCCCATTATGTGTCATCCTCCACTTATTAGTGATATCATTCGTCCTTTGTAAATTAACTTTAAAAAGATTTACCTAAGTTATATGAACTAAAAGGTTTTTAGTTTATGGAGTTTAAAAAAAATTTATCAGTGTTCATTTATTCATAAGCCAATCTGGTACCATAGAGATAATATTGGCAAACACAAGCAGATATAGACATATAATATATACATGTTCACAAAAATAGGCAGGAAACAAAATTGTACAGCTCAATTTTTTTTTTTCTTTTTTGAGGTACTAGAGATTGAACCCAGGAGTGTTCAACCACTAATTTATATCCCACAGTCCTTTCTATTTTTTTAAATTTTGAAACAGGATCTCCCTAAGTTGCTAAGGCTGGCCTCAAACTTGTGATCCTCCTGCCTCAGCCACCTGAGTCACTGGGATTACAGGCATGTGCCACGACACCTGCCTGTATAGCTTTTATCCATCAGTTATTGCATCTCCAAGGTAGAGGAGAGTTACGAATGTTCACTAAGCAGAGCCTGTCACAAATGTCTACCATGTGACACTGCAGGAGAGAGTAAGGACACAGACACCAGGGACGCCCATACAGATAGGGATGGCCAGGGCAGTCTGCCAATCATGGCTTGGCTGACACTGAAGCAGAGGTTCATATGGCCACTTGTCATCCATGAGGCCGTCATGCACGCATAATCATCACTGTTTATTCCCCTCGTTAGCCCTCTAAAGTGGAAGAACCCCCTACTTTTTTACTCCCAAGAAAGTTTGAGAGTTAGCACTTGAACAACCAGTTTTCTTAGAAAAGGCAGCAGAGAAAAAGGACAAGTCAGATAGATGTTTGCCCATTTTTCTTCCCATTTATAGAATAATACAAGCTGGAATACTGTGTTGAAAAGTTTAAAGTCCCATTTCTAGGCCATATTTCTTCATTCTTTAATTTATATTGAGGCAAAGTCACGTTACAGAAAAAGATCGATTTCATTTTCTTTAAATCATCTGCCTTACAACAATTTCAATTATTTATTGTGCACCTGCGGGGTGAGTTCTCAAGAATAAACACTAAATTACACATAATCTCATCATTTCACACTTCAAAGATTTTCTTGTGTTTTTCTGAAAGAAAGAATGAAACCGGGTATTCAGAGTTCTCTACCAGTCCCTTCCCGAATTGTACTTTTGTTTCATGTTATGCAACTTCCTCAGGGTACTCTATGAGTCCTTCCCAGGATCAGACATTTAGTCTGCCTCATATTGCCATCCTTCACTAGGTACAACCTTATGTCTTCCCGTCTCGTGTCTTACATCAGCAAAAAAGATCCAGCATCCTCTTACTTTTGATGGACACCCTTGTTTTCAGGTGTCCCCAGACCTCCAGGATACTTTTACCTTGCTTGAGGTCCCACATGAGAGGGCCCTTCGAAAAGAATGTCTCTCAGATCTCCAGTAATCTAAGTGGTCTTGAGAACTTAAAATTTTCAAGACGGCCAGGACACAAAGACCTTATAGAGAGTTTTAAGAGGACTTAAGTACATCCTGGGATATGAAAAAGTCAGTCAAATTTCAATAGAAGAATATTTACATTTGATGTCTTATACTAAGTAAAAAATTAAAATCACCTAAGTCTATAGCATCTTAAATTTAAGAGACCCTTTTTTCCCTTTGGTCTCAAATGAATTTAGGAAGTAACTCACACATAATTTATATTCTACCTTCATTGAATTAACACACCTTAGCAAAGTCAGCTACCAGGTATGTAAAGAGCAGAGAACCCCTAAAGTTAATCTAGCAATTGCAATATAAGAGAAAAGAGGAAAAGGGAAGAACTTAAAAATGTGAGTGATCTCCTTCACAGTTTTAGAGTTCAAAGATTCGCACCAGATCCCAAGAATGGTCAACTATCACCTTATTGAATCTGCACACTTGGAAATTCCCCAGTTACTCAGCAAGTAGGCAAGCTGGGTTTACGCTCTGCATTCTCTGAAAGTGAAGGAGGCAGGGGATATAGATTGGAAGCACAGAAGCATACATAGATTAAGCAACAGCCAAGGCAAAAAAGAAAGTGGTCTGATCAACCTGTCAATTCAGTGCCTCAGAGACCCCCATGTTGGGCCAAGGAAAGATACCGCCAGAGGAGTCCCAGGAGTTCCCAGAGAGGGAGACCACAACTCAGGACAAATGGGGTTCTTGAAAAACAATGCAGAAATCAATTTAAGGACATGTCAGTTAGAGGCACAGACAGAAATTTAAGAAATCAGAGACATATTCAAGGGAGAATGCGAGGTACCTCAAGAGTGAGCTACTCTGGGGGTAAAGCAAGGAATACACATTCAGCAGAGAATGCAGGCCATACTGAGAACAAGAAACATCAGCCCTTTGGTACGGGGCACTGATGTTTATAGAGGGACAGTACCTAGGGGCTGAACTAGAGGTGGAGTCAGGGAGAGGTTACACAGTTTTACCCCAGTTTTTCTTGCACTCAAGCCTTGTCTTCCTCACCATATTACTTTTTGTGGGCCAAGGATGTGGGCTATGGACATGCACTGCAGTGCTTACACGTTGTTTGTTTTACATTCTTATTTTTCATGGGCACTTCCTACATTGCAATAGTTTATGGGTGCATTTCTTTTGAAACTGCATATCTTTCTTTTTCTGTTTCTCCAAATTCCTATCTCAGAAGGAGCTAACAGACAAATTCACAATTCTGAAGTACAAAAAGTCTCAGAAATGCTCAGGACTCCACCCCAGGTTGGGTGAGACTGGGTCTCAAAACAGAAGTATTGTTGAAAGTTTGTTTTTTAAAGTAATTGGGGAAACAAGGAGAGCCCAAGATGAAACAGTAGAGACCACTGTGCTGAGTATGCAGCCATGGCTCGAGCTACCTGGCAGACAGCAACAGGTGATTAAAACAGCCCTGAGCACCTACTTTTAGACATCCATAAGTGACAGAGCCCTGAAAAACTACCCTTGAACCCATGCTAAGTCCTAGTCCAGGTCCTACAAAAGGTGACCCCCAAAAGGAAATCAATGGAAGATTTTGTGACTGGAAAAACAAGGAACATGTCTGATTTCCATGCTGATATGTAAATAGCTTAGAAGTCATCATACCCTCCTCAAACAAGAAAAAAAGCTTTACAAAATCAAAAATCATTAGAGCCATCACAGAACTGAGTTCACAGGACAAACTCCCACATTAAAAACTGGAGAGACAATGCTTGTCTATGATCCTAGCTACCGAAGAGGCAGAGGCACAAGGATCCAAGCTAAGGTCAGCCTGCCAACTCAGTAAAACCTTGCCTCAATATTTCAATAAAAATGTAAAGGGCTGGGCATGTATCTCAGTGGTAGAGAGCCCCTGGCTTCCATCCCCAGTACTGCATTTTAAAAAAAGGTGTAACTCCACATCATGTTTAATTACAAGAATGGGATCCTAATTAGAATGTTATACTCCATGTATGCATAATATGTTTTAAAAAAATTCTACTGTCATGTATATCTAAAAAGAACAAATATTTTTTAAAAAATGGAGACACTGGTGAATCAGTTTACTGGGAGCAGAAACTGATGGAGATGAAGACGATAGGAACATTCAAACTATAACTGACTAACTGCTGAAAGTTGAATGTGGATTGGTTTGAAAGTTAAAAGCTCTTAAGGACCCAGGCTCAGGAGCTGCCTAATAATTGCATGAATTTACCTCTAAAAGTCCTCCTAGGTTCTCACAGTGAAGATCACAGAAAAAATTTTCTCATGCTTAAGAGAAGAGGGAAAGTAACCTCTTCGAAATAAAACCAGAGAGGTCACTTTCCATCACAACAGCCTTCTTACAAGAGACACTACTTTTTCAGGACCTAATTTGACCTTGGTAGGGCAATCCAGCTTTCTCTAGCTTTCCTATCTCCTATAAAGAAGGGGCAGGGAAACACTTTTGAGGGGCTCTGATGGAAAAAGTAGACAATATGCAGGAGTAGGTGAGTCATGGACACGGAGAGATGGCAACTCTAAGAAAAAATCAAAAGGAAATGTTAGAAATTTTTTTTTTAAATACACTATAACAGACATGAATAACACCGTAGAAAAGGCTGGAGTGTAGCTCACTGGTAAAACACTTGCCTAGCATGCTGGAAGTCCTAGGTTTGAGCCCCACCACCAAAAAATATTAACAAAACTCTGACCAGCCAGGAATAATAGCATATGCCTGCAATCCCAGTGACTTGGGAGGCTGAGGCAAGAGAGTCACAAGTTCAAGGCCAGCCTTGATAATTTAGTGAGACACTGTCTCAAAAATTAAAAAGGACTGAGGTGAGCTCAGTGGTAAAGCACCCCTGTGTTAAATCCCCAGTTACCTACCCCACCCCCCCACACACACTTATTTCTTGATGGGTTCACCATTTGACTGGACATTGCCAAGAAAAGAATCAGTAAACTTGAAGATAAGTTAACATAAACTCCTGAAACTGGAATGTAAAATGGGGGGGGGGGGATGTAAACAAAAATATAATCCAGGTATGGTAACGTACCTTATGATTGATTTTGGTTTGAGGTCTGCTTTATCAGTTATCAGAGTAGCTACCCCTGCTTGTTTTCAGGATCTATTCTAATGGTACATCAATTTCCAGCCTTTCACCTTTAAGCTATGGCTATTTATGCCTGTAAGGTGATTCTCTTGCAAACAACATATGATTGGGTCTTGTTTTAAAATTCTTTCTGTCAGTCTATACTTTTAATTGGAGAGTTGAAACCATTGGCATTCAATGTTATTATAGAAAAATATTTATTAATTCTGCAATTTGATGTATTTCTAATGTTTAGTTTGCTTTGGTTCTCTTTCTCATTTGTTTATTTACTCTTCAAATGAGATTTGTTTGTGAGCTCTGGAATTTATTTCTTCTCTGTGGAGTATTTCTTTAAGTAAATTCTGTAGTGCTGGCTTAGCATTCATTTAGTCTTTCAGTTTCTGCTTATCTTGGAAAGTTTTTGTTTTTTCTTTGATTTTAAAGGATAATTTTGCTGGATAGAGCAATCTTGGTTGGCAGTTATTTTCTTTCAGGATGTGGAACACATCATTCCAAGCCCTCATGGCTTTTAGAGTTTTCAATTGGAAGTAATTCTAATTGGCTTGTCCCTAAGTGTGACCTGACATTTTTCTCTTAAGATTTTAAAAAGTCTATCCTGATTCTGTATGTCAGGTATTTTAATGTCAGACAAATTTTAATGTGTCTTGTAGAGGTGCTTTTTAAAATCTTGTTTATTTGGCACTGTGAATTCCTTCTGTATGTAGACGTTCATCTCATTCTCAAGGTTTGGAAATTTTTCTATTATTATTTCCATGAAGAGGTTATCCATTCCATTAGCCTGCATCCATGACCCTCCTCAATTTCAATGATACTTAAATTCTGTCTCTTAGTGTTGTCCCAGAATTCAAGTACATTCTGATCCTGGTTTGTCTCTTTTCTTTAATATTGT
Source organism: Sciurus vulgaris (assembly GCF_902686455.1). NCBI lineage: Eukaryota > Metazoa > Chordata > Mammalia > Rodentia > Sciuridae > Sciurus > Sciurus vulgaris. Next base: position 17,136,611 of record NC_136468.1, on the reverse strand, counting down.
CAAATATTGAAGATTGGCCACTCTGTCAGTTCTGAGATTCTGTCTTTATCCTGGTCTACTCTATTAGACTTTCAACTGAACATTTTACTTAATTTATTGTATCATTCATTTCTAAGATTTCTGTTTGGTTCTTTTTAAATATCTCTGTCTCCTTATTAATTTCTCTTTCATAACCTGTACTGACTTCCTTAGTCTATTCAGTTTTTTCTGTTTTCTCTTAGAATTCATTGATTTTTTAATAATCATTCTATTGTGTTATTTTTCTGATATATTATCCACTTTAATATCTTGGAGTCAGTTGCTGGTGAATTATAAACTTTAGGAGGCATTTTGTTACCTTGGGTTTTTTTTTTTTCTTCCATATTTTTTGTATTCCTATGTTGAGTTTTATGAATCTGTTGAGATGAATTTCTCTTCCACTCTTATCTGTGGGCATTTTTAGGGCAATTTCTTCTCTTGCCTAGAGTAATCTAGTTTGAGACTTCCTCTTAGGTGTAGTATCCACAGTATTTGTGTTAACTGTTTTTGTATGCTTTGGAGTGAATGTCTGTAAGTGGGACCTGAAGGCCCCGCCCTAGCCATTTCTACTTGAGTCCTGTCAATTTATAATTTTTAAACAAATTTAAATGTTAAATAAATAAAACATAAATAAATAAATAAATGTCAAAAGAGCAAAATCACCAAACTAGAATTACACATCTAGTGAACTTATGCATCAGAATTCTTAAAAGGGAAATTAAGATGTTCCTGTGACCATAAAGGGATTGGGAGAATTCTCCAGAAGCAGAGGAGACTTCTACCCTTCCAAGCTCTTGACACATCTGAGAAAAATAATTCAAGGTTTAGCAAAAAGGAATTGGTTTATTAGAAATTGAAACTTGGAGATTCACATTTTCAGAGAAGAATGTGACCTATCTCAAGAGTAAGAAGTGTACATGTACAAACAGAGAAACAACATGTATCCCATTTGTTTACAATAAAAAAAAAAAAAAAAGAGTAAGAAGTGCTGCTAGGACTTAAGAGTTGTGCTTTTTTGCTTACTTGTTTTGTTTATAGTTTGTTGTTTTTACTAGACCTTTATGGCTCAGCCTCTCATCGTGTGTGTGTGTGTGTGTGTGTGTGTGTGTGACTAGGGATAAAACCCAGGGTGCTCTATCATTGACCTACTGCCTACCCCTTTTTATTTTTTATTTTGAGACAGGGTTTCTAAGTTGATGATGGTGGCCTCACACTCATGATCCTCTTGCCTGAGGTTCCAAACAGCTGAGAATACAGGCATGTGCCAGTGCCCCCTGCCTAAAGGTCTCTTTCTATTGAGCTCTTATTCCTACTTTGCTACATTCCAGAAAACTTATAGGGAAGTGGGAAGTTGCAAAGTAATTTATAGGTTAAACAGTGCATTCTTATATCCTGTCCTACTTCTGTCCTTTAGTCACCTTTGTCCAGCTCATGAACAGTTCACAGGCTGTCCATTCCACATTCCAATGGGGACATTTCCTCTTTAAAGATCTGGAGTCTTTTTTGCTTTATCCCTAAATTTCTGTCTCATTCCCAGACATATCAAAAACAGGGATACCAGTCATGGTACACATCTGTAATCCCAGCTACTGGGGAGACTGAGGTAAGAGGATCACAAGTTTGAGGCCAGCCCCTGCAACTTAGTGAAATCCTATCTCAAAATGAAACATAAAAGGAATGGGGATATAGCTGAGTGGTAAAGCATTCCAGTACAATAAATAAATAAACAACCCAACCAAATGGGGAGTGGAGAGACAGGGTACTTGTTACTTATAGATCCTCTTAATAAAAATTAGCAGAAGTTCTTTAAAAAGAAATAAATGACTTAGGCCAGGGAGTCAGATCTAAATAAGGGAGGGAAGAATATCAGAGAAAGAATAAATTAAAAGAAAATTAAAACCTTTTCATTTTCTTTTGGGGCATGGTAACACACACCTGTAACCCCAGCAACTTAGGAGGCTGAGGCAAGAGGATCACAAATTCAAAGCCAGCCTCAGTAATTTAGCCAGGCCCTGAACAACTTAGCAAGATCCTGTTTCAAAATAAAAAATAAAATGGGCTGGGAGTATAGCTCAGTGGTTAAGCACCCATGGGTCCATGGGCCCAACCTCCAATATAATAAAAAAGAAAAAGAAAAAAGAAGAAACCTTTCATTTTCTAGATCTTACTTGAGGGAGGATAGATTAGGGACCCTTGTCCCAGGCCCCACCCCACTTCCATCAGTAGAATCAATGTGAGGCCAAGGTCTTCCTGTTCATCCTGTCCTTGGAATTATCAGAAGAACTAAAATCCCTGAAGTGTAAACAAGAAGATCTTGCTTTTCAAGATTGCCCAACCATCCCAGGGATCATGAGCAGAGGCTCCCAAGTTGGATCTAAAGTTACCTACAAGGGAGAATGTCCTACTTAAGACCTCACATTCAATACTTGCATCTCGTGTACATAATGTAAAACCTGGAAAGAAGCATTTGGAGCATGCACAATAAACATTATGGCAAGATACAGAAGTCTGTCAGTCACTCCTCATTTAGCATAAACCACACTTAGCAGAAGTCCACCAAAGGTAAATGAAGAACTCAGAAGTGCATATAAGCCCAGATCCCCTCTGAGTCTATGGACAGATGTTTTGCTGTCTCCCTGTGCACCCTTGCATATCTTTCTTCAATTAACTCTCCTACCTGCTCCTCTGTGTCTTGGTGAATTCTTCTCCCTGTCCATGCACCAGCCAACACCCAGTCAACCAAGTCCCATGAAATTACTGATCCAATAGGTCTTTGTTCAAAATAATAATAACAGCAATGTACTAGGTGACTCTACAGCGTGGATAAGGGGAGAAATTTGGAATACTCTGTTATAATCTATCTGTACTAAGAGTGAAGCAGAATAGTGTTCATTGAAAGTGAACTTAGATTAGTTGTAAGTATATTATAAATTCTAAGGTAGTCAACCCCTGAAACATTTAAAAAAATAAGTACAATTACTGTGTTCAGAGATGAGAGAAAATGAAATCATATAATGTACTCAAATCATACCCAAGGATAAAGTAAAATACAAAGAAAGAAACCAAGTGTAATGAATATAAAACAGTTATACATATGGTAGATATTAACCTAACAATATCAATAATTGCTTTAAATGTGAATGATCTAAACAAACCAATGCAAAGAGTGTTAAAGGGAATCAACAAACAAGACCCAAGCCAGGTGCTGTGTTGTGTGCCTATAATCCCAGCTCTTCAGGAGGCTGAGGCAGGAGGATCACAAGTTCAAGGCCAACCTGGGCAACTAAGCAAGTGCCTCTCTCAAAAAATAAAAATGGCCGAGGATGTAGCTCAGCGGTAAAATGCTCGTAGGTAAAATTCCAGTACCAAGAATAGAAAAGAATAAAGGATGCAATGGGAGGCCCTGGGGCCAATGAAAACAGAAAGAGACAGAGAGGGAGAGATATTAATATTGCTTTAAACTCTGGACTATGGATGCTAGGCAGAGTTGAGGATGCTATCTAAATTAGAAAAAACTAAGTAATATTCTACATGCATCTGGCACTCCTGAATAACATTCTGCTTGTCTTACAGAATTGTAACCTGTAGTAGGCAGAATACTGTCTCTGTAGAGATGTCTGCATTCTAATCCAAAGACTCTGTTGAATATGATATGCTACCCGGTAAGGGGAAACTAATGTTGCTAATAAACCTGAGTTGCATGGAGAGTTGAAGCACTCGCAATGGTCTTGAGTGAGAGAGGGAGGAAGGAGTGAGGAGCTGAGTGGTACAGGAAGAGAAAGATCCCCCAGACCCCGAGGTCTTTCTGGAAGGTGGAAGGGGACCGCAGCCCAGGAATGCAGGACAACCTTTAGAAGCTGAAAAGGGCAAGAAGAAGATGCATCCCTAGATCCTCCAGTAAGACTGGTGTCCAACTTCTGACATCTGAGGCTATAAAAACAATAAGCTCCTGATGTTCTGGGACACATAGCTATGATAATTTATTACAGAAGCAATAGCAAACAAATACAGTCCCATTTTCCGACAGGCAGGCTTCCCATCTCTCAACCCTGATCAGTGCAAAGGTAAATTTATACCAAGACTGATATTTGAGGTCTCCTGAAAAATAGCTAAGGGCCCCACCCCATTATCCCACAGTGAAATCCACTGTTGAAAAGTGGACTCTTCCATTCATTGCCTGAATCTGAATCATAAAGGAACAGCGAAGGATCTTCAGACACTTGGAAAAAGTTCTTAACATTAGAGACCCAGAAAAATATACCAAATGAAGGAATTAGAACAAAATAATGTTACCAAAAGCTTGGTCCTTGTCTCCAATGCCAATTTAATGAGAAAGACATGGTTTTGAGAAAAAGGAAAAAGAAGCTTTCAAAGGAGAAGCACAGGGGATTCTGTCCCAGAAGCTGTGATTCTGCCCATCAGGGAGAACAGGGAGGATTTTTGTTTTGTTTTGTTTTTCTTTTATTTAGTTGAACTTTTTTTTTTTTATTTAAATTTGTTTTTGTTTTTCCAGACTGCATTTTGATTCATTATACACAAATGGGGTACAACTTTTCATTTCTATGGTTGTGCACAATGTAGGTTCACACCATTCATGTAATCATACATACACATAGGGTAATACTGTCTGTTTCATTCTACTATCTTTCTGTCTCTCACCCCCACCTGCCCCATTTTTCTCTACACCTTACAAAGTTCCTTCATTCTTTTCTTCCCTCCCCACCCCCGCTCCCCATGATATACTGTCATGCACTTATCAGAGAAAACATTCTTCGTTTGGTTTTTTGGGCTTGGCCTATTTCACTTAGCATGATATTTTCCAACTTCATCCATTTACCAGCAAATGCCATAATCATATTCTTCTTTATGACTGAGTAATATTCCACTGTGTGTATATACCACAGTTTCTTTATCCATTTGTCAACTGAAGGGCTTCTAGGTTAGTTCCACAATCTAGCTATTGTGAATTGAGCAGCTATGAATATTGATGTGGCTGCATCACTGTAGTATGCTGATTTTAAGTTCTTTGGGTATAGGCCAAGGAGTGGAATAGCTGGGTCAAATGGTGGGTCCATTCAAGTCTTCTGAGGAACCTCCATACTGCTTTCCAGAGTGGCTGCACCAATGTGCAACTCTACCAGCAATGTATGAGTGTGCCTTTCTCCCCACATCCATGCTAACACTTATTATTGCTTGTGTTCTTGATAATAGCCATTCTAATTGGAGTTAGATAAAATCTTAGGGTAGTTTTAATTTGTATTTCTCTGATTACTAGAGATGATGAGCACTTTTTCATATATTTGTTGATCACCTGTGTATTTTCTTCTGAGAAGTGTGCCCAGTTCCTTAGGCCATTTATTGATTGGTTTGGTTTCTTTGTATTTTTGGTGTAAAGTTTTTTAAGTCCTTTACAAACTTTGGAAATGAGTGCTCTGTCTGAAGTGCATGTGGAAAAGATTTTCTCCTACTCTGTAGACTTTCTTTTCACATTATTGATTTTTTCCTTTGCTGAGAAAAAAGCTTTTTAGTTTTAATTTATCACATTTATTGATTCTTACTTTTATTTCTTGCACTATGGGGGTCTTATTAAGGAAGTCTGGTCTTAAGCCAACATGCTGGAGATTCAGGTCTACTTTTTCTTCTATTTGGTGAAGGGTCTCAGGACTAATTCCTAGATGCTTGATCCATCTTGAGGTGGGTTTTTTGCAGGGTGAGACAGAGATTTGATTTCATTTTATGGCATTTGGTTTCCAGTTTTGCCAGCACCATTTGTTGAAGAGGCTATCTTTTCTCCATTGTAAGTTTTTGGCACCTTCGTCTCATATGAGATAACTGTACTTATGTGGGTATTTCTCTGTGTCTTCTATCCTGTACCATTCGTCTGCCTGCCTACTTTGGTGCCAATACCATGCTGTTTTTGTTACTATTGCTCTATTGTAGAGTTTAAGGGTTGGTATTGTGATACCTCCTGCATCACTCTTCCTGCCCAGAATTGCTGTGGCTATTCTGGACCTTTGAACAGGGAGTTTTAAGAGAGGATTGAAAGGCTGCATTCCAAGTGTGCCCTGCAGGGGTCCCAGGTGCACCCTGTCGGTGTGTTGAAATTCACTTCTTTAGTCCCTTCCTAGATCTTCAGGGGCAACATCTCCTTCCTGTGTAAGGGTGTGTGCTCAAGGACAGATAACAGGCCTAAGATGGGGAACAAAAGATAAACCTGGCTCCCTAATCCTGTTAGGGACGGGGAGAGGGAGAAGAGAGAGCAAAAGCATGTCCCTTTAAAAGTAGGCTTCAGTGGCAGATCAGCAGGGGTATATTTAAAGCATGAGGTGGACCCCTGTTACAGAGACTTAAGTAACGAAGGGAAAAATCATTTTGGAAGCACAATCATTATCTTCCAAGCAATAAGAGAAGATATTGAGCTATGAAATACAATATAGAAGCAACATAAAAAAGTCTGATTATCAAATCAAACTCATAAGAATCAGAGATATTAATCAACATCAAAATTTACTAATTACTCAAAGAATACAGGTAGTCATTACATGCAATAAAACACAGAAAAGTCTCAAGTGACCAGAGCAGATACCCAGGTCCTTTCTTGCCACTTCAGGATATTATCTACTTTAAATTTAACACATAAGCTTCTAGGTCACCTACACAAGACAGCAGTTACACAAGCACCATTTTTTCACAAGTTTTTTTCATATTCTAACAATTGTATGGCAGAGACTGACATTTTCACGTTGCCATAAGCACTCATTTTACATAAGCACTCATTCCAGATTTGCTTATCAACACCCTCCTCTTCAGACCATACCCATCCTGGTTAAGGCATTCCAAAAACAATGTCTTTTTTTTTTTTTTTTTTTTCTTGCAGACACTAGCCCATTTGTATCTACAATTTATAACAAGATATGACTTCGTCATCTTTCTTACTCTTTCCCCCTCTCCTTGGCAGTTCCAGGCTAGGTAGGATAAATTATAAATCATCTACCGACCCTTTTCTTCCAAGATTGTATAAAGAGAAACATTCAGAAAGCTACTACAGAGCCGGAGATAAGGCTCAGTAGTAGAGCTCCTGCAGAACGTGCCCAGGGTCCTGGGTCCAATCACCAGTACCACAGACACACACACACATCACAGAAAGCTATTAGGCACTTAACATGATCCTGGAAGCAAATATTTTAGTAGAAATGTTGGGGGGAAAAAATGCCCAAGAAATCTCCTGTAAAGTAGAGGAAAAGGCAAAGAAGTAAGAACACAATAAAAAAAAAAAAATTAAAAGATGGACTCAGGAGGTAAGCTAGGTAATAAGAATTTCTGAGAAAGGCAATGAAATTTTCGCCTGAGGAAGTGATGCTTAAAGTAACTGCAAAATTTCTTCCAACTGAAGGAGAGGGAGTTTCCTTAGAAACCAGCACAATGAAGGTGAGCTGGGGTGAAAATTGCAGCAAATCTCATTGCAATGACATTTCTGAATCCAGGATTCAACAGAGATCCTAAAATCTTGTGAAGAAGGTGATGGGGGACCACAAACACAGGAACTGTGCATCGGGGTGGTATAAGACTTCAAAGGAAAGATGATTGCAGAAAACAATGAAGTCAAGACTCTTTACAACCTACAGGCACACACACACACACACACACACACACACACACACATATGTGTAGGCACGTACTCTATGTTTTTTTGTATATACACTTTTATATATATAAGGATGGATAGATGGATATGCAGAAAGACCATGGGGGGAGATTAATTTATATTTAGCAATAGTTATTTTAAGGGATAATCTCTGTATTTTCACACGAATGTACTAAGTGTGAATTATACTAAGTATTACATTCACCTAATTCCAAATATAGATCAAAATATTTATTTCCATCCGTAACTCTATCCATCCTGATCACCCCAGACACACAACTATTTTTTATTAGTTTCTAATGTGTTCCTTAATTTAATATAATGAAAAAGTGCACATACTTATATATACACATATAGGTATATATATCACTTTAGACATATTTCATATTATATATTTAAATATATTTTATGTTACACAGTATGTTTATATAACAATATGCAATGTATGATATTTTATAATATATACAGTCTATATAATAAAAATAAAAGTATTGGAGTAATAAGAATTTCTTTGGGTTGCTACGGTTTGGAGGCTCATGTGGTGAAAGGCTTGGTCCTCGGGTGGCGGTGGAACCCACGAGGTGGGGCCACGTGGGAGGTCATTAGGTCACTTGGGGCACTGCCCTCAAAAGGAACTGACACAGTTTTCATGGGACCCTGAGTTAATTCTCAGAAGAGCAAGCCGTTTCTTTTGTTGTTGCTGTTTCCTTCTTTAAGGTCTTTTTTGAAGGTTTTTAAGAATTCTGTCCAGATGTGCGTGACAGTAGCGTGCTCGACACACCGCGCGCACATGGAGTGCACATGATTGAAGTTCCTGTGGTTGCACATGATTGGAGTTCCACTGGAAAGTTCTGTCCAACTCACCCCACTGTCTTTCCCATCCCCAGCCCCACTCCCTTTCCTGTTGCTTCCTTTCGATTGGTTCTTTTTAGTTCCACATAGCAGCAGACTCCATTTTGACATGATCATGCAAGCACAGACTATACTTTGTTCTACTTCAAACCCCAGTACCTTCCTTCTCCATCCCCCTCCCCGTTCTCTGCTCACTTCCCTCCATTGATCTTTTTGTCATTTACTCAGTTATTTTTTTTAAACTAATTTCTTGTGGGTGAACACCATGGTGAGATTCACTGTGGTATTCCCATATAAGAACACAAGAAAATTATGTCCGATTCATCCCACTGTCTTTCCTTTTCCCATTCCCCCTCCTTTTCCTTTTCCCCTTTGTCTACTCGACTGAACTTCTATCTTCCCCTCCTGCCTTACTGTGGGTTAGCTTCCAAATATCAGAGAAAACATTCAACCTTTGGTTTTTTGGGAATTAGCTTAGTTCACTTAGCGTGATAGTCTCCAGAGTCATCCATTTACCAGCAAATGTCATAAAGTCATTCTTCTTTATGGCTGAGTAATACTCCATTGTGTATATATAGCACATTTTCTCTATCCATTTGTCTATTGAAGGACACCTAGGTTAGAGCCATAGCTTAGCTATGGTAAATTGTTCAGAAGAGTAAGTTATTGAAAGAGCAAACCCACCTCCAATCTTGCTTGCTGTCTTCCTGTCTGGCAAGGTGCTCTCTCCCTGTTGCACATGCTTCTGACACAATGCCATCTGCCTTTAGTCCCTCACCAGAAGCCAAATACATGGTCAACTTGATCTTGGACTTTCAGTCTCCAAAACTATGAGCCAAACAATTTTTTTCTTTAAACTTACCTAGTCTCAGGCTTTTAATTATAGTAACAAAAATATGTTTAATACAAAGGTATTTTAGGGGTGGGATATTTCAGTATCCCAGAGACACAAGATATTCTTCCTATTCTTACTCTTAATTACTAGGAAGGAAGGTTTTCTTGGAATTAAAGAAAACCCTAGAACCCAAATCTAGGTGTTTTCTTCCTGTTGTGTTGCAAAATGCAAGTCAAGAAAGAAATGCCTCTGGCGGATCCAGGCGTAAACCCAACATGATGCCTCATTTCAGTCTCCCTTCTACCTCAACGTGTCAGCCGGGCCATCTTCTCCCTGGAAGCTCTAGGACAGGCTCCTTCCTTGCCTTTTCTTATTCCCTGGTAGTTCCCCACTTCATGTCCCTTGACCCAGATACATCACTCCAGTTACCTCCAGGAGTTCTCCCTGAGTGTCTTCTCTGTGTCCGGTCATTATGTTGCTGTGCCCCTCTAATCCAATGTAACCTCATTTTATCTTGATTACAGCTGCAAAGATACTGCAGTATCTCCCAGTAAGATCATATTCATAGGTACCAGGAGTCAGGACTGCGACATACCTTTTTGCGAGACACAGTTCTACCCACAGTGCCTCTGCACTTTGATCACTTTGTTTATTCTGGCATATCTCTCCCTTGCTTACTCTGCAATTCACCTTCGCCTGCTTCTCTGAAACCAAATGAGGCTATTTTAAGTTATGCCACTGCCTCAGAAAGCACCTCTTATGAATATGCCCTGCCCAATCCCATGTGTCCCAGAAAAACTGTGCACCCTGCAGAGCTAACCTAGTTCTCCAAGTGGGAAACACCACCAACCACATCTGGTAGCTGCCCACTGGACTTGATGTCCAAATGATGTAATGATCCCAGCATTAGAATGGGCAGAAGAAATAACGGTGCAATTGACAGTACAGCATTTGAGGAGAGAAAACCTGAGTTCCAATTCCAATACAGATAGCCAGTAAAAAACCAGACTAACCCAATTCTAAATCCTACAATCAAACTCTGCATCGATTCAAGGCTAGAAAGCTCTGCACATGACCCAGATCAAAGGCTGCATCACTGTTAAAATGGAAACTCCTGAAGAGCAGAAAGGGGAAGGAAAAGATCAGGAGGAAGAAGAGGAGAGAAAGATGCAAACAAGGAGGAGGCAAAGGAGAAGTCAGGAGTAGTCAGCAAAACACAGACAACCTCCAGGAAATCTGCTTTAATAATTGTTAAACAAATACACAGGAGAAAATAAAATCCCAGAGGGAGACTCTGTCTTCGAGCTTCCCTAGAGATGAATGAAAAAGAGACCTTGGCAGTTACCAGCAGGCTCTTCCCGCTATTTGGGTTATTGGGTGAGTCACACATGCTGGGTAGTGAATTTCCCAGGCTTTCACATTTAAATGGGAATCATGCAAGGCCTGCATTTGAGCACGGAGAATCCATTGTGTTATGATTAGGTCATGCTTGACCCACCTCAGGAACGTTTTCAGAGCGACAGAATATTTATTTCTCAGAGACAGTCTCCAGGGTTCAAGGAGGTCTGATCAGCATATGTACAAAGCCCGTGTGATCCTCACAGGGTCTGAGAAGTCTCTGCCCCCGCCTTAGGAGGCGGCTGTTATTGTTACTGCAGCTGCACTTGAGTGAGGACGCCCACCTTCTCTTTCTAAACATAGAATAAGAGAGTCATTAATAGAGCCTCATCACACCAAGAGAAAATTCTGCTTTATGCAAAACGTAATAACAATTTTGCTTCAGAATAATTGAATTGTGCTTCACGCATTTTGAACAAAAATTTTAGACCAGGATTTAACCTTAATGCTAGTAATAAAATGCCATTTTTTCCCCAGCCTATCAAAATTACTCAATAAACACATTGATTTTGACTTTGAAAATTACAAAATAAAATTATTCATGCAAATAGATCGTACTTTCTGATTAAATCACTGCAGGCAAATATTGGATGCCAAAACTTTCATGAACTCAGCTTTTGAAAGTCAGCAAATCCAGTTCCAAACAAAGGCACCATCCGGGCCTCGGCACCAGTTTGCGTTTTAACCAGCGCTGGACAGCTGCGGGTTTCTCCTCGGATTCAGAGTCCAGGGGACCTCAAGTTAAAGACCGAATGTCTGAGAAGGACAATTGGGTTATCCCTTAGGGATTGTCGACTTGGGTTTTCTTTCCATTCAAATATCAAATTATAAAAATTAAGATCTTTCTTGAGACAACTAACAAAGCTTAGCTTTGAGGAATATTTAGGTTTAACATCATCAGTTCACGCTTTAATTGCTCATGAGAATTCTTTTAGACGGAAGTGTAATTAAATAACAAGACTTCGGGTTGAAGCTTGTGGGATAAAGCTTGCCTAGCGTGTGCAGGGCCCTGGGTTCAATTCCTAACACTACAATAAACAAACACACAAAAAAAGAGTAACCATAAAAGGAATCTCTCTTCTGCTCTACATACAAAAATTATAGACCAAAGTGGAGTCAAAACATCAGCATCTTTGGTTTTTTTTAATAACCAGTGAAAATTATTTACATTTACCAATCAAACAAGGATTGCCATCGACATTGCTTTCCTAAGAGTCATTGCAAACTAACTCATTAAAACCTAAGATTAAAAGGGAAGTGTTGTGGACTGGGATGCAGCTCAGCAGTAGGGAGCTTGAGTAGCAGGCACGAGGCCCCGGGACCAGCCCCTGACATCACACACGCATACACACAAAGTGAAGTGAGAAGCCACAAGTGGAAAGGCAGGGTGTTGAGGGTCTTGATTCTCGGTGCCAACTTTCCTACCCTATCCATGGCTGCTTACCTACGCTCGATTCTTTACCTTTCTTACAGGAGCAAGAGTGAGACAACCAAAGACTCAGGCAAACCACGCTGGAGGCTGCAAAGGCAGGGGGAGCACCCCACACCCACACGAGCTACCTTTGTGGTGAGGGGGCAGCTCTGGTGTGAGGCGGAGGCTGTGTCCTGCTTGCGCTGGGACCCACAGCATCTGTCCATCTGCCACTCCCAGGTGTACTGGTGAGTCCCTTGCATAGATGGCTCCCATCCACCCACCCCCTGACACCCTGCATCCTCCCCGCTGTGTGAGCTAATCTGTGGTGCTCACCTGTAACTCCTCCACTGCACCACTGACCTGCCCAGTCCTGCCACTGGTGAACCCACAAGATGGCTGTTCTCCACCCTTGGGATCTTTCAGGACTGTGAAGAGCTACAGTTTCCTCAGCTGGTGGTGATTCACAGAGGGGACAGGTCCACACCCAAGGAGCAAACAAGCTACCCCATGATATAAGTATTTCAAATTCTAAATGAATAAATAAATTAGTTTTTTAAAAATATTTTTTTAGTTGTCAACAGACCTTTATTTTACTTATTTATATGTGGTGCTCAAAATCGAATCCAGTGCTTCACACATGCTAGGCAAACACTCTACCACTGAGCTACAACCCAGTCCATAAATTGTTAAAATACATTTCGAATAAAGTTGAACAAAATAGAAATTGCCACTGGAGCTAGGCACGATGGTGTAAACCTGTAATTCCAGCTATGTAGGAGCCTAAGACAGAAGGATGGCAAATTAAAGGCCAACCTGGGCTACCTAGCAGCACAATTTACAGTAGCCAAGTTATGGTGCCAGATTAATAGGTGAAGAAAACGTGCACATATACACAATGGTGTCTTATTCAGTCACAAACAAGAAAAAAGTCATGTCTTTTTTTTTTTTTTTTTTTTTTAGGCTCTTGTGTATGAAATAGTTTCCTTGATTTAATTCTCAGCAGAAATATTATTGGAGCATAGGAAAGTTATTAAATTTTGTATGTTGATCTGATATCCTGCCACTTTGCTGAATTCAGATCTAGAAGTCAGTAGAGGTTTGGGCCCTGCTGAGCATAGGATCCTGTCATCAGCAAACAGAATAGTTTGACTTCTTTTACTATGTGTATCCCTTTAATTTTGTCTTCATGGTTTTAAGGAAAGAAAATTAAATCTTTTTTTCTACTTATTTAATTATGTTCAAAGTCTTCCCAAATCATGCTCAACTCCTCACATTTAATTATTAGAGTAAATCAATATATGAATAAATAGCAGTGCCCCAAGTCCCTATCTGGACACATATTCCCCAAGGAAATTGTGCACACTGACACCAGGATATTTATGCAGGAACTGATTAGGTGTTTGCCTGTGCCACAGGATTAAAAAAATGACATAACCAGACTTAGGTCAAAAGACTAGAAAGTACCACCCAGGGAAGAGAACAGCCCATGCTTCCAAGTGACTGAGAAGTAAAATACCTGGAGTCAAGCACTCAATTACAGCAAGAGGAGTGAGTACACAAGACCCAGCTCCTTGAATGCAAGGTTTCCAATGGCCAGTGAATCCACTCATCCCACACCTGGTCAGTGGACACGCACACAATCTACTTCCAGCTGTGATAAAAGGACAGAGATCCTTTGCTCCATGGGTTCTGAACTGCAGAAGCTGGGACTGTGTCTGAGGGCCACTGATGCGTTCACAGCTAAGCAGTTGAGAGGACCTTACCTGCGCCCAACACAGGAGGGGACAGGGACAGATTGGTATGCTGTGAGCTTGTTGTGTGCAATTTAGTTGGTAAGCTTGTCAACACTTTCTGTACTGAGCCATGGTTCTTCCTGGGAACACTGGGGAGATTCCAGGCTGTCCTTAGACTTTTCCTTCACAGGAATATTTGACTTGTACAGAGATCTAGATATACTTGATGCTGTCTGCAATAGTCCCACAGTGGAAAAACACTGGAACAGGCAAATTATGGTACATTTATATAATGAAATACCACACATGCACAATAATTTAGATAAATCTTAAAATCAATATCATGCAAGCAAAAGAAGACACAAAAGCATACATACTAATTCATCTACATAAAGTTCAAAAACAAGCAAACTAAACCATTGTTTAGGAATACATGCATAACTGGTGAAATGCTAAAGAGCAAGTTGACCAACAGGATACAAAGTCAACACTGAAGAAAACAATGCCTTTCCTATACACCAATAATGAATTCACTGAAAAAGAAATCAAGAAAACAATCCCATTCACAATAGCCTCAAAAAAAAAAAAAAAAAACCCTAGAAATAAGTCTAATTAAAGAGGTGAAAGACCTCTAAAATGATTATAGAACACTGAAGAAAGAAACTGAAACAGACACTGGAAGACAGGACTATCTCCCGTGTTTGTGAATAGGACTAATTAATATCGTTGAAGTGGCCGTAAGACTGTGGATGTAACTCAGTGATAGTCTTTGCCTAGCATGTATGAAAATCTGGGTTCAATTGTCAGCATCACAAAAGAGAGAAAGGGAAAAGAAAAAAGAAATCCATATTATAAAAGTGATATACAGATTCAATGCAATTCCCATCAAAATTGACAATGACATTTTTCACAGAAGTAGAAAAAACAATCTGTCCTAAAATTCATTTGGAGGAATAAAAGACCCAGAAGAACCAAAGTAATTCTGAGAAGAGAAGAAAAAGGAGGAGGAGGAGGAAGAGGAGAAGAAAGAGGAGAGAGAAAAAAAAGAGCAATGTTGGAAGCACCATCACAATACCAAACTTCAAATTGTACTACAGAGTTTTATTGACAAAAACTGCACAGTACTGACATCAAAACAGACACATAGACTAATGGAACAGAATAGAAGACACACAAACACACACATACACAGTCATCTGATTCTTGACAAAGGTGCCCAAAAGATGCATTAGAGAAAAGATGGCCTTTTTATTTTTCACCATGAAACATTTATTTGTGTTTTAGAGTAGTAAGCATGGTTAAAAGCAATGCAGAAAAGTACAAAGTTTATTGGGTAAAGGTGAGCTAGCTGTTTCAGTGTTTGTGTAATCAGGTTAAAACAATAAGCATCAAGACAGCATCACTAACTGAAGGATGCAGCTGAAGGGTGAACATGGATACCCTGTATGCTTTACTGGCCTCCAAAGGCATTCAGGGGATCATCAAATACATTGGACTCCTTGTGTTCAGATCTTTGTCCAGGCGCTGCCTATGCAGATCAGCTTTTGGGTTTGGGAAGAACTGGCTACCATATGTGGAAAAATGAGGCTATACCTCTATTTCCCAAACAACATAAAATCAACTCAAACTGGCTCTAACACCTAGAAATTAGGCCAGAAACACTGCAACTGTGAGAAGAAAATTTAGGGTCAACTTTCCAACATATAGGCCCGAGCAATGATTTCTGCAGGACTCTCAAAGCTCACGAAATAAAAGCAAGAGTGAATGAACAAGATGGCATCAAATTAAAAATATGCTGTACAACAAAGGAAACAAGAATGTGAAGAAAGAACATACAGGATGGGAGAAAGTCTTTGCTAGCTACTCTTCTGACAAAGGATTAATATTCAGAATATATAAAGAACTCAAAACTCTTATCACCAAAACCCCAAAATACCCAGGCAACAAATGGGCAAATGAACTAACTAGACACTTCTCAAAAGAAGAAATATGACCAGGGATGGTGGTGCATGCCTATAATCCCAACTACTCAAGAGGCTGAGGCAGGAAGATTGCAAGTTTGAGACAAGACTTGGCAACTAAGCAATATCCCATCTCAAAATTAAAAGGGCTAGGGAAATCATTCAGTTGTAGAGTATCCTGGTCTCAATCTTCAGTACTGAGAGGGGAGGGAGGGAGGGAGGGAGGGAGGGAAGGAAGGAAGGAAGGACGGAAGGAAGGAAGGAAGGAAGGAAGGAAGGAAGGAAGGAAGGAAGGAAGGAAGGAAGGAAGGAAGGAAGGCAGGCAGGCAACTGGTCAATAAATTTTTTTAATTCAACATTTTTAGCAATTAGGGAAATGAAATTAAAACTGCACTGAGATTTTATCTCATTCTGGTTAGAATTACAGCCATTAAGATTATAAACAATAGTAAATGCTAGAATTCTGCTTCCTGGTTGCCATGGCCTGTGCTGCATTTCTTCCCCACATTCTTCCAAATGATATTCTGCATCACATTGGATCCAGAGCTATGGAATCAGTAAACCATAAAATGAACCTCTGAAATCATGAGCCAAAATAAACTCTTCCTCCTGTGTTGTTCTTGCCAAGGCTTTCAGGCACGTGGATGCAAAGAAAACTAAAGCAAAAATTGGCACTAAGAAGTGGGGCCATTCCTCAGACTGACCTGACCATGTGGTTCAGAAACTTTTGTATCTGGCTTGTGAGAGAGGAATTTTGAGAAGTTTAGAGATGCAAGCTGGAAAAGCTTTAAAATGTTGTAAGTGGAGTTTACTAGGCAATTCTGGTGGGAGCTCAGAAGACCAGAATGCCAATAGGACTGTGGACAGTAAAGACTGGGCTCATGAGCTTTCAGAGAAGGACTCCATTGGAAATTAGACTATAGATCATTTATGCTATGCTCTGGCAAAGAAGTTGTCTACATTTTGCCCATGTCTGGAGACTTTCTGTGAGGCTGAATTTAAAGGTGATGGACTAATGAATCTGGTGGAGGAAATTTCAAGGTTGCAGAGCATTCACGGAGTGGCATGGGTATTGCTGATGGCTTTTAGCCAAGTTTTCTGTGATCATCAAGAGCAGAAAACAGAGCAGAAAGATTTGAAAAACTTGCAATTTGGCCAAAAAACTGTGAGTAAAGGTGAAGCTAAGGAAGGTGTGATTGTTAAAGGGATTATAACCATTAAAGATATGCCAAAAAAAACTTTACCAAGAAACAACAGGAAAGATAGTTTGAAGGTAGCTCAGGAACTGGCAAGACCACACCCACCTCATGCTCAAAGGTGTGAAAGTAAAAATTTCTTTGAGGATAGACCTGTGGGGGCACCCTGCTTACACAGGGTACATAGGAAGTTATTCCACTGTGTTCAGTCGCTCACTCAGAGACTGCTGCATCCATGGTCCCAAGAGACTTGGCTGCTCAAGATGATACTGGACTTTGGCAACAACCACTTGGTGCTAGTTCTGCAGGAATGCAGGGTACTGAAGTTAAACAGTCATGGAGGCTTCCATTGAGATTCCAAAGGAAGGCCTGAGAGGCCAAGCAAAGTGTAGCAAGGATGGAAAGTGTAGCAGGCAGTCCCTGAGACAGCAATGCATGGAGATGTGAAAAAGAACCTGAAGCTTCAGAGGAGACTCCCAAGATTAAGAGATGCCAGTAACGTTGGATATCTGCCAAGGAAAGCTGCAGGAATTGAGCAGAAACAAAACGAGAGAGGCCATGTAAGCTGTAACTAGCAATGTCATAGGGGAACAGCTACCAAGCTCTTTGGAGAAAACATCATGATGCCATGTGCCCCAGATGCTGGGCATGGAGCTACAGGACTTATTTGCCCAGTTGGATATTGATCTTACTTTTCACCTCATTCTTTCTAGTCCCTAAATTTTCCTTGTAAGATGGAAATGTTTACTCTTTGCCATTATAATTTGGATTTGATCTTTATATGGGAAAATATCCAAGATTTGCCTTGAGTTTCATATGAGCTTTTAAGACTTAGATTTTTGGGAAATGCTGGAACTCTTAAGACTATATGAACTCTTGAAAATGGAGTGTGTTTTGCATTGTGAGATGGGCATAAGCTTTTGGCAACCAGAGGCAGAATGCTATGATTTAGATGTGAGGTGTCCCCAAAAAACTCATGTGTGAGACAATTCAAGAATTTGAGGAGCAAAGATTTATTTTGGCTAATGATTTTAAAGGTTTCAGACTCCATTGTGTCTGGACCTGTGATGAGGCAAAATATCATGGTGGAGAGCATGTTGTGGGGCAATGCTACTCATGTCATGGCATCCAGGAAGCAATGAGAGGGGAGTGGACAGGAACAAGACATGCCTTGAAGAATACACCCTCAGTTACCTACTTCATCCAATCAGGCCCCACTTCCTAACGTGTTCACCACCTCCACTAATGCCATGAAATTGTGAATTCCTCAATGAATGGATTCCCAAAAGCCTCACCTCTTATTACTGTTTCATCAGGGACCAAATCTTCAATACATGAGCCTTTTGGGGACATTCCAGATCCAAACCATAAGAACTGGTCAATAATCATAAGTGGTTTGTACTGATCTAACTTCTTGACAGAAAGTCTTGTTTTTCCAATCTTTAAGGTAAACACAAGACTGAACATACCAATAATGGGGAAATCCTTTGTACAAATTCCTTCATTTGTTTCTGCATACATTATTCAAGGGATCTTCACAATAATCCTATTATTGTGTTATTGATTCCATTTGACCCCTGATGAGGAAACAGTCCCAGAGATATTAAATGATCTGCTTATTACCAATCTCCTCACCAAGAGGGACAGCCAGAAAGAAAGGCAATATCTTGCACTTACAGTCCTAGTGCTTCTGTTTCTTCTTTCAATGGACACTTCAATATTATTACTTTTATATTTGAACTGTGAGGCTACTATTAAATAGAGCATTAGATCTGATAGAATGTTCCAGAAGCCTTAGCCTTCTTCCTGGGCTCCAGTCAACAACTTGGCATTAGGCATCATAGAGCTTATCTTACTGGCTGTAGGCACACACACCAGACATTTTCCAAACTAGAAGAGCTCTACCAGGATCCCTGGCATGAGCAGACCCATCTAGTACAACGAGAACAGACAATAAGAATAAGAGAATAAGGAAATAGGGCCCTTTGATGACCCAGCTACCCATGGCAGGCTCTACTATCCACCCACTAGCCACACTTAAAAAAGCTTATCCCATGGGGAATAATTATGACCACAGATGCCCTTGAATCTAGAGTGTAACCACAAGTGCTAGAGAGAGAAAATCTGTTTGAGCCAATTCTGCAGAAGGAGATTAAAGGCTTCCATCAGTGAAATCTCTATTATAAACCTCTCCTAGTTGCTCTGAAGACAGCTCCAGATTTCCCAGTTACATTAACCATTAACCCCAGTCCCCTGTACTGCTCGATAGGTTTTCATGTCACATCCTGCATCCTCAGTGGCTATGTCTCAACAAAGGCAATGAGTCAATGTCTCAACGAAGTTTGCCACCACTCATTTCCCTTACCCACAAAACTCCACTCTGAATATTCTAGTGTTCCAGGAAAGGTGGAAAATTCACTGAAAGAGTCCATTTGACCTGAAGGGAAACTATGTAGACCTGATCATTGGAAAACTGCATTAGACCCAGTAAACAGCTTGGAAGTAAAGATTTAAATACTGTCATGACAGAAATAAAATGTTAGATATAATGAATATGGTTTATTATAAAAGAATATTTCTTTGATCTTTGATGGATTGCTGTTCATATTTAGACCAGAAGAAAAATGTAGGCACTAAAATTGAATTGAGTGTCACAGGGTACATTTTACACATAAAAAGTAGTGCCCTCTGTACATACATTTTTGGAAAAGAGGATGCCAAGAGATCCAGTATTTGACAGGGTAATCTTTACTGGAAACTTACAGACAGAAATATGGTTAAGGGTGAAAGCAAGACTAGTGAATGCCCACAACTTCAATCAGAGAGAGCTTGTAGAGTGCTCAGGACAAAAGTGGCTTTCATTCAAGATAAAATGTAGCTGGTATATCTCAAGCTAGCATGGAGATGTCAGGCACATCTAAGTGTACCAGGGTTCAGGTGTAAAGCTCCACATACTGTTCCACTGGTTTTGTCTATAGTATACCATAAGACTCCCAGATGAAACAGGTCAGGGTTACACAGGAGGATCCTAGTGACCACAACTCAAGATGGCTGCAGTCAGGTCAAGCTGGATCCCTACAAAGCTCCTGTGCAAAACCTGTTCCTAATTAATAGAGGGGACTGAACTCTTAATTCCTCTAACATGCTCACAGATACCAATGAGTTAGGGTAGTCCCTTTGAAACAGTTTGGGTTTCCACGCATACATGGTATATTACGTGAAAAATTAAAACTAATAGAGTTACATATCTTCATTCAAAGTAAGAAGAGGAGCCAGCTCTGGGGAATCTGAGATGACCAAAGCAGTTCTTCTAAGTCTTTTTACACCAACCATGCCAGCATCCCATAGACAAGAATGCTCTATGTTCCTTTCTGAATTAACGTTTCCTACACAATTGATAACAAACAATAATACAAATCAGGATAAGAATATATGCTTGAGCTTCTATTCGCCTCAAGCAGAACACTACCTTATGATGATTTGAGTGACAAAGCAGAGAAAATGTGAAAAAGCAGCAGCACAGGTCTGGTGGAGCACTTTCCGAGCACGTGTGAGGCCCTGGATTCAATCCTCAGCAAAGAAGAAGAAGAACAAGAACAGTAGGAGAGGGAGGGGGAGGAGAAATGAATTCTTCTTTTTGGAAGGAACCCCAGAACATCTAAACCAGAGATCTCCTATGGCTGATTTCCCATGCTGAAGACTGTTCTCTTCCCCTCCTTAGTAATTCCACGAACATCTGTTCAGCTGAGAACCACATGCTGGCTTCACATTTAAAGGAATGCTGTTCTTACCATAGGCATCATTGAACTTTTCTGTTCCTGTGCATGTTTTTGTTTATGATTTTATTGACCCTAAAAATGGATATTGTGACAGATTTTTGGCAGATGGCAGTAAAATGTCTTATGCTAACAAAATCAGTATATTTGATGTTCCAAAAAATGAAAGTAAATGGTCCTCGTCTAACTGGTTCAATATGTGTCACTCTACTTCAGTTAAAACAGGAGGAATAAGTACAATAATAGGAAGATCTTAATGATCTAAAAACAGTAAGACAACCTGTCCTTCTCCACAGAGGAGACACTTTGCTACCAAACGTATTGATTAGGGAGTATCATAAAAATTCAAAACAAATTCCCCTGCTGGCATCAGGGTACTGGCTAAACATTTTATATAACAGTTCATATTATCAGTTCATATTATATATTTACTTATTAAACTCAAAAGATGTTATTAAATGTCTCTAAGTCCTTTGATCATGACATGGATTGCTGCATATTAACTAATATTCATTTACCCAAAAAAATTCAAAAAGCAGTAAACCAGAAATTGTTCAACAATTATCTACTATCATTTTAGCAATTATGTATTTATTATGGAATTTTACCAGTATAAAAAGAACTTCGATTAAAATTTAGAGTGTAAAATGCACACTGCTTTTCTTTTGTGTGTGTGTACTGGGGGGGGGTGGTACAGGAGATTGAACTTGGGCACTCAACCACTGAGCCACATCCCCAGCCCTAGTTTGTAATTTATTTAGAGACAGGGTCTCACTGAGTTGCTTAGGGTCTCACATTTGCTGTGGCTGGCTTTGAACTTTTGATCCTCCTGCCTCAGCCTCCCCAGCCACTGGGATTACAGGTGTGTACCACAGTGCCTGGCTTTTTCATTTATTTTTAGTTTTCAAATTTTATTTTTAAATGATATCAAACTTACAAAAAAGTTGTAAAAATGGCATAAAAATTTTCTGTGTATACTTCACCCACTTTCCCTAACATCAGTGTCACTGGGGTCCTGGGCCAGAGGCCTAACTTTGGCATCCAGTGAGTCAGGTCTAGACACTTGCCTCAAAAACTGAATAAAGAAGGTAATGGCGAAAACCAGGAAAGGAACTTTAATTAGTTTAACTACACTGTTGAGGGCAG
The DNA here is from genome assembly GCF_902686455.1 of Sciurus vulgaris. Lineage (NCBI taxonomy): Eukaryota > Metazoa > Chordata > Mammalia > Rodentia > Sciuridae > Sciurus > Sciurus vulgaris. Next base: position 17,114,637 of record NC_136468.1, on the reverse strand, counting down.
CTGCATCCTTAACCCTGTCTTCAAGGGACTGACAATGATTTTGAGGTTTTACAGAAAGAAGAATGAGGACAAAGTTTGGGGGCTGCACATCTGGATGGTTTACATAACTGGTGAACCAGGTGATCTTGCTCAGGCATGGTCTGGTCCATTACATCTCAAGATTGGTCAAACATGATCTTGTCGATCACCAGAAAGTTTCTATTGCCTGGGGTGGGGGTGAGAGTGGGGGCATAGTTTCAACTCATCACGAGATGAGTGTCAATCAGACCTGTTGCTCCTGGTATCCAGGAGATGAATGCAAAATGTAGGCAGAAACGTCAAGTTTTTAATCTCATTTTTTAGTTACCTTTTAGACAATTGCTCACAAAAGTGAAGAGTCTAAGTCCCTGTTTCATTAACATCTTATATAGCCATAATGCAATGATCAAAAGTAGGAAACTCAGTGGTAAAATGCTTGTCTAGCTTGTGCAAGGTCTTGAGTTTGATCTCTAGCACCAAAAAAAAGATAGGAAACTAATATTAATATGATACCATTAACTAATCTAAAGACCATATTCAAATTTCACCAATCATTCCACTAATGTTCCGATCCAGGCTCCCATGTTGCCTTGAGTTATCATGTCTTCTTAATATCTTCCATTCTAGGACAGCTTAGGTTTTTTATTTTTATTTTTATTTTTCACAACTTCCACCATTTTTAAGAACACTAGCACCTTATTTTGTGAAATATCCTAGAATTTGGGGTTATGGTATACTAAAAATTGTGCTTTGTCTTTGGCCTCAGATCCTGACACTGAGCTCCTGAAATGGTTGGAATTTCCTGAGTGACAGGAATATCTTAGTTGTCCTAATGAGGTTAATCCTAACTCTAGATAGCTTCAGAAAACAGGGCTTCATGCCAGAAAATTCAACCATGTAATTAGTAGGTTAAAATTTTCAGCCCCATCCCCCAACTTCTGAGGAGAGGAGAGAGGAGCTGGAGATTAAGTCCAATCATGAATGACCAATTATTTTATTAACCATGCCACCCTAATGCAACTTCAAAGGAAAAAAAAAAAAAAAAAAACCTTTGAACTATGAGGGGTGTTTAGCTGGTGAACACACTGATGTGCTAGAAGGGGGGTCTCACCTGGTGAGAGGAGGGAGCTCTGAGCCCACCCTGTCCCAATTCCTTGCTTTATACATTTCCTCCATTTGGTTATTTTTGAGTTGTTAGTTTTCATAAGACTGTGGTTATAACACTCTCCTGAGTTCAATGAGTCATTTTAGAGAAAAATTAAACCTGAAGTAGCAAGAAGGTTGTTGGAACCCTTTCATCTCCATATCCATTAGCTGATGAATTCCTAGAAAAACTAAAAAAAAAAAAAAAAAAAAAAAAAAAAAAAAATCCCATTAAACCCAGTATGTCTTGTCTTCTGTGGATTTTGGTGTGATTCATTTAATTTAAACAAATGGATAATTACGCACTTCAAGTTACAGGTAATAGTTTTTGGAAATGCAACACAAATTCTTCCAAATGGAAAAAACACTAGTCTTTTCCATGTCAGAGTAGTCTGCATTTTTGTCTTTATCTCAAAGTCTTCGTGAATAAAAACAAAAGTACAAATTGGCAGCATTTATCATAGTCCTTTGGTAAACATGAAGAAAATTAAACACATTTCAATAATAATGTTGAACATTTAAAATCAAAATGTAAAAAAAAATAAAAAATAAAATCGAAATGTGGTTTTTAAATATAGCTACATTTATCAATACTGCAAAACAGTATACAAAAATAAGATAAAATAATAATATGCTATTTTAAGCACCTAATATAGATGACTTCTCATTTTTGTAATGTTAGCATGCAGAAGACCTCCAAGAAGTTTCTGAGCATAATAATAGGAATTTTTTTCATTTGCCAGAACTACAACAAATGATAACATTATATGGAGAACATTTTCTTAGAGTACAAACATCAACATCAAATCATATTTTATTTAAATAAAGACAGACATCCTAAATATCATTTTGCCTTTCACATGCAATCCCTTATGCAAATTTTATGGAATAGATAATAATTAATACTGATTACCGAGTTTCAAAAAGGCAGATATCTTTTTGGGGGGGGGTATTGGGAATTGAACCCAGAGGTCCCACTGGGCTATACCCCGAGTCCTTTAGACTTTTTATTTTGAGACACGGCCTCACTAAATTGCTTAGGGCCTTGCCAAGTTGCTGAGGCTGGCCTTGAACTTGCCATTCTCCTGTCTCAGCCTCCTAAATCACTGGAATTATAGACATGCACCACCACACCTGATAAAAAAGATATACATCTCTAATGGTGAACATTTCATGAGAATTTGTTTCTATTTACAGAAAAAGACTATGTGTTTTTAGCAGTGTTGACTATTTTCTCCTCCACAAAAACCACCATAATAACTGTTAGTCAAACAAAAATGAGAGCTGAAGAAATAGCTTGTTTCAGAGAGCACTCGCCTAGCATGCACAAGGGCCACAGTTCGAATCCCCGGCTCCTCAGTGGGAAAAAAAAAAAAAAAAATGAGAAATGAGTGTACACTGCTGGGGGTCAAACCCAGGGCCTCAGATATGCCAGGCAAGTGGTCTATCACTGAGCTATGCCACACCAGCCAAAGCACTGCCTTAATAGTCTTTCTTGTGTCCCAGCAAAGAAAAGTCCCAGGGTCTGGTAATTCAAGTCCTTCAAGCAGGGAACTGGTTGGGATTAGGCAAAGTTTGGGAAATAATGGTATAAGATTGGTGCGCAGAAAAGTCTTTAAATAAGTGTGCAGAAACCATCTATTGTCCTGATGAGACCTCCGGTTTGTCCAGGTGAGTACAGTTTTCTTGATAAGAGAGTGGCAACTTTTTGTCTTGATAACTTGGTTTGCAGGAGCTCTCTAAAGCAAATGATAAATTTATTTAGTGGTCCACAGTTTTATCTTTCCAAGTTAGAATTTCCTGGGGTGAGGGTAGTGTGTTAACACAGTTAATATCAATTCTCAGAAGCATGCCTACAAAAATTGAATCTAGAAAAAATAATTTGATGACCAGGGATATGATAGTGCCACAAATACACACAGAAAGCATATGGAATGATAGCATCTAATATCAGAATACAATATTCCTTGATTTGCACATTCTTTTAATTTTATAGATGCATACAACAACTTTTTTGGCGCTATGGTTGAGATTCATTGAAAACAATTTTAGGAAATAGAAATTGGAAGCCATTTTTAAAAAAAAAATGAGAAAGTCAAGTTGAAAATATGGCAGTAGAAACTCAAAGGAAGAGTTCAATGTTCTGTTAGAAATAATTGTGATTATAACAGCCAACAAAAGAAATTATTGTGAGTTTTAATACTTACATTTTTCTGCACAAAAACCAAAGCTATAGAATTTAAAATAGCCATTTTTAAGTTTATTTACTGAGTACTAATGTGGTATAATATCTTAGGTAAAATTGACGTTGTATGTAAAATGATTCAGGAATAAAAATTCAAAGTACATAACACATTTAAAAGCATTAGAGGGACTAATCAATTTTTTGAAGACAAAGCAGTTATATGTAAGAAAAATACACTTATACTAAACAAATCAGTCTCTGGACACTGACAGTTCTCTCGTATAGGCAATACTGAAAAAGGACTAAGACATTTCAATCCAACTGAGATTCCAATCTGGAATCCAAACTAAATTTCAAATTCAATTTGCTGTTTTCTATGCTAGACACAACAATACCATCTTTAAAGAAAAAAATTAAAATACCAAAGCAATATCGTGGCCTTTCAGTGTCCTAGATGGTAGATATAATTTAAAGAATTCCCACAGACATGAACTACTACCACAACTATGTCAAAACTAATAATGAAAACTGACCCATGAAAAAAGTAAGGAAATTTATACAGATAGGATTTCAATGTATATGGAACTAAAATCTACATTTATATTCATCCAGTTGAAGTACTGCATCATATTTGCTAAAATAATTTACTGGACACATTTCCAATAACTTTTATGGTTCTCAAGATAAAGTTTACCTTTTTCTAGCAACTTCCAATAGAAGATTTTATAGTTTTATCTACTAATGTTTATCAGAGGTATATGACAACATAAGAAAAACTACATGCTTCCTTAGAAAATCAGACACTGGAATAAGTCAGCACTGAAACTATCACTAAAAAAATTTCTGTCTATGAAAGTAAGATTTTTAACTCTTTTATCACAAATTATTAAAAACTAGGATGGGTTTGTTTAAATCCTTTAAATTTTTAAACTACTCTAGTGAGTTTTAATTTTGATTGAAAAGTTATTATAAATTCAACAATTTAACTTATAGAATATATATAGAATGGCATCAGGTTTACTGTAATCTTTGTTATCAAGAAATAATACACTCCTAAAAATTATAAATTTGAGGAAAAAAGAACTGATTAATCTCAAGGGAGGGACACATTTTTCCTATTTCACACAAAGTATACATATGAACATATACTATGAACCAAAGCATAGTCCCCAAAATGTTAAAAATATTAATTATCAAGCAAACTGAAAATGAATCTATGCCAAAGTTCATTCAACTTATCAATAAGGAGCCCAGCAGGATGATAAACCATTTCAAAAGAGAATTTATGAAACTGAGATTTTTACAATAAATGAGGAAAAGGTAATACTAAAACAAAGTAGGTAAGTTAGATTGAAAGAATGGATTTTTTTTAAGCTGTCTGTTTTATCTCAACTCCCTAAGGTCTCCCTCCCAGTGATGGGAACAAAGCTCTTAAAGCTGTTCCAGGAAACAGCCCCAAACAGAAAGTAAAAGGATAAATTGAGCAAGATAGTGCTCAGACAGTTAAGATATATAGGATATAAGATTACCAGAAACTGTTGACCAGAATCTATGCCCTGTTCTAAAACATTGTGAAACATGTTGTATGTTATCAGCAAACCCAGACCCCCTTTGGAATTTCCCGGCGGCTTTGTTCCCCTTTTCCCTTCCGTGTGCGACCCCTCCTGATGTGTGGTTTCTGCCTTTATAAACTTGTAAGATTTTCTGCTAGGGACTCGACTCCTCGACTCCTGCGTGAATCACGAGTTGGGTCCCAGCGCACTGGAATAAAAGCCTCTTGCGGTTTGCATCAAGTGACGCCTCCTGCGGTTGATTGGGGTTGCCGTCGATCCGTGGGACAGAGTTAGGGTCTCATTTTGGGGGGTCTTACAAGATAAATACACATAATGGTTACAGGCATAAGTTGACCAGACTCTTTCAGTTTATCTTTCTGAAGAAACAAGAAAGAAAACCATCGCACCAGATCAGCTTTAGAGAATTACAAAGTCTCTGGGTTTTAATGCATGATACAGAGAGATTTAAGTTCTCTGAATCAGATGATCCTTAGGTAGGCTTGTTAGAAAATGTTCTCAGAGTGATAATAGTCCCCTTTTGCCATATTTTCAAGTTTTCAACAAATTTCCTTGACAAGGGGCCAGTGGCAGTCTTGCATGTTCTCATGAAAGCAGGATTCAGCACCTGGTTGTACCAGAAACAAAGTAAAGTGAAATGGACTCAAACCTACAAAGCCCACATGAGGAAAGATTTTATCAAAGATACTGCAGTAACATGGCAGAGAGTGAGTTTTTCTCATAGTAAAACTGTTAATAGCATCCTAAAGTTATAGGGCTGGGGCCTTCGGAGAAACTGAGGCAGCATAAAGACCCCCCTCAAACCCCAATTCTTGCTATCAAGTCACAAAGATTTTAGACATGTCACTCAGAGTAATGTTGCCGTCTAGCGGGACATAAAGACACATACACCTCAGATTGTCATGAAGGAGCTTCTTCTTTATTCAGATCCCAACAACCCCCCAAAAGCAGTCTCACCCTCAATATATAAGCAGTCTCATGCATAAGCAATTTCGATGAGATATGTCCACTCAATCCTGTTAAAGGTCAAGCAATCACAAGCTCAAGCATACATGTAGCCAATTGTAACAGCTTCCTGTTTTTCTCCAGGCATACCAAGCACGCCCTTTGGCTTCCTGCCAGCCCACAGAGTAACAAGCAATGAATTTATTGCAGGGATAGGAAAAGGGAAAGGGAAGGGAGAGAGAGGGTCCTCCCAGAGAGAAGAGGGACAGTGGGCCTCTCCTGCACTCCAGTTTTACTGGTTGTCCCAGAGAAGTTTCCAGAGACTCTTGCCCATGTCCACCTCTTGACTTTTGACTGACAGCAGATGACATCAGACTTCCAAGTCCCCACTGCATGACAACTCTAGGTCACCTTGGCCCATGCTGACTGATTCTAATTGGATGCTTAACCATAAATTCTTACACATTTTACGGGTAGGAGGAATTATCCTTATCTCCCTGAGTTTCAGGATCTGGTCTGTAAAAAGGGTCACAAATCTCCCCCTCAGGGTAACTTGGGTTCCTCTTATTGACATTGTTTCAGGCCTGTATTTCTCCTGCAGATAACAGGTAGTCTGCCGAGGGATGCGACATATCCTGCCCACTTCAACCAGGCAGGGCTGCAGGTAAATTGCTTCTTGGAAGCGAAAATGGGGGCTGGGGGGAGTCAGCACAGTGGGCCCATTTTATGAAATTATTCCCTTAACCTCCTGTTCCCATCATTGCAGTGGTCTGTCCCCTAACAGGAGACCAGAGGTCTGACCTGGCATTCAACAAATCAGATCCAGTTACCTCAAAAATAACCAAACAGAAAAGGTAATGGCAAAAAGCAGGGAAGGTACTTTAATTGGTAGAGCTATGATGGGAAGACAAGGGGACCCATGTCCACTTCCTGACAGTTACTGTGAGGTTGTACAGAAGAGGAATGAGGGCAAGGGTGGAGGGTTTGCATAGCTGGAGGCTTTTCACAACTGCCGAAGCAAGTGATCTTGATCAGGCCTGATCTGGTCCAGTGTTATTTCAGGATTGGTTAGGGGGAGCCTTGTCTTTGCTGTTGCCTGAGCAATAGTTTTGACTCATCTCCAGCTGTTTACAGATCAGGCCTGTTATTCCTGGAATCCAAGGTGACTCAGGGCAAAGGAGATTAATGCAAAATAGAGGCAAAGATGCAAGACTTTAAGCTTTTAGCCACCCATTAGACATTTGCAGGCAAAACATTAAGGAGTTCTGAGCTCTGAGCAGCTGTATGGGCACGGGGCATCAGGCAGCCCCGCATGCGCCAAAGAACAACAACCAATCAGACACTGGCAGATAAACCCTAGCGGTGCTAGCAACCTCCTGTCAATCAACAGAGTCCCTAGCCAACCCCAGGGGCACACTAAACCCTCAAGCCTTCCCCTGCCAATTCCGGAATATAAAGGCCCTGGTCAGCCAGAACCACTCGTTAATTCCCCAGCCCTCCACCCTGGTCAACTGGTGAATCTTGCCCGAGGGTCAAACCCCTATAAAGCCTTATTCAGCTGCTTTTGGTCTGACTCCTTTCTGGTCACCCGCATCTGACCTTACCCTAAGTCCTTGTTACTAAAGAACTTTTGAAATTCTATGAAATAATCTTATCCCACACTTGGACCAGCTTTCCTAGTGAAAGGAGCAGACTTGGATGTCTGACGAATAAATGACAAGCCCCTAGTGGACGGCAAGCCAAAAAGACCTAAGTGTCACGAGAGCGCTACACCAAGGAGATAAGACACCATCTGGACCAGAACTGGAAACAAGCCGAGAAGAAGGGTGTATAAACGCCCCTTTCAGACAGCTCCTCGGCTCAGCCCAGATCTCCTGACCAATCCACGTCAGCCAGGTTCGGGAGCCCCACCGATCATCCATCCAACGAGACTGCCGAGACTCCGCGGCTCTGACGGCTTCACGACCAGCAGAGCCTGCCCATCCTCATTCTGGACCATCAGCCTGTGGAAGTTCTCCGAGACCAGCCGTGGTCTGCTCTCCGACTAAGATAACGAGGAATTCGGGGTTGTCGGAACTGACAAGGCAGAGAGGACTTTGGACTATTTGATTGAGGTGTGTTTATTTGCCATTCGATTTGATTGATGTGTGATATTAGGAATATTAAGGTTTGTGTTATCCCGAGTGTATCAAATAAAGCCAACTTGTTTGGAACCAAATTCTAGTCACTCGCCTCTCTGCCGCTGGCGACACCTGGCTATGACCCTCCTCCATGATCTCTCCCCTACACCTTCTCTACCTCTCTCTCTCTCTCTCTCTCTCTCTCTCTCTCTCTCCCTCTTTTTCGTAGTGCAAAGAAAGAGGGCCTTCTCTAACGTCCATTCTCATATCTAGCACTGCCTAACTACACAAAAGGCATTTCACACTTTCAGATCCAAGAAGAATGAGGAATTTCAAATCAAATGTGTTTAGATCTTTAATGTCTCCCCCGGTCAAAACTGACCTACAATGCTTCAAGAAAAACCTAAAGATGAGGAAAACAGGCTTATTTGTTTCAGATATTATTTCATGAACACTGACCTCTAGTCCCATGTTTTTGAGACAGAGACCAGAACTGGGAACAAAATGGTGGATAAACTCTCAGGCCTCAATTCACAATCTGACACTAAAGTCTTTTCTTAGCCCTCCCCACAATGCATGGAATCTTTCCCCAGCTCCCTATTCTTAAGATCAACAGTAAACACCAGACTCAGCAAGATGTCCGAAAGTATCTGAAAGTCTTCCACAAAAAAGAAACTCCTTAAAATTTTTACCATGAGAATGCCAGACCTTCTTCCCCAGCTACTCAATAAAAGCCTGGGCTATCCTTTTGTTGAAGGGCAGTTTTAACTTCTCTCTCAGTCAGGACTGTCCCTTTCACCTGGAGGTGAAGCTCCCCTTTCTCCTTTTCTTTTTGTGATTAAAGCTCTGCCGGTAAATTCAAGCTCACTCAATTCAGATCCTGTTTTTTACCAGAAAAGACTCAGAAGTTCCCACCTGAGGGATCATTTTCATATCTGTCATGAGAAACAAAAAGTCGGGTGGTCTAATTTCAGAATACAGTGTTTAGCTTTAAATGTAAAATGACTTGGGATGTAAAAAAGGTGGCTGGAGGGCAGAGCAGAATGAGAAGTTACAAGCAGTTAACTCCAGAATATGAAACTTCCCAGTCCCTTGCCGCACAGGTGAGAAAGGGGCCCCTACCTGACCAACACAGATAAACAGAGGTGCACCTGCCAAAACGCACTCAATTCAAGGAGATGCTCCTGCCACAAGAGAACAAAAAGAGATGAGGACAACTAAAGGCATGTGTCCTTAAATAACCCCAAAGGAGACAGTGAAACCTAGGTGGCATTCAAGGAAGATTGCACAGCCCACAGGACTCAGCTTTTGAGGAACCAGGGCAGGGACCTTGGGCTCTAGAGGACAAAAAGCCTGTTGTACCCAATCTGTGTGTCCCTGACCACCAGGCATCTGATCTTGCAAGACTGTCATTAAAGTAAAGCCTGCCTTTGACTGAACCTCGTGCATCTTGGTCCATTCCTTGGGCTCCGGCAGGTGAGCGTGAGCCTCACATAGGTCATCTCATTTAATCATTACTACAAGGTAGGCAGGCGCTATTACTGCCATGTAACAAACTAAGTACATAAATCTCAAAGAAGCTGATACCTTACCAGTAATGTTGCAGGATTTGAGCACAGAGACAGGGCACAGAGCCGGCTTCCAACAGGAAACAGCATTTACTTTTGCACCAGTACCAATTCGGGAGATTCTCCTCCAAAGGCCAAGCCCTGAATGCCGCAGGGCCTCCCCTTAATAAGTAGCCCCTACAGGTCCCGCTCTCACCGCTCCCTCACATATTAGCCCTTTTGTCTTCCCTATATGGAAAAATACACTCCGCATGGGTTTTCTACACTACAAACTCACAAGGAAGGCGCAACAGAGCCGCGCAGGCGCACTGGGGTGGGCCGCCGGTCCGGCTTGCGCCCTGTCAGAGGATTGCGCATGCGTGCTGAGCGTGCCACGTTGCCGTTCTCTTGCTGGGAAATGCACGCGTGCTGGTCACTGAAGGCGCCAGTCGTCGGACGAGCCGCGCATGCGCGCACAGATGCCAGCTGGGCTGCGCCATCTTGTCTTTCTTTGAAGAGGGCTCCTACCACAGTAACGATAAATTGCAAGGCCTGGGTGCAGACTCAGGGCTCGATTACAGAGCTAGAGCTGATTTCTCATAGCCCGGCCCAGAAGTTCTTACCCTTTTGTTCTGCTAGTACATCCATGAATTTGTGCTCTGGGATGCTCTCCAGAACCCATTCACTATTTCCTCTAATCCAATATGGCTCAACCTCAGCATTTCCTTTTTCGTTTTTTTTTTTTTTTTTTTTTTTTCAGGAGGCTGTCCTATGCACTGTAGGCCTCTTAAGCAGCATCGGTGGCTTCTACCCACTCGATACTAAGAGTATCACACAATCCCGACCACTAGTCAAGACAAAACCAGGCCCACTTGAGAACCACTCTTTCACTCCTTTGAATTTGCCTCTTCTGTGTTCCTTTCACTCTCTCAGGAAGCACATAGAATCTAAGCCCATAAAACCTGCTTCATCCCTATGTGGTCTCCCTGGACTTCTTGCAAGCCCCCTCAGAATAGTAACTGATCTCCTCACTGTGAACCTTTGTCGTTCTTGGAGGGTGCCAGAAACTCCCCACATCAGCCACCTCTGTGAGCCCGCTTCTGCAGTCTGCCTGATTCAGTGGCTACTCAAGACTAGGAGTTAAAATTGAATTGGCTGCCCAAGAATGATTTACTGGAGGCTTCTAGAAATGTCTCCCACAACTGAATTAACTATTTTGATTAATTTGACCCGTCAGTTTGTTGGGAAAGAAGGGAATAGCCTTTTAATTTATTTATTCACTTAATTTATTCAACTGAATAATTCACTTCATTCATTCATTTGTTTATTTAACTGATACTGGGACTGAGATAACATGTTGTTGGTTTAAATTGAACCAGTTAAAATGATCATATTAGTTGTGGATTTAAACTCAGGCTGAAAGCAGCTACGATATCAGTACAAATGATATCCTCTAGTCCCCAAAGAATATAGCTCAGTAAATAAATAATCACAATTTTTAGAAGCTATTTCTATTCTTTTCTTTTTCTTTCAGAAAATATAAGATAAATTTTTTTCCTTCAATTTCAAAAACTATTTTTAAATGCTTGTGGAGCTCTGGTATTTATGCAAAGGTGGCTTTCAGGCAAGAGAGAGTGTCATTCAGCACTGTGTCCATAGAACTCAGTATAATAAATGTGTGTCATTGTACATCCATGGTGGATTTCCTGTGTGACAGGGGGAGAATAAGAGGAGACAGACCAGAGGGTTCACTTCACACTAGATTTCTTAGGAAGCTCGTAAAAAGGATTTACTGTATTTTGATTAATCCATCTTTCATCCACCTTGAGTGTCTCCATGGCAACTGGATACTTGTTTCCCAAAGATGGGCTTTCAGACTGTGGAAGGTTCATTCAGCTCCATACAAACCCCCCTGTATTCCTGAGAACCACATCTTTGAAATTCAGCATGCATAGACAACGACTTCCAACCCCTGTCTGTGTGGCTGATGCCAATGCTACTATCACTTTATCAATGACAAGACATGATCGATTTTTGAAGCATTTTCTCAGCGCCAACACAGACATCTGTTTTGCCTCTATTGCTCAGAAACACTAAGTATTTTAAGCTTACCCTAAAAGAGGCTAGCTGAATAGTCATTATAGGATTATTTTATTTTATTTTTAGAAAAAGGAGAAAAGATTCATCGTCAAGTGTTGGTTAGAGTATTTCAGGGCATGGATCTCAATAATCTACCAATTGGATGCTCTTGTAAATAAAAAGTAACCATTCATCAAAATTAATTATTCCCACTACGAATGACAATTATAAAACAGAATCTAATTCAAGGTGTACTTACATGCGAAGGACACACACATTATAAATGAGATTGCATGACTTACCCGAGGGTCTCACGTGAGTTAGAAATGAAGCCGAAGGCTGGGTGTGTCCTTCAGTAGTAGAGTGCATTCCTAGCATGTGCCAAGTTAGATTTGGTCCTTAGCACCTCAACAAGAAAAGAGAAATGGGCCTAAAATGAGAATGAGTAAACCCAAACTCCAGCTCACAGCTCGGCTTCCGACCTTGACTCCTGGGGCATCCTGAACAGCTCTCTGATCATGGGCTGTGTGTGAGTCTCTCTCCCTGTGAGCAGGAATTCACACTTTTCTGTCCCTTCCCCAATTCTCTACTCTACAACTCATAAAGATGACATGTATGGGTGGATAGATGGGTGAATGAAGAGTTCTATGTTAAAAATGTAGGGCTGAAGGTATTGCTTAGTGGTAGAACTTGTGCTTACATGTAGGAGACCCTGGGTTCGATCTACAGCACATTAAAAAAGAATCTGTAAATTATAAGCCGGTATTTTTTTAACTATATGTCCCCAAAAGACATTATTGGGGGTTGCAAGGAGGATTTTACTTTACATGCCTTATAGTATACTACATCTTTTTCTTTTTCATGAATGTCAATTACTTTTATACTCAGTGAAAAGATTGAAAACATTTTGGTTTTGGGGGAAAAAAAATTAAACAAAGCAATCCAAAAAAAATAAGTGATCTCTAAAGTCCAAAGTATAAACCAAAGTAAAATTTTTTTCTGAGGGAAAATTTTTTTTTTTTTAATTTGACCATTCATGCAACTGGAACGCAGTAAGTAGGGTTTGCACAATTTCTCCCATTCTTTTACCAAAAAAAAATCACCAACTGGTTGGTAATGCCTTTATTAATAATTGAATTAATAAAACCAGGTTATTTTACCCATATTATGAGACTAATGATCTCAACTCTTTTTTCCCCCTAAAAGTAACATTGAATTAGTCTGACACACAGTTTAGGAATCATAACTTGAATTATTGGAATTCATTCGAGAAGCCCAGTCTCACTTAAAATTGCTGCTGTCTGCAGAGTAATAAATGTGATCGATGGCTTTCTGCAGCTATGCAATTCAGCTGCTCCTCCATTGCTGAGGGAGAAGCCTCTTTGTGCGTGTGCATGAGCATATTTCTTGAACATTCTGCAACTGTTTGCAATGGGAACTAGTTTCAAGCCTCCTGTTCAGTTATTTAAGAATAGCCTGTTATTTTCCAATTACCATGGATCAATTTAGATTGTCTATAAGAAAAATAATCTCATTGGAGATCAATGACTTGGGAAAAAAGTAAAAATACATACAGACAGAGCCCTCTGCAGTGTTTCTCTCTCTCTCTCTCTCTCTCTCTCTCTCTCTCTCTCTCTCTTTCTCTCTCTCTCTCTCTCTTTTTTTCTTTGTCATTTTGAGCTAGAATAAAAAACTGGTTCCTACTAAAGAAACCACAAGAGCATCAAAATAAACACATTAAGACCAGAAGTCCCAAATTAGTCTCTGTTGTCTTGCAGGAATAAATGTTTAAAGAAACTTTTAGATAAAGTAAATGTAGATTTTAGTCAGCGCTTTCCCCATCATCTCTGCAGCATTTCCCATTCTCCTTTCTCTCATTTCTACCCTCCTTTTTCCTGTCACTGTCATTTCAACCCACACTTCTACTGGATGCATGTCCTGCTATTGGCTATAACACATCTGCATACAGTACAGGAACAAAGAAGAGAACCCAAGAAATAGGCTGTGTTATTGTGTTCTGAGATATTTAACTCCTGTCTCAAATCACCTCCCTCATTTAGTAAATTTATTATTATAAATAAATATTAGCAAAGAAAAACTCAACTGCCTGTGAGTCTGGGTCAAATTTTTATCCTAAATATAATCTCAAAACCTTGAAACATGAGATTTTTTAATTTGGAGAAAACCCATAGAGCCTATTTCGTCTATGGTGACATGAAAATAGGCTGAAGATAGGACTTACCCAGCCTGCAGGGTGAACTGGTAAAGATGCAGCCCCTCACTGAACTCTTCCCCTCTTAACTCCTCTGCTTTTCCACAAGAGGAACAGCAAAGAAAGGCATGCTCATGAACTTCCTCATTTGCACACAGTTTTGTGAGGTGAATATTATTATCCTGATTAAGGATAAGAAAATTGAGACTCTGAGAAGTTACCCAAAGTCACACAGCCACCAACGGAAGTGGAATTTGAATCTCAAATTGGAACCTGAGGAGATTCCCGGAGCAGCCTCTGTTTTCTCCCTCAACCAAGTTCAGGCTATAACCAGAAGTTGTTAATGAAAAGAGAGTATTTTAGAGGCAGTTTGGAAGGATCCACTGAGGAAAACTCAGATCACACATCGCACAAGGCAAAAACCTAATGCAATTATTTTTTAGATATTTCTGTCACTCTCCCTCCTCCCCAAATTTCTTTCCTTCAGAGATAGTTGGTTTTTCCTACCATGTTACAAAAGAAATGAATTATAGTTGGTTAATAAACACAGAAGGCATAATTTATGGGAAAATGTCCTCCTTGTCCATCCACCAAGGCTGCATATTTTGAAATGCTGCATACATTCTACTAAAAACAAAAAATTTTTTTAAAAAATAAGTTTTTTGGAAATGAAACACATAGCCAAGCTAAACACACACACACACACACACACACACACACACACACACACCTCCCAAATGTCAAAAACAGAGTGAACTTCAGTCTAAACAGTAACTGGAGATTGAAGCCAAAATGGCCCACAGAATTCTGGGAGCTGGATGTGAACTTGAAAAGCTAGGGTGTGAAGTGCAGAAACCTGCTCAGGAAGGAGCCCTCTGCACACAGAGCTGAGCCAGGGCCAAGTGACAGAGTTGCTCTGTCCCTGAAATAAGGATGTGGCAAATACTCCTCAATTAAGTTGATGGAAAAATACAAAGGAGAATATCTATGTGACCTGAGGTGGGAAATATTTTCATAAGCAAAAATCGAAAGTACAAACCAGAGAGTAAACTATATTTCAATGTGATTAGGACAAAGGAGTTCTCTTTCTTTCCCCCATATTTTTATTGGTGTATTATAATTAGAATAATGTTGGGATTTGTTGCAGATCAAGGTTTACTATTCAGTGAAGGATGTGGGAGCAGGGGTTGACTGAAGAGTAAATGTGAACAGGTTTGTGATATCTACAAGAAAGAAGGAGGTAAGCAGCAGCAGCCTCCTCTCCTCTGTTATAGGGGAAGAGGGCATTGGGACAGAAACAGGGCGTATGACTGGGCCTAATCTCCTTGCAAAGCTACTGTTGACATATCCTCTAGCTAATGGTATTTCAGCAGGGGAGTCCTTATCTATGGAATATTGTTAAAAGTATAAATCTAATTTTTTAGGATTGCTTACTGTAAACAAGCCAGAATCTATGGATTCACAGGTATAGTTCACAAGAAAACACCATGTAATGGTTACAAACATCTGAGTATAAACTGGAGGTGTTTCATGACCCAGCTGACAAATATTGATCTGTCCCTTTTCTAATGAACTTAATTGACCACTTGGGTAAATGATATATGCAAAGTTTCTACACTATAAAATCACTATATAAAGTAAAAGCTTTGAAATTAATAAACATCTTATATAGAGGTATACTTTGCAACTATGTAAATATCCTGTTTGTCATCAAATTTTAGCCCATTCAATTGACATCTATTGATAACTGTTCCCTAAAACAATTATTCTATAGTAGTTGGGAAACAATGATGTTTTAAAGAATCAAATATTTTTTTCTGTATGTATTAATCGGCTTTCTTCTGTGAGGAAGACCCCTATCTTCTTCCACATTTATTTATTTATTTATTCATGTATTTATTTATTTATTTATTCATTCATTTATTTATTTATTCATTTATTTATTTATAGCAGCAAGGACTCATCAATTCTTATTTTATTCTTTAGGTCATAATATATTATTGCCATTTACTTTGATATGCAATGTTTCCCAGATTAGGCCAGATTAACCCTTCTTTGGTTGTTGTCATTGGTTTACTTTGTTTTGGGTTTTACGATAGGCACTCCTAAAGTAAAAGTGCACAGAAGCTGAAAATGAAGAGAAACATGATGCTTCTCTTAGCAATGTGGTCTCAAAACACATAAAGCAAAACCTGACAGTGTCATAGCATGTTTGAAATAAATCACTGGGTCAGTCTGGGAGCAAGACATGGAACTTTATTGACCGTGGCTCGTTGGAAGGGCAGAAAGCAAGTCACCTCTGCAACCTTCGACCCCTTGCAGAAGGTAGGGCATCTCTTTTATTGCCCCAACCGCAAGCTACCAATAAGTCAAAACCATAGCAACATAGGAAGTGGGTCAGAATGACCCAGTTCAGGGTGCAGTACACTGCCCAAGAAACATGGGAACTAGAAGCAGAACATCTTATAATGCATTTCTTTTCTTTTCTTTCTTTCTTTCTTCTTTTTTTTTTTTTTTTGTTACTAATGCTTGAAATATTTTATTAATGCCTTTTACAAATAAACACAGTAATACATTGTATAAGAATAACAGAAACATTTTTCAGCCGCCATGCATTGTCAAATAGGGTGTGCTTAGCAGGAGGTGGCAGAGGCGGGGCTTTCTCACCAGAGAATCATTTCTTACATGAAACGGAGTTTCAGGGTTAAATGAAGTTCGTCTGCTCAAGGCACATATAGTCTGACCCATAACAACTGAATAACTAGGAAAACTCAAAAAAACCAAAGCTACTAAGAGCTTTTAACAATCCTCTTTGAATCTTATCTATGAAACAAACAAAAATCATTTAGGATAGAAATGTGAGTAGCAATGAAGAACACTCTCCTGGGACCAGGACCCCAGCTCAGTGATAGAGTGCTTGCCTGGCGCACCCAAGGCCCTGGTTCAATCTCAGCACCACAAAATGAAAGAAAATTACAAACAAGCAAGCAAAAACAACTACCCTCAACAAGTAGAAAACATACCTTCTTTTTAAGGAACCATGAAACACTTTTTAAAACTTCATTTGGAAATAATTTTAAATACATATGAATTTAAGGTATTAAAAATTATTTTAAATTTACAAAGAACTTGTCAGGGCAAAAGAGCAGTACTCCTCGCCCATCTCAACATTTACTACAGATATTCCCATAACAAAAGACAGAGCAACAAAAGAAAAGCATAACAAATTGATTTCATCACAGTTCTATGTGACACAGAGACCTTCAGAAAGGAAGCTGCGGGCATGCTCTGTGTTTTTATTCTAAGTCTGATAAAAGAAATGAATAGTTGAGGAAGAGCATACACACAAAGGGTAGGATCCAAACGTGATGGACAGAGGAACCCAGGTGACTTGTTCAGATCCCTTGGCCTCTCTGTGTGGCACTACCTCCACCCAGGCTGGATGTAGGTCAGGGACTCATGACCTAGAAAGCTCTCTAGGTTTTACAGCTTGTTTTGGGGAGAGGAGTTCTAGTTTTGTTTGTTTTTGCAGGACCTCACACCTGCCAGGCAAGCACACTACCGCTGAGCTGCAACCCCCAAGCATAGGACTTCCAGAGCCTGTGACTTACCACAGGGGAGAAAGAAAGATGGAGGAGGTTGGAAAGAACAAAGCACCTCTGGAATATCACGTCCTGAACCCTGGCAAACACTTATGTAGCCTTTGCCCAGATTTACCTACTGCTTATATTTTACCTCATTTGTTTTGTCCTTTTGTGTGTGAGTGTGTGTGCATGTGTAAAGTTTTTCTGCATCATTGGAGTATAACTTACGTCATGGTTCTTGCCCCCTACATACTTCCATGTGCTTTTTCTAAAAGTATATTCTCGAGAGAATCCAAGATGGCGGACTAGAGGGAGGCTGCGTTCCTTGTCGCTCCGTAACTCCGGTTTCAAGCCGAGGATATCTGTTTCTTGGTAAGGCAGTTTTTGCTGCTTATCAATTCTCTGGTGTTTACCCATTTGTCTGCTGTGATGACCTGCAGTCTGCCAGCATATCGACGCCTTTTTTGGGTGCAGATTGCTCACTGTCAGGCACCTATCATCCGCCATTTGCCTGCCTCTCGCCTGTCCATCTCCTGCCTTACTCCTATCCATCACCCAACGCAGGAGGTTCACCTCCCCCCCCCCCCCCCCCCATCGTCTGACAACAGTCAGCAAACTGATCGCGGACTGCCAGTGAGCACCAGCTGCCTGCTGTTGCCTGGAAGTTCTCTGTCACAGTACCTGCAGGTTTGATTACACATGGCTGCCACCATTTTGAGACAACAGCCAGGCCCCGTAGGACCCCTGACCGGACTGACTAAGTCCTGCTTCCAGGATCCCTCAGCCCCACCGATCACTCCCTGCCTCTGGGGCCCTCACATCAACTGACTGCTCCCTGCCACCAGGACCCCAGACCAACTGACTGCGCCCTATCACCGGGACCCCAGACTGATTGCACCCGGCCTCCAGGATCCCACAACCACACCAAACACACCAGACCTCCAGGACCCCTGCCTGACCAACTGCATCCCACCTCCAGGACCTCCAGCTGACCATGTCCACCCCCTAGCTGCAGCTCCCCATTTGCCAACACATTTCAAAGCCAGAGCAGCCATCTTGGATAATCCTGGAAGCCTTAGCTCCGATCTTTGGGTGGGGCAAATCCCATCCTGAGATGCCTGCTGGAGGCTTGAAGCTCATTGTCAGGTAGCTCTCATGCATCAGGCTACTGAACACTGGGAGGTTTCATTACTATATGACTGTTATGTAGATTTTCTTTTTTCTCCTTATTGAACAAGTTTAAGTTTGTATTTCTTTACTTTTCTTGCTCTCTTTTCCTTTTGTTTACCTGTTCCCTCAGAGTCTCTTTCTCCCTTTTTTGCATGCTAACATCCAATTTCTTTTGATTACACTCTCACCCTTTCTATTATCTAGAACTTCTGTATAATCTTTTCTTATCCCATTAACAGCTACATTCTACATCCCTCTGCATCCTCTTTGTCCTCCACTAGAAACTGCAGACCTGTTTGTTTTATTGAAGATAATATTTTAACTCATTCTGTTTATTATGACAACTTTGTTATTGTCCTCATAGGGGCTATTTGGTCTAGGATTGCATAGTGTCTGAATTGGGCACTGCTAATATTGATCTCCCCTTAAAGAAAGGGTTTTGGAAACCTATAGAGCCACTATAAGCCTATAGGGGGAAATCTGCAATACCCTAGATCTGCACTGCTAGAGGGGAAGATACATGAACAACATGAAAAAACAAGGGAAGAAAATGATCCAAACAAATCTAGATTCTATATTAATAGAATCCAATGACAGTATGTTAGAAGAAATATCAGAAAAGGACTTCAGATTATACATGATTAAGATGATTCGCGAAGCAAAGGATGAGATAAGACAGCAAATGCAGGCAATGAATGATAAAAGTATAAATATTCTCTAATATAACAACTGTACAGTTATCAACCTTATACATTTACTTTGGTGCCTTAACCTTCTGTGTATAATCCAATTTTTCCCAATACTGCATCCAGTCTAGGGTTTGGTATTGAACGTAATTGTCATTTATGACTTCTGTATTATGGAATACTTTTTTAAAATGACCAAATTTGATCACAAAGTGGTAGAATTATATGTAGAAATATATATGAACACATATAATTATATACACACACACACACACACACACACACATTTTAAAATATAGACATTTATTTGGGTCACAGTTCTGGAGCTGGGAAGAACAAGGGCCTGACACCTGTATTTGACTGGCACTGGTGAGGGCCTTCAACTTACATTACAACGCAGCACAGGGCATACAATTGATGGAGACAGCAAGCGTGCAAAGGGCCTCTTCCTCTTATGGAGTCACTAAGCCGTCATGGGGCCCCACCCCAATGACCTCATCTAATCCCAATTACCTCTCAAAGGCCCTCCCTTTAGCCTATGAATCTGGGGCAGGCACAATGACTCACACCTATGATCCCAGTTCAGCATGCCCCTGGGTTCGATCCCCAGTATCAAAACACACAGAACAACACCCACGTGGATTTTGAAATTAAGTTTCTAACACATGAACTTTTTGGCACATTTAAACCATAGTAAGGCAGAAACAAATACCTATGGAGAAAAGGCTTCTCTGAGTTCCTCCATGACATATGGAACAATAGTTTTCAGGCAGTGCCTAAACCCATGTCACTCCCTTTTATAAGGCAGTGGTTTGCCACAAGCTACCCCATTTTGAGTTTAAGTGCTGAGGTGGAGTGACTCTATGAAAGGAGCAGACTTGGATGTCTGATGAATAAATGACAAGCCCCTAGTGGACGGCAAGCCAAAAAGACATAAGTGTCACAGGGCGCTGCACCGGGAGCCCCACCGATCATCCATCCAACGAGACTGCCGAGACTCCGCTGCTCTGATGGCTTCCGCGGAGCCTGCCTGTCCTCGATTCCCGGAGGAAGTTCCGAGACCAGCCGTTCTCTGCTCTCCGACTAAGGTACATCGCATTCCGGGTCTTCGGAACCAACAAGGCAGAGAGGACTTTGGACTATTTAATTGAGGTGTGTTTATTTGCCATTTGATTTGATTGATGTGTGATATTAGGAATATTAAGGTTTGTGTTATCCCGAGTGTATCAAATAAAGCCAACTTGTTTGGAACCAAATTCTAGTCACTCGCCTCTCTGCCGCTGGTGACACTCTACACCTTGTATAAGTAAATAGCTATCATCTGCCTGGCACAACCATAAGGTACAAACTGATAAATAAATTAATTGTGCTAACAAGAATGACCTCCTGTGAACTTACTGAATTAATCAGAACCACGACGATGTATGGGCATATTAAACTCATGTTGAAAGACCAAGCCCACAAGTTTACTGAAAACACCAGACCACCGAATGAAAGCAACTATTCACTCAAAGACATAAAATGAGGAGCACCCTAAGACTGGACATGTGGGCACCCTCACCCATCACCTGGTCATTCATCATGAGTCTTGCCCAGGAAAATCACCATAACAATAAACCTTTAACAGAGCACAGATTCTCCTGCCCTTGACAACCATGCATGGCCCACTCCAAGCTGACATCTCAAGCTGTCCTCCAAACGGGTACTCTGAAACTGCTGTCTGGACGTTGGCCTAGAAAAAGTTTCTGCACTTTGACCTCTCTGTACCCTGCACAAGTTCTTGGCTTATCTGACCACCTACAGCAACTCTCTGAATTCGTATCTGCTCTCTGCCTTTGCTCTCAGTTCAGCCTCCTGAACCTTTGTGGCCACCTTAACCCTTTCCTAGCCTTTCAGTTTTATGTGTTTAACTATGTGAAGTCTGATGAGTGACTTGAGTGTTATGGATATTAGAAATTAGGATTGGAATAAAAGAACCTGTGATTGGCCAACTTGACTACCAGGTAACCCACAAGTATTCAGTGAACTGCCACTGATGAAAGTGGTGTATCCTGTATATTTATTATTAGTCCATAAATCCCAGCATTGTAGAACGACAAAAAGTGTTTGGTCAATGTTAATGACATAGCTCACTCATAACAACAAATAAAAATTGTGACATTTTTAGTTATCTTAAGAGATGTAAAAGAAAGTATGAGAATACAATTTTTAAAACTTTGTCGAATAAATTTTAAAACTTTGCTGAAATGGATGATTTTCTTTCATGTGTGTATGTGTGTGTTACTGGGAATTGAACCCAGGTATGCTCTACCCCTGGATTGCATTCCCCAGTCCTTTTTATTTTGAGACAAAGCCTCACTAAACTGCCTACGCTCTCCTTAATCTGTGGTCCTTCTGCCTAAGTCTCTCCAGTAGCAGGGATTATAGGCATGTGCCATCTTGTCTGACAAAATGAATGGTTGTCTTTTTGTTGTTGTTGCTAGCATTTTATGTTTCCTTATTCTTGTTGGTATATTATAATTATACATAATTATGAGATTTGTTGTTAGGTGTTTATACATGCACACAATATAACAAAACAATTTGGTCAATAACATTTCCCAGTATTTCCCCTTACCCTGCCCTCAAAATGAATGATTTTTTAAAAAATAAAAATGGAAATATAAGTTACAAATTTAATTTAAAAACTGAGTGAATCAATAAACATTAAAGAATTGAGAAGATGATAAAAAAAAATTCCCCTTCCTGCTCCATAGCACTTTTTTTAAAAAGATGGACACAATACCTTTATTTTATTTATTTATTTATTTTTATGTGGTTCTGTGGACCAAACCCCGTGCCTCACATGTGCTAGGCAAGAGCTCTGCCATTGAGCCACAACCCCAGCCCCTAAAGTACTTTTTTTAAAAAAGATGGTTAATACACACATTTTATCAAGCTGTCAAGAAATATATAATCCCTATATCATATAAAACACATCAGAGCATAAAAAGGAAAAGTCACCAAACTCAATTGACTTTAGTATCAAATAGAACAAAGACGATATGATCTCACTTATGAACACAGATGTAAAAATCCTACATAATAAAACAACATATCAAATTTTATACGTCACTCTTCATTACTAGCAGATTCTTGATTTGTGAATTCAATGACTTGCTAAAATGTATTTGTAACCCAAAAATCAATACTCCCAGAATTTTCATGTTCATTCACAGATAGGTGCAAAGTTATAAAATATTGAGGTCATCTAACCCACATATTCCAGTTGAGGTCAAAGAAGGTGACACCCTGCCTTCTTGTTTCAGATCTTAAACAAGTGTTCTTTTTGTAGTTTATTTAGTGCTATGTTCTTTACATTTTTTGTGCTTATTGTTGGTAATTCCACTGCTTAAAATGGTTCTCAAGTGCAGGATGTAAGTACTACTTAGTGTTTCTATGTTTTTAGTGCAACTTGTTAAGAAAATATTTCCGTTATGTAAGCTTCAACCAGGTAAGAGTTCTATACTGGTACTGGCTGTGAATTCCATGGTAAAGAGTAAACAGTAGAATATAAGGTTTGTCTGTACAAAGACACCCATTAGACAGTGTTATGCATTAACTGAGTGACTACAAGGTTGGGAGCAGGCCCTGTAGGAACCTAACTGTGTACTTCTTCTAGGAGCAACACCTCAGAATTCACTAAGCCAGTTTTTACCAGAAATTTCTAGAATAAAACTACTATAAATAATCAGAACTGATTGAATACATAGTACCAAAGTTGGGAGGGGGTAGATAAACAAAACAATATATTGCAGTCAAGTAAAGTCTCTCTCATGAATGCAAGAATGCCTGACATAGAGCTTTTGATGTAATTTACTATTAAATTAATATGTGCTTTGATCTCAACCTATTGAGAAAATCAACATAATCTTAATAGGTTGAGATTGAAGTACTGATTAAAACAATATTCATTATGATAAATGCTCTCATCGGAGTAGGGATAGAAGACAACATCTTTTCAACCCAAAATTCAGGTTGAGGCACATGAAGTATAGAAACAAAGAGTTCATTCAAACCAAAATGAGCGAGTCTGGGGAAAACATGAATTCTAGTTGCCCAGAACAGGTGCTGGCAAAGTGGTATCTGAGGGTTCTGGGGATTTGTAGATATTTTCTTTTAAGAATAAGGAAATTACAGCACACCAGTTGTTACAATTGCATTGGCTGAACAGGACATTTATTGGCCATTGTTCACTTATTGTTATGAATTCCAGATATGAATTGCAACAAGCAGGAAAATGCTTTGACTGGCATTATTGTTATCTTTATGGTGCAAAGCAGTCTGCACAAACTTTCTGAACCACATGAGAATGAGCAAGGTAACTGCAGTCTCAGACCTCGTATTTCCCTGGGCCAAAGAAATTTGTGACCTCATTCTTATGTCATTTACATCCTTTCTCATCTTTAAACTCATCAATGATTTGGAATATTCATAAAAAAATTAAGGTCTATTACTGAAAAATTAAAAAGTAGATAAGCAAGTTTGTTGTAGAACCATATAAATGAAGGCAAAACAATATATGGATTGATAAATATATAAAGGACCCCAGAAACACACCCAATCACATATGAAACATTAAGGTCTTAGACAAATATCAATACAAACCACTAGAAAAATAATGAACAACTCAATACATGGTGCTGAGTCAACTGCATTACCATATTGGAAAAATAAAAATAAAAAGTAGATTTCTATTTCATATAAGGAGGAGAAAATTTCAGAAGACTTATGGACTTAAGAATAAAAATAATTACTTAAAACTTTCAGAATAAAATGTAAGAGAATATTTTTGTAGCTTTGGAGTAATGAAGAATTTAACAACAAAAAATTTAAAAGCAGGAATTATAAGGATTAAAAATATAAATTGTAGTACATTAAGATTAAAAATTTCAAGCAAAATTAATGTCATAAGCATTGCTGAAAGACATATCACAAAGGATTCATATTCAGAATAGAAAAAGAACTACAACACTTCCATGAACACCTTATGAAGGTTTTCTCCTTGGGGTCCTAAACCTTCTATAGTATGGACTTGCCCAATTCATCAGTTACATCACTATCTGCTCAAACAAACTAAACTATTTAAAGCTTTACTGTGGCCAACTTTCTTTCTAACAGTTCAAATTAGCATACTCCATAAACTAGAAGTTTCACATTTTTACTATCTCTGGCACATGTATACAAGGAGACCTATGAGAAATATACTAAGTTGTTTGTAACAAGAAAAATATTTTCCCTAAAATATTTATCAGTTGAAAGATGGATAAATTTTGAATAGTGTTATAGAGCATAACACTATTTATTCTTTCAATGAAAGAATGTTTCAATAGACATCAGTATTCCTAGGCAAGAATAGCCAAAACAACCCTGAGCAATAAGACTCATGCTGGAGGTATCACAATACCCAATCTCAAATCACACCATAGAACTACAGTAACAAAAACAGCATGGTATTGGTATAAACACAAATAGGAAGACCAGTAGAATAGAAGACATAGAGACAAACCTTGACAGAGGTGCCAAAAGCATACATTGGAGAAAAGATAGCACCTGGGGAAAGTGGATATCCATATGTAGAAGAATAAAACTAGATTCCTATCTCTCACTCTGCACAGAATCAATTTCAAGTGGATCAAAGACCTGGAAATTAACCCAGAAACACTGAAACTGCTAGAAGAAAACATAGGGTCAATATTCCAACATATTGGCTCTGGCACAAACTTTATTCATAAGATTCCTAAAGCTCAAGAAATAAAACCAAGAATGGGTAAGTGATATGGCATAGAATAAGAAAGCAAAAGAAACAATTAAGGGTATGAAGAGAGAGTTTACAGAATGGGAAAAAAATATCTTTGCCAGTCACTCTTCTGACAGGGGATTACCATTCAAAATATATAAAGAACTCAAGAAACTTAACCCCCCCCCAAAAAAAAGACCCCACAAATAACCTAATCTTTAAATTGGCAAATGATCTAAACAGATATTTCTCAAAAGAAGACTTACCAATGTTCAACAAATATTCTTAGCAAATAGGGAAACACCAATCAAAACTACAGTGATATTTCATCTCACTCCAGTTAGAATGGCAATCATCAAGTATACCAATAATAATTGCTGCTGAGGATGTGAGGGAAAAGGTACACTTATACATTGTTGGTGGTACTGCAAATTAGAATAACCACTTTAGAAAGCAGTATGGAGATTCCTCAAAAGACTAAGACTGGAATCACCATATGACCCAACTCTCCCACTCCTCAATATTTGTCCAAAAGATACACAGTCAACATACTATAGGGGCACATGCATACCAATGTTTATAACAGCACAATTCACAATAGTTAAGTCAAGGCTTCAGCCAATTGAAATACCTATCAATTATGAATGGGTAAAGAAAATGCAGTATACATACAATAGAGTTTTACTCTGCCATAAAGAATAATGAATTTATGTCAATTGCAGGTAAATGAATGAAACTGGAAGAACATTGGTGCTAAGTGAAATAAACCAGACTCAGAAAGTCAAGAGTCACATGTTTTCTCTCATATGTAGAAAATGGTTGGGGGGGATTTTTAAAAGAGGAAGATCTCATGAAAATAGAAGGGAGATCAATAGAGTAGAAGATGATTGAGAGGGAGGGAGAAGAGGAGGGAATGAGGAAGTACTGGGTAATGAAATCTACCAAATGATGCTATGTCCATGTATAGACAGATCACAGTGAATCATATAGATGAAAATGAAATGAGAAATAAAAATATGCCATTTACAGGAAAATGAATGGAAACTATTTTAATTATAATGCACCAATTAAAATAATAATAACAGTAATAATAGAAGAGGAATTAGTAGGGTAGAGCAAGCAGATCAGGGAGTAGAAGAAGGATAGGTAAAGGGGAGGTACTAGGGAATGAGATTGATCAAATTATGTTACATGCAGGTACAAATATGGCATAATGAACCCCACTATTTATTCAATTATAAAATACAAATAAAAATGTATAATGATCCAAAAAAGTAAGAAAAAATATACAAGAAAATAAAAATTAAAAAAACAAAATAGAGGTTGGGTCTGTGGCTCAGTGGTAGAGCGCTTGCCTCACGTGCATGAGGCACTGGGTTCGAGTCTCAGCACCACATATAAATAAATGAATGAAATAAAGGTCCATTGACAATGAAAATTTTAAAAAAGAGCAAAATAAGTATGTAAATGTATCACTGGGAAATAGATCTAAATTACAGATTATATGCTTAGTATTATACCATTTATGTATTTAAAAATATATTTATATATCTACAAAAAGTATAAAAAGATGGATTGACTCCACATCATATTTGTAATGAAACAATGTAGAAAGAAAGTAGAATTCAACTGTATCTAAAATAGGTATTTTCATTAAAACTTTTGGAGAAAAATGACAAAACATTAACACTGGTTAATTCTGAGTAGTGAGTAAAAAATATTTGTTTTATATTTTATATATTTCTCCATACTCTATTTTTTAAATTAATTCAAGAATAGTTGAGCTGGAGTTTTAACTCAAAGACAGCGTACTTATATAATGTGCAAAAGAACCTGCATGCAATCCTTAACACTGCAAAAAAATACAAATAAATATGCTCTTCTGATAGAGGGTTAATATCTGGAATATATAAAGAATTCAAAAACACTTTACACCAAAGAAGCAAATAACCCAATTAATTAAGTGGGTAAATGAACTAAAGGCATTTCTCAAAAGAAAAAATACAAATGGGCAACAAATCTATGAAAAAATGTTCAACAGCATAGGGAAACACAAATCAAAACTACATTGAGATTTCACCTCATACCAGTCAAAATTGCAGTCATCGAGAAGACAAGCAATAATAAATGCTGAGGAGAATGTGGAGAGAAAGAATCACTGTTGGTGGGATTGTAAATGGTAGTATACAACCATTATGGAAATCACTATGGAGGTCCCCCAAGACTAGGCCTTCAACTACCATATTAGCCAGCTAGTCCACTCCTTGGTATGTATCTGAAGAATCAAAGTCATCTTAGTTCAGTGATACATGCATACTTATGTTTCCAGCATAATTCACAATAACCAAACTGTGGAACCAGCCTAGGTGTCTATCAATGGATGAATGGATAAAGAAAATATGGTATATGTACATGATGGAGTTTTATTCAGCCATAAAGAGAAATGAAATGATGTCATTTGCAGGAAAATGGGTAGAACTTTAGGACCTTATATTAGGTGAAATAAGTCATACTCAGAAGGTCAAGGGTCAGATGTTTACTCTTATATGTTGAAACTAGAGAGGAAAAAGGAAAAGAAAGTTTGATGGGGGTGGAAACTCATGAAAATCAAAGAAAGATCAGTAGAATACAGGAAAGGGACCATGGGAGGGAAGAGGGGAAGTAAAAAGGAAATATGGGGAATGATATTGACTAAATCATTGTTATATTGTGCACATGCACAAACTTGTAACAACGAATCCCACCATTACATACAACTATAATGTAGCAATAAAAAATATGGGGAAAAAAAAGTAGAGAAAATGTAAAATGAAAAAAAAATGTGAATAAATATATATAAAAGAATGTAAACTAAAGTCATAAATGTTGAATTTAGACATAATAAAAATACATTATCATCAAACTTCAAAACCCTTAATGGGGTCCAGAAGTTTCCTATATAAGTTTATTTTTTTAATGGCCTGTCCACATGATAAACTATAAGGCAGCACTAAAAAACATTTTTATTGCATTTTTAGTAACATGAAAAGTACTAATGATTTATAGCACTCAGTGAAATAAAGCAAAAAATTTAAATGTGTATTTACTGAGTCCTCACATAAAAGCTCAAGGATACAGGTGAGATTGGAAAGAAATATAATTCAACAATTTATTATTCTTATCTCTCAGATATATGATTCTCAAACATAGATTATTTTCTTTGATTTTTTCCCCATCTTTTCTAAATTTCTAGTTTCCTAAAGATATACTGAAATTAGAAAATGTTATCTTTAAGTTAAAAACAATTTTTCATGGGGGCTGGGAGTAAAGCTCAATGGTAGAGTGGAGTGCACATTTATATCCACAAAGTTCTGGGTTTGATCCCCAGCACCCCCACCCCTCCAAAAAAGTATTTCTTTAAGAAGCTTCCAAGTTAAAGATCTTGTTATTGGGCGGGGGCTGTAGCTCAGTGGTAGAGCACTTACCTGGCTAGCACAAGGTCCTGGGTTCAATCCCTAGCACTGCTAGATGAATAAATAAATAAAAGTTTAAAAAAGAAATTTTATTAACAACTTTGTCCTGTTTTTATTTTTCTATTTCCTCTCATTACTGGCATTAAAATAGCATTTTAACTATGAAAGATCCAGTTCTACTGCCACCCAAGAGAGTCAATAATTCAGTGGATAGAGAAATGAGAGAAGAAAGATGTTGTTACTGTCACAGGCCCAAGTTGGTCTGCTCGCCGCTCAAAGCCAATACTTAGGAGATGAGAGTTAATGACAAGAAGGTCAGGTTTATTCAGGGGCCACCACCATTTGGGGGAACTCAGTTACATGAAAGGGCTTTTCTAGAGAGGGTGGTGGTGCAGGAGACAATGGTGAGGAAGGCTCAATACTGAGCAGTGTTTTCATCATTCAGGGCAAAGAACGCCCCCCCACACCCACCCTGCCAGAATATCAAAATTGATCTTGACCTTCTGGGGTAGTTCCTATATATTTTCTTTAGACTGTTACTTGTCTGAAAGTTAAACTTCACAATAATTTACACCTGTGTTAGCTGATATACAGAATTAAAGAATAAGAAGGGACATTATAGATTCTGATGTTATCTGAAGGTCGCCAGATTTAGGTTCTGTAAATCTAAAGAAAAGCTATTTCACGGTTAACATCTGAATCACTTAGGTAGAACTCTTCTTTTGAAGTCAGAATACCAGGCAAAAGGAGGGGAAGCAAACATAACTCTGCAAAGGGCCATTCCCAAGGGAGAGGTCACTGGGTGGCAACAACCAGGCAGGCTGGAAGACTAGGAGGCCAAAAGCCTGTGACCATCTTGCCTCGTGCCACCAAGAGAAGGTTGATATAGTGTGTTATCTCAGTCTCAGGCAGGTGGGTCCCAGAGCAGTTCATTCATCCTTGGCAATGGCCAGTTCTGGAATGTGGGTTGCAACGTCTTATCTTGGTATGGACCTCACCAGGAGTCCCTGGACCTGTGAATCCAAGAAAGTACCATTGTTTGGAGGCTAGTTGTTTGCAGGTCTGTGCATCTGATTTCCATCACCACCCGTCTCTGCTTTATATTTTCCTAACAACTACTTTTTTCCTGTAACCTGGGAGTGTGCACAGAGAAAAGGCCCAAGCATTTTAAAAAAATTCTACAGTTAGTCATCAAGATATGGAGCAGGGTGTGGGGGAAAACAAAGTTACTCTGATAAAGGGAAAAGAAGAAAGTCACACTCAGGGTGTCATGTCAGCATGCTGTTTTCTCTGTGTAAATGGTGTAATAATTTTAATCAACTCTGAGATATTTTGGATCAGTCCTCATCTGTAACTGGGAAATATTTAAGGCTTTTTTTTTTTTTTGTGGTGCTGGAGATTGAACTCAGGGCCTTGTGCTTGCAAGGCAGGCACTCTACCAACTGAGCTATATCCCCATCCCTATTTAAGGCTTTTAAAATAGTAATCCGCTCCCAGATTGAAAGGCAGGACACCAGCCACTGCAAATGTCTGTCTAATCTTGAAATCTTAAACCAGTTTACAGAGTCCTGGAGAGAGCCAGAGCCCAGCAATAATCCTACCATTCACTCACCAGGAGTAATAACCATCTGGTCAGTTAGTCTGACTGCCTTAGTTTGCATGATAAAGAAGGTCACAGAAAGTCAAGACAATTGAGAGCAACTCCCCAGTGGCAGAAATGATCTGCAAAGGACTGGCAGAAATGGCTCAGATTTTAGGACTACAGCTCTGTCAAGAATTCTCTCACTTGGAGATTGCTCTTCTCCAAAAGGAAACTACTTACAAGATAAAATTAAAAAACTGCATCTCTTTAGCTGGGTTCAGGCTTTTTACGTCCTGTTTTGTTTTCTCCATTACTGCACAGAGAAGAGTGGCAAAAACACATAGAGTGTGCATGTGGGTGCTTTTGGATCCCAGATGCAAAGAGTTTATATTCTGCAGTTTATAGTTCATTATCACCATAATGGCTTTCTTTTCTTCCATTCAATTAAAAATATTTTTTTCACCTTTAGATCTAAATTTAACTCCCATCCCTTTCCTCCTTCCCACTCTAGTATGTTTGATAAGTGTTCTTAAATAGAAGTATTTTATGAATGACTAATGAATCAAGCCCTGTGCTAATATGTGAGTGACTATGAGTATCTTTTAATTAATTCAAACTCTTCTGCTACTTAGATAAGATACACTATTCATAGGAAAGTCTGTCTAAATAGTAGTGAGCATTACTGAGACACCTCAAAGTAGGTAGAGTGGCAAGGCTCTGCTTATTCTGGGAAAGGGCTGGCTCTTTGCTCAAATTTCCACCAGAATGATTATTCAGACAGGAGCAAACACAAGCACATAATTCATTCATTTGACAAATATTTATTGAGCTCTTGCTTTGTCTAGCTGAGCTAGCAACTGATGGCAAGCCTTGGTCTCAGTTCACGCCCTGCCACTTATTGGTGGCACAAACAAATCACCTAAATTCTGGTAAGTCTCTTTATTTGCAAAGGGAAGAAATTGAGACCTTTCCCACCTGCTTGGAAAGAGTGTTTTGCAGATAAAAATAAATGGCTGTACAGGAAAATATATTGAAAATGTAAAACAGCATAAAACCAAGGATCACTGCTATTATTTTGTTGATGTTATCCAAAGATAAAAAGAGCTGGAGCAGATGCCAAGTAAGCCAGGTGACAAGAGAAAGGATCAGCTGAGGAGCCTCCGCCAGCCAGCTGTGGCCAAGCTTGTGGAAACTAACAATAAGACCCTTCTGTGGAGCTGGGGGTGTAGCTCAGTGGCAGAGCGCTTGCCTAGCCCCTGTGAAGCCCTGGGTTCATCCTCAGCACTGCGCAAGCACACGTGTACACACACACACACACACACACACACACACACACAAATGCTTCCAAGGAGTTGAAGATCCGGAAAGGAAGAAAGTGTCATCACAATCTCAGTCTTGACTTGATAAAATACGACTAAAAAGTGATGCAAAACTACAGGGCCGTGACAAGCAAGCAATCCCAAATATTCTTTTTGCCCCAGTGTGGAAATACTCCATTCCCAGAGTTGAGCAATTTCATGTCTACCCCAGAAGCAAACTTCCACGGAAATGAGGAAATTCTGGAGTGGTATGGGGAAATAATAAGGACCTTCTAGAAAGAGCACACCGGGCTGGAGGTGCAGAACTACGAAAAAAGAACAAAGAAAGGAGAGGTCGAAAGAACACGCCATGCACATGTAAGTCAGAATGATGAAGTTTTTCTAAAGGAAGGAGAAAAAAACTAATAGGGCGTCTACATAGTCCTCCCCCTCTTATAAAAATATACCAAGTAAAAATGAAAATTAAAAAAATCTTATTGTATGGATTTATCTGTAAATAGATAGTTGAGCAAACGTGTCACTCGTATTAGAAAAAAAGAGTAAAAATAATAAAAGGTGCATTGCAACCTTGAAACAATATGCCAAGTGAAATGAGCCAGACACCAAAGGATGAATATGGTGTGACTCCACGTCTATGAAATCTAGAAGGGGGGAATGCGCAGACAGACAGTAAAGGTTACTGGGTGCTGCGGGGAGGAAGACTGCACAGCTACTGCTTAATGGATACAGAGTTCCTGTTTGGGGTGCTGAAAAAGTTCTGGAAATAGTGCCAGTGGTTGCACAATTATGTTATGAACACCACTGAACTGTAGACTGAAAATGATAAAATGCAAATTTTATGTAACATACACACACAGGTAAGGGGGCTCAATGCACTGATTTCTCTTATTTATTTTTTGGTACCGGGGATTGAACCCAGGGATACTTAACCTCTGAGCCACATTCCCAGCCCTTTTTATATTTTATTTTGAGACAGGGTTGCTTAGAGCCTCACTAAGTTGCTGAGGCTGGCTTCGAACTCACGATCCTCCGGCCTCAACCTCCCAAGCCACTGGGATTAGAGGTGTGTGCCACTGTTTCCAGCACGCTGATTTATCTCCAAATGCGTAGGAGACAACAGAACAGGTCATGAGGGTGTTTGGAATCCCAGAATTATGGCAAAGGACAGTCTCTTTAAAGTGGTCTGGTAAGGCTGGCCTTGACAACCAGCCTCCTCTAGTGCAGGGACATTTCTCTCCGAAGGACCAATAGAAGACTGAAAACCTCACGGAGGAAGAGTCTTGTCTTACAGATCCTTCATCTTTCTGGTAGCAGAATAGAATCTGGTGTCTAGTAGATCCTTCACAAACATCTTTCGAATGTGTTTCTAGAATTAAAGCTCTTTCAGGCATTCATTCAAAGATATGTCTTGAGTACCTTTTAACTGCCAAGATGCCGGTAAACAAGACTGTTCGCCTGACCTCAAAATGCTGACAGTCCACAGCAGAAGAGGTGGACTATCTGGCAGGGGCTAGCCAGATGCAGTGGTGGGCCCCTGCAATTCCAGCACTCGGGAGGCTGAGGCAGGAGGAGTGCAAGTTCGAGGGCAGCCTGGGCAATTTAGCAGGTCCTGGTGCTTCAAAATAAAACACAAAAAGGGCTGAAGTAGAGGTCAGTGGTAGAGGGCTCCGTGTTCAATGTACCAGGAACGAAGGCAGGTGAGGAGGGGCCGAGGTTCCTGAAGTTTGGTTGGATGGAGGAGTAGGCCTAGGGAGGGGGAGCACTGAGTGTATGTGCAGATGCAAAGACAGCAGGAAAGGAAAGAAACGGCAACGTTTGGGAAAGAGTCTGTCAACTTCCTCCAATGAGCCACAGAAAGGTTTAAAGGGCTTCAAGTCAAGGGGGAAAGGAAGACCAGATTTACACTCAGAAGACCCACTCAGTGTTTACCAAATATCATCGGTAAGGTGCACCAAAATGTTATCTGTGGGATTTCACTCCATTTTTATTTTAAAAATTTTGTTTCTATTCTGGTTGGATTTTTTTTTTATAATAAGCATATGACATTTTTACAGCCAAACTATTTTCATTAAGGAGAAATAGGAAGAAGAGAAAGGAGGAAGAGGGAACTAAAATAGACTATTCTGGTTACAGTGCAGAATGGATTCAGGAAAGCCTGTAAAGCATATATCAGACTGTGTCATATTCCTGCTGAAAACCAGTGTAATTATATTGGAATCCGAGCTACTGGGTGGCCAGTGAGACCTGGCCCTGCCCAGCTTACCTAAAATTCCCTCACCAAACGCCACCCACAGTCCAAATCTGGGCCTGGTCCACTGGTTCACTGTGCTCAGGCCTTTGATGGACTGACACTATGAAGCCTTTCCTGACCTCCATCCCTGATGCTCTGTCCTCAACTGGCTACATTTTACTTCATAGTGCTTATCACACACCATTAACTAGTATACTAACTATTTATTCATGGTCTTTCCCATCAGAATGTAAGCCCCAGGGGAACTCGGTCCAGAGCTTTCTCTTCCAGTTGTCAGACAGGGCCTAGCCAAGAAAATGTGTTCAGTAAATATTTGTTGTGTGAATAAAAGAGAGGACAGGGTCACTGATGACATGGGTTTTTACTTTTTATGCTTGAGAGTGCACATGTAGTGCCAAAAGACCAAATTATTACAACAACGTTGTTTAAACATTTTTTAAAGAGATAGGCTCTTGCTGTGTTGCCCAGGTTGGACTAAAAGTGTAATAAAGACCTTGAGGTTGCTTTTGCTGAAAACACAAACTCTTATTGGGCTTGCGGATGCCAGTGGGTAGCTAAAGGAAAGTGGAAGCTTGGCATCTTGACTCCCTTTTGTATCTGCCTCCTTTGCTCTGAGTGGACCACCTTGGATTCCAGGACTCCTGGGTACATTAGCCTCCTGAGTAGCTGGTACTACAGGCTTTAGCTTAAAGATGGGGGGAGGGCCTGATATTGGAGAATGAAACCCGGGTGCTTTATCGCTAAGTTACATCTCCAGTCTCTATGTGTGTACACGTGTGTGTGTTTTGAGACAGGGTCTGGCTAAATTGTTGAGGGTCTAGCTAAGTTTCTGTGGCTGGTCTTGAACTTGCAATCCTCCTACTTCAGACTCCTGAATCCATTTTGCACTGGAACCAAAGGTAGGACCCACCATACCCCACTAGTTTAAAAATCTTAACCTGCTCAATTTTGACTCTAGAATCAGGCAACATTTTATTCCATAAAATAAATACTCTGATGGGCTCAGTGTAGTAGTTGGTTTTATAGAGAGAAAAGGGCTTTTAAAAAAAAAAAAGCTGGAACGAAAACCAACATATGACCAACTAAAAGCAGTATTAAAAACCTGGCATTTCTGCCTCCATTTTGCATCCATCTTCCTCGCCCTGAGTCACCTTGGATTCCAGGAACAACAGGTCTGATCAATAAACATTTTGCAACAAAATGAAACTCTTGGGCAATAGCAACTATTTTATCACCAACGAGGCCCCACTTGATCAATCCTGAGATAATGATGGACCAGACATTCCATGCCTGACCAAGTTCACCTGGTATGCCAGCCGTGCAGACTCCTTACCCTTGCCCTCATTCTCCTTTCTATAAAACCACAAAATCATTATCAGTTCCTCAAAGGTCTGGAAACACTGGGCCCTTTGTTTTTCCAATATGGACATGCTGACTAAAGTTCCCGCTTTTCATCACTATCTTTTCTGTTTGGTTCTTGGGGTAAGTGGTCAGACCTGATTTATTGGGATCCCCTCAAAGTCAGGCCTCTGGCCTAGGACTCCAGGAATAGTTATTTTAGGCCACTTATTTTGCAAGATTAAAACATTACTATATTTACTGAAACAGCCTTGTTTAGGAAATTTAGCTATTGTAGCTCATTTCTCTGAATTTCTTGGAAGCCAAGATGAACAGCTTAGTTTTAGTTTGGTAATGTGGAACTTTATAAGTGCCTCCATTTTGATTTTTATTCTGATATATTAGGGTTCAGTGTGGGCAGGGTAGAAGCCTGGTCCAAAACAATGACCTCCTAAAGTTTTTATTTAACTGTTGGATTTCTTAGGCCTAATGGTAAGTTTTAGATTTGGAAAGAAGAAAAAAATTGGTTTGCATGTATTGAGTTTGAGGTACTTGGAGTCTTTGGGTCTGCCGGAAGAGACCTTGGAAAACTACCTGCTTGCTAAGGAAGCATTGCCAAAGTTCATAAATGTAAGGTAACAACAAAGTGATAAAAAATCTGGTCATAATTTCACACAAATTTATACAGTAAAGTAAAAGAAGAAAAAAACAATGAAAATATCTCCTAGGTCCTTGAGAGACCAACGGATGTCCCCTGAAGTTATCTCCTCTAACTTCTTGAGAGGAGTCTAAATTAATTTCTAGGCAGCTATTCACAGCTCCAAGGAGCGGATGGCCTATGACTTTGTACTATAAAATTCAAAGTTAGGGCCACTTCTTGGGCCCATTACATCTTCAAGGAGACACACTTGAAGGGGACAGGGGGTGGCAACTGCTTCCTGCCTCAGAGAATCTTTCAGCATTTTATTCTTGCAAAACATACAAGAGGAAATCCTCAATAAGATGCTGGACATGTGGAGCTCTCACCCTGGAGATGAAGTCAAGAATCATCAGCATGTGATGCTATTCAAAGGAAAGCTCTCTTTACTTCTTTCATTATGGACAGAACACAGCTCCTCCACCCCCGGAAATCCTTTCATTGTGTTTCCTCCCGTTCAAGTTTCATGACTATGAATTATGATTGTTCTCTTGGTTGGTTTCTTAAGTATGAAAATATTTGCTTGCATTTTTGTTTGGGAATCCTTCAGTGTCTGGAGGAAGGAAGAAGAGGACGGGACTACTCTTGGCTCTCTTTTTGAGTGGCTCATACTCAGCGGTTGAGTCCTCCCGGTTCTTGAGATAAGGAAATCTATTTTCCTTGTTGAAGAGTTAAGCTCTTCCTGAAGTCTAAAATGAAATAAAATAAGTCAAGGGAGCTTTTATCCTGAGAAGAAAGAATACACAACACCCTACAGAGTGTAGAGCTGATGCGAGAGCTAGGGAGGAACAGATGAGGGTGTGGGGAGGCAGCAAAAACTTGGGGGCATCCAGGAAATGTGTTCAGAGAAAAAAAGAACACACACACACACACACACACACACACACACACACACACTATGGGGTGCCGATTTTTCTTATCAGCTTTGTCCAGGGCCTGAGCCCAGTCTGCCCTGGAAAGGAAATTCTTGCCCTTGTACCTCAGGAGCTGTTGCTGCAGGTAGAAGCAACCCACCTGGACAGAGCATCCTTAACTCTCAGCACTCATTTTTTTTGTTTTGTGGTCCTGGGGGTTGAAGCCAGGGCCTTGCGCATGCGCTCTACCTCTGAGACGCAACTTAAGCAAGCTTTGAAGCGCTCTGGATTCCATAAGCAGTAGGGGTCCCCGGCGTTGAAGGGGCTCTCCACAAGAGGGCATGTGTGGCAGGGGGTGCGAATGAATGGAACCAACTCCCTGAGATTTGTGGGAGTCTGACTAATGCCGTCCAATTATGGCACTTTGGCATGCTGAGTGTTCTGACCTGAAGGAGACTAGAAAGTTCTCAGAAGCAATTAAGTTCTCTCTGACTTTTCCCACCCTCCTTGCTCCTTACTCGCTATGTCCCCTGAAGCATGCCACAGAACTAGAATTCTCCTTCCCCAAAGCAGGTCAGAGACCAGAATTATCCCCGCCAAAGCAAGCCTTAAAACCTACAGAGGCACTCTGACCTCTCCCTCCCCTGAAAGTAGGCCAGCCATAAGTAGGCCTCGTTCCCTGGAGAGGTGTGGGGAGTGCCCCGTGGAGGGGCCAAGAAGAACCCGGACAAACAGACCTTGCCAGGTTCCCCGTTGGTTATTTCTTTTAGATCCCACCTCTTTTGCCCGACGACATTTCTACATGACTGTCCATTCCTCATCCAACCTAAGCATAAAAACACACAGCTGACCCTCGGTCTTTGGGTCCTCACTTCTAAAAGCTCCCAAGTCATATTAAAACCTTGATTAGATAAACATATTAAACTTTTGTTAATCAGTCTCGTTATAGGGGTGTTAGCACTGGTCTCCAGTAATACCCACATACTAATCCCCAGAACCGGTGTCACCTTAGAACACAAAAGGGACTTTGCCGATGTGATTAAGGACCTTAAGTTAGGAGCAGTATCCGGAATTACCAGTGAGAGCCCAAAGCAACTATCCTTACAAAAGGGAAGCCGAACTTGGGTGTAAACAAGAAAGAATGCCTTACCTTATCCATTTTCTAGAAATTAGCCTGTAGCTTGACAGAGTTATGAAACAGCCTGTGAGAAACAGAAAGTCTGGTGGTCTATGTTCAGAATCTAGTTTCCAGCCTTGATTAGATCCAATTGTCGCTCTTCCCTTTTGCCCGCCCTAATTCTACAATTGGCCAATCACATAGAGTGTAACCCCGAACTCCTCCAATCAGAGTGAACGGCGGCACTGCCTTGGGTTAGCGATATAAGCAGGTGGTCTGGCCCCAAAGCGTGCTTGCTAACCAGGTTCCCCCGCCCGTCCTTTACCAGAGTTAAAGGGTTGCCTTGCCCACCCACTTTGGAGCACGTTTGATTTCTTGTGGCACCTCCCTATTTCTTACAATTTTGGAGCCCAGCTTGAATTCAATCTGAGCTATATTCTCTGAGCCTAACGATACTTCCTCGAACTTTTTGGACATAGAAAGATCAGGCAAGCAGCTCTCTGCCCAATTTCTAAGTTTTAAGTAGTTTTCCTATACACCATAGAGGCATCACAACCCTGTAAGTAAACTGTTCATGAAATAGTTCCTTCAATTTACTTCTTAAAAGATTTCAACAGAGGCTTGTGCAGGGGAATACTTGATAAGGAAGAATTTTTTCTATCCACTGAATGGTATTGTAAACTGCATATTTTACTGAATGAGAAGGAAAGCCATTGGAGAGTCCTGAGCATGGCAGTGACATTATCTAGAATCTCTCTTGCTTTCAGTGGAGATGAGAGTCAGGGTAGCTGAGAAGGGAAGCAGCCAGACCTTCCTACTTGTCCAGCTGGAAGATGGTAGGTCACCCAGAACAGAAGAGGAGAAGAGAAGTTATTGGAGCCTAACCTGCTTCCAAGGTAGATAAGTAGATTTGCTGATGTAGTTCCTGCAGTTATGCAAATGTACGGTGAATATCACCTTTTGTTCTTTGGTTGTAAATGTTAAATGTTTAATGATGTAAAAGACTATTTTCTTGGAGTGTCTTTGTGAGTCAGGCTTAGAGAAACAAACACAAAATAAAGGTCCTGGGTAGCAACAGACCTATAATCAGCAAACTTTGGCACAAGACAAGGGCTAAGGAATTGTCCAGACTCCACGTGGAAAACTACAATAGACTTGGTCAACTGGCTTCTTAACTTTGCTCCTAACTCTTGGTTTTTCAAGGTCTTTTTCTTTTTCCTCAGTAACTCATTCTCAGTCCTCATAGGACTTTCTTGTCCTAACTCTCCACTCTGACCATCCTGTCAATAATTGCATAACAGAAGGGTTTTTGTATTCATACCCTTGTGTGACCCTCTCTTGTGCAAAATAGGGCTGGCCTATATAAAGATTTTGCCTATGTCAGGAGAGATATATATAGATAGACTTATAGGAATGCTGATGGAATATGACTTTCAAGGCTAGGTCATAAAAGATATTTTGGCTCTGACTTACTCTCTTTAGGATCCTCGCTCTGGAGATACCAGCAGAACATGTCTTTTGTTGAATGCACTCCTGCAGCCTTTTGAAAAAAGCCCATGTGGTTAAGGAATTGAAGGTTCCTGTCAAAAGCCAACATCAATTCACCAAGCAAATGAGTGAGCCATCTAGGAGGCAGATTCCCCAACCCCAGTCAAGCCTTCGGATGACTACAGCTTCAGTTAATAACTAGACTATAACTGGTATCAGAGGCTTAGGGTGAAGGCCTTGGCTCTGGGTTTCCAACAGACTAGCTTTCAAGAGATGACCAGTTGTGAAGACAGAAAAGAAACATTAATCCATATGGCTATAGTATGAAGACAAGGGGACAGTGTCCTCAGCACTTTGGGGTTCCAACCTGAGCTTCAGGTTTAAATAGAGGAAGGAAGAAAAGCAGGACACAAGAAGCATGCCTGGTTAAACATTCTTAATCAAATTTTAGTCTTCTCGGAAGCGGCAAAACAATTATGGGTCTTTGAACTGCCCAGAGACAGAGGCTGACACCTCCCTTGGGAATCTGTCCGTGCAAAGTTGCCAAGAAAACAGCCCAGCTGTATGGTGATGCCCTGTTCAAAGGGAAATTCCATGGTTGCCATGGCATTTTTCAGTTCTTGACCTAAGGTTCAAACACCAGCCACCCAGGGGTGGAGAATTGTGGGTGCAAGCTAATGACTATAATTGGGCTATTCAGACTTTGGACCTCAGTTCTATTTTAAAGTAACTTTCTCACAACGAATCCCTTTGATGTAAAAACCTACATAATAAACGTTCAGAGCCTGCTCATTATCAATCTCTCTCCTACCAGGAGGCAGGTTGAACCATGGGAACCCACTTTCTCTGTTTTTGTGTATTTGTCTTTTTTCCAATCATCCTCATCAGCTCGATTCGGGGAAACTGAGTAAACATTGTGCCATTTGAGACATAGTCTGACTAATACTATCTCAGGTTTGGTCATGCGAAGCCTTGTCCCTGATAGGAAAGTTGCTGTTGCCTGGGGAGTAGTTTCAGATCTTGTTCCTAAGATGTTTGTCCATCAGACCATTGTTCTTGGAATCCAAGGTGATTTGCAGAGCAAAGAAGACAGATGCAAAATGTAGGCAGAGGTGCCAAGTTTTTACTCTACTTTTAGTTACCCACTGGACATCTGCATTCCCAAGAGTCAGTGCTCTTAGCAAACACAGCTTCTAAGTCCTTGTTACATAACTTTGCAAGAGACCCTGAGCCAGCAGTACCAAATGAAACCACTTAAATTCCTGATCCACAGAAAACTCGTGAGATAATAAATATGTATTGTTGCTGTAAATTGAAAGCTTTAGAGTAGAGTAATTGGGTAGGTAGCGAATCCATCCACTTATTCTCTCAGTTGCCTCTGGTTTCTCCAGGATCAGGATTGAAGGTAAGATTGAAGAAGATAGGACTAAAAACTTATCCAATTGGTGCTATTGTCCTCTGTCTGGAAGATGCCCCAAGTACTACCTCTCTCATTTGATGCAGTTTGTGAGTTCTTTGAGAAGTCCCTGCATGAACCCTGATGTGGCCAATGTCTGGCTGTACGCTACTCTTTTCTTTCTACTTTTTTTTTTTTTTTTTTTTTTTGGTGGTGGTGCTGGGGATTGAACCCAGGGCTTCATGAATGATAAGCAAGTGCTGCATCACAGTTGTACTCTAGTAATGCCCTTGTCCCCTATGCAGCAATTGTCCCTGATAGTGTAACTCACAGTTTCCTATTTCAGAGATCCTCTCTCCCTGATAGGTTTCCCTATGGATAGGCTACTTATAAGATTGCCAAGAAACAGTTGTCAACACTTGTCCACTTAACGAACAGAAAACACATGTCAGTCATGCAAGGCAAGGTGGTGGGTATGTAGAGAACCAGGCTTCCTGCCCCAGTGGAGAAAGAGGCACCAGTTTCTGGCTGATGGAACTTTCAGATTCCATGATACACATTTGAAGCAGTCCCTGGAATCCTTTCACTAAGGTAGACTCCAGTGACTTCAACAAAATGGATTCATCATTTTTGCAGTTCATTACTGTTATGATTTAGATATTAGGTGTCCCCAAAAAGCTCAATGCAAGAAGGTTTAAAGGCAGTGATTTGGGTTAAGAGAGTCTTAACCTAATCAGTGCATTAATCCCCTGATAGGCGTTAACTGATATCTATAGGCAGGTAAAGTGTGGCTGGAGGAGATGGGTATTGGGGGTGTGCCTTTGGTGTATTTATTTTGTGAGCTGAGCTTAGCTCTCCCTCTGCTTTCCGATTGTGATGTGAGCTG
This sequence comes from Sciurus vulgaris, assembly GCF_902686455.1. NCBI lineage: Eukaryota > Metazoa > Chordata > Mammalia > Rodentia > Sciuridae > Sciurus > Sciurus vulgaris. The sequence goes on along the minus strand of NC_136468.1, from coordinate 17,073,218 downwards.
CTTTCCATTTTACACCATGATGTTCTGCCTCACCTCGAGCCCTGAGGAATGGAGCCAATTGTCTATGGACTGAGACCTCTGAAATCAAGCCTCCAAATAAATTTTTCCTCCTCTAAAATTGTTCTTGTCAGGACGTTTGGTCACAGCAGCAAAAAAATATCTGATTAAAACAATTGCACATCCAGCAGAGGAAACAAATGTCCGTTTCTCTATCTTATAGGCATCCCTAATCTTTCAAACCAATCTTTTGTGTTTGTTTGATGTTTATGTTGCTGGGTATTGAACTCAGGACCTTGAGTATGCCAGACAAGTGTTATACCATTGAGCTACATCTCAACCCTTCCAATAATCTCATTCAAGAGTTCTTTGGGCTTGATGTGTGGGAAGAAAAAGGGTTATTTCTACAATAACTGTAACTCTACAATAATAGTCTAAACTTGTTGCTCAATGTGGTAAAGCACTATTCCCAAATTTTCAAATAATTTCCTTTGACGGTAAAGTAAAAAACTTTATTTCCAGCTGCTGCTGCTGCTGATGGAACCCAGGATCTGGCACCTACTAAGAACATTTTCTACCTCTGAACTACATCCCCAGCCCCAGAATACTGTCTGGGAAGGAAGCATTTAAAAAAGTACAGTTAAATACTGTTATGCATATAAATGTATATAATTGTATATAGATTTTACATAGTTGAGGTATAATATTGCTTAAATTTTAATTTCTAATTTTTTTTTGGGGGGGAGGTACTGGAGATTGAACCCAGGGGTGCTTAACCACTGAGCCACACCCCCAGCCATTTTTATTTTTTATTTTGACATAGGGTCTCACTAAGTTCCTTAGGACCTTGCTATATTACTGAGGCTGACTTTGAACTTGTGATCCTCCTGCCTTGGTTTCTCCAGTCATTGGGATTACAGGTGTGTGCCACAGTGCCCAGGTCTAATTTCTTTTTATTTCACCTATTTCAAAAGTATTTTACTTGTGTTCCACATTAATTATACTTTTTATTTCAATGAGCATAAAGTATTCCAACATTTTTGTATTTTATCACTTATCATCATTTCTTCTATCCCCTAAAATATCAGGACATTTATAGTTCAAATTATAGTTTTATATGCATTTTCACAATACAGCTCTTTTGCCTTATTTTAAATTACTTCACTGAGCTAAAAGTTCAGTAGTTGAATTACCAAAGTGAATCAGAGAGTGTGAATATTCTTGTGGCTCTTGATATGTAATCCTTAGGGGAATTAAGGACACTGTTGAAATTATTTGTTGTTCCCAGGAGACACCTTTGCTGTCCAGGCATTATCTGTTCAGTTGCACATTTAGCAGGATTAGCTGCCAAGGACAGGAAGCTGTACTGTGTTCCAGTGTGTTCAGCATGTGTTTGGGGACAGGTTGGCTATCCTGTGTAACTGGAGCCGTCACCTCAGATACCACCACTGAGGGTCAGGCCTTCAGGGGAGGGAGTAAGCAGATGTAAGCACAGCCCCTCTAGGTGCCCCAGAACAGCCAAAGTGAAGTGACGGAGGGCACAGAGGGAAGAAAGAGAGTTGGAGATATAATCAGGAACCAGGCCACACAGGGCTTCCGGGCTTCTAGTCTTGGTTTTGTGCCACTCACCGTAGTAAGTCATCAAAAGCTGCAAGCCAGGAAAACATGGAGTTGGTGTCCAGCCAGGAGGTCAAGGTGACTAAAGCTGGGGTGTGGGCGGGGAAGAGTACAGAAGATGAAACCAGGAAAGTAAAGGAGCTGTAATTACTTCAGGCTATGAAGAACCTTTGTATAGAGGAGTTTGAGCTAAGAAATAATGGAATTTGACCTAATGGTTGAAAACTTACTCTAGTTGATGTTGACTGGGCTGGGGCCAGAGAAGTAGGCAAGAGAAGTAAACAGGTGAGAAAGGACATGGCATGCACCAGACTAGTAGCAGCAGGTTGCTAAAAAGCAATCCAATTGTATGTTGTGGAGGAAAAGCAAGCAGGATCTGCTAATGGGTTAGATGTGAGTTTGAAAGAAAGTGGGAGGACAAGAATAACTCAAGCCTTTGACTTGAGCAACGGGAAGAAAAACGTTTTTGAAATTGAAAAGATGCAGAAGGCTGAAGTGGCTCAGGGTTAGGTTTTTGTGGGCTTTTATTTATTTATGTATTTATTTTTGCTTTGTTTTGTGTAGGAGATCAGGAATTGAACTTTGAGCCTGTTGAACTGAGATGTCCATTGCAGTCATGAAAGAGATCAAATAGGTAGCTGGACAACTGAGTTTGATGTTTCAAAGAGAAATTTAGGCCACAGTTATAAACTGGCAATTGTCAGCTTATTGACAACATTTAAAGCCATTAAGTCAATGAATTACTCTCTAATAGAGAATAATATATTAGAGAATATATATTACAGAGAATAAAAGAGAAGCAAAGACTGAGCCCTAAGGAACTATGATCCTCTATCACTGCCTACCACTCCCACCCTCTCTGCCACGAAAGAAGTAAATCCTTGATGTCGTTTGGTTCACTGTGATCTTGGTCCCATGACAGAACACTGAAAATGAAACTAAGACAGAAATCAATTGCCCTCAGGTGGTTGGACATATAACACTTAAGTTAGAAGTTTATATTTTTCATATTTTTATTGGTGCATCATAGTTATACATAATGGTGGGATTTGTTGATACATATTTGCACATACACATAACAATAGTTTGGCCAATATCATTCCCCAGTATTTCCCCTTTCCCCTCCCTTCCTACTGATCTGCTGCGACCTGCACAGCCAAATCCTAGAAACCAGTGAGGTCCCATGGGGGATTAAGAAAGACACACAAACACTTCTAGAGAGAAAGTTGGGACCAGGTGGTACACACCAACCTTTGATGTAGAAGCAATGACCCAGAGCTAGCTCAGCATGTTTATTATATGGGGTCTCACAATCATGAAGTTAGTGCACATTGCTATTTGTGCACTAAAAAGTTACAGAACTAGAAATATTTTTGCAGGTATTCTACTGTTGCAGTGCTAGGAACATTCTGTTTTTATCCTGCTATACCCAGGAAGCCATTGTCTAGAGTTTCTGCAAAGCAGGCAGGTTTGAAGTTTGCAGTGCTTGCAAGATATTGTGATTATCTTGTTATGCTCAGAATTCTCTATCCCAGCAGCTGGAGTCTGGGCTCAAGGTTAAGACTGTTATTATTCTATACCTTTGCACAGACTTCCTCAGGTAGGGCGTTACCATAGCTCCTGAGCAATCTTGTCTTGCACCTTTACACAGAAAATTCCCAAAGCAAAATGCAGCCACAGCTTCAAGGCAGTCAAAGACCATGATCCAAATCACCACTCTCCACATTGATCTCCCTTTGATTTTCATAAGATCTGCCTACTTTCCCCACCTTCCCCCCCCCCCTTTTCCTCTTTAGCTTCCACATATGAGAGAAAACACAGGACCCTTGATTTTCTGAGTTTGGCTTATTTTGCTTAACATAATGTTCTCAAGTTCCATCTATTTTCCTTCAAATGACATAATTTCGTTTTTCTTTATGGCTGACTAAAACTCCACTGTGTATATATATACCACATTTTCTTTATGCATTCATTTGGTCATGGGCACCTAGGCTGGTTCCACAGTTTAACTATTGTGAATTGTGCTGTTTTAAATTTGAAATTTATAAAGTGAACATATTATATACACCCTGTACACTGGAGAATGAGAGAAAAGACACTAAGAAAATCTACAGAAAGGGAGGAATGAATCAGAAAGTAAATCAAATCTCTCCTCTGTATCTTGAGTGATATTCCTCTTTTTCTAGCTAGCTCGAGATTCCTAAATTGCACTCAGAATAAAAGTAATTTACTTGAGTCCCAAGATCATCTCTAGTAACCTGAGGTGACCCTAGATCCTAGGTTGCATTTGAGGTTGAGAGCCAACTGTGGAGCCCTGATCACTTCTTGTCCTTGGGTATAAATGCTTAAGATGAACTAGTGCAGAAATAGAAGTTCACAGGAGGCAGAGATAGATAAGCTCAAGGCAGGGTTACTGTAAGATGAGGAAATGGCAAAAGAAAGAGAGATACTCCCCAGAGAGTCTGGGTGGGAGGCAAATTGGGGACCAGAATGCCCTTATGAAATGACTAAGCTTTTTGCTTTTGTTAGTACAGGGGCAGGAATTTTAGTGGCACAAAACCCGGCCACACCTTTGGGCCCAGTGCTTTGCATAGCTGCTTCCTGTGTGGGGGAAGTCATACGCCTGCCCTGTGTTAAAATGGAGTGCACACACCTGCATACTGGATCTTTTTGCCCTTTTTGGCTTAGCACTACTAGCAGAAGGTCATATAATGGTCAACCGACTCTCAGAGCAGCTTGTAGGCACATGCTTGACCTAGGGAACATGATGTGTGTCCACACATCTACAGAGGAGAGTGCTGGCCTCTTTCTGGAATGTGGAACACGATTTGTATGTCTGGGTCTGTTCCCCGTTAGGGGCCTTTCTGATAGTCACTTCTCCCATTCCTGCTGATCTCTGGATGACTACTTATGCCGCCAGGTCTACTGAACGAGATGCTATTGGATAGGGAATCCCAATTTACCTCACACTCCTGAAAGGGGAAGAAAGTTCTAGCCGTCTTGGGGAGGCAGAATCACATTTCCAGTGGGCATTACCTCCAGTGGAATGACTGACCAAAATGCAAAAGTGAGAGTTTTTCTTTTTTTTTTTTTTTTTTAATGCTACCATATTGATTGCGAGAAGCTGATTCATCACCTGTTGTAGATTTGGCACAGAGACCCGTCCACAGGGCTCAATTCTGTTACTGGCCCCTTGCTGGGTGGCAGCTCTCACAGTTGCAAAACATGAAAGACAGGTTCTAGCAATAGATCCTGCTGCTTCACATGACGCTGCATACCCAGTGCCCAGTGCCCAGTGCACAGCGGGTGTTCAGCAAGTGGTGGTTCAATGAATGAACCAAGGGAGACTAAAGGGGGCTGTATAAGTAGCTGAAGCCTCGTTATGAAGAGGAGGCTCTGGGTCCACACTGAATTCTTCTGGCTATACCTCTGTTTTTGACTTTAAATTCCTATGTTTCCAGTTTGCCCTTCTAACCAGAATTCCCTAATGCTCTCAGTGCTTTGGCACTAACACCGAATGCCCCATCTGATGTCTGGACTTAGTACCAACTTTCTACTTTGTCCTATGGGCCTCTCTCAGTCTAGGCTGGTCAATAACATTAAAGCAGGCCCCAATGGGCCCTGGCCTTGCTTATTTCATGGACTTGTCACAAGCTCTTCCTTTACCTGAAATACCTTCCTCTCTACTTAGTCTTCTTAGTGGATTTGCAACGATTCTTTTTTTTTTTACTTATCTCCTACAGGAGGTCTTTCTTAATCTCCCTGGTAATATTGGACACATCTATGTTCCCTAGGACCTTGCTCATATGGCCATTTTATCTACTCTTATATTTCTTCTTATAACCTACAAGTTCCTGAAAGATTTGGATTATAGTTTCTTTGTTTCTGTGCCCTAGAGCCTCACCCAGTAGCTGGAACTGAGAGTATATGAAAGAAATAACTATTTAAATAAATGCATCCTAATTCCTGATGTAGATCAGTATGTAAAGTAGCAGCTAGCAAACTGTCAATCAATTCAAGCCCTGAGACTATGAAAGCCAAAGAATTTATCTGGGGTCTTAGAAACTGAAATTTGAGAGACACAGATTCAGATGCCACAGAATGAGTCTTTCAAAGGAGTCAAGGAAAATGGGAGCTTACATAAGTAAGGAATGCTGATTTATTGCAAAGCAGCAAAAATTGTTTTGAGGGAAATTTGTGTCAAAGTTGAGAAAGAACAAGGGCTACATGATAGGGGCTATCCAAAGATAAGAAAAGAACTAAAGATAAGGAAAGAATGTATGTATATATCATAAACAAGAAGCCAATAACTGCTAAGCAGATATACATCTGAAATCTCTGAAAATAATGTAATTTTCTGGTTGTTCTGAGTCAAGGAGAGAAGCTGATGACCAGAAGTTCACATCCACAGACAGTCACTCTAGACAGGGGCCTCTGTCCCGCTTCCTTAATGGTGTCCCAACTCCATTTAGATGTCCCAACATCTATTGATCTTGTTTTCATCATGATTTTCCTTTTATTTACACAAAACTGGAATCCGTCTAAACCAAAAACGAGTTGAAATCACAACAGCTGATGTAAAACACCAGTTAAGGAAGCAGGAGTACCATTCTGTGCTGTGCATATTCTCTACACGTTGAAATACCGACCAAAGTGTTTACAGTATTAGAAACAGTGAGCGGTCACTGGATAACTGAGAAGCCCAGGTAGATACACTTATTGATGGCTGCTGTGGATTAGTAAGTGTCCACCAAAGGCCCATGTGTGAAAGGCTTGGTCCCTAGTCAGTGGTGCAGTTGGGAGATAGTGGAGCCTCTAAGAGGTGGGGCCTCGTGGAAAGAGTCCTCGTTGGGGGTGTGACCTTGAAGGGGAGATTGGAACACCAGCACCTCCCTGTCTCTCTTGTTTCCCAGTAGCCATGAGGTGAGCAGTTTTATTTTTCCTGCATTTCTGCCATGATAAGCTGCCTCACCATAGACCTTTCCTCTTTTTAAGTTGATTGAGGTATTATGTACCTCTGGCTTCCCAGAGGTATTTTGTTATAGGAACAGGAAGTTGACTAACACATGGTCTTCCCTTCTTTCCTCTAAATAGAGCAGATCAGGAGGAGCATCTGGAATGACGACGTCTGACCTCCCTGGGGTCTCGGTGGATCAGCCTCAAGATTTCCAACTTCAGAAAGTCAACCTTTAAAAAAAAAAAAATTATCCCTTATCTGAAAAGGTAAAAAACTCTTTTTCCTTTTCAAAAAAATTGTGATGTATGACCTACTGAGAGGAATGGACACCAAAGGGTTACAGATTTAGCTCAGTCATGGAGTGCTGGCCTAGTGTACCTAAGGCCTGGGGTTGAATCCCTAGCACCACCAAAGGGAAAAGAAAAAGAAAGAAAGAAAAAAAAAGACTCAAAATATAAATGTACAAAGTATAAAGCACAGTCAGAAAGGAAAGCCCCAGGGATACACAATGTAAGTCAATAAAGAACATTGTCAGAACCCCCGGCCCTTCTAAGGACCCCTTCCCGTTCACACAGCCCTCTCAACTCCCGCTCTGAGGTGATCCCTATCATGACATGTCACATTGCTTCCTTACTTTTATTGATAATTTTACCATTATATACCTATATTAGTTTCCTCTGACTGTTGTAACAAGTTACCACAAACATTGTATCTTAAAACAAAATGTACCTATTATCTTATGGTTCTGTAAATTTAAAAATCCAACACAGGTCTTTCTGGGCTACAAAAAAAAAAAATATATATATATATAAATATATATATAAAATATATATATTTATATATAATAATTTATATATATAAAAATATAAAATATATATTTATATATAATAATAATTTATATATATATTTATATATATATATATATATTTTTTTTTTTTTTTGGCAGGGCTGCACTCTTTCTAGGGGACCTAAAGGTGAAATACATTTCCGTGTCTCTCCTGGTTTCTAGCATCTGCCCAATTCCTTGGCTATGGTATACTCCCACCATGTTTAAAATTAGCAACATAGCGTGTCTTTGTTCCAGTTTGCATGGCTACATCTCCTTTTCTGACTCTTAATTCTCTGTTCCATTTTTAAGGACCCTTATGATTACATTGAGCTCATCTGATAACCCAGGGGAATCTCCTGATGTAACGTCTGCTAAGTCATTTTTGCCATTTAGCCACCTATCTGAGGACTAGAGCATAGACATCTTGGGGTAGGGGGCATTATTAGGCATACCATAGTGCCCATCTTAAACTCTATGGTTTAGTGTTACCTACTCTGTACTTTACATATGGAAACAATCTACTTATATTTTTTTCATGTCTTTGATTATTTTGCCTGACATTATAAGATTCACCTATGTTCCCTGAGGCTATAGATCATTTTTATTGTATGAATAGACTATGAACATACACTTGGGTTGTTTTAAGTTTGAGACTCTCATGAGTTATACTATTATGAACATTGTATTTCAAGTACGTACATATACATGCTTCTTTAGGGTAGATATTCAAGAGTGAAACTTCACAATCAAAAAATATGTGTGTCTTTACTAGATAATACAAAATGATTTTTCAAATTTACACTCATAATTGTGCATGAAAATTCCCATTGCTCCATATTCTCATCAACATATTTGTCAGATTTTTAATTTCTGTCAATCTAATCGATACACAATGATATCTTCTTTGGATTTGAATTTGTATTTTCCAGCTGGGTTCAGTGACATGTGCTCGTAACCCCAGCTGTTCTGAAGCCTAAGGCAGGAGGATTACAAGTTTGAGGCCAGCCTCCACAGCTAGTGAGACCCTATTTCTAAGCAAAAAAAAAAAAAAAAAAAAAAAAAAAAAAAAACAAGAAGGGTTTGGTATGTAGCCAAATGGTGGAATGCTGTGGGATCACTTCCAGTACAATCCTCAGTATGCACACATATGTAATTTTTCCTGTTAATAATCAGACTGAAAATCAGTTCATGCGTTTTTTGATCATGGGCATTTCCTCTTTGTGAAAGCACTGATCAAATACTAAAACAAGAGCTAGTGTAGCTCAGTGGTCGAGCACTTGCGTACATGGGTGAAGCACCACAAAAGCAATAAACAAAACAACACAAAATACTCAGTCCATATTCTAATCTGGGTGTTTTTCCTTGTCAATTTGTAGGATGTCATTTGTTTTAGTCATTTTTTTTTTTTTTTTTTTTTGCCGCTATGACTAAAAGATCCAACCAGCACAATTATAGAGGAGGAACAGTTTATCTGGGAGCTCACGGTTCCAGAGGTCTTAATCCACAGACAGCCAGCTCCATTCCTCAGGGCTCAAGGTGAGGCCGAACATCATGGTGGAAGAGTGTGGTGGAGGGAAGCAGGTCACATGATGATAGAAAGCAGAGAGACTCCACTCTCCAGATACAAAATAGATACCCCAAAGCCACGCTCCCCATGTCCCACCTCCTCTAGCCACACCCCACCTGCCTTCAGTTACCCCTCAATTAATCCCATCAGGTGAGTAATTCACCGATGGAGTTAAGGCTCTTAGAACCCAATCATTTCTTCTCTGAACTTCCTTGCATTGTCTCACACATGAGTTTTGCGGGGACATATTACATCCAAACCATAACACCATGATATCATCTAGATATAATTTCTTTAATATTTTATAAAAATATTTATATCTTTAAATATTTTCTTTAATTCTGTGGTTTATTTTTTTTTTACTATCTTCAAACAATTTTATGAACAGTAATTTTTTATTTAGTATAGCTTAATTTTTTAATTTAATCATTCATGGTCACTGCTTCCTGCTTAAGAAATTTTTCCTGGTGCTGAGGTCATAAAGCTTTACTTTTATATTGCCTACTAAAAGCTTTCCAGTTTTGTTTGTCATATTTGAATCAATAATCCACCTACAATTAAATTTTGGTAGGGTGCCACATAGGGGTTCAATTTCATTTTATTTTTTATGGACATCCAATTGATCCAGTACTATTTATTATTTATCTGTGTGTGTATGTGTGTGTACTGGAGATTGAATCCAGGGCCTCATGCCTACAAGGCAAGAGGTCTACCATTGTGCCACATTCCCAGCCCAAGTACTATTTATTCAACAGACTGAATCTTCAGGTCTGGCACTGTACTAAACCAAGTGCCCATAAATGCAGAAGTCGGTTTCTGGATTTTCTATTCCACTCCTTTGTTCAAATTCTTTCCCACTATAATAATATCATACAATCATAACATGCTCAGTTTTATAATAAGCAATGATATTTAAAGACAGAGTAAGACTTACCTCCCATTCTTCAAAACTGCTATACTCTTCTTAGCACTTAGTTTCAATACCTCTTAGAATCAGATTGTCAGTATAGACACCAATTACATTAAATCTATAGATCAATGTGGGGAGATAAATGTTTTTATACTATTAAGTAATTTAAGTCATGAGTATGATGATACAACTCTTCATTCAAATGTTTCTTTAATATCCCCCAATAAAGTTTTATGATCATTCCCATAAAGGTTTCATACATATTTTGTTAGATCTATTCCTGGGTTTATGATAGTTTTGATACTTTTATATCAAGCATACCCTTTTTTAATTTCACTTTTTCTGTTTATTTCTATTAAATGGAAATGAAACTAATTTTTGTTTATGATTTTGTGTTCGGGAACACTGATAAATGATCTTATGTTTTATTTCATATGCTAATGTTTTATTTCATATGCTTAATCATATCATCTCCAAATAATAAAAGTATTCCATCTCCTATGTTTATGTCTTTTACTTCTTTTTCCACCTTATTTCACTGGATAGAACTCTTAGTACTTAATTAAAAGTATAAATAGTGTGCTACTTTGCTGTATCCTGATTTCAAAGGGAAAGAATTCAATTAATAAGTGTGATTGTTGTAATTTTTTTATGGACGTATTTCTTTTTTAGAGTAAGGACAAACTGGTTTGGTAAATGTTTTTACACTGAAAGTTTCAGGAGTCTTACCAAATTTATTCTTATTGACTGAAAATATCATAATTTTTCTCTTTTAATTTATTATGATGGGAAATTGCAACTCATTTTCTAATAGCAAAATTACTACATTCTTGGTTGTATACTCAACATGCAATTTCCACATTGATGAATTTGAGTTGTTATATTTTGTTAAGAATGCTTGCATATATGTTCAAAGTAACATTGGTGTTTCTGATTCTGGAAGAAGATGATGTAGATTCATTTTTCCTGTTATTCATCTCTTAAGACAACTTTAGTACCTGGAAATTATTCAACAGAAAACAAAATAAAGAACTCCCAGAGCTGGGAGATCTGAGGCATGACAAAAGCCTAAATTCAGGGTTGGCATTTTGTTGTTTTGTTTTGTTTCAATAAACCATGTATTGCACTCTGTGTACTAATGAGACCTGCATCCCTCCATTAACTGCGACTGGCTTTAAAATAGTCCCACATACAGCATGCTCTGCTTGGCTAAAGGACGGGGAAAAAGGAAGTCCAACCTACCTAATGGGGGAATCCCTGATCACATTCTGCCACCAGGCATCTGTAGGTGCTCCAAAGGCAGCAAGGACTCACGTATACCGGCCCCAGTTCCATAGCTGGACCAGCACGTGGTCACCTGTCTGCCGGTGGAATCTGTCTGCAGCAGTGGCCAGCGGGCTGTCACAAGCCTCTTCTACAACCAGAGCACCATAGAGCTCAGTTAACCCAGAGCAGCAGCAACACCGAAGCTCAGGCCATTCCCACCCCCGCTCTACCTGGGCACAGGTGGGCAGAAAACAAGCCCAGCAGCAGCCATGAAGCCCTGGCACTCTGACTCTCCACCTGTGTCCTGTGACACAACCAGCAGACTAAGGCACCCCAAGGGCAGCATCGGCAGATGGATCCACGTGCCCTCCATGTGGCGGCACCAAGAGAACCAGGTCCAGTGGCCTCTATCCCTCCCTTCATTATTCTCTTCCCCAAGAGTGACAGAGAGTTACCCACATCAGACCCTCCAGGAAAGGAAGTGCTTCCAGCTCACAATCACCACCAGCAGGGATTGAGCCTAAGTAGCAACTCTGCCGAAAGAACGAAGCAGATCAGACTAGTACCGTGAAGGCTCTGCAAACTGACGCTGGACTGATACCCATAAACAGGCCGGAACCTCCCCACAAAACCTAAACAGGTCAACTGCCTACTAAAACCCCTAACATACCAACCAAGTCATCCAAGATACAAGCAGAAAATTCTCAGACCAAATCAGGAAAAAATACCCAAAAACAAAAAACACATAATTTAAATTAGAAAGAGAATCAAATGACCTTTTTCTACCATTGAGCACATCCACCTCGAGAAATGATGTTGGCATTATCTAACAGATTTTAAAGCAATGATCATAAACATACTGTAATTATCAATCATGAATTTTCATGAAATAAATGAAAATTACAAAATCTTAGCAGCCAGGTGTGGTGATACATGCCTGTAATCCCAGGAGGATCACAAATTCCAGGTCAGCCTCAGCACCTCCGTGAGATCCTGTCTTTAAAAAGAAATTTAGTAAAGAGTAGTTTTAAAAAAGAAGCAAATGGAAATTATAAAACTGAAAATACAATGAGTGAAACAGAAAACTTACTAAATGGATCTGGTGGTATAAATTACAGAGAAAAGAATCAGTGAACTTGAAGACATACTAATAGAATTTATTCAATCTGAACAACAAAGAGAGAAATGATTGATCGGGGAAAAAAAGCAGTCTCAAGGTCTTACAGGACAATCAAAAGAACTGAACATTTGTATAATTATAAACCAATAAGGAAAAAAAAATAAGAATGGGGCTGAAAAAGAATTAAGAGAAATAATGACTTTTTTTTTAATAGGGAGGATAAGAGGATATAAATAGAAAATATGTTTCTGTTTCACTTCAAATGGTAAAACATTGACAATATATAGCTTGAAGTTCTTTATTTATGTCTATGGATTTACCTATAGCAACCAGTAAAAAATATCTACACAATACTTTAAAAAGTTATAAAAAGACCAGGATGGATCACTAAAAAAATAAATTAATTAAATAAAGTTCAAGTAGCCATCAAGAAGGAAAGGAAAAAAAAAACCCTATAAGAATGGGAAACTGGAAGAAAAAAAGAACATAAAATTTTAGATGGCAAACAAACTTGACAAATTCAGAAGAATTAAAATCACACATAGTACCTTCTCTGACATGACTAAATCAAACCAGAAATCACTAACCAAGAGACAACAGGAAAATCTCCTGATACTTGGAAAATGAAGCAACACTCTTCTAAGTTACCCATGAGTCCAAGAGGAAGTCTCAAAGATATCTTCAAAGCAGATCGACTGAATGAAAGTGAAAACACGCTGGCGCCATGGCGCCAGCCTGCCATCCCAGGGGCTCGGGAGGCTGAGGAAGGAGGATCGCGAGTTCAAAGTCAGCCTCAGCCAAAGCAAGGCTCTAAGCAACTCAGTGAGACCCTGTCTCTAAATAAATTACAAAATAGGGCTGGGGATGTGGCTCAGTGGTCGCGTGCCTCTGAGTTCAATCCCCAGTATCAAAAACAAAACCAAACCAAACCCAGTTTTTTGAAAAATGAATAATCTAAGTAAATTTATTTCTAACTGCTAAGAGAATAGATCTTAAATGTTCTCACTACACACACACACAAAGTATCTAGGTAAGGTAATGGACGTGTTAACTAACTTGATTGTGCTAATCATTTATATATATATATATATACATATATGTACATGTACATATATCTTTCAAGTGATCACATTGTAAATCTTACATTTTCACAATTTTGTTTCTCGATTATCTCAATAAAACTGGTAAGTATATACAGAAAAGAAAGAGGGAAACAAGCCCCAACTGTTTTACTGAAGAATTTTACTAAACATTCAAAGAAGAATTAGTATCAATTTTGCAAACCTATTCCAGAAAATAGAAAAAGACTTATTTTAAGAAACCCATATTATTCTGATCACAAAATCAAAGATAACACAAAAAGGATGACTAAAGACACAATTGCTTATATACATAGTTGTAAATTTCTCAAAGTCAAGCACAACAATGGATAAAACAGTAGTACGTCATGACCAAGGGGAATTTGTTCAAGGTATACGTGCCTTATTCAATAATTGGAAAATAAGTCAGTTTAACCCATTATATCAACAGGCTAAGGAAGAAAGTCATATCATAGCAGTTGATGCAGGGAAAAGCATTTTACAAACTTCAACACCTATTCATGATAACAACTCTCAATATGCTAGGAATACAGAGAAATTTTTTCAACCTTCTGAAAAGACTTTACGAAATACACATCGGTAATATATTAATAGTGAAAGACTGAATGTTTTTTCCCTAAAAGTGGGAAAAAGACAAGGTTCATTCTTCCACTACAATAAGGAAGAAAAATAAGAGACACATTGATTGGAGAGGAAGAAATAAAGCTGTCTCTATTTAATATAACATGATTATCTCTGTTGAAAGTCCCAAGGAATCCACACACAAGAAAACACTCTTAGCACTAATAAATGAGTTCAGTGAGCTTACAGGACCCAAGATCAAAAAACAAAAACCAATTATATTTTCATTTATTATAAATAACCAAGCTAGGCATAGTGGCGCATGCCTGTAATCCCAGCTACTTAGTCTGATTATGGCCAATTCTAGCTTTTCTCACCATCATATTTCTGTAGTGGTGCCAGTATTCTGTATTATCAAGTAGGACTTCATACATCAGAATTCTTCTCAAAAAAAAAATTCTGCCAAGTGAAAATGAAGCATTTAAAATAATTTCCTTCTATTGGAAAAAAAAAGTTAAAGAAAATTAACTCTTCCTTCAAAGAAATCTTTATGTGAACAAGTAATAAGCTTAAATTTAAATAATCCTGATAGCTCAGATATGAATTCAGTAAACAGGAGTAAATTATGTCCATCATTGAGAGTCTTTGTGATGCAAATGAGGAAATGATCTATTTTAGTCAGTCCTTTAGCAGCCTGAAGAATTCACATCCCTTCACTAGCATATATATTTATTCTCCACATTTGTCTAAATATCGCTATGAATTGTGCACAAAGATTTAGGCATGGTATTTTTGTTGCATCTACCCTATGCAGAGCAGAACAAAACTCTTCCCACCCTGACACAGATCTTTTCTTTATACAGACTAAGAACACTTTCTAGATTGTTGACAACCACATCATGCTACTGGGGCATTTTGAACTCAGTCTTTCCTATTTTTTTTCATTGTTGCTGAACTCTAACTCCCTAAACCCATAAATGTGAAGTTATTTTTTTAATCCCATAAGAAGTTTCTCTACATTTATCCATTTTAAATAATATATTTTTATATTCAGCCTAATCATTTAATATGAGCATATACTTCAAACCATTTTATTGAGTTATGACTGGCATGCCATCAGCTGTCCATATTTAAGATATACAACTTGATGAATTTGGAGATAAATAGACATTCACGAATCTATCACCACAGACTATGCCATGACCTTATCCATCACCTCCAAAAAAAGTGTTTTTGTGTTTATGTGTGAGTGATAGGAATGCTAATATAAGATCTACCCTTCAATAAATCTTAGAGTCTGCAATACAGTATTCTTCATCATAAACACCATGCTAAACAGTAGATATCGAGGATTTGCACATCTTGTGTAACATGTCAAATATGACAAATATCTTTCTGTTCCCCTCCCTCCCAGCCCCTGGCAACCACTATTCCACTCCCTGATTCTATAAATTTGACTATTTCAGAATTGTCATCTAAGTGGTATCGTGTAGTCTGTGCCCTTCTGTGTCTGGCTTATTGCACTTAACATAAGTTTATGCATGTTGCTCCAAATGGCAGTATTTCTGTCTTTTTTAAGACTGAATAATATACCAGTGTGAGTGTATGTGTGTTCACACACCATTATTATATATACATCTCACATATCTTTATCCATTCATGAACATTTAAGTTGCTTCTATGTTTTGGTTAAATGAATAATGTTGCAAAGAACATGGGACTAATGGTGTGAAACTACATCGGGTACAACCATAGAAATGAAAAGTTGTATCCATTTGTGTACAATGAGTCAAAATGCAGTCTGTAAAAAATGAAAAAAATTTTAAAAAATAACATGAGAGTACGGGCAATTCTTCAAGAAGCTGATTGTATTTTCTTTAGGTATGTATGCAGAGTGGGATACATGGATCATATTGGTGTTCTGTTTTTAATATTTTGAGACTCCGTGTGCTCTTTTCCATACTAGGTACAACAAATTACATTCCCACCAAAATTGTACAAGGTTTCCTTTTCTGTACACCCTTGCCAGCACCTACCATGGCTCTCACCTTTGTGATCACTGCCATCCTCAATATCTCATCATGATTTTGTACCACATATTCCTGATGGTTACTGACATCCAGCACCTGTTCCTGTTTCTGCTGACCATTTGTATGGCTTCTTTGGAAAAATGTCTACCCAAGTCCTTTGCACATTTTAAAATCAGTTTTTTTCCTATTGAATTGTAGGAGTTTCTTATACAATATCTTGTGGATAATATTCAACACACTTCTGCTAAATTTGAGTTTAATTTGTTCTTGTATTTGCAGTTCCTTGAGGAATAATTTTAGGTTGCTTAAGAGCTTCCCTCTTTTTCAGTGTAGGTGTTTATCACCATAAACTTCCTCTTCGTACTGCTTTTACTATATGCCTTAAGCTTTGGTATGTTGTTTTTCCATTTTTCTGTCTCAAGATATTTTCAAATTTCCCTTTTGATTGCTTCATTTGTCCAATGGTTGCTGAAAAGTGTGTTGCTTAATTTGTATGTAATTGTGGATTTTTCTGTCTTCATTTTGTTATTGATTTCTAATTTCATTCCACCATAGTCAGAAAAGGCACTTGGAATGATTTCAATCTTCTCAAATTTGTTAAAACTTGTTTCATGACCTAGCACACTATGGAACCTGGTGAATGTTCTGTGTATTTTTGAGAAGGTGCATATTCTGTAACTGTTGGGTGCAAGGTTTTGTATATGTGTTTGGTTCATTTGTGTTATGGTTTGCATGTGAGGTATCCCCCAAAAGCTCACATGTGAGACAATGCAGGAAGGTTCAGAGGAGAAATGATTAGATTGTAAGAGTCTTAACCCAATCGGGGAATTAATCCTCTATAGGATTAATTGAAGTGGTAGGGTGTGGCTGAAGGAGGTGGGAACTGGGGCGTGGCTATGGGTGTATACTTTGTATCTAGAGAGTGGAGTCTCTCTGCTTCCTGATGATAAGAGCTGCTTCCCTCTGCCACACTCTTCCACCATGATGCTCTGCCTCACCTAGAGACCAGAGGAATGGAGCTGGCCTTCTATGGATTAAGACCTCTGAAACCATGAGCCTTCAAATAAACTCTCCCTCCTCTACAATTGTGCTGATCAGATCCTTTAGTCACAGCAGCAAAAAAGCTGACTAAAACAATTTGGTTTGTAGTTCCAGTTTCAGTCTTCTGTTTCCATATTGGTTTTCTGTCTGGATGATCTATTATTGTAAGTAGGTGTAGTTTGGATATGAGGAGTCCTCCAAAATCTCCTGTGGTTAATGCAGAAATGTTCAGAGGTGAAATGATTGGATTGTGAGGATTTTAAAGCTGTAACCTAATCACTCAGTAACTGTAGGCAGGTGGAGCATGTCGGAGGAGGAGGGGGATGATTAGGAGCCTGCCCAGGGCTCATCTTTCCACGGCCCCTTCCCCACCCTCCCTCCCTCTCTCTCACTCTCTCACCTTCCTAGCACCATAGAGAAACGGCCTCTACCACACTCCTGCCATGAGGTGCTACCTCATGGGCTAAACCTTTGAAACCATGAGCCAAAATAAACTTTCCAACTCTAAGTTGTTCATGTCAGGCATTTTGGTCGCAGCAATGCAAAGGTACGTGTTGCCGCCCGTGGCAACAATCCCACAGATACTTGTTACTGCCTGCAGCAACAATTGTGCCGGTGGAGGTGGACTGGAAATAAACTACTTTTCCTATATTCACTAATTTATAGAGGAAGAGAGACTTTGAGAGGAAGAGATGCTTTGCTTACAGGAAGAGAAACTTTGCCTAGAGGAAGAGAGACTTTGAGAGAAAGATAGGCTTTGCTTATAAAGAAAGTTTTAGAGAAAGACAGGCTTCTATGCTTATCAGAGATCTTATTTCTTCTTAGAGTTCTGCTGCTTCTTCTTAGAGGTAGGTCCCACATCCTGTGAACTAGGTGCTATCTATCTGAGGTGCTTTCTTAGTGGTGCGTCCCGCATACTGCGATCTGTGATCTACGACCTAGAGGCGTGTTCTCAGTTCTCTGCTCTATGATCTGCCTTCTGCCGCTGCCTGCTGCTTACTGCTTGCTGCTTCTTCTCTCTGCTAGCTGCTTCTTCTTGCCTTCTGCCTACTGCCCACTTATATTCCCTCCAGGAGGTGGAGGGCGGGGCCACGCCAGTTGAGATCAGTTGAGGAGCCAGCTGCCCTATCACGGCAAAGGTTAAAATGAGCAGGCCCGAGCAGGAGCACTCGGGAACACCTGTGCATGCATTGTGTGTGTGGACTTAATTGAATACAGCCAGTGACAAAACACCTGAGTGTGCTTATATTAATCAATTTCCTCACTGCTGATGTGATCAAGACAACCTCCGGCTGCCCGTCAGGTGCCATCCCGGCACAGCCCACATGGCACAGACCCCCAACAGTGACTAACCCAGTAGAGTATTGAAGTATTGCTATTTTCCCTTCACGTATGCCCATTTGGGCCGTGTATGTAAGTGCTCTGACACTGGGTGTGTATGTACTCATGATTGTTGTATCTTCCTGTTGAATTGACCCTTCAGCCATTGTGCAATGACTTTCTTTGCCCCTTAAGACACCTTTTGACTTAGAGTCTACTTTGCCTACACATAGCTGTCTTAGCTTTTTTGCTGCAGCAACTTGAAAGACCTGACCAGAACAATTGTAGAGGAGGAAAAAGCTTCAGAGGTCTTAGTCCATAGAAGACTGGTCCCATTCCTTGGGGCTCCAGGTGAGAATGAATATCATGGTGGAAGAGTGTGGCAGAGGGAAGCACCTCACAGGAGGATCAGAAAGGAGAGGGAGAGAGAAAGAGAGAAAGAGAGAGGAGAGAGAGGGGAGGAAAAGGAGGAGAGGGAGGAGAGAGAGGAGAGAAGAGGGAGGAGAGGGAGGAGAGGGAGGAGAGGGAGCAGAAGGAGGAGAGAGAGGAGACTCTTCTCTCCAGATACAAAATATATACCCCACAGTCACACCCCACCTGCCTTCAGTTACCACTTAGTTTATCCCATCAGGGATAAACTGATTAGGTTAAGGCTACAACTCAATCATTTCTCCTCCAAACCTTCTTGCATTGTCTCAGATGTGAACTTTTGGAGGACACCTCACATCCAAACCATAACAATAATCATCTCTGCTCTCTGGTTACCATTTGTATGGAATACCTTTTCCCATTCCTTAATTTCAGGCTGTGTATCCTCAATTCTAAAGTGAGCATCTGAGTGAGATCTTATTTCATCTACTCAACCACTGTATATTTTTTGATAGGTGAATTTATGTTTAAAGTGACTATTGGTAGTTGAGGACTTAACTATTGTTATTTGTTGCTTTCTGTCTGTATTTTGTTTGTTTTGCAGTGCTGGGGATTGAACCCTGGCTCTTGCATATGCTAGACAAGTGCTCTACCACTGAACTACACCCTCAGTTCTCTGTTCTCTATTTAATTATCTTTTTCTCTTACTGTATTCCTTTAGATTTAAAAAAATTATTTTATTTTTTTCTATTTTATTTTATTTGTTTATTCGCACATGACAGAATCCTTTTATACATTTTGATAGATCATACAGAAGTAGAGTATAAACTTTCATTTTTCTGATTATACATATTGCAGGATCACATCAGTCATGCGGTCATACATGCACCTGAGGTAATAATGTCTGTTTCACTCTACTATCATTCCTTCCCCCATACCCCTTCCCCTCTCTTACTCCCCTCTACCTAATATAAAGTAACTCTACCCCCCACCCCCCTTATTGTGAATTAGCTTCCACATATCAAAGAAAACATTCAGCCTTTGGTTTTGGGGGATTGGCTTATTTTACTTAGCATGATATTCTCTAATTCCATCCATTTACCAGCAAATGCCATCATTTCATTTTTCTCTAAAGCTGAGTAATACTCCGTCATATACATATACAGCACATTTTCTTTATCCATTCATCTATTGAAAGGCATCTAGGTTGGTCCATAGTTTAGCTATTGTGAATTGAGCTGCTATAAACATTGATGTGGCTGTGTCACTGTAGTATGTTGATTTTAAGTCCTTTGGGTATAAACCTAGGAGTGGGATAACTGGATCAAATGGTGGTTCCATTCCCAGTTTTCTGAGGAATCTCCATATTGCTTTCCATAATGGTTGCACCAATTTGTAGTCCCACCAGCAATGTATGAGTGTACCTTTTTCCCCATCCTCATCAACATTTGTTGTTGCTTGTATTCTTGATCATTGCCATTCTGATTGGAGTGGATGAAATCTTAGAGTAGTTTTGGTTTGCATTTCTCTAATTGCTAGAGATGTTGAACATTTTTTTCATATATTTATTGATCCATTGTATATCTTCTTCTGTGAAGTGTCTGTTCAGTTCCTTAACTCATTTATTGATTATTTGTTTTTTTGATGTTAAGTTTTTTGGACAGACTTCCCATGCTGCTGGATAGGCAGAATTAATATTGTCAAAATGGCCATACTACCAAAAGTGTTATACAAATTTAATGCAATTTCTATTAAAATCCTAATGATGTTCTTCATAGAACTAGAAAAAGCAATCATGAAATTCATTTGGAAAAATAAGAGACCCAGAATAGCCAGAGCAATCCTTAGCAAGAAAAGTGAAACAGAGGCATCACAATATCAGACCTCAAACTATACTGCAGAGCTATAATAATAAAAACAGCATGGTATTGGCACCAAAACAGACATACTGACCAATGTTACAGGATAGAAGACACAGGGATAAACCACATAAATACAGGTATCTCATACTAGACAAAGGTGCCAAAAACATTCACTGGAGAAAAGATAGCTTATTTAACAAATGGTGCTGGGAAAACTGGAAAGCCACAGGTAACAAAATGAAATTAAAGCCTTATCTCTTGCCCTACCTGAAACTCAACTCACTGTGGATCAAAGACTTAGGCACTAGAACAGAGACTCTATACCTACTAGAAGAAAAAAGTAGGCCCAAATCTTCACCATGCCATCCCAGGATCTGACTTCCTTAACAAGACCCATAAAGCACAAGAAGTTAAATAAAGAATCAATAAGTGGGATGGACTCAAACTAAAAAGCTTCTTTCAGCAAAAGAAGCAATCAATAATGTGAAGAGAGAGCCAACAGAATGGGATAAAATCTTTACCACAAGCACCTCAGATAAAGCATTTATCTCTAAGATACATAAAGAACTCCTTTTGATTTTGTGATTTTTTTTGTAGTGATATTCTTTGATTATTTGCAATTTATTTAGTTATTTTGCATCTACTTTTAGTTTTTTCTTCATAATTGCCACAAGGCTTGTATAAAACTTCTTATAGTTATATGAGTGTTTGTTGAGCTGGTAACAACTTAACTTCAGCCACATACAAAAACTAGCCTTTTATCCCCTACCCCATGTACTCTATGTTATTGATAACAGAATTTCCTTACTTTTATATTTTATGTTCTCACTAACCAATGTTTATAGTTATATTTATTTTTGATCCTTTTGTTTCAACTTTTATACTCAGGTTAAAAATGATTTATGCACCACTATCATAGTGTAATATTATTCTGTATTTGTCTACATATTCACCCTTACCAGTAAGATTTTCATTTTCAAATGCTTTCATGTGGTTCTTATGAAGGTGTTTTCATCTAAAGATAATTGTTACATTGATATTTCTGTGGGCTTACAAGGGCTGAAACTTCCTGTTATTCTGTCCTGCTGTCACTCTGAGGATATACTTTGAATTCTAATTCTGGGAATCAACATAGTCACCTTATTTTTCAGTTTAATGCCATCCAAATAGTTGCTAACCTCATTGTTGTGGTTTAGATATGAGGTGCCCTCCAAAAGTTTATGTGTGAGATAATGCAAGAATGTTCAGTGGTGAAATTACAAGGTTATGAGAACTGTAACATGATAGTGGATTAATCCACTGATGTGGATTAACTGGGTGGTAACTGTAGGCAAGTAGGATATGGCTGGAGGAGGTAGGTCACTGGGCGCATGCCTTTAGGGTTTATATTTTGTCTGTGGTTGAGTGCAGCTCACTCTCCTTTTAGATTGCCAAGTCCTGAGCTGCTTTCCTCCACTGCTCCCTTCTGCCATGATATTCTGCCTTACCTCCAATCCAGAGCTATGGAGGCAGTCAACCATGGACTGAGACCTCTGAAACTGGGAGCCCAAAATAAACTTTCCCTCCTCTACATTATTCTTATTAGGTATTTAGGGCATGGGAATGAAAAAGATGGCTAAAACACTCCTCATCCTTCTATTTAGACAATAATTGACCTTAAGAGAAAATCCCAATTATAAAGTCAGGGAAAGAACCTGACTTCATGCTAACAAAAATCTCCAGGTTGACATCACCACTAATTAGTAGATTCTGGGTGTAGTTGATGAACCAATTTCTATTCTGCCTAAATGTATCAGCATTCCAATAAAACTATTCTAAGTTTTACGTAAGGAACCCAGGTATGCCCTTTTGAAATCAATATAAAGCCTGTAAACAAAGCTGCCTTTACTTTTCTACCATCATTACCAGTAAATTGGTCAAAATAAGGCATTAGACTGATATGTATTTTAAGCATATCATGTTTCATCCAAATGATCACCACTCTCTTGTTCAATAACAACTTCTTTAAAAAAATGTAAAATTTCATTAGGGTTGATTGAAATATAGTACTTACTAAAACACAAGGCACAGAATCTTCTTCCTTATAAACTTTTAAACATTTTCCCATGTTTGACATTCTTTCAATTTTATTTGTAAGTTTTCTAAGGCCTCAAAATATAATTTCTTTGAATCAGATTTTAAAACTCATTTTAGATAAGCAAACTTCTCTCTTATAACCTTTTTGCATCTTCATTTTTGTGTGTGTGTTTTTTTTTTTTTTTTCCTAGAAATTAATCTTTATTCTCAGTATCATCCAGGTATTTCCTGGCAGCTTGTAAGCATATTTAAGGACGAGATGGACTGGATTAGTACCCCGAAACATGCCAAACACTAGAAATGGTTCTGCAAGAGCCAATTAAGCTAGATGTGAGAATTTTGAGGCAGAGATCGCTCACTGTTCATTAAAATTAAAATCTACATTTGACTTTCCAGAATGGCAGAAAAAAGTCACAATGTGTAAATCTAAAACCTGTGTGCATAGATATCACAGTTCACAAAGACTGATGAGTCCCACTTCCTGTCCTCCTTCCAAGAGTCCTGAATGCACACTAGGCCACAGTACTTAGGTTCCCTTTCATATTTGGCAAAGTAATAAGTTCCAGTCAATAGACAACAGTAAACTAGATGGTCCTATTTCTGGGTGTGTTTTTGTTTTTTTTTTTTTTTATTGTAAACAAATGGGATACATGTTGTTTCTCTGTCTGTACATGGCATAAAGGCATACCATTTGTGTAATCATAAATTTACATAGAGTAATGAGTAATGTTGTTTGAATTTTTGTGTTTCTTTTACCAAAGTTATTCTGGCTTTTAAAATAAACATGCTTTGTAAAAACTAAAAACAAAACAAAAATTGAATCTGCATTTCTTCTGGTACTCTACTTATTTTACATCATTGGCCTCAAACAAGAAGCTTCCTTCCTCCTTAATAGTGAAGTTTTTCTTTATCTTAAAATTTATCAAATCTTCAGATATCTCTAAATCTTAAACTTTCTGCAGAGAAAGAATTCGATCTCTCAGGCAGGACTGCAGAATCTTCCTGGGTAGAATCAGGTACAGATCTGAGATAAATGGTAATAGACTGAAAGAATAGATAAGAAAATGAAAACGGGACTCAGTGAGTGGAAGATACCAGCAAGAGAGAAGAGGGCAGGAAGCAGGGGAAGGGGGGGTAAGCAGAGGCAGTCCTCAAACGGATCAGCAAGAGTCAATCAGTCAGGCATCAAAGGGGCTCATTTTCGAGGTAGAAAATGGCCCTGGTTACAGAGGGTTCTGTGTTTTATAGGTTACAATATGAGTGGCTAGTCCTCAGAGGCTTGGGCAAAACGTGTTGGTCTGGGCAGAGTGGACAAAACTCACTGACAGTGGGAAGGGATGAGCCAGTGCTCAGCCGGAGCCCACTGTTCATCTTCCTCCTCGGGGAACGGCTGTATCCCAGGGCTTCACTATCTGCTTTTCTCCTTCCGGGACTCATCGGCAGAGGGAAAGGGTGAAAGTCCAGGGCCCAGTGCTCAGTCCCTTCAGGACCCACTGTGGCTGGGAAGGGACAAATGCTCGCTTCTTCCCTCGGGGCCTGTGGTTACTGGGAAAGGATTTCCTGAGAGAGGATTAATGATGGCCTTCCTCCTCCCTTCTCCTCCAGGTCAGTTCTGAGGCTTGTCACTTCCTGTCCTGGGGGTTGTCATTTTCCATATCCTACAGGAGGAGCCAGGGTGGTTCTCTTAACCTCCCCTCTGCCTCCTGCTGCTCCCCTGTCAGTGACTTCATCTGTACCTCCAAAGATGGCTGCCAGGGCTTCAGCCTCTGCTGGGCGATACCAGCCCCCAGTGTAAAAGAAAGATTATACACTGGATACTTGCTCAAAATGCAAGACAGCTTTTATTTGAGTTACAGGGGAAGAGAGACCTCTGTCTAGAACTGATCTCAGCTCCAGATACAGCCAAGACAACTGGGGATTTATAGCCCACAAGCACAGTGAAGGGGGTCAGTGGATGGAAAATTACCAAGAGCAGCCTGATCAAACATCAGGGGTAGAAGATTCTTGTTAAACTGACCAAACAGGATTCTTGCTAAAGGCAGGCCAAGGACTTAGAGATCCTGGGTGGGGAATGTGGAATTTGATCAGATATCAGGGGTGGGGGAGTTCTCATTAACTGAGTTAGCAGGATTCTTGTTAAAACTGAGCACAGTAGGCCAAGGATAGAGGGCCAAGGCCAAGGCCTAGGCCAGGCAGGGAGAGAGTCAAGGGAGCCTGATGGAACTTTTGCCAAATAACACTGGGCTCAAAGAACGTTGCCTTGGTTTCCCCAGCTCGGAGGGGAGCTGCTCTGTGCAGCTGCTGATCTCCAAACTGCCTCACGGTCTTTTGTTTCTCTCCCCCTCCCTCCCAGATAATGCCATCAATTTTTGGCATTAAATTCCTTCCATTTTGAGCCAGGCCCAGTGGCACACACCTGTGATCCCAGCGACTCTGGAGGCTGAGGCAGGAGGATCACAAGTTCATGTAGTGGGAACCTGTCTCAGAATTAAAAAAAAAAAGGGCTGGGTTTGCAGCTCAGTGACAGTGCACCTCACTACCACACATGAAGATTTATCTTGTTTCTTCATTTTGTTTTGTTTTCCAGTACTAGGGATTGAACCTAGAAGCACCGTACCCTTGAGCTACACCTCCAGCCCTCTTTAATTTTTTTTTTTTTTTTTTAATTTTGAGACAGGGTCTTGCTAAGTTACCCAGGCTGGCCTTGCACTTGGAAGGCGCCTGCCAAAGCCTCCCCATTTGCTGGTGTAAGGCCCCCAAAAAGGAAACCCCAACTCTGTCCCATGGATCCACAGCAACCCCAATCAACCGCAGGAGGCGTCACTTGATGCAAACCGCAAGAGGCGTTTATTCCACCGCACTGGGACCCAACTCGTGATTCACGCAGGAGTCCAGGAGTCGAGTCCCTGGCAGAAAATCTTACCAGGTTATAAAGGCAGAAACCACACATCAGGAGGGGTTGCACACGGAAGGGAAAAGGGGAACAAAGCTGCCGGGAAATTTCAAAGGGGGTCTGGGTTTGCTGATAACATACAACATGTTTCACAATGTTTTACAACAGGGCGTAGATTCTGGTATCTTAACTGCCTGAATACTATCTTGCTCCAATTACTCTTTTACTCTCTGTTTGGGGCTGTTTCCTGGAACAGCGTTAAGGGCTTTGTTCCCGTCACTGGGAGGGAGACCTTAGGGAGTTGAGATAAAACAGACAGCTTAAAAAAATGTCCATTCTTTCACTTGGATTACAGGTGTGCACCACTGTGCCCAGCTGCTGTTATACTTACTAATGAAGTATAACATAGATTTTTAGGTACACACTTGATACATTTTTAACAGAGTGAAAACACCATGTAATTACTACTCCAGATCAAGAATTACATAATCAATTCCTTAACCCATTTATTGATTGGGTTGTTTGGTTTTTTGGTGTTAAATTTTTTGAGTTCTTTATATACCCTGGAGATTAGTACTCTATCTGAGGTGCATATAGTAAAGGTTTTCTACCATTCTGTAGGCTCTCTCTTCATGTTATTGATTGTTTCTTTTGCCAAGAAGAAGCTTTTTAGTTTGTTTATAGCAGCTCAATTCACAATAGCTAAACTATGGAACCAACCTAGGTGCCCTTAAACAGATGAATGGATTTTTAAAAAGTGGTTTATATATACAATGGAATGTTACTCAGCCTTAAAGAAGAATGAAATTATGGCATTTGCAGGTAAATGAATGGAATTAGAGAATATCATGCTAAGTGAAATAAGCCAAGCCCCCCAAAAAACAAAAGCCAAATGTTTTCTCTGATATGCAGATGCTAATTCACAATGGGGGGGGCAGGCTAGGGAAGAATAGAGTTACTTTAGATTAGGTAAAGGTGAATGAAAGGAGGGGAGGCACTATGGGGCAGGAAGGATATTAGAATGAATCAGACATTATTATCCTATGTACATATATAACTATATAACTGGTGAGATTCTACAGCATGTATAACCAGAGAATGAGGCATTATACTTCATTATATATGATGTATCAAAGTGCATTCTACCGTCATGTATAACTAATTAGAACAAATTTTTAAAAGTAAAAAAAGAATTGCATAATCAGTTTCTGATTATCTGAACAAATAAAGGGACAAGAGACGACAAGTAACAAAAAAACTCCTCAAACCACTTTAGATACTTTTTTTTTTTTTTTTTTTTTGCACAGTACTGGGGTCTAAACATAGGGGCACTCTACCACTGAACTACATCCCCAGTTCTTTTTATTTTGAAACAGGAGAATTCAGAACACAAAGAAAATTAAGCCATGTTGCAAAAAGCGTATTCTCACAAATACAATTATCAGATCAATGATAAAATAAGATATCATTATTGGCTTGTGTTTGTCATCTGTTTATTTCTGATGGAGGCTCAAAGTTTACATATCACCAGTCTATCAGGTAGAATCATATCACCCTGTTGTTCTAGATAATCCAATAAATTTTCAGTCCATTGGAGAACAGGAAAGCTGTTATACAAAAGAGATATTCTGATCAATTTATTTGTAGTAAGAATTTGGGGAAATTTAGGTTATTTATACTAAGAATAATAAGTTTTTAAAAATTTAGTCATTTTATTATGAATTGGGAAACAGTATAGATTTATTATTTATTCATCTCATTATAGTACAGGTTTTGTAATGTCACATGTAATGACAGGAGCTCCCAAATTTATATGTGGGGTACAACATCTTGGAAATCTGAAAGTTAGGTTTGTTTTTACTGAATACTTGGAAAACTATCTATAACTTGAAAAATATTGCCATATTTGCTTCTTTTATTTGATGTGGAAAGAATAAGGTTTTTACTATCTTAAGTAAAAATTAGAAAGAATTATAACACCGCCAACATGTTCAAACTTCTTGCTCATTCACCTCCAGCCACAACCATGCCAAGGTTACCCTTCCAAGGCCATGAATTAGCTTTGCTAATGTTTTCATTTTATAAAAATGGGGGGGACAGCATGCACTTTTTATGTGTGACTCTGTGGCCCGACGTTATAGGAGCCGTGTCTACCTGCAGCTTGCTCATTCCGGTCACTGTGTCCTACAGGGCTGTGTGGCTCTTCCATTTACTTATTCTGTGGGTCATGAAAATCTAAGTAGCTTCCAGATGCAGGATTGACTCCTGCTGCTGTGAACATTCTGTGTATTTCATGTGGTGAACATAGCATACATTTCTTGGTATACGTATCTAAAGGTGCAAATGCATAGATCTGCTTGTGCTCAGTTTAGTATACACTGCCTGTTTTACCAAAAGGCTGCATCAAGCTGTACGCTCATCAGCAGTGATAAGCACTTCCGCTGGTCCTCATCCTCACCAACACTGGGTACTTTCTCTCTGCCATTTCAGCCACCCTCCTGGCTGCGTTAGCAACCTCGCCTAATTATTTACATTGGCATTTCTCTCATCCCCAGTGAAGTGTACGACCCATTCATAGCTTTTCTCATTTAACTCTACATGATGGTTCCTTTTTCCTGTTTAATTGATACACCTAACACAATCAATAACAACTTGACTGGGTTTTTTCTCTTTCTCACTTAGTCGATTTTATCTGTTTTAGCACATCTGCTATCTAAAATGCTTATCATTTTGTGTGGGCCTTAAATTCTATGAACTGACCCTCGGTGGGCATAGATCAGGGACTCCATGGTAGCGTGCGGACTTGCTGTACCTCAGCATGTTTTTCTTGGTGGTGGTGCTGGGGATCAAAGCCAGGGCCTCCCACCTGCTAGGCAAGGGCGCTACCACTGAGCCACACCCGGCTCTACCCAGAATTCTTCCTCCTCTTCCCCTCTCAAGTTTTTGGTAGTTTACTGTGTGGACATTTTCAGAGTGTACACTACTTACTTTTTTATCTGTGAATTGATTCTTTTTGCAGTTTCAGTTCCACAGCTCAACATATTCAGTATGTCTTGTCCGTTGTCATGGAGGGAAACTTTTTCTTCCACCCACTCAAGTTCAGGGACAGGGCACGGAGAATCAAAATGACAGGTGTCTAGGAGAAAAGGCACATAGTTTGTACTAATATTTACATGCACAAGCACTCACAGAAAAGGAGGGATTCTCCACAAAGTGGTTATATGTAGGTGTTTGTATTTTCTTTGAAGAGAATTTACACTTATCTTCAACTAATCTACTCTCATTTTTTAATTCTATTCTGAATTATTTCCATGTTCTTTCACTTGGGTAAGACAATATTTTTAGATATTTAAAAGACATTGAAATGAATTATGTAAGTTTTTTATGTCCATATCTGACTTTTTAAAATTTAAGTTCTAAATAGTGATATATGACAGTAGAATGCATTTGGACACATCATACATAAATGGAGTATAATTTTTCATTCTTCTGGTTTTACATGATGTAGAATCACATGGATCGTGTAATCATATATGCACATAGAGTATTAATGTCCAATTCATTCTACTATCATTTCTACCCCGCTTCCCCCCTCCTGTACCTTCACTCCCATCTGGAATCCAAAGTACCTCTATTCTTCCCTACACCCCTCCTCATTGTGAATTGGCATCTCCATATCAGAGAAAACATTTGGCCTTTGGTTTTTGGGATTGGCTTATTTTGGTTAGCATAATATTCTCCAGTTCTATCCATTTACCAGCAAATACCATTCATTCTTCTTTAAGGCTGAGTAATATTCCATTGTGTATATATACCATTGTGTATATATACATTTTCTTCATCCCTTTATCTATTTAAGAGCACCTAGGTTGGTTCCATAGTTTAGCTATTGTGAATTAAGTTGCTATAAACATTGATATGGCTATGTCACTGTAGTATGCTGATTTTAAGTCCTTTGGGTATATACCTAGGAGTGGGATACCTGGTCAACTGGTGGTTTCATTCCAAGTTTTCTGAGGAATCTCCTTACTGCTTTCCAGAGTGGTTATACCAATTTGCAGTGCCATCAGCAATGTATGAGTGTTCCTTTTTCCCACATCCTCACCAACATTTATTGTTGCTTGTATTATTGATAATTGCCATTCTGACTGGAGTGAAATGGGATCTCAGTGTAGTTTTAATTTGCATCTCTCTAATTGATAGAGATATCATCATGCATTTCTTGATTGCATTTCTTCTTCTGTGAAGTGTCTGTTCAGATCCTTATCTCATTTATTGATTGAGTTATTTGGTTTTGTGTGTGTGTGTGTGTGTGTTGTTTTTTAGTTCTTTATATATCCTAGACATTAAGCTGTATCTGAGAAGCATAAGGTAAAGATTTTTCGCCCATTCTGTGGGCTCTGTCTTCATGTTATTGATTGTTCCTTTTGCTGAGGAGAGGCATTTTAGTTTGAATTCATTTCATTTATTGATTCTCAATTTTACTTCTTTTGCTTTAGGGGTCTTTTTAAGGAATTCAGTTTCTAAGCCAACATGGTGAAGATTTGGCATGCCTGACTTTTTTCCCCACAAATTTGATAATATCCTGGTGACATAAAGGTAACTATAAATCATGTTTGGTAATTAATGGGAACTATGTAAGAGAAGAATAATTGAAGTTAAAAGACAAACCATTTTTATTGATGATTGGTAACTTGAAAGTAGTTATGTTAAACTTGAGGTATAAACTATTACTTTCTATGCTATGATTTCTAAGAGGTCTTTCTGGGGAATTTCAAAATGGGCAAAAATTATTACAAGCCATTTCTGAGACCAATTATATGAAATGAGAACAGAAAGATAGGATTTTTAATTCTGCGGCTAAGACAAAACATGTGCTTAGCAGTGAAAAAGAAAAAAAGAAAGCGCCCATCCTACTGAATGAAAAGGGAAATCTTACAAACAAGATAGTGAAAGTGGATCATCAATATGGCTGGGTGCATTTGGGGCAAGGAATTCTACTCCAACCCCACAAGACTTACCCTCTCCTGGGAACCTCGTGTTCGTGAGAACTAGCCACAGCATGCAGCTCCGGCTTCCACACTGACCCCTCTGCACCTACTAAAGGAAAGCCAACAACACAGGTCAAAGGAGACTGAAATGTTTAAGCCAACCTAAGGGTCACGATATAAGCAACTGAATTTAACAATGGCCTCACATATACCTAGATTACACGTAATCACTGCAACGTACACGACGGTGCCCCATGTTCAACGTGAGACCAGATGCTTTGGATGATTTTCACAGCAACCCTCCCCAGGCAGGGTTAGAAAAAAAATGTCCACAATGCCTTCCATCTTCAGTATAATTACCAGCTCAATAATACAATAACTTCAATACTCAAGCCAATACCTACCTGTAGTACCTGGTACCGAGGGTGGGAGTTTTCCAATCTCCTGCTTTTGGAAACCTGGTCTCCAGAAAGAAAAAAGAAGGAGGAAACTCCTCCTTAAAAAGAAAGTTGAAGGAACTGGGATTTATTACTAGAGAAAAAAAGTATCAGGAGAGACAAAATATCAAAATATTTATTATATAGTGGAAAGAGCAGGGGCTTTAGGAGAGAAATGCAGCCTAGAAAATCCTTTTAATTCTTACTGGTATTTTCTTAGGTAGGAGAATTGAGCCAAGTAAGAATTAATTTCTCATCAATGAAATGGGCCTAAGATCGGAGCTCTGTATCTATGGACTACGCATCCACAGATTCACCCAACTGCAGATCAACAATATTCAGAAAGAAATTGCATCTGTACCACGCATGCACAGACTTATTTGCTTGTCATTATTCCCTAAACAAGACTATATAACTACTCGTGTGATATTTATAGTATATTAGTTATTAGACAAGTGATTTAATGTGTAGTCATGCATTGCTTAACAAAAGACATGTTCTGAGAAATCCGTCCTTAGGTGATTTTGTTGTGTGCACATCAGAGAGGGTGCTTACACAGACTGACATGTCCACGATATCACCAGGGGGTATAATCTCAGGTACGATGCCATTTTGATCAAGAGGCTTCAGTATCCATGGATTTTGGCATCCATGGGGATCCTGGAACCAGTCCTCCATTGATACTGAGGGATGGTTGCACATTATTTCCTAGAGTTATAAACATTAAGTGAAATAACAAAGTGCCCACATTGGGGACTGGGGATATAGCTCAGTTGGTAGAGGGCTCACCTCGCAAGCACAAGACCCTGGGTTCAATGGTTCAATCCCCAGCACTGCAAAAAAAAAAAAAAAAAAAAAAAAAAAAAAAAAAAAAAGAGCCCACATTGGTCTGACACATAGCAACTATTCAACATATGTTGATCAAAAGTCTTAGTTCATTACTGCTGCTACTTAAAAAATACTTTAAATGTGTTTTAGTTGGTTTTTCATCACTGACCAAAATATCTTAGGGGAGGAAACTTAGAGGAGGAAGAGTTTACTGGGGCACTTGAAGGGTCACATGACAAGTGCTTTCTGTTCCGTCCTCTAGACCAGACACAGGTTTCACGTTTTTTTTTTTTTTTTTTTAATTTATTTTTTTTTTTAGTTGTTGATGGGCCCTTATTTTTTGCTAGGCGAGTGCTCTATCACCAAGCCACAACTCCAGCCCCCACTTTTTTTAACCAAGAATAACAGATAATATCTTTTCATACAACAACCTTGCAGAATCTACTCTATCACACCTTTTGTGTGCAAACCTGGCATTTACCAAAAAGAGGAAACTACCAACCACAATAACCTCTGCAGACATCCTGCTGATCTGACAGGAGAAGCTTAGTTATGGCACGGGTCTTTTGGCTGGGAGTACTTGATCTGCTTTACCAGGACAGGACAGCCAGGAAGCAGAGCTTCCTGACCAGGGACCAGCGACTAAGCATAAACTCAAGGCCTACCCAAGAGACCTACTTTCTCCAGTCACATGCTGTCTGCATACAGTTACCAACCAGTTAATCCATATCAGTGGACTAATCAACTGAATAGGTTACCGATCTAATAACCTAATAATTTTAGCTCTGAACATTCTTGCATTGTCTCACACATGAGTTTTGGGGTACACCACATATCTAAACCATAACAAACAGAAAATTTATAAAGAATAGAAACCCAAAAGTAAGGAGCCCAGAAGATTTGTTGTCTCATGAAAACCTGTTTCATGGGTAGCATTTTCTTGTGGAGTCCTTACATACTGGAAAAGGCCGCAGAGCAAACGTGATGAATAGCTCCATTTATACTTTTTATGAGGTCATTGATCCTACTCATTAGTGTAGATATTCTTAATTTAGTCACCTTCTTAAGACTCTACCTCTCAAAAGCAGCACAATGAATATTAGGTTCCAACATATGAATTCTGGAGAGACACACAGGAATCAATTTTATGTGTCCACATGGAAGATGCTTTTGAAAATTAACATTTAAATCAGTGGACTTTGAATAAGAATATTATTCATAATATGGATGGGCTTATATTATCAGTGGAAGGCCTGTAGCACAAAAAGATCTATACATATCCAAGGAAGAGGGAATTCTCCAGCAGACTGCCTTCAGACTGAAGCAACAACATCAGCTTCTTTGGGTCTTGAGCTTGTGGGCCCAAGCTGCAGATTTGAACTTGCCAGCTTCTATAATCACATAAGCCAATTCCTATGGTAAGCGCACACACACACACACACACACACACATACACACACACACACACACTACACAATTTGTTCTGTTTCTCTGGAGAACACTGATTAATAGGCAATAGTTATGACTAGTTTTCTTTCTTCAAATATTTAAAAAATTATCTTGCTGTGCAAGGATCAGACTTGTTCAGTTCCACTAAATTAAGCACCAAGTGACACTTAGAAAGACAATACTGGTGGGGGAGGGGCGGGGATAGAAGTCCATTGGATTAGACAAAGGGGAATGGAGGGAAGGGAGGAGGGATGAGAAAGACAGTAGAACGAATCAGACGTGACTTTCCTATGTCACGTGAACACCACCAGTGAAACTCCACATCTTGTACAACTGCAAGAATGGAATCAAAATTAGAGTAAGTTATGCTCTGTGTATGAATAATATGTCGAAACACACTCTACTGTCAGGTACACCTGAAAAGAACAAGTAAAAAAAGGAAGAATACTAAAAGTTCAAAAAAAAAATAATAAATATAGGAAGAGCTTTCAACTAATATTTGCCAGGGGTACTATTAGTATACAAAGGGGAAAGGAGAGTCTCTTCAATAAATGATAGTGGGAAAATCATACCCACATACGGGGGAATGAAACTGAACTCCTGTCTCACACCACTCATGAAAATCAACTCAAAATGGATAAAAGACATGGAACTAAGACCTGAAGCCATAGAACGCCTAGAAGAAAGCACAGAGAAGAAACTCCTTGACATTAGACTTAGGATAGGTGGTGGTGCAATTAATACACACACACACACACACACACACACACACACACACGACAAAAGCATAGTCAGCTGAAGCATAAATGAAGTGGGGCTATGTCAAACTAAAAAGCTTCTGGATGGCAAAGGAAACAGCACAGTGAGAAGGCAACCTATGGAGTGGGAGAATATCTGCAAGCCATGTAGTTAAGGAGTTAATGTCCAAACTCTTTAAGAAATTCCTGCAACTCAATAGCAAAAGTCAAGTAACCTAGTTTTAAAATGGACAAAAAGCCTGAATGCACATTTTCCCAAAGACCACACACAAGTAGCCACCCAGGTTCATAAAAATGTGCTCAACATTACTAGTCATCAGGGAAGTGCAAATGAAAATCACAATGAGATACCATGTCACACCTGATAGGATGGCTATTACAAAAAGATACCAGAGGTAATAAGCGTTACTGAAGATGTGGGAAAAGAGAATCTGCATGCCCTGTTAACTTGGGTGTAAATTGGTGTAGTCATTATGGGAAACAGTAGAGAGGTTTCTTGAAAAATTAAAAATAGAACTTGATATGATTTAGCAATGTCACTTCTGAGTATATATCTAAAAGAAAAAACTCAGTATCTCAAAGAGATACCTGCACTCCCATGTTTATTGTGGCATTATTTATAATAGAAAAGGAATGGAAATAACCTGTGTCCACTGATGGATGAATAAATTAATTGTGATATATCTATACACTATATATAGCATGTATATTGCCTATATTATATAATAGTCCAGTGTTTGAGTGTGTATACACTCACACATACATACACCATATACTGTTATTTAGCCATAAAAAAAAAGGAAAATTCTTCCATTTGCAACAACCCAAATGAGTCTTAAGGGTGTTGTGCTAAGTGAACTATCAGACAGGAAGACAATATTGCATGATCTCACTCACAAGTAAGATCATGCAATATTGATCTAAAAATTGAAACAGTAACATGCTGGCTGTCAGGGGATGAGGGCGTGGAAATGATCAAAGCATATAAACTTTCATTTGTAAGATGAGTAAGTTCTGGAGAACTCATGTGCGACATCATGACTATAGGTAACAATACTGTATCAAAGACTTGAAATTTGCTGAGAGTAGATCTTAAGTGTTCTCAATGTGCACACGGTAACTAGGTGAGGTAAGGGATGTGGTCACTGACTTGACTGTGCTAATCATTTACGTATATGTGGGTATATATGTGTTCAACCATACGTTTCTAAAAAACCATACATTTCTAAAAAATTTTTTGTCAATTATAGTCAATAAAGTTGTTAAGTATCTCAGGAAGGAAGGAGCAGCGTTAACTGCCCATTCTAGGGAATAATTAGTCAAGTATATTAACACGAGATTAACTAAATTCTTTTATTTGACTTTACAAAGTTCATCAGAAGTGTTTTGAATTTCTTTGCACAACCCTCTCCTTTTGACTTTTCCCCCTGGTAATCATAACAGGCATTTATTCCTATAAATAATAGTAAATTAAGGACTGTTTCAATAAAAAATTAAATATAGATGTCTGTAAAATATTTTCATTTTTATTCCTAATTGATTTCAGATTTATATGAACTATTTTTGCCAGTAATGTATATTTTGATTTTCTATTAGATTTTTGTCTGTGTTATAAAATAGTCAATTAATCTATTACCAAGTAGTAGCCTGAAACCCCTCCTGTGTTATCACTATCTCACACTTTTAAATTGACGTAGGCTTCTACTTTAGTTGATAATATCTGGTAACAATTTTATTCTTTCAAATATATTTTAGTGCCTATTATCTACTGATTAGAAAATAGCAAGAATTAGAACTATAATTTATCTCACTAAAAGAAAAGAAAAGAAAAGAAAAAGCACAGAGTAAAGCCAAGTGCAGTAGTACACATCTGTAATCCCAGGTACTCAGGAGGCTGAGGCAGGAGGATAGCAAGTTCAAAGCCAGCCCCAGCAAAAGTGAGGTGCTAAGCAACTCTGTGAGACCCTTTCTCTAAATAAAATACAAAATAGGGCTGGGGATGTGGCTCAGTGGTTAAGTGCCCCTGAGTTCAATACCTGGTACCCAAAACTAAAAAATAAGTAAAAGAAAAAGTGCACTGTTGATATTTAGTATTGATTTTATCAATGAAGATTTAAACAGGTTAAATAAAATGGAAGTGACAGAAGGAAGTGACTTTTAACAAAGTATGCTCAATGTTAACTAACTGTGCTATGCACTGAAGAGAACTCACCATCTCCCTGAGCCGGGGAGTGACCACACAATCTCACGGATGCAACCGTTGGCAGAGAGGAAGGGGAAAGGGGCCCACTCCCTTTGCAAACTCTTCACGGCCTCTTTCTGCCTCACACAGTCATCTGCCTGGACTCCAAGCTCTCCTCAGGGGATGAGCGAGCTCTTGGCAGGAGACCTATATAGGCCAGGCTGCACCAGCTGTAACAGATAACCCAGAAGTTATTTGCTCCGTAGCTGATTTTGCAGCTTACATTATGCCTGTGACTGGGTAAACCTGGCTTTCAGGCTTCAACAATTCAAAAGCCCGGCCTTGGCATATGCACAATATAGCTTTGTGTAAATAGTGCTTTCCTGGCTAAGTAACAGGCAGTGTAACATGAGATAAAAGGGTGGTTTTCTTTTACCACCTCTATAAATCACCTCTTCCCAGCCTCCATTGTTTCTGCTGGGCTGCACAAGAAAAGCAAGATAAGAAAGACATCATCCTTGCCCTCAAGAGGCTCCTGTCTAGTGAAGCAGTTGCAAGCTGAGCCAAACAGCTAACACACATAGTGACATGTGCTAGGGTAGGTCCAAGAGTACTGTAAGAAAACAGATCTAATAAATTGTGAAGAGATGGGAGTTGATGGTCATTATGAAGGCATGATAGTTCATGCAGTTGTATTTGAATAGGGTTGGAAAGGCTGTCGGGGTCCCACGAGAGCGTGAGGCAGCTTTCCAGGAAGACACTGCTGTGCAGGCTCCATGCAAGGGCAGAGATGTACACTCAAGAGTGTGTGCTCCAAAGCCACCAACTTTAAATTCTGGCTTACAAACTCCTGCTCTGCAACCCCACACGCCTCCGTTTTTTCCTTTTGATACCAGTCTTGGAGATCAGGAACAGGTCCTTGTTCCCGGTGTTGAGGATTAAACACTGGAGAAACATGGAGGCAAGCGTAGAAAGCAAGTGTCACTTGACAGGGGGAAGGAGACAGACTTCTCTGAAGAGAAGGGGCCCCAGAGCTTCGGGAGAGGTTGCGGCTTGCTCTTTTATGGACCCCAGAGCCCCCTTTAATCATTGCCTTCTCTTTCTTTTCTGTGTACATATCTAAGGGCAGGAAGAGCAAGAGTGGAGGTTAATCGTTAGCAGCCCAGATTGCCCAGGAGCAGATCACAGAGGTTAACAACCCTTTGTTCTCTGTTTGATAACCAGTCATCCTCTCTTGACCCCCATCTTTCATTACCTGCACTGATTGCCTGACCTTCCCACCTGCCTCAGTTTGCTGAGGAATGTGACATCTCCTGTCCACTTAGGCCAGGTGGGGCTGCAGTTTTGCTTTTTTGGCAAAGAAAGCCTGCATGGGGTGGGGGCGGGGGTCAGCACAGTGGCTCATTTTATTATTCTTGTAACCTCCTTTCACCATTCTCATCTATCTGTCTCCTGACACTTTCTTCCTGGGTATAGAGACAAAAAAACTTCAGTGCAATAACATTATTTAAGCATCTCCAGATACAGTGAGAGGTGTGATGATCTAAATTCAGGGACACCCTTTTCATGCTCAAATCAGATTTTGAAGCTATGTTTGTCTCCCAAACATCATTTAGAGTCACCTATCAAGTGAGCCCAAGGACTGAGGAAAAATTAAGATGGTCAGAAAGGAAATTTGTGGTCTGAAAGAAGGAGGGCTGGACAGATTATGATTAGTGCCAAATCTTGAAAATGTATTTGCTCTGGTTTTAATGTCCCTTCTGAAACTCTTGTTGACATTTAATCCCCAGTGTGAGGTACTAAGAGGGTAGGTAGCAACTTAATCCAGCTACGTTCTTTGGAGGTGGAACTTCTAGGAAGTGATCAAAGTTCAATGAAGTCAAATAAGTGGGACCCCAATCCAATGGGACTGTGACTTTGTAAGAATAAAACACCTGAAGTAGGACATTCTACTTACATGTAATGTTCTGTGCTAGACTCTGCAGTCTCTACCCTCAAAGGACCTCTCCAGATATAGTTGCCTAATTTTGAACTTTCCATCCTTCATAACTGTGAGCCTAATAGACCTTTATTCTTCCTAAATCACTCAGTCTATGGTATTTAGTTACAGCAATAGGAAATAGACTGAGAGAGTACTTTCCATGAAATCTAAAATTCTGGAAAGCAGGGCTTTGGCACTTGGTTGGACATTAGTCCCCCAAAGAGAAGCCAAGATGATTTTAGAGTCATTCCAGGGAGTTGACTCTCTTGCAGGCATAGAAAGACTATCAAAGGCTTTTAAACAAGAAAGAGCCAGGTCTGTATTTAAAGAGAGAGAGAGAGAGAGAGAGGGGGAGATCAGTAGAGGAAAGGAATCGGGGGAAAGAGGAAGAGAAAGGGGAAACACTGGGGAATGATCTTGGCTACACCGTATTGTGTGTTGCGTGCACGTGTGAATATGTGACACAAACCCGCCATTATATGTGGTTATAGTGCACCAATAAGCATAAAAAAAGAAAAACCCTTGTTGCAATGGTGCTGAAAGATGAAGTGAAATAGATGATAACCATGAGCATAAAGGATGCCCTATTCTGTTCTATGAGCTATATACCTATATCTGTATTGTTTGGGGTTATTTTATTTATTTTAGGTGTGTAAACCATTCCTAACAGAAAAGCCCTACAGACTCACGGAGATTTAGGCAGGGCCACAGCACAGCACTGGCACCCAGTGTTCTTAGTGTGCTGGCCTCGACACCAAGGCCCAAGAAGTGGCCCAGCCGACTCGGGGCACTAGGCAT
This sequence comes from Sciurus vulgaris, assembly GCF_902686455.1. Classification (NCBI taxonomy): domain Eukaryota; kingdom Metazoa; phylum Chordata; class Mammalia; order Rodentia; family Sciuridae; genus Sciurus; species Sciurus vulgaris. The sequence continues at coordinate 17,034,279 of NC_136468.1, read as the reverse complement.
CTTCAGTTGCTCCAGATCTTTGTGGAATCTGCAGTCCACTCCATTGGCCAGAACCCGAATATACATCCCATCCTCTAAACCCTTCTGTCTACTGAAGAACCAGCTGGGATCTCGTGTGGTCTAGATTCTGCCTAATGGCGATCCTACAATCCCCCTCATGCCCAGCGGTTCTCTAGCCCTCTGGCTGGGACCAGCGTCAGTTCCCCCACACCACACGAGCATGTCTTTGCCCCACATCATTGTTTTTCGCTTTGCTTTGCTTATTTTGTGTGTAGCGGATGGAACCAGGGATGCTCTACCTCTGGGCCACACTCCAGGTTTTTGGTTTTGTTTTGTTTGTATTTGTTCTAATTAGTTATATGTGACAGTAGAATGCATTTTGACACATCATATGCAAATGGTGCATAGCTTCTCATGGTCTGGTTGTACACGATGTACAACCATACCAGTGGCATGATCATGGGATAATAAAGGATATGCACATGGTATAATAAAGGATAATTCATTCCTCTATTCTTCCCAACCCTGCACCTCCTCCCCTCCTTTCACTCCCTTCTGTCTAACCCAAAGTACCTCTGTTCTTCCCTAGCGCCCCCCACCTTGTGAATTAGCATCTGCCTATCAAAGAAAACATTCGGCCTTTATTTTTTGGGGTTTGGCTTATTTCACTTAGCAAAATATTCTCCAACTCCATCCATTTACCTGCAGATGTCATGATTTCATTCCTCTTTAAGGCTGGGTAATCTTTATCCATTCATCTGTTGAAGGGGATCTAGGTTAGTTCCATAATCTAGCTATTGTGAATTGAGCTGCTATAAACATTGATGTGGCTACATCACTATACTATGCAGATTTTAAGTCCTTTGGGCATAAACTGAGGATGGGATAGCTGGTGTTCCATTCCAAGTTTTCTGAGGAATCTCCATATCACTTTCCATAATGATTACACTAATTTGCAGTCCCACCAGCAATGTATGAGTGTACCTTTTCCCCCACATCCTCATCAACATTTATTGTTGCTTGGATTCATGTTAATTGCCATTCTGACTGGAGAGAGATGAAAACTCAGTGTAGTTTTAATTCACATTTCTCTAATTACTAGAGATGTTGAACTTTTTTTATATATTTGTTGATTGTATTTCTTCTTCTGTGAAGTGTCTGTTCAGATCCTTAGCCCATTTATTGATTGGGTTATTTGTTTTTTTGGTGTTAAGTTTTTTTGAGTTCTTTATATATCCTGGAGATTAGTGCTCTATTTGAGGAGCTGGTGGTAACGATTTTTCTCCCATTCTGTAGGCTCTCTCTTCACATTATTGATTATTTCCTTTGCTGTGAAGAAGCTTTTTAGTTTGATTCCATCCCACTTATTGATTTTACTTCTTGTGCTTTAGGAGTCTTGTTAAAGAAGTCAGGTCCTAAACCTACGTAGGAAGATTTGGGCCTACTTTTTCTTCTATTAGGCACAGGGTCTCTGTTCTAGTTCCTAAGTCCTTGATCTACTTTGAGTTGAGCTTTGTGCAGGGTGAGAGAGGGGTTTAATTTTGTTTTGCTGCATCTGGATTTCCAGTTTTCCCAGCCCCCTTTGTTGAGGACGCTATCTTTTCTCCAATGTATGTTATCAGCACCTTTGTCTAGTATGAGATATCCCAGGGTTTTTAAAAATTTTTATTTTGAGACAGAGTCTTGCTAAGTTGCTGAGGCTTATCTTGAACTTGTAATTCTCCTGCCTCACCCTCCTGAGTAACTGGGATTGCAGGTGTGAGCCACCAGGCCTGGCTCAAAGACAACATAATTTTATTATTTATTGTTTATTTGTTTGTTTTTGTGGCACTGGGCCTCCACATGCTAGGCAAGCTCTACCCCACCCCACCCCACACTCTAGGAAGTGGTGGCAGAAAGTAATCTGCCATCGATGTTCATGTTGAATACTCACAAAATGTGCTGGGAGGTCTCAGGGATCAGCAGAGACCTGGCTGTGGCACCTGTAGAAAAGGCACATTTTTATGTTTGAATGTGTTGCCCTTTTGGGAAATCCCACAGAGCGTCTTGATGTTCCATCCCAAAGATGCTGAGGTATAGTGAATGAGCACAGAAGCAGGAATGAACTGATTCTCCTGTCATGACAGAAAAACACCCATCCCAGTTTACACAATTAAGGTGAATGTCACCTATAGAAAACCTGTTACAAAACACCTTCAGTTTGGAAAAAAAAAAAAAAAAAAAACATTTTGATATTAACAGACAGATTAAATTTCACATATGCTGTACAACTTCACTCAACAGGGCTGCTGTTGATGGAATCAAAAGAGATCCAGGAATTCTGTGTTACAACCTGCTGTTGGTCATTCTAGCACTGATTAAATAGAAAATAGCAATGAAATAATCCCACCATGTACCATCTATGAATACATACTATTTATGAAGTACTATGCTAGGCACTTTGCATGCAAAATACTTATTTAACCCTCAAAACAAATAAGGGATTTGCATTTGGTTATCTACACTTCATAGCTGATTAAATTGAGATTCTCGGAATTTGTCATTTGCTCAGATTCACATGGATCATGGTGCAAGAGGGATTTGAATGAACTTCTCTCTTTTCTTCAAAGTGCTTACTCTTGCCCACTCTTTCTTGGATTCTCCCTAAATGTATGATTTAGAGGAAAAAACTTCCTGATTTATTGAGAACTTATTACTTGGGAGATACATCAACTATTTAATGAAGCTGATTACTTGGAGGGTACTGGATAATTCCCCATTTTAAAAGTGACAAGAAGAGTGGAAGGCATTAATCAGATATCTCAACATGGAGTTTTACTTCTCTGAAATAATGCTACAGTTAATTCCATCATGAAAATGTATGTGTATCAAAGTGAATGAAATGGCTTTAGGGAAAGACATAACTGGGAAACCGTCTTATTCCATCTGTGCTACCACAACAGAGCACCACAGGCTGGATAATTGTTATGCAAGAGAAAGGTATTTCTCACCATTCTGAAACCAGGAAGTCTAATGTCACCCTGCCTGCATCTGACAAGGGCCTTCCTGCTGCCGGGTGACATGGTAGGTGGCAATCCATGGTGAGGGAATGGGAACTTGTCAGCTCAGGTTTCTTTTCTACTTCTTATAAAGCCACCAATCCCATCCTGGAAGCCCCACCCTGGTGACCCCATCTAACCCTCACTGCTTCCACAGGTCCCATCTTCAAATATCACCAACCTGCACTCACAAATCAACCACTTCTTTGGTTCTTTTTATTCATTCCTGTCATGTTCTTACTGGATTCAGGGAAACTTGATGAAGATAGTTTATCTGTTTTATACAAAGTAACACATTGTGAGATCCACTTCTCATTAAGGGTTCCACATCTTCTCTTCTTTTTGAAACCAGTATCTGTAAAGAAGGAAGTGGGTAGAGAAGGTAGCAATGGTGTGGTAGATGTTCTCTAAATATGACTGCCCCAGACGACATGTCCCTGTGTTAACAGGCTGTCCTTCCCAGGAAGAAGCGCTGTCTCTTTCCCTGCCTCTAAGTCTGATCTGGCCTTTTGACTTTCTTTGAATAAAGCAGAAGTGACACTGTGCTGCTTCCCCACCTTAACCTTATCAGGCCCAGCAGCCTCTGATCCCTGGAATTCAGTGGTCATGCTGTGAAGAAGCCTGGGCTCTCCTTCTGAACAGAAAGCCTCACGGAAAGAACTGTAGGATGGGACATCATCACATGGAAAGACAGGCCATCAAACAGGAAAAAACCAAGGGGCTCAAACTGACATTTATTTTCAGACCAGTGAAGGAGTACTTCCAGAATGTTCCAGCCCAAATACTAGCTGAATGCAACCATATGCATGACCTCAGTCAAAACTACATATAATAGAACTGTCCAATCAACTTAAAAAATCGCAAAAAATAACGACGTCACTATCTTAAGCTTTGGGTGATTTGTTACAAAGCAAACAACTATTCCAGATGGAAAATAAGAAAAATTTTAGTACATAAATTTATGTAATCTTGACTTTTTGGACTATTTAAACATTCTATGAATCCAAATTAAACCAATTCTTAAAACTAAAAACAAGCTATAAAACACATGATCCTAACTGACCATCAAATTGCTAATACAACCATGAAGAAAAAGAAATGAACTTAAAAGGTCTTAAAAGTAGGTACTTGAGTCACTATAGTATTTAAGAAAAAAGAAATTGCAAAGAAACTCTAAATTTTGCTCAGTAGTTTTATTGCCAGTATTTTTATTGTTATTCTGAAGTGCTTTCAGGTAGACTGTAGAATAAAGTGAATGTTAACTTTGTTAAGGTGCTATTCCCAAATTTCCAGATAATTCTCCAGATCCTTCAAAGATAAAGATGAAAGCTTTATTTCCAGCCGGGGCCGAGTGTGCAGAGAACCAAGCAGCTCTGCAACCCTTGACCCCAAGCCTAAAACCCAAAGAAAAGGGGTCTGGGGAAACAATCATAATTACAAGGTACATTTCATACAATGGAAAGTTACAAAAAAAGTCATATAGTCATATTCTCAGAAATTACATTCTCAGAAAAACAATTTTGCATTAGTCCCACAGAGCAAGGATCTTGTGGTTAGGGTACAAATAGTAGGGTGGAGGTGTCAGCTTCTATGTGAGTGGGCTCATGTGGAAAGGGACCAACCTCACACAGGGTGAGGTGTCTGGGGGGGGGTCAGTCTGCGCTAATTTTCAAATCTGCCTGTAACAATTTTACTTGGAAGCATTTTCAGTATAGAAGATATCAGGTCTACAGCCTAGCAGTGCAGGGCAGTGGGACAGGTTTCAGAGACAAGTGAAAATGTCCAGAGATGACATACTGAGAAATTCCAGTGGTGAGGGGGGCAAATCAGTCCCCTCCTGGTGCCTCCTCAGCGAGGGCCTCCTCTCCCTCCTGGTGTTTTGTCTATTGGTGGTGTCCATTGGTGATGATTGACACATAGCCTTCCACAGTAAACTCAGTTCCATACCAGTTGCCCCCCGGGAAAGGAGTTTTATATTTTAGGTTGCAGAAGCAGTGAACTCATCAGCATTAGCTTGCTTATATTACTAGCACCCCAAGAAGCAACTGTCCTATTAAATGTGCAAAAGGCAACTCTCTATAGATAACATTAGCTTGCCTGTCTCCCAGTATGCATGAGTGAAACCCAGGGTCCCTCAAGATAATGCATATCTGGGCATTCCAGCCTAGTTTGTTCCTTGACTTGACCAGTTTAGTTTCCTGGAAACTAGAAGTGTTCCAGGGACATGCTATCTTACTATCCTCCTTCTCTTTAAGGATGATACCAGAGGAAAGAGATGTATACCAAAACAAAACAAAAAGCAAAAATCTTAAAGCACTGACTTGTTACATTTTGATGAGCACTGTTATGAATTTATGAATTTAAAGATAATTTTTCTGTTTGTTTCTCTTGAAAGACTTAGAAGCAATGACACCTTGGAGCATTAGTGTCCCTAGGACTCAGGAAACCAGAACTCCTTGGAGAAATTAGTGACTCCAGGAAATGTTGCCAGCATGCCTGAGACATCTTGTTGATGCAAAAAGCAAGGAAGCCATCCAAAACTAATAACATGGTATCCAAAAGTCACAAAAGCTAAGCAGATGGTGTATGCCCGTAATCCCAGAGGCTTGGGAAGCTGAGGCAGAAGAATTGCAAGTTTGAGGCCAGCCTTAGCAATTTACTGCGACCCTGTATCAAAAATAAATAAGTAAAAAGGGCTGGGGATGCTCAGGGGTTGAGCACCCCTAAATTCAATCTGGGGAAAAAAAAAAAAGTCACAAAAACAGGGCTGCCTAGTAAAAGCCAGAACACTCTTTGCATATGTCAAATCGAATGAAATATCTTAAATATATGAAAATCTGTGAGTTGACGAAAATACTCAAAAAATAGACTAAAATGTAAATTAAAAGAAAAAAGAAACAGGAGCGAAGCAAGGAGGCGGCGGCAAGCAGCGGAGGCGTACTTCAGAGGCGAGTTCAAGAGGACCGGTTCTAATGGCATCTCCTCGGTGAAGTTCAGCCCCAACACCTCCCAGTTCCTGCTGGTCTCGTCCTGGGACACGTGTACACACCTAGACCATGTGCCAGCCAACTCCGCGGCTCAAGCACCACCCACCCGCGTGATCCTGTCCTGCGCCTTCTGCGATCCAACGCATACCGGGAGTCGGGGATTGGATCATCAGTGGGAAATGCGTGATGTGAACACTGATCAAGGTGCACACCCTCTCGGTGTCTGGAGACCGGCTGGTTTTAGGTCCCGCGGGCCGCAGTGTTGGTGTGGGACTTAGCACACCGGCTATGGGCAGCAGCGCAGCGAGTCCAGCCTCTAAGGCCGAACTCGCTGCCTGAGAGCATTTCCACACACGCAGGGCTATGTATTGAGCTCTATTGAAGGCTGGTGGCCTTTGAGTCCCTGGACCCAAGCCCTGAGGTTCAGAAGAAGAAGTATGCATTCAAATGTCAGAGACTAAAAGAAAATATTATTGAGCAGATTTACCCAGTCAATGCCGTTTCAGTTCACAACTTCCACAATACATTTGCCACAGGTGGTTCTGATGGATCTGTAAATATTTGGGATCCATTTAATAAAAAGCGACTGTGCCAGTTCCATTGGTACCGACCAGCATCACATCCCTTGCCTTCAGCAACCATGGGACTACCCTTGCAATAGCCTCATGTATGTATGAAATGGATGACACGGAACATCCTGAAGATGGTACCTTCCTTCCCCAGGTGACAGATGCAGAAACAAAACCCAAGTCACCACGTACTTGACAAGATTGCATTCACTTAAGTACCATGTTGATGATAATAAAACAATTTGTACTCCCCAATGGTGGACTGATTACTATTAACAAAGAAACCAGGGGAAATATTCATTTTAATATTATAAGAACCTGAAATAATGGAAAAGATGTTTTCTTTTTTTTTTTTTTTTTTTTTTTTTTTTTTTTTTTATGAAAGTTTCCTAAATGCATGAGATGGTTTGATGATTTGCTGCATTAAAGGTATTTGGGCAAACGAAATTGGAAGGCAGTGACTGTACTTTTAAAAATTAGTTTTGACCTTGTGATTTCTGTTTCTGCTGTGGAAACAAATAGTTTATTTAAAAAAAAAAAAAAAAACAAAAACTGCCATTGAAGACAGTACCTGCATCACCCCTTATTCTAAAAAGGAGTGAACTAGGGCTATGGTGGCAGCTCAGGGGTAGAGTGCCTGACTAGCATATCTGAAACTCTGGGTTTGATTCCCAGCATCATGAAAACAAAGAAACACCAACAAGAAAACAACAACAAAAAATTAATAAATTTAGTAACTAGTGGAAACAGAATAAGAAGTTTTCTTTCATTTTTATGAGACTCCGATTTTCAGCATAGCCAGAGACCCTGATAATGAAGAAATGATCTCAGGAGGGATCATCAAGGTTATTACAGTGAATGAAAAGGTAATTCCATAGTTCCAACATGTCATTCCACTAATTGTTGGTTTCAAGGGAAGAAAACTCACAATAAAGAGACCAAGCCATTGCAATTTTAATCCAGCGATTGACCAACCACATCAATGTTTATAGCAGCTCAGTTCACAATAGCTAGATTGTGGAACCAACCTAGATGCCCTTCAACAGATGAATGGATAAAGAAACTCTGGTATATATACACAATGGAATACTATTCAGCCATAAAGAATAATAATATTATGGCATTTGCAAATAAATGGATGGAATTGGAGAATATCATGCTAAGAGAAATAAGTCAATCCCCAAAACCAAAGGCTGAATGTTTTCCCTGATAAGTGGAGAATGATATATAATGAGGGTGGGGGAGAGGGGTGTGAGAGAAGAATGGGGGAACTTTGGATTATGTAGAGGAAAATGAGAGGGGGGTATGAAAAAATGGTGGAATGAGACAGACATCATTACCCTATGTGCATGTATGATTATATGAATGGTATGAATCTACATCATGTACAACCATAAAGACGAAATGATGTACCCTATTTGTGTACACTGAATCAAAATGCAGTCTGTAAAAAATTAAAAGATAAATAAAAAATAAAAAAAAGTATGACTACTGCTGGGCATGGTGGCACATACCTATACGTCCAGCTACTCAGGAAGCTGAGGCAGGAGGGTCATAAGTTCAAGACCAGCCTGTGAGAATTAGTGAGACCTGTTTCAAAACAAAAATTTTAAATGGCTGGGGTGTAGGTCAGTGGTAGAGCACTTGCCTAGCATGTACAAGGTCCTGGGTTCAATTTTCAATACTACAAGGAAGGAAAAAAAATGATGCCCTATTCCCATGATGTGCCTCCTGACAGGTTGTGACATTATGCACATGCATCACTTAGGACTCATTCTTACCAAATATATTTCACCTGAAACTACCAAGTCTTTGTACAGACAATAACGTCCTTTTTAAATGCCCATCAGTCATATCATTTTGCAGGCCTCAGCCATATTAGATTACCAAAAATTTCTTCAATTTGGCCTAATTTGAAACCAAGGCAGGGGGAAAAAATCACAAAATGTACAATTTTTCAGTATTATAACCTAACTTCCATTCATTTTAGCTCAACAAAGCAAGATGCCTCTAAATTCCAAACCGATAAATTGGTCACTGACAAGTCTTTGTAAGAATTTTCTGATGCTCTTCCTAGGAATTGAGTAAGCAGGTGTCTTTAAGAAGAAAATAAGTTGGGTGTGATGATGCACACCTGTAATCCCAGCAGCTCTGGGGGCTGAGGCAGGAGGATTGCAAGCTCAAAGCCAGCAACTTAGGACCTGAGTAACTTAGCAAGACCTGTCTCAAAATAAATAAATAAATAAAAAGGGCTGGGGATGTGGTCCAGTGGTTGAACACTGTTGGGTTCAATCTCCAGTATCAAACCAAAAAAAAGAAAGAAGAAGAAGAAGAAAATAAATCTCTTTGCAAGACAGATGATTTCCAATGATTTGCTTAATTGGAAGACTTAATTGAGTTGCCAGCTGATAACTCACTAAAAGCAATTTTCAATAAAGATGACTATATGATTTTTAGAAAATAACTCAGAGAGCATTCAAATAATTGATTGACACAGCTATAACAAAACTGCTTTCAGTTTCATCTACATATTTATGTAATCAAGCTTTCTTAATGTTTATTTCTATAAAGATGAAAAATAGGAAAAAAATTGATGAACCCTTTCTCACTCTAGCAATAAGTAGCAATTTAGACAGAGATGCATGAACTAATTTGGAAATAAGCACCATCCATCTTATTAAGAAATGCCTTTCATTATCTTTTTACTTTCTATATTTGATAGTTATCCATCAGAATGTAAAATATTTATGTTGCTTTGATTGATTATGAATTTGTAATTGCTGTAAAAGATAACCCAATCAAGGAGAATCATTTTGTAATATTAAGAGCCAAATCATCCAGACCCAGTTAGACACAGTGCCCTTCCCCCTTTTCCCTAAGGATGGGTATGCATCACATCTAGAAGTATTTAGATTCCACTGGATGTGCAGGTTGTTTTTTAAAGGTAATATGTAAAGATTTTATTTCAAACTAACAATATAGGGTGTTCAATCTGCTGGGAAGCCGTGTGTCCTTTGCTGCATATAATGATATAAAATGTTAGCTGTCTATTTTAAAATATGACTGATAAATGGGTTTTCAAAATCTTTTGAGGGCTAGGGATGTAGCTTAGTGGTAGAGCACATGCTTAGCATGGTTCAAACCCCAGCACTGGGGGAAAAATCCTTTTGAGGATTAGCAGACAAAACAATTGGAGAGTAGTGACCTAGAGTCCCTGACAAATCTATTGAGTCAAGGCCAGGCTGAGGAAGATACCACTTTAAACTGAATATGGGATTGGAGTTTTCAGAATTGATTTCATAACTGCAATGGAACAGTTATGTTCCTTGGTTTTATTAAGGGGTAGGGAAGAATGATTTAAGATTTATGGGTGAGGTTTAAACTTCAAAATATTTTATAATAGTAATCCACCAGATTTATACTGCTCAAATAGTTTCAGAAAATATTTATATATGCAGTAAAAGAAAACACTGAAATATTAATCATCTCTATGTTACAAAACTACCTATTATTATTTTCATCATTGGATTTTTAATTTTTAATTTTGTTAAACAATGTACCTTTGTTGTAATGAGGAAAATATGTACTTACATATTTTCATTTAAAAATCTTATAGATCTTATAGATCTTCCAATATCTATACATATGAGTCCCAGGTCAAATATTTTTTACATTTCTGAAAGTATTACATGTAGGTAGTTTAATAATTCATATATTAACAGGCTCAAATCACAAACTGGTACTTCCTAGTTCCCCACTGCCCTCTTCCCATCATCCCAAGCCACCAAACAAGCCACACTCAATTCAATTGACTTTTTCTTCTATTACTTATGCCCTTTTTTCTAAATGAACTATAAGCAATATTTTTTACTTCAAATTATGGGAGGTAAAGATTTGGCTCACTCCTAATTCTTATTTCCTCTGCAAATTTTCAGCCCAATTTCTGTTGCTATAATGAAATGCCTGAGGCTAGATACTTTACAAAGAAACCAATTTCATTTAGTTCACAGTTCAGGAAGTTAAAGAGCGTGGTGCCAGTATCAGCTCTGCTATGCTGAGCACCTCGTGATGAATGGTTTCACAGTACAAGAGGGAGGGGAGACAGGAAGCCAGAGAGAGATCAAACTGAACCATTACCCTCTCACAAGAACCAAAGTCCCTTGAAAACCCTATCAGTTCCTTCTGAAGGCAGGCTCCACAGTACATCCACATCACCACGCGGAAACCAAGCTTCCCGCACATCCACCCTTGGGGTGCACAGTCAGACCATATCCCAACCCTGGCACCCAACTCCCTTCCATTTTTTATCCCCATTTCATATTTTAATCCCCCTTTCATTTTTTTCCTATAATGACTACATGACTGTGTATACATAAATATTAAAATTATATTTTCTTTCTTGTGCCATTTTGTATTTTACTTGGAGTTAATTTTCTAATTTTCTTTGAAAGTCTAAGTCTTCCCACAACTTCAGTAGTTTAAAGAAATGTTTTCCATACATTTCCCCATGGTTAAAATTGTCAATATATCTTTTTTCTTTACATTTGAGTTCAACTCTAGACTGATGTTGTGCTACACAGCTAACATTTTAAGATTTCCCTCTCCCAATTATGCCTCAAAAAAGTGGTTCTTTTCTTAAAATGAAACCTTCTCTCTTTTTTCCCTTTCTGCACTAAATCTCTCATTTCTTGCAACCTATGTCTTTTTAAATTTTTTTTTAATTTTTACAGACTACATTTTGATTCATTATACACAAATGAGGTACATCTTTTCATTTCTATGGTTGTGCACTATGTAGATTCATACCATTTGTGTAATCCTACATGTACATAGAGTAATGATGTCTCTCTCATTCCACCATTTTTAATACCCCACCTATCTCTCATTTTCCTCTACATAATCTAAAGTTCCTCCATTCTTCTCTCATCCCCAGCCCCCCACCCCCATTATGTATTGTCATCCACTTATCAGGGAAAACATTCAGCCTTTGGTTTTTTGGGATTGGCTTATTTCACTTGGCATGATATTCTCCAATTCCATTAATTTATCTGCAAATGCCATAATATTATTCTTCTTTGTGACTGAATAATATTCCTTTGTGTATATATACCAGAGTTTCTTTATCCATTCATCTGTTGAATGGCATCTAGGTTGGTTCCACAATCTAGCTATTGGAGCATCTTTCAGTACTTCCTTGAACAAGTTTATATGCAAGATACATTTTTTTCTGATTGTTCTATTTTGAAAATGTTCTTTATTCTACCTCCATGCTTGACTGAGAGTATGAAGGGTATTTGGAATTCTACGTTAGAAATTGTTTTCATTGGAATTTTGCAAGTATTCTATTTATCTTGAAGCTTGAAAATTTTGGTGACATCCTAATTCCCTAATTTCTTTGTGAGTGATTTGCTCATTCTCTCTGGAGACTGCTTCTTGCTGGTCGGGATGGTTTTCTAGTTAAACTGTTTTAAACCAAGCAGGACGTATGTTCCTTTTACCTTCTGTAACCATTTTCTCAGCCCTTAGCCCACGGACTGTTGGGGGCTATGCCATGCGGACTACACCAAGATGGCGCCTGGCAGCCAACTAGAAGTTGTTTTGGTCACATCGGCAATGAGGAGGTTAATTAACATAAGCACACTCAGGTGATTTGTCATTGGCTGTATTCAATTAAGTCCACGCACACAACGCGTGCACATGTGTTCTCGAGTGCTCCTGATCGTGCCTGCTCGTTTTGACCTTTACCATGATTGGGCAGCTGGCTCCTCGCCTGATCTTTGCATAATTGGCGTCAGCCCTACCCTTCACCTCCTGGAGGGGATATAAGCTGGCTCTCCTCGAGAACCTCCAGGTTCGGGGTTCCAGTTCCCAGGTTTCCTGAATCTACAATAAACTGTTCCGAATTCAAGAGCCTTGCAATTCGTTTGTCTCCCGGGCCAAACTGACTCCACTGGACAGCATCAAATGGTGGCCTGTATGGGGAACTCTGCATTCGTACGGGGACCTGTAACATTTTATACAGCTATCAGCACCACAAGGATAAGATTAGTAAATGACAGTTTCACTAGCGAAATTAACGAGAAGGTTTCCCTATTTGAGGAAATGGTGGCCTTAAGGTTTAACAGAAGGCTCCCCTAGTGAGGGAACTTAACAGAAGGCTGTCCCAAGAGATAGCAAAGGACGCCCTATAGTAAATGAATGTGTTCAAAGTGTTAGTTCTATTGCTTTTATTTGCTTGGTTACTGTTTGTTATTTTAGTAGCAGTTAGAGAAGCGATTCAGATTTTTAATCATGGGATCGGAAATTTCTCGGCTCCGCATGGAGGGTCCACTTAAGGCATTATTAAAAGAAAATGGAACTCCATTAAAGACTAAAACTGCACGGGCGTTCCTTAAAACCATAGAAAAACACTGTCCCTGGTTCCTAGATGAGGGACTCCTTAATGTTCCCCAGTGGGAGCATTTAGGAGAGGACCTACGCAGAAAAATGAAAAAACACCTCTCCCTCTTGGGATTTTGCCTCTTTGGGCATTAGTATGATCCTGTCTGACATCTCAAAAACCTAAAATTCAAGAACAGCTAAGAGAAGGGGAACAGATACTAGAATCTGTAAAAGAGGAACAATTGAGCCGAGCTTCTGAAAGAGGAAGTAGATGTTCAGACTCAGAACAGGGGAGTGACTCTGAGGAACAGGAACTATCTGGGATGGAGCTAGAAAAGAAATTTTCTCAGTGGCATTTAGCCCCTACCACGCCACGCACTCCGGCATATAATCCAGATCACCACTCTTTTCCAAGTTGTAGGGGTGCATGTACTTGCTGCACAGGGGCGGCCCCCAGACAGCGGGCTGATGTAGAATCTCGATCAATGTTCCCAATATTCCCGGTATTTGAAGATCAAAACAATCAGAGATATCATCAAATATTAGATATAAAATTAGTAAAACAATTAAAAGAGGCAGTTATGTCCTATGGAGTACAAGCTGCACTTACCATTTCTTTATTAGAGAATCTTGCAAGTCAAAATCTTACTCTGACTGATTGGAGTAATTTAGCAAAAGCATATTTATCTGGGAGACAATATCTTATGTGGAAGGTGGCTAACCAGGAGTTATGTTCTGATATTGCCCAACATAATGCAGTTGCAGGCAATCCTCAATGGATCTAGACATGCTGACAGGCCAAGGACCATATGAAGGGCAAGGTAATCAGATTAATTTCCACCCCGATGTGTATCAACAAATTAGTGCTGCTGCCACCAGAGCTTGGAAAATGCTGTCAGGTGCTGGCGATCTTCAAGGACAATTATCTAAGGTTATTCAAGGCAACAATGAACCCTATGCTGATTTTGTAGACAGATTGATTCAAACACCAGGATGCATATTTGGAGATGTAGACCAGGCTATGCCTTTGGTCAAACAGCTTGCATATGAGCAAGCAAGTAAGTGGTGTAAAGAAGCAATAAGACCCTGGAAAAACAAAGACCTTGGAGCCTACTTAAAGGCTTGTAGGGATATTAATGAGGCTTTTATTCAAGGTCAGGTGATGGCTGCAGCACTTGCACAGGGTCTTAGAGGCAATGCCAACTCCTGCCCATGCCAACAGTGTTATCGGTATAAACAATATGGACACATTAAAAAAAGACTGCCCCCAGGGTCCTGTGCCAAAATTATGTCCTCGATGTAAAAAAGGCAAACACTGAGCAAGTGACTGTAAATCAATCAGAGACAAAGATGGTAACCCTTTACCTCCAAAAAATGTGAATCAGGGCCCTTGGCCTCGGGGCCCACAAATATACGGGGCTATCCAGTCCATGCCTCCCCAATTAGACAAACAAGAGGAAGCACAGGATTGTACCTCTGTGCCTCCACCAGAGCAGTATTAACTCCAGAGATGGGAGTACAACTAATACCAACTTTGGTTGTCGGCCCATTACCTAAAGGAACAGTGGGACTAATTCTGGGGAGGAGTTCTTCTGTTTTAAAAGGATTAAATATTGTCCCTGGAGTTATAGACCCTGATTTTACAGGAGAAATAAAAATCCTTGCTTCTTCACCAAGAGTTGTAGCAATAATAGCTCAGGGTGATCACATAGCACAATTATTGGTCTTACTCAGCTGCCATGATAAATATCCATCAAAGAATATTATTAGGGGAAATAAAGGATTAGGTTCTACTGGCCAAAATATGGTCATGTTAACATTGGATTTGAAAGATAGACCTATGACAAAGTTAGTTAGAAGGCAAAAGTTTTGAGGGCTTATTAGATACTGGGGCTGACAAAAGTATTATCAAAATTACAGAATGGCCCAAAGCCTGGCCACTTCAACAGGCAGATCAGACTTTAAGGGGATTGGGTATAGCTTCCAATCCTAACAAAAGTGCAGTCATATTAAAATGGAAGGATGAAGAAGGTCATAGTGGTACCGTCCAACCTTATGTCCTTGAACATCTCCCAGTAAACTTGTGGAGGAGAGATATCATGGAACAGATGGATTTACATCTCACATTTGAGATCCCATACAGTAATCCAAAAGCTAATCAAGTGATGTTAGCCTAAGAACACATATGGGGAAAAGGTCTTGGAAAAAATAGTCAAGGACCTATTTCACCCATTTTAGTTACTCCAAGACAAGATAAAAAGGGATTGGATTTTCATTAGGGGGCCACTGAAGCAATTAAAATAACATGGAAATCTGATAAACCTGTCTGGGTCCCTCAGTGGCCCCTCTCAAAAGACAAATTAGAAGCGGCCCAACAATTGGTTAAAGAACAACTAGAGGCCGGACACATCAAACCATCCACCTCTCCTTTCAACACTCCAATATTCATAATAAAAAAGAAATCAGGAAAATGGAGGCTATTGCATGACCTAAGAGCAGTAAATTCTATAATGGAACCCATGGGACCTATTCAATTAGGATTACCTACTTTATTGACTATCCCAGTTAATTGGCCCTCCATTGTAATTGACATAAAAGATTGCTTCTTTTCCATTCCGTTACATCCCTCAGACACCAAAAGGTTCGCATTTACTGTGCCCTCACTTAATAACAATTCTCCTAATAAAAGATATGAATGGATAGTTCTCCCACAAGGCATGGCCAATAGGCCCACTATGTATCAAATATATGTAAACAAGGCTATAGAACCCATACGCCTAGCAACCCTCAACTTTTAATCTATCATTATATGGACGATGTTTTGTTAGCTCATAAAGAAAAAACTGTCTTGGAAAATTGTTATAGTTCCTTAATAAAGTCACTAAAAAGGTGGAGCTTACATATTGCCATTGATAAGGTACAAATGACAGACACCAAAAACTTCCTGGGATCTATCATAAATGCAACTATGGTTAAACCCGCAAATATTAGTATTCGAGTAGACCAACTAAAGACTTTGAATGACTTTCAAAAGCTATTAGGTGACATTAACTGGATTAGACCTTACCTTCACTTACCCACCTCAAGTTTGGGCCCCCTGTTTGACACTCTTAAAGGTGATTCTGATCCCCTCTCTAAGCGGGTGCTTACCCCTAAGGCTCCAACAGTTCTCAAGCTTGTTGAAACAGCTATGGAAAAGGTTCATCTTGATCGTATTGACCTAGCTAAGCCTTTATCATTCATTGTCTTGGCCACAAATAAGTTACCCACAGGAGTGTTCTGGCAAAAAGGTCCTATTCTATGGGTTCACATGAATTATGCCCCTAACAAGGTCTTATCTTTGTTTACTGAATCTGTGGCAGAATTAATCCTTAGGACATTAAAAGTATCCCTTTCCACCTTTGGGTCACATCCCTCGACAATAACTACTCCTTATACTACTGACCAGATACAATATCTTATTAATAATTCAAATTCATGGGCTATGGTCTTTACTAGTACTTCTGCTGTGTTTGACAATCATTTGCCATCTGATCCTCTTCTCCATTTTGGAGTTGACATCCTATAATTTTCTCTAAAGTCACCCAAAAAGAACCTATTATAGGAGCTACCCTTATATTTACTGATGGATCAAAAAATGGTACGGGTGCTATTACTATAGATAATGTTACAGAAACATTGCTGTTTAATACTCTATCTGCACAACAAACAGAACTATTAGTAGCTATAGAAGTATTCAAAACCCACCATGAGCCTTTTAACCTATTCTCTGATAGCAAATACGTTGTTAATGCTATTCAAAATTTAGAATTAACTGGTCTGGTCTCCCTCACTTCCACCATCACTAAGTATTTACAATCTTTACAAAAATTTATTTGGGATAGAAAAAGCCCTTTTTTCATTGGGCATGTTCGGGCTCATACTGGCCTTCCAGGTCCTCTAAGTTTACACAATGATTTAACAGACATGGCCACCAGA
The DNA here is from genome assembly GCF_902686455.1 of Sciurus vulgaris. Classification (NCBI taxonomy): domain Eukaryota; kingdom Metazoa; phylum Chordata; class Mammalia; order Rodentia; family Sciuridae; genus Sciurus; species Sciurus vulgaris. The sequence goes on along the minus strand of NC_136468.1, from coordinate 17,017,326 downwards.
GACACACATATCTTCGATGCACCTGAAAATGCAAAAACTTTTCACATAAATGCTTCTACTCTACGTTTATGCTATCAGATTACTAATGCAACAGCTCGGGACATAGTCAAGTCTTATGCTAAATGTGCTACACTTATTCCTAACCCCTTGTTAGGAGTAAATCCAAAAGGGCTTCAGCCCAATCATATTTGGCAAATGGATGTAACTCATCATTCAGAATTTGGAAAACTACAATTCATCCATGTGTCAATAGATACCTTTTCAGGATTTATTATGGCCTCTGCTCACGCTGGAGAAAAAAACCAAAGATATAATAACACACCGTTAACATTCTTTCTCTATCCTAGGGTTCCCCAAACAAATTAAAACAGATAATGGTCCTGGATATACGTCCCAGGCCTTTAAACAATTTTGTTCCACCTTTGGTATTCAACATGTCACAGGAATTCCCTATAATCCTAGTGGACAGAGCATTGTTGAGCGTGCCCATTTAACACTTAAAAACATGCTTTATAAACAAAAAGGGGGAATAGGGGCATCACACAGATCCCCAAAAGACAAATTATCTGTTGCCTTACTCATTTTAAATTTTTTAAATCTCGATTCTGAGGGCCGATCGGCTGCTGACCATCATTCAGAGCCTATAAAAAACATCTACCTCAAGTGTTCTGGAAGGACATTCTATCGGGACAATGGAAAGGCCCGGATCCAGTATTAATCTGGACCCAAGGGCCTGTTTGTGTTTTCCCGTAGGACGCACAATTGCCAATTTGGGTGCCTGAAAGATTAGTCAAGGCTTCCTCAATAGAAAACCAAGAACAACAAGAAGATGTGGAAGTTCCTCCAACTGCTGTTGTTGATGATCCCTCACCATGTTAATGGAAGAGCTGTGTGTTACCTATGGGGGATAGTAAAGGTGTGGCCTTGCCTTTTGCCCCTTACTAACTCTTTCAATTTATATCCGCCTATTCTTACCACTAATTTCACATTAGGGTTACCTACTGTTACATGCCCAAAGCTATTAATAATAAGACTGATTTTCATATCCATTGGTATGGCCATTGCCAGTCCTTCTAAAAGCCTATTACTTGGCCTCCATTATGGGGGGCTTGTCAGCACCTAGGACCTGATAAAAGGGTCTCCAGTAATCTGGCTTTTGGACCTTGGTATTTACCTAATCAGATATATATCACATCTTAAAGTACAAAAGATTTTATAGAAAATTTGGAATATAAAGGCCATTTCAACCCCTTATCCATCTGGTCCTTATGTGGACCTAAGGCTTGTACGGATATAAGCCCCCTGGCTTTTGTAAAAGGAGGGTCTATAAGTAAAGGAAAGTGCACTGATCAAAAGGTTAATGGAGTTGATACTGAAATATGTAGGGAGAATGAAATGATTGTTTTTTCATATACTCCTGTGTGCCTAGCTTTCCTTTTTGTGACTTTTAATGAGAACTTCTCTAGACAGTTATTTTCACAGATCGCACAACAATGGACGGATGGATTCAACGGGCTGGTAAGAAGGCTTCAACGGCAGATCCTCGCCATGAACACCACTAAGGTGGAAGTCAAACTGGGAGGGATTATCACGGGAGCATTAGATAAAACACAATTTGGCACCAAATTTGGGGGACTCTTAAGTCCCACACTGATAAGCTTAGGTATGCTTGTGTTAATTCTATTCTACATCTACAAACACCTCAAAGCCAGTCAACAGGCTTATAATGTGATCATAAAACAGGCCATGGCCGCCCTTGGAGCAGGACAATCTCTCAGTATACGGCTTAGTATGCTTAATCGTAGTCAAAGACAGGTAACCATGGGAAAACACTGTACCAACCTAAGACAGAAGGGCCAACCCTGCCTTGGTATCCTTTGATGACGGGTAAGGACAGGATGTTGATTCCTGGGGCCTAAGACAGACACGATCCCTGCCAGCTTCCTTTTCATTTCATATAAGGAAGGGGGAATTGTTGGGGGCTATGCCATGCGGACTATGCCAAGATGGCACCTGGCCGCCAGCCAGAAGTTGTTTTGGTCACATCGGCAGTGAGGAGGTTAATTAACATAAGCACACTCAGCTGATTTGTCATTGGCCATATTCAATTAAGTCCACCCACACAACTCATGCACATGTGTTCTCCAGTGCTCTTGATCTGCCTGCTCATTCTGACCTTTACCATGATTGGGCAGCTGGCTCCTCGCCTGATCTTCGCATAATTGGCATCAGCCCTACCCTTCACCTCCTGGAGGGGATATAAGCTGGCTCTCCTCGAGCGCCAGTTCGAGGTTCCGGTTCCCAGGTTTCCTGAATCTACAATAAACTGTTCCAAATTCAAGAGCCTCGCGATTCCTTTGTCTCCTGTGCCAAATTGACTTCGCTGGACGGGGTCAATGGACCACGACAGGTGACTGAGGTCAGCTGTTTCCTTAAACCCTGTACAACAGTGAAAGTTCAGAGTGCCTGTCACCTCGTTTCCCTTTTGCAGTCATCTATTGCTACATGACAACCCCTGCACTGAGTGGCACAGAGCAACAATCTTCTTGTTATGCCCATGATTTTTCAGATTCGTAACTTAAACAGAACAATTGGGAATAGCTCACCGCTCTTCCATAATGAGCGGGACCTCAAGTGGTTCTGGTGGCCAGGGAGAACTGGAATGGGGTCATGTCCGGGCCTCCAGTTTTGACAGTCAGCTGGCTCCTTAAGTTCTCCTCTGTGGCATGGTGGCTGAGCATGAACAGCCAGGATGGTCTTTCACTCCTGTTTGGTAACTGTGCGGAGCTGAGATGGAGTAATGGCTGGGGGGATAGAAAGATCTCTCTCTCCCTGCAGTCTCTCCCTGACCTCACAGCTTGGTGGCCACATATTGTAGGATGGACTTAGGTGCTAGCTTGCCCCAGAGGGGATACTTTAAGACACCCAGGTGGAAACTGAAAAACTCATGAAACAATGTTGCTCTTGCCACATTTCATTGGTCAATCTCCAGAACCAGCCCAGATTCAAGGGTAGGGGAATCAAACCGTACCTCTCAATGGGAGAAGCAAAGAATCTGTGACCATCTTTAATGGCCTTTCAGTACTGTGAGCATGGCCGAGTGCAGAACATGATGTCTATCTGAGTAGTGAACCAGAAGAGACCAAGTTTTGAACTGAGAAGCATGAGTAGAGAATATCACAGAAGCAGCCAGAGCAGGGAAAAAATGAATGGAGGGCAGCATATGAGAACGGAGGGAAGGAATCTCTGAGGACGGGCTGGAAGAAGCAGCAGCTGGCTAGATCGCATTTAAAACACACACTAGACATCCCCTGGAGGACACCCGAGCAGTCGAGGGGAATTGAAAATAGTTCTTCAGGGGCTGCGAATGAGAAGGCACTCAGAGAAACAATACTCTTATTATTATTACTATTACTTATGTTATTGGGACCTCATTTCTCCTCCACCCTTCTCTCTCTCTCTCTCTCTCTCTCTCTCTCTCTCTCTCTCTCTCTCTCTGTCTCTCTCTCTCTCTTTCACATACACACATACAATGTTAGTGTGGCTAAAGGTTTATCAATTTTGTTTATTTTTTCGAAGAATCAACTATTTATTTTGTCAATTTTTTGTATTGTTTCTTTTGTTTCAATTTCATTGATTTCAGCTCTGAGTTTAACTATTTCCTGTCTTCTACTACTTTTGGTGTTGCTCTGTTCTTCTTTTTCTAGGGCTTTGAGCCATAGTGTTACGTCATTTATTTGTTGATTTTTTTCTCCTTTCATTTAATGCACTCCATGAAATAAATTTTCCTCTAAGTACTGCTTTCATAGTGTCCCAGAGATTTTGATATGCTGTTTCTTTGTTCTCATTTACATCTGAGAATTTTTTAATTTCCTTCCTGACGTCTTCTGTTATCCATTCATCATACAATTGCATATTATTTAATCTCCGGGTTTTGGAGTAGTTTCTGTTTTTTACTCTGTCATTTATTTCTAATTTCAATCCATTATGATCTGATAGAATACAAGGTAGTATCTCTATCTTCTTGTACTTGCTAACATTAGCTTTGTGGCATGATATATGGTCTACTTTAGAGAAGGATCCATGTGCTGCTGAGAAGAAAGTGTATTTGCTCTTTGTTGGATGGTATATTCTATAAATGTCTGTTAAGTCTAAATTATTGATTGTGTTTTTGAGATCTATGGTTTCTTTGTTCAATTTTTGTTTGGAGGATCTTTCCAGTGGTGAGAGAGGTGTGTTAAAATCACCTAGTATTGTTGTGTTGTGGTCTATTTGATTTCTGGAATTGAGAAGGATTTGTTTTGTCGCATATGGATGAGACACTATTTGGGGCATAGATATTAATGATTGTTATGTCTTGCTGATTTATGCTTCCCTTAAGCAGTATATAATGTCTTTCTTTATCCCTTCTAACTTTGGCTTGAAGTCCACATTATCTGATATGAGGATGGATACTCCAGCTTTTTTGCTGTGTCCATGTGCATAGTATGTTTTTTCCCATCCTTTCACCTTTAGTCTATGGGCATCTCTTTCTATGAGATGAGTCTCTTGCAGGCAGCAAATTGTTGGATCTTTCTTTTTAATCCATTCTGCCAGTCTATGTCTTTTGATTGATGATTTCAGGCCATTAACATACAGGGTTATTCTTGAAATATGATTGTATTTGTATTTGGCTTTTTTTTTTTTTTTTTTTTTCACACGCCTTGTTTTCTCCTTTATTTGGCTGTTCCTCTAGGGTTGTTCCTCACTTTGCTGATTGACATCATTGTTTTTCATCTCTTCCTCATGGAATATTTTGCTGAGACTGAAGCATAAGTAGCCTAATAATGCCCTGCTCCATCCTTCCTTTCCAGTTTAAAAATTTAAAAAGGCATCAAAGAAATGCTTCATATATTCTTTAAATAAGGTACAAAGAAGGATTGCAACAACAAGCTTCCTCATATATGCTTCCAGTAACATCTCAATGTTGTTACCTACGGTCCAGCATGAACTGACCAGGAGCACTCAGTTCCCAGAGCTATAGTAACAACTCCCAAAAGGACCATGCCTTTCATGCCAGAAGCCAGGTCAATGCCAGTGTCTCTCTGTTCAGAGGTCACCACAGTAACTTTCTTACTGTTGGTCTGGATAATATCCCAGAACTAGTGTTATTGTCCTAACTCTTTTCTGCTCTCTAGGATTTATAAATCTTAGGGGAAAAAAAGTTCATCTTGCCATTTTCAAAGAGTATTTGTGCATATAACATTTTAAGACCACATTCCCCAAGCTAGAAAAAATTTTCAAAAACCACAGGTACTTTCAATAATCTTGTTTGTTCAAAGTATAAAACTCTTACACATTAAAAAAGGAATTAAATTGGAGATGAGTACCTCTGCTTTCTTCTGAGAGAAGTGCAGGATTCAAACTATATTTAAAAACTAAACTTCATGCATATAAATGGCCAGAGAGGTATAAAGTTTTACAGAGCCCTTAACATCATTTGAGTACATTTAGCATTGGCTAGACCATGACAGGAAGCATGTTAGCAAATTGGGCAGAGACGCTTTTCCAATAGCACAACAGTTTGCTAGGCTCTGTGTCAGTCACATAAAAATTTAAGTAATGTGTAATCCTTTAAAATTGTCCCCAGACATCCCCATCCTTCAACCGTTTCCCTATCCCCACCCCAACCCAAACACACTGTGAAGTCTTGCAGTTCACAGAGTATCTTAATGTTCCCCATTACTAATGACAGCTGCTTCGGATTCTGCTGATGATGCAGGGAGTCTTGGCACTTTCTTCTTGGAATATGCTCAGTTGCTCCATTTGAATGCACAAGTCCTACTCCTTCAACCAAATTGTCATCAGTTGAAGAGGGACACCGAGCATACATTCGTCTATGCTTTTCATCCACTCTAACTAGGTACCATGTTCCTTCAAAGAGTGAATCTATTGAACACTGGGGAATATAGTTGGCCAAGTGATGAGTATCTTCTCTGAGTTTCATGTTTTCAGCAAAGACATCTGGGGCTACACAACTTCTTGAATCAAGCCTTGATTTAAGATCACATAAACTTGATGTTATTTTATCAAGAGCAAAACCTGGTGTGGCATCTTGTGTAACTTTAAGTGAGTACAGGGTGGCAGCCAAACCAGAACCATTAGAGAACACTCCTATCCTCTGCCTTGCCAATTGCTGAGGGGAGTACTGTGCTAGAACAGAAGCCAGGGAACCACATACTGAGGATGTATACATATTTCCATTTTGATTTGATACAAGCAAAGATGCCTTTGCTTTCTGATTAAAGAGTTCAGAACTAGCCTTCATAAATGCCTTTTCCACATCTCTGTCAAAGTATCTTCTAATTTAACATCCCCAAAGGCTTCCAGGCCACTGTAGATAGTATTTTTATCTCTGTTCTGGTCATTAAGGAAGTCATTCAGCATCATTTGAACTAGAGATTTCTGAACTAGTTTACAATACGGTGAGTGAAAGATCATGAAGCCAAAATCAGTTAAGGTAAAATCTTTATCATTTCCCTCTTTCTGCCACTGGGCATGAATCTTTTTGTGGTAGACTGAATAGCAGCGGTCTAATGCACTGAGGTAGCATTGTATGGAGAGTTTTCCATCTACTATAGGATATTTGGACAGCATATCAGGCTTGTAAAAGTCATAGGCATGTTGCATATGTGTTCCATGAAGCCCTCGGTCAAAAATTAAAGGAGCATTTGGCCCAATCAGCAAAGCCACAGCTCCAACTCCACCTGCAGGTCTGGCATTTCCTGTGGCATATATAGCAATATCTCCTGCAACTACCAGGGCATACCATCCATCCCAAGAGCTAGACTCAATCCAGTTAACAGCATTGAAGACAGTAGCTGTGCCTCCATAGCATTCATTAGTTGTATTTATTCCTTCTATATCTGTATTCCCAGACTCCTCAAACAGCTGCATCAAATTAGTCTTCACTGACTTTGATTTGTCAATGATTGTCTCTGTTCCAACTTCTAAACATCCAATGCAATCATAGGAAAGGTTATTTCTCTCCATCAGATTCTGAACCATAGTTAGGCAAAGAGAGTTGATATCTTCTCTATCTGTGCAGAAGCCCATCCTGGCCTGGCCCAAGCCAATAGTATACTTTCCAGCATCTACATCATCATATTTTTCCAACTCTGCTTGATCAACATATTGAGAAGGAAAATAGATCTCAAGGGCAACAATTCCCACATCTTTTGGCCAAGAAGCTGCTGCATTCAAAGGCAGTGACCCAGGCATGGTGAAAGAGCTGTTTGAAGGACAGAGAACTGCAGTCTCCAGGTCTGTCACTGTTTCCTCTCCTGGGCACCGGATAGTGACTACAGGAAAAAAGTAAGCCTCGAAAAGACAGTACACGGTGCCTCCCCTCCGCCACCAGCTTTATAGCCACCGAAGAACATTGTTAATTGTGGCCTAAAAAGCAAAGCTTGCCATGATCCAATAAGATTGGGAAACACTAAATTAAACAGAGTCAAACAGGTATACTTGCACCAAGACATCTCGAAACTTTAATATGGAATATTACGGAAAATTCATAAATCTGCAGATGAGGAGTATTCCATACAGACTTTCCAAAATGTATTGACTTTTATTAAAACAGTATAAAAGTTGCATATTCCATTTTGTTCTGAATACATTTAAAAAATGTTAATACAGAAAGAGTCAAATACACCAAACTAGAAAAACTCCTAGCCAAAGTTATCCATATACCTAACCAACCAGAACCTATTCATGTTGTCAAATGAATTTTGGGAAAATCATGTCTTAAAACTAGAGATGAAGATATAGAGTGCTTTCTTATTCTTATAACTTAAATGAATACATGAAACCTTCACAGAAAGTGACCGCTTACACTTTATCCTCACTCTAAGTTTAACTGCCATGGCAGAGGGGAGGGGGCTCTCTAAATTCAACCCCCTAAGAACTCCTGATGCTTTGTTTCAACAAACTCTTCCAAGGAGTTTTCCCCACACTTTCTCTTAGGTGAGAATTGACAGGCTTTTCCTGACTAATTCATGTCAAGGCAAATATGAGCCTCTTAGCTCTTGGTTTTAATAAGTAATATCCCAGAAGCAAATGAATGAAAGGAAGATAAAGAAGGAGAAAAGGAAGAGGAAGAAGAGGAGGCAGGAGAGAAGAGAAAGGACAAAATTACAAACTGCCAATGTAGGCAAACTGCTTTGCAAAATAGCCACAGTTAAGACCCCAGATCCCTGCTTTCTCCATTCTTTACGTTGCTCCTCCCATTAAGAGGTCGATTCTGTTTCTACATCCTTTGCATCTTGTTTGCCATGCCATTTAATTTGGTCAATGGACCATTACAAATGTAATGCCAAAAAAAAAAAAAAAAATCAGAGGACTTGAAGTTTTGCACACTCTTTGACCCAGAAATTCTAGGAAATGATCACGGCTGTAGATAAAACATTCATTTTCAAATATGTTTATTTCACGGTTTTTGATGATAGTGAAAAGCTGGAAGCAACCATAATGTCTAATAGTAGCTGACTGATTAAATAATTATGATATATCATTAATGGATTACTAGTGAGTCATTAAAAATTATCGTAAAAGTTTATATATAACATGGGAAAAGCAAGGTTTCAAAGTAGCATATTCAACATAATCTCAATTACACAGGAAGGAAATTGTCCATATTTTAAGAGAAATAAATGATTAGAAATACAGACAGCTAAATTTTAAAAATGGTTTATATTTGTGTATGGAGTTAAGAATACTATAGTAGAAAATTACTCAGGGAAATGTTTTCTCAAAGTTTCTCCCTTCGATATTTAATAGTGACTGTATCTGTGGGTCAGAAATACTGTATAGGAACTATTTATATGTATGGATTGTTATGTGTAAAGATTAGAATAGAAAACTGTCAGTCAAAATATAGAGAGTATACATAGTATAAATTCAACTGTGTGACAGACTACAACTAAAATAATTAGAGAAAATTATACTTGCCAAAAAATGTAAGTCTGAGTCTAGGGCTGAGAAAGTGCCAAGAGAGAAAGTCATCTGTAGTTCCAAGAGAAAAATCTCTGTCAAATATACCCTCTCTGTCCAGGGTATGCCACAGATGGATGGAGATGAAGAAACAGAACTTCCATCGTTCGTGAGCAACCAGCAGCTGCAGCTGAGAGTCTGGGCTTCCCTCCATCGCATCATAGATAAATCACACCCAAGTGAGGAGATTAAAAAAACTCAGGCATCCCAACACTAAGAGCCTTAGAAAATGGAGTTGTTCCCCAGCCTGCTTTTCCTCAAGATTGCCTGAGAATATCCGTTCAGCTGTAAGCATCTGCTTCAAAATTCCCAAAGGTTGCATGGACTTAGATTTAGGGTTTTCCCTGGGAAGAGCACTTCTTTTCCCTTTGTTGATACGCTCTGGGAAAGGATATGAACTAAAGCAACTTCACCTCTGAATATTATGGTGTTTCCCAATAGTCTCTGGGCAGGGATAGCATATTGTCTGTTATCAAGAAATGATTTAGATTCTTAGAGTTTTTGAAATTCAAACTCAAAACAACTGATTTTACTTTCTCCTTTTGCATTTAGTCTTTATTTTTCCACCCTCTTCAGTAACTATGTAATTAATTTCAAAGACAGAAAAATTAATGTTATTAATTTTCTTATCTCATTATCAGTTTTATGACTTTATCTTTAAAATGACCAATATCAAAATCCCAAAAAGCTGGAGTTCCTGAGTTTGAATGATCAAACTAATAATGAAGGTGATTTGGCCGTCACAGCTGTCCAGACCATAAATTCAATAAGAATATTGTCAAAAGAAGAGACATCTAGAGAATCTAATGTTCTGCAGAAAACAAAGATGCAAAGAAGTATATCTATTTATAGGTCCACAAGACTCTCTATAGCATACTAAATCTGAATGCTTGAAAAGTAGATGATTAGGCAAACGGTTTCCCAAAGTTGGCCACGATATTATCTAGCACCCTTGGTACTCATTTACAATATGACTTTGACACACGTCCCTTGACAAAGTGGGGTCTACTTTCTTCTCACTTATTCTGGGTTGACTGCAGACTCACTTGTCACACTGGTGACATTCTGTTCACAGTGCAGTAGAAGCAATCCCTTACTTTCAAGGCTAGATTAGAAAAGGCCTTGTCACTTCTTCCCTGTTTGTTGCAATCTGCCCCTGGGAAGCATGCAGCTGCCATCAATGGCCCCGTGGCCCAGGTTAGCCCAGTTGAGACACCACAGGCTAAGACCCGAGATGTGAAAAGTCAGAGTTACCAGTATCTCCAGCTTCTTTGGTTCCTGCTATTCTAGCCCTAGCCACTATCTGGTGTCATCCTTATTAGTGACCTCAAGCCAGACCCACCTGGATGAGCCCTCTTGCAGTCCTCTTCCCCCAAAATCCATGTGCTAAAGGAAAAGTACTAATGGTCTTAAGGGATGCAATTAGACCATCTGTGTCCTTGAACTGGTGCTTATCAAATTTTTTCTTCTACCTTTCCACAAAAACTAGGAGACAAAGGCCCATATCTTTTTTTAATGATTACTTTTCAAAGGCATGGCTCCCAGTTCCTTGAGAAAGATATTCCAGGGTTGTAGAAGATAGATAGATATTTCAAAGAGGTAGAGAAAGATTTATAATTACAAGTTTTCTAAAATAAATGCCCCAAGGTAAAGGAGACCAGGGGTCTATCATCAGGCTTTGACTGCAACAAAAAGCAGATTCTTTTGGCAAGCTCAAGATTTACAGTCAGGAGCTGAGCACAGCGTTGCACACCTGGGATCCCAGTGTCTCAGGAGTCCAAGGCAGGAGGATGGAAAGTTCCAGACCAGCCTCAGCAATTCAGCAAGGTCCCAAGCAAATTAGCGAGACCCTGTCTCAAAATAAAACATAAAAAAAAAAAAAAAAAAAAAAACTGGGGATATAGCTCAGTGGTTAAGTGCCCCTGGGTTCAATCCCTGGTACAAACACACACACACACACACACACACACACACACACACACACACCTTACAAATAGGAACTTAAGAGGGGCTGAGTTGCACCAGGGGCGGCATGGTCTTTGGTTCCCAGTAACCATACCAGAGCCTGGTTATGTCTCTTAGTGCAGATGTTAAGAGGAGTTTTTCATTCAGAAAATTCTTGGAATTCTCAGTTGTTGCACAGTGCTATGATTTGAATGTGTTCCAACCCTAAAAGTGCATATTTTGGGAATTTAATCACCAAAGTCATATGTTAATCATGCTTGAGAGGTGAGAACTTTCTTAGGTCTTGACTCATTAGGGCTCTGCATCATAAATGGATGAGGCGAAAAGTGTGAATGCTTGCCAAGATGCCCAGGCTGGCCTTCCATTTACCATCCTCTAATTTGCCTCAGCCTCCTAGTAGCTGAAATTACAGTGTGTGCCACTGTGCCTACCCTGAATTAATGGGTTATCATGGAGTGACTCTGTTGCAAAAGGAACCTTGCTAAGTAAGATTCCTCCCAGGAATGTGGACACATCCTCGCCGCCTGAAGATTCATATGGCTTCATGTTCATTAGCTTCACAGTGAAACCACCCTGCATCTGTCTTTCTTTTCTAACCTGAAGTTTTTCATTTTATTTTTTTAAAAACTTATTGAAACACAATCGGCATACCATTAAGCTCACCTCTCTGAAGTATACAATAGTTTTTAGTAATCTACAAAGTTGTGCAACCACCACCATGGTCTACATTTAAAACATCTTTATCACCTTAAAAACATGACTTATATCCCTGAGTAATCTCCCTTTGCCCCTCCCCAAACCCACCAGCCCCAGGAAACCACTAATCTATGTTCTATCTTTGCTTGTACAAATTTGGGATGAAACACAAATTCAGCTACTGCCACTTTAAAATCACATGATGAAATTACTATTGAAAATTACTATTTGAAATTACTATTGGAAAAAAGCGCACGAGAGGACTAGATCAGATTTGGGATTTTGTTTTTTACATCAGGCTTATTGAGGTATGATTATCACAGAGCAAAAGGCATTCTTTTTAGTTGTATAGATCTGAATTCTGACAAGCAGGAGCAGCTGGGTTGAGCCTTGCCTAAACCCTGTACTCCCACCTGACAGATGATTCAGAATTCTCCCACCCAGGAAACAACCTTCTGCAAAAACACACCCTCCAAGTTATTACTCTGCCTCACAAATGACTAACTGATCTGTTATTGCAATTAGAACAAAAGTCAATTAGAACAAAAGCTTTTAACTGAACTCTGGGTCCACTTTGCTACCAGCCCCAGGTCCTGAACTTTGCTCCCCCCACAGCCTGAGCCTATAAAACCGGCCTGCGGAAAGGATCCAACTGAGAATAGGTCAGCCTGAGAGAGAAACATTGTACCTCCGTTCAACTGCACCCACCCTTTCACCCCAACTTCCAACACCTTCCTAGCGCTCTCTAGTTTTTTGACTTCCTCTCTTGTAGCTTCTCTTGTGCCGGGCTAGCTCATACGTGGGGTAAGTGGTGTGGAGTCAAGACCCAGACTCCAGGAGTTGGGTGGAAGGAGGCTTGTATCGAGCAGCCTGCAGCCTGCAAACTCGTTTATTTCGGGCACAGCTGTACATTTTATAGGTTTCTTGCCCAATCACAATGCTTCACGAGTGATCAGACCACCAGGTTCCTATACGGGTTCCCTTGGTAACACTGAGTCAACTTGGGGCAGTTGTTTACTTTCCTAGGTAGTCGAAGCAGAACGCTCCTCCCTGAAAGTTTTCCTTACGCACTTGAGATGTTCACTGCTGCCAGCCAAGGACTAGGATTTCTCCCAACTCTCTCTAAAAGAAAATCCCCTTTCTGCCCCACCTTTGAGATGCTTCAAACCCTCAAGGCAGGCCATCTCTACGGCTAACAGTTCCTTTCCTTCCTTTAGCAATAATAACAATAACAATATTAATATTAATACAATATAATAATGTATAGCAGTATAATAGTATTAATATTGTGATGTTATATTATATTATTAATAATATTATACAAAATTATTATTATGCTAGGAATTGAACTCAGGACAGCTTTATCACATAACTACATCTCCAGCCTCTTTTTTTACATTTTGAAATAGGATCTCACTGAATTGCTGAGGCTGACCTTAAACTTGTGATCATCCTGCCTCACCTTCCTGAGTGGTAACCACTGCACCTAGCCAGCAATAATTCTTTTAAATAACATATTTCTTTGCCTAAATTCAAACTCTTTATGGTGTTTGTACCATTTTGTAGGGCCACGAGCAATGGATGGGAATCACATTTGCTCCCCGTTAGAGTTTGAATGAGTGTCCCCAAAGGTCCATATGTAAGGGCTTGGTCCTCAGGATGACGGTATTAGGAGGTGCTGTGGACCTTAGAGAGGGGGCCTCAGGCCATCAGGGCATGCCTTTGTTGTGAGGAGCTGGTCTGGTGGAGAGCAGGTCAGTGTTCCAAGAGTCGAAGAATGAGCACCAAGAGAACAGCCGAGGCAAGTATAAGCAAGCAAGTTTTATTTAAGAAAGTGATAGAGAACGACTTCTCCCAAGAGAAGGGGCCCCACAGCTGGGTGTCCGTGAGAGGGGGTGGCCTTTCTTATAATCCTTAGGACTCTCCCCTTTTATTAATCATCATCTTTTCTTTCTCCCCTATATTCATGCCTAAGAGCATGAGCACAGAGGTTAATTGTGAGCAACACTTTTTTCCCTCTTTGATAACCAGTTGTCATCCTCTAGACCCCTACCCTGACTCCCTGACCCTTACCCCTATCTCATTAACACAGACCAAACACATTTTTATCTTTCTACAATGTTGGATTTTATGGAACAACAATAAATTCACAGACTTCACCACTTCCATCGATGGCATATATAAAAAGGGTTAAGGGAAGGGTTAAGGGGTTGCTGGAAATAGGCTGATCGGGAAGCAGCAAGAGAGAAGGAGAGCTCCCAGCTTTATTTTACAACTGTAGGCCCAGAGGAGACAAACGTCAAAATCTGAGCCTGATCCACAGGTTCTCATAACAGTTATAGGATATTTGTTGTCATAAAATTTCTAATCTACGTGACTGAAGACCTTGTGCAGAGTTTCTGGTGGGAAGTGTGTTTACAGAAGCAAAAAAAAAAAACCAGTAAGAGAAACTGGCTCTTCCACAGGCATCTGAGAAATCTCTAGCTTCGTGGTAACAGGGGATGGGAGAGCAGTGACTGAGATGGGGGTCTCTGATGACCTCATGACTGCGGCATGCCAGTGCCTGGGAATGTTTCTGTGCAAGGCACAGGATGCTTAGTGCTGTGGCAATGCCCTGCATGCGGAGGCTCTGTGCAAGAGTCCTATCAGCTCTGACCTTGATCTCAGGCACACAGTTCCTGGAAATAGAGGAATTCTTATGCTTCACAACCACAATGTTTCACCAGCTCCCCTACTCCTGAGCCTGCCCACTTAGCAGTAACTTTAAACGATGCACTTTCTTGAGAGCTACACAAAGCTCCTAACATGGCACTTTGTAACTACGGATTGCAACTGCAGAAAAGCTACATAGATGTTTCTAATTTCTGTAACTTTCCTAAATATAAAGAATAATGCTTGCACAGTCTTTAAACTGGTAATGAGACATATATAAATAAAGATTGCTGGCTCTGCATCTTCATCAGAGAGCAGCACTCCACCTGATCCTAGCTTTATCTTCAAAATCTACGTACGTGAGTCTTTAGTTTTCTAATCCCCCATGGCCTCTTGTGGGAACCCACAAATTTGTGCTGGTCGCCACAGCTTTGTGTCTGAAAACCGTGCACAGAAGCATTTACATTTTCAAAAGGGTGAAGTCAGACTCTTAGAGACCATTATTTACAATTCAAAATGTAGGGACGCATGGTTAATTAGGTTTCCTGAAGAAAGCCTGTCAGAAGGGGAGGGAAAGCGACCCTTTCCCCAGGAATTCGTTTCTCAAGGTAACGTTCTTGTAATTTCATTTTACAGCTGGACCTGCTTTTGCCTTCTCATCCCCCCTTGGTGCCCCCTTCACCTTTTTTAAGGGGCGTCGCCTCTGTTCACATCCTCTAAGTTAAGTGATTGGTAATTCTGGAGGACCGTTTGGAACTTTATGCCCTCTAGGTGGGAGAAGACAAATAGGGTCAGTACGTTAAGGCTGCAGGGACCGAACAGAAATCATCATAGGACCAATATAGAAAATAAGACTAGTCCCTTTATCCCAGTTAGCGTCAGTTCCTCAGGCTCCTGCTGTGCATGGATTAGTTAGCCTCCAGAGTGATTAAAGCAGGGCTGTGGTCCTTAGGCCTCTCGAAGTGCAGCTTGTTTATTTGGAATGGTTAACTTGCACAGAGCAGCTGGATCAGGAATACACCATAAGAGACTTGTTTTACCCTGCTGCAAAGGGGCCACCTTGGCCACCTTCACTGAAGTAGGGATGGATAAAATGACAACGAATGGACCCCTTCAAAGACGCTATAGGAGTTGGATATTCCGTTCTACTACCCAAATACAATCTTCTCATTTAAAGGGGTGGGCATAATGTTGTTTAGTTTTTAGATCTTTCCATATACCTCTTTTTTTTTTTATTAAAAATCATAAATTTACATAGGGCAATGTTGTTTGATTCATTGTTATTTTTTCCCTTTCCACCCCAACCCCTCCCACCCCTCTTTTCCCTATATACAGTCCTTCCTTCCTCCATTCTTACCACCCTCCTTATCCCTAACCCTAAACCTAACCCTAAACCTAAAGCTAACACCTCCTACCCCCCATTATATGTCCTCATCCGCTTCTCAGTGAGATCATTAGTCCTTTAGTTTTTTGAGATTGGCTTATCTCACTTAGCATGATATTCTGCAATTTCATCCATTTGCCTGCAAATGCCATAATTTTATCATTCTTCATGGCAGAGTAATATTCGATTGTATATATATGCCACAGTTTCTTTATCCATTCATCAACTGAAGGGCATCTAGGTTGGTTCCACAATCTGGCTATGGTGAATTGAGTGGCTATGAACATTGATGTGGCTGTATTTCTTGTAGTATGCTGATTTTAAGTCCTTTGGGTATAGGCCAAGGAGTGGGATAGCTGGGTCAAATGGTGGTTCCATTCCAAGCTTTCTGAGGAATCTCCATACTGCTTTCCAGAGTGGCTGCACTAATTTGCAATCCCACCAGCAATGTATGAGTGTACCTTTTTCCCCGCATCCTCGCCAACACCTATTGTTGCTTGTGTTCTTGATAATCGCCATTCTAATTGGGGTGAGATGAAATCATAGGGTACTTTTGATTTGCATTTCTCTTATTACTAGAGATGTTGAACATTTTTTCATATATCTGTTGATTGCTTGTACGTCTTCTTCTGTGAAGTGTCTATTCATTTCCTTAGCCCATTTGTTGATTGGATTATTTGTATTCCTGGTGTAGAGTTTTTTGAGTTCTTTATAGATTCTGGAAATTAGCGCTCTATCTGAAGTATGAGTGGCAAAGATATTCTCCCATTCTGTAGGCTCTCTCTTCACATTACTGATAGTTTCCTTTGCTGAGAGAAAGCTTTTTAGTTTGAATCTATCCCAGTGGTTGATTCTTGCTTTTATTTCTTGGGCTATGGGAGTCTTGTTAAGGAAGTCTGATCCAAAGCCAACAAATTGAAAGTTTGGACCTACTCTTTCTTCTATAAGATGCAGGGTCTCTGGTCTGATTCTGAGGTCCTTGATCCATTTTGAGTTGAGTTTTGTGCAGGGTGAGAGATAGGGGTTTAGTTTCATTCTGTTGCATATGGTTTTCCAGTTTTCCCAGCACCATTTGTTGAAGAGGCTATCTTTTCTCCATTGCATATTTTTGGCACCTTTGTCTAGTATGAGAAAATTGTATTTATTTGGGTTTGTGTCCATGTCCTCTATTCTGTACCATTGATCTACCTGTCTATTTTGGTACCAATACCATGCCGTTTTTGTTACTATTGCTTTGTAATAGAGTTGAAGATCTGGTATTGCGATACCCCCTGCTTCGCTCTTTGTACTGAGGATTGCTTTAGCTATTCTGGGTTTCTTATTCTTCCAGATGAATTTCATAATTGCTTGCTCTATTTCTGTAAGGTACATCATTGGGATTTTAATTGGAATTGCATTGAATCTGTATAGCACTTTTGGTAGTATGGCCATTTTGACAATATTAATTCTGCCTATCCAAGAACATGGAAGATCTTTCCATCTTCTAAGGTTTTCTTTAATTTCTTTCTTTAGTGTTCTGTAGTTCTCATTGTAGAGTTCTTTCACCTCTTTCGTTAGATTGATTCCCAAGTATTTTATTTTATTTTTTTTTGATGCTATTGTGAATGGGGTAGTTTTCCTAACTTCTCTTTCTGAAGATTCATCACTTATGTATAAAAATGCATTGGATTTATGAGCATTGATCTTGTAACCTGCTACTTTACTGAATTCACTTATGAGTTCTAAGAGTTTTCTGGTGGAATTTCCAGGTTCCTCTAAATATATAATCATGTCATCAGCAAACAGGGATAGTTTGAGTTCTTCTTTTCCAATTCGTATCCATTTAATTTCTTTGGTTTCTGTAATTGCTCTGGCTAGAGTCTCAAGAACGATGTTGAATAGAAGTCGTGAAAGAGGGCATCCCTGCCTTGTTCCAGTTTTTAGGGGTAATGCTTTCAGTGTTTCACCATTTAGAATGATTTTGGCCATGGGCTTAGCGTAGATGGCCTTTACAATGTTAATGAATGTTCCCACTACCCCGATTTTTTCTAGTGTTTTGAGCATGAAGGGATGCTGTATTTTATGCAATGCTTTTTCTGCAGCTATTAAAATAATCATGTGATTCTTAACTTTTAGTCTGTTGATATGGTGAATAACATTTATTGATTTCCGGATGTTGCATCCCTGGGATAAAACCCACTTGATCATGGTGCACTATCTTTTTAATATATTTTTGTATGCGATTTGCTAAAATTTTGTTGAGAATTTTTGCGTCGATGTTCATTAAGGATATTGGTCTGAAATTTTCTTTCCTCAATGTGTCTCTGTCTGGTTTAGGTATCAGGGTGATATTGGCTTCATAGAATGAGTTTGGGAGGGTTACCTCCTCTTCTATTTTATGGAATACTTTGAGAAGTATTAGAATGAGCTCTTCTTTAAAGGTTTTGTAGAACTCGTCTGAGAACCCATCTGGTCCCGGACTTTTCTTTGTTGGTAGGCTTTTGATGACCTCTTCTATTTCATTGCTTGAAATTGATTTATGTAAGTTGTGTATGTCCTCCTCGTTCAGTTTAGGTAATTCATATGTCTCTAGAAACTTGTTGATGTCTTTGAGGTTTTCTGTTTTGCTGGACTATAGATTTTCAAAATAGCTTCTAATTATGTTTTGTATTTCACTCGTGTCTGTTGTGATATTTCCTTGTTCATTTCGAATTTTAGTAATTTGCGTTTTCTCCCTCTTTCTCTTTGTTAGTGTGGCTAAGGGTTTATCAATTTTATGTATTTTTTCAAGGAACCAACTATTTATTTTGTTAATTTTTCCGATTGTTTCTTTTGTTTCAATTTCGTTGATTTCGGCTCTGATTTTAACTATTTCCTGTCTTCTACTACTTTTGGTGTTGGTCTGCTCTTCTCTTTCTAGGGCTTTGAGCTGTAGTGTTAAGTCATTTATTTGTTGATTTCTACTTCTTTTGTTGAATGCGCCCCATGAAATAAATCTTCCTCTAAGTACTGCTTTCATAGTGTCCCAGAGGTTTTGATATGATGTGTCTTTGTTCTCGTTTACTTCTAAGAATTTTTTTATTTCCCTCCTGATGTCTTCTGTTATCCATGCATCATATAATAGTGTATTATTTAATCTCCAGGTATTGGAGAAGTTTCTGTTTTTTATTCTGTCATTTATTTCTAATTTCAATCCATTATGATCTGAGAGAGTACAAGGTAGTTTCTCTATCTTCTTGTATTTGCTAACAGCTTTGTGGCATAAAACATGGTCTATTTTAGAGATGGATCCATGTGCTGCTGAGAAGAAAGTGTATTCATTCTTTGTTGGATGGTATATTCTATATAAGTCGATTAAGTCTAAATTGTTGATTGTGTTATTGAGATCTATGGTTTCTTTATTCAATTTTTGTTTGGACGATCTATCCAGCAGTGAGAGAGGTGTGTTAAAATCACCTAGTATTATTGTGTTGTGGTCTATTTTATTTCTGGAATTGAGAAGGATTTGTTTGACGTACATGGATGAGCCAATGTTCGGGGCATAGATATTTATGATTGTTATGTCTTGCTGATTTATGCTTCCCTTAAGCAGTATGTAATGTCCTTCTTTATCCCTTCTGACTAGTATTGGCTTGATGTCCACATTATCTGAAATGAGGATGGATACTCCAGCTTTTTTGCTGTGTCTGTGTGCATGGTATGTTTTTCCCCATCCTTTCACCTTTAGTCTATGTGTATCTCTTTCTATGAGATGAGTCTCTTGCAGGCAGCAAATTGTTGGATTTTTCTTTTTAATCCAATCTGCCAGTCTATGTCTTTTGATTGATGAGTTCAAGCCATTAACATTCAGGGTTATTATTGTGATATGATTTGTATTTCCAGTCATTTGACTCATTTTTGTTTTTTTTGACATGATTTGGTTTCTCCTCTATTTGGCTATTCCTTTAGACTAGTTCCGTTGCTGATTTGCATCGTTGTTTTTCATCTCTTCCTCATGTAATATTTTGCTGAGAATGTTCTGTAATGCCGGCTTTCTTTTTGTAAATTCCTTTAGCTTTTGTTTATCATGGAAGGATTTTATTTCATCGTCAAATTTGAAAGTAAGTTTTGCTGGGTATAAGATTCTTGGTTGGCATCCGTTTTCTCTCAGGGCTTGGTAAATGTTGTCCCAGGCCCTTCTAGCTTTTAGGGTCTGGATTGAAAAATCTGCTGATATTCTTATTGGTTTCCCCCTGAATGTAATTTGATTCTTTTCCCTCATGGCCTTTAAAATTCTGTCTTTATTTTGTATGTTAGGTATTTTCATAATAATGTGCCTTGGTGTGTGTCTGTTGTAATTTTCTATATTTGGAGTCCTATAAGCCTCTTGTACTTGGTTTTCCATTTCATTCTTCAGATTTGGGAAATTTTCTGATAGTATTTCATTGAATAGATTGTTCATTTTCCTGTGGTTTGTTTCTCTGAGCCTTCCTCAATCCCAATAATTCTTAAATTTGGCCTTTTCATGATATCCCATAATTCTTGTAGATTCTGTTCATGATTTCTTACCATCTTTTCTGTTTGGTCAACTTTGTTTTCAAGATTAAATATTTTGTCTTCAATATCTGAGGTTCTGTCTTCCAGGTGTTTTATCCTATTGGTTATGCTTTCTATGGAGTTTTTAACTTGGTTTATTGTTTCCTTCATTTCAAGGATTTCTGTTTGGTTTTTTTTTTTCAGTATCTCTAACTCTTTATTGAAATGATCTCTTGCTTCCTGTATTTGCTCTTTTAACTGTTCATTGGTGTGATCATTTAATGCCTGCATTTGCTCTTTCATCTCATCATTCAATGCCTGCATTTGCTCTTTCATCTCCTGGTTTGCTTCCCTGATTGTTTTAATTATGTACATTCTGAACTCCCTTTCTGACATACCTTCTGCTGTGCTGTCATTGAGTTTTATTGATATAGTATCTAGGTTTGTTTGGGACATTTTCTTCCCTTGTTTTCTCATATTTGTCAGTGGGATCTGTGATATTGCAGATTTCCTCTATTGGCTTATAGTGTCCCTGTAGATTTCCAGTGTATTACCTCCCAGCTTTCAGTAGCCTGAAGTCTTGGAGTAACTTGATAATGCAGTACTTCCGAAGAAAGTTGTCCCTAGCCTGCTATTGGTTCCAAGGCTTGGAGCTGGCTCTGTGTGGAAAGGCTCTCACTGGGGGGCCTGCTCCCAGAAGCTGGCCATTTGGGAGGAGCCCACCGCTGGAGTGCCCAGGGCTGCCTGGAGAAGACTCTAGCTGCCCTGCCCTATTCTGATAAGCCGCCCAAATCCAGGCCTGCTGCCCGGGCCAAGCTTCACCAGGTGGGGGAGACTCACCCCGTGGTTCTATTTTAGTCTGAGTCTCTCAATGCCTCCCCTTCTTGAATCCTGGGTTCTGGAGTGACTGGAGATGCAGTCACCCTCTAGTCCACCATCTTGGACCACCCCGTTGAAAAAGCCTGCAGGCCGGAGGAGGGCAGGGCCGCCTGGAGGGGTCTCTGGCTGCCCTGCTCTGGTCCCAGAGGCTACTTCTCCATATACCTCTTATAATGGGAGGAGTGGGCCCATGAAGAATTTCATAAGGAGAGAATCCTGTCTAACAGGGCTAGGCCTAATCATGAACAAAGCAATTGGCAACATGTGATTCAGTGTAGGTGGGTTTCCTGATACAGTTTGCTTGGTTATCACATCCAGGTGATCCTCAACCCCTTTGCCACCAATTGTCCCTCCTTAGCCATGAAAGCCATCCCATGTGCAGCTGTGCTTTGGTTATAACTCTCCTCAGGTATTCAAGACTAAGTTGGTCAAAATTGACCTTGTCCCTATTTACTGTTAAGAATCAACTGGGATCCCTCAGAGGTCAGTCTTGGGAACTTACAAGAAGACTTTTAGCTTCTCTAATGCCATCTGCCAGTATAGGTTAAGGTCTTTCTGACTATGTGTGGTTTCCATTAGGGATAGTTCCCTTTCTAGTGACTTTCCTCTTTGCAGAATGTGCACTGGTCAGCCTCCTGTTCTCTAGGGTCCCATTGACTCCCCTGATTGGGAGGTCATGTGGCCCAGAGTTGTAAAGCCCTTAGGAAAGTCCCACTGTTCCCTGGATGTGAGCTGACCTCAGAGGGCGAGAGACAATTATGGGCTCTTTTCCTTGGTCTTTGTATTTTCTTAACTTTAGTCTCCAAGTTTGGGTTGTAAACATCTAGCAGGCCAGTTTTTCCAGTCTTAAAGTAGGAGTACTGGATTTTAAATTTAATGTCTATAACGTTACAGTTATTTACCCCTTTCATTTAGTTGGGGTCAATATTATACTGGAAGTGAGCCTTATATTTTGTCTAGCCTATAGGTGATGGTTATTATCTGAAACTAACTCAGGTTATTATATTATGAATTGTACTTTTACAAAGCACTGAGAGATAAGAGTTATAAAGTTTTCAAGGAAAATACAAAATGAAATTTACATGAGTAAAAACATATTTAGTTTGTATAATAGCTATGAATCAAGAAACATAATTTTTATAATCCAAATCTTTAGTTATACATTATATTCCCTATTTATTTGAAGATCCCAGTAATCTTCATAACACACACACACACACACACAAAAAAAAAAAAAAAACCCTCTATCTTTTGAACTTAACTTCGAATGAACTTGAGTGGTTATCCTAACATGGAATAAGGAGAGAGGCAGTCTTAACTCAGGTAAGGGGGCCTCTTGACAAATCTTAGGAAAGGTGTTTAATTCCTGAAGCTGATCTTTGCCTCTTTTTAAAATATTACTTTATAAGGTTTTCATATACTGTTTCCTGAGTCTACATGAATATCAGTTAACATAATCCAACATTACATTTGAAACATGAATCAAAGAAGCTCAGAGAGCTTTTAACCCCTTTTGGAGGAAAGTGGCAAAATGTCTTCATATCCCATATTATCAACCTTTAAATAAACCAGACTCTGTTCATTACCTATCAAAAATGCATTCCAGTTCCCATCCCAGTGTAAAGAATAACACAAAATTTTATATATAACTTATTAATGACAGTTTATTTTTATCCAGGTACAAAATATTAAATGACATAAATTTCTAACTAAATTTTTTCTTTTTATATAAGTCCGAAAGAGACTACTGCTACAGAAAACCTTAGTTTGGAGAATACCAGCTTGATAAAGTGCTCTCCTTAACCTTTTACTTTAAAGAGTTGTATACGTGGGGACTGAATGCATCTAATATGCAAAGAAGACAGTAACAGCATCACAATTACACTGATACCCTTATATTAACCAAGTTTAACTTTTAAGAAAAATTTAGAATCCAGAGTGTTGTGTCACAATATAAAATGACAGTTGTTTGTTTTACCAGAGTTGTACAAACCTTAATCCCTTTTATATTAGTTCCCTTAAATAATGAAACCTAACAGACACAAGAAATTACCTTGGTAGATAAGAGCAGATTAGTGTTTTAAGAAACCCTTGTTACTTCAACACATAGAGAATTAAATTCTGGCCTATATCAGTACATTAATATTTAAACTTAGGAAAAAAACTTTAAATAACTTCAGCTGATTGTGCTAATTATAACCAACTTAGTCACTCACAAATTTTCAAAATCTACCCTCCACAAACCATGTGTAATGTACTTAGACACTATATAATTTGTTTACTTTTCCATACAAAAGACTTCCTTATCCAGAAACATTTCTTTTTCCTTCCAGTTTTTCATATTTCCGCTTTCCAACATTCTTATATCTCTTTCCTAGTTTCTGACCCTTTATAAAATTTGCATTTCAAAGCAATCTTTATGATATTTCTGAATTTTTCTAATTACTCCATTTTAATAGGATGAAATGCTTTATGCTATTTACACAAATGAAACATTCTGTACTTTTTGCATATAGAATTATACCTGTTAGAAATTTAACTCTTAAACTGACCATGGTAGTGCATGCCTATAATCCCAGTGGCTTGGGAGGCTGAGGCAGGAGGATCAAGAGTTCAAAGCCAATCTCAGCAACTTAGCAAAGCTCTAAGTGACTCAGTTCAATTCTGTCTCAAAATAAAATATAAAAAGGGGTGGGGATGTGTCTCAGTGGTTAAGCATCCCTGGGCTTAATCCCTGGTTAAAAAAACAAAAAGAAAGAAAAAGAAAGAAAGAAAGAAAGAAAGAAAGAAAGAAAGAAAGAAAGAAAGAAAGAAAGAGAAAAGAAACAACTTTAACTCTTAGTAACTTTGCTTTTAGTGAAGGCCCAAAAACAAAGAAATCTTAAACTCTTATCTGTTTAACCAATTTAAACTGAGCTTTTTCTTAAATGTTTAAGTCATGTGGACTAAAAATTATTTGGATCCATTTATTAAATTTATGAGTACTCATTTATTTATAAGCCAATTTTGATACCAAGTACATGACACATGTAAACACAACTAATAATACACAGATGTACACAAATATACATAAAACCAACAGGAAACAAAGTTTTATAGCTGTTCCTTGCTGAACAAAGGCAGCAAGAAAAACAGAAGACTAAAAACTCCAGTTGAATAAAACAAGACTAGTTGGAAAAAAACATTTAGATGCATAGGACCAAATGCAAATTTATCACAGAAACCATGAACTTTTAGACAGATATTCTGAATAAAAATGACGAGGCCATAATTACTCCCAAGCAGTCATTGTTGTTCTCCAAATCATTCCTGTTCCTCCCTAGAAAATAAAATCTGAATATCCTTTGGCATTGCTTTAATTCCTTCCTTAGTGTGGATAGTGAGGGATACAGGCAGGTGGAGGAGTGGGAGCCACTGCAGCTGGCTCAGATTCTCTTCCCCCTCATTGTTGGCATCATTCCCAGAAGCAGAAGTGAGGGAGTTTTGGCCTTGCGGAGGCCTAATGTTTGAGTCAGAGCACTGAAGGCTTTAGGGTTGCTTCCTGAATCCAAATAAAACAACAGTATTTTATCATCTTTTGAGTTCTTTTTCCCTTTTATCCTTGGACTCTTTCTAATATTTTAACATAAGGCCCAGAGGACCATCTGGGGTAATTTTGGTGCATTTTCCCCTGCTTTCATCCTCTTTCTCTAAAGTAGAGGGGTTTTTAAATTTGTGTGTGTGTGTGTGTGTGTGTGTGTGTGTGTGTGTGTGTTTAATTTAGAGGTTTCTTGAGTTCTTTCCCCATTCTGCTATGTGTGGTCTTGTGTTTCTGAGCAAAGGCTTACTTCTCTTTCATGCCCAACTGGAGCAAAGAGGAAAAACTGCAGGAAGTAGAGCATCCCCTGAAATTCCTAGGTCTGTTGGGCTCTCTTATCAGGAATCTGCAGAAAATTACAGTTAATCCCTGCAGTTTGGGCAAGGCCTGCATTGTCCCCTGGCAGAATGCAGACCTCTTAGTACCCTTAAAAGGTCCAGGGTCTGATTTAGTTGGCCTTTTAGATCCCATCCATTTGTTCCTTCTGTTTTCTAGCTTTAGGGAGGAACTTGGCAGAATCCTGGAGCACAAGAAGTGATGCAACAAACATTTATGTCCCATATCAGATTGGATTTAAAAGCAACACTTTCCCCCACTCTGGTCTCAAACTAATTTGGGCACCTGCTCATGTAGCTCTTTATTGAATGGCCCCTTGGAGGGTCAACCTACCCTGAATGAAGGCTAATCTATTTCACAGAAGGTCTGGAGTTTCCCAGGAGTTAATATACCTGCATCGTCTCTAGAACAACCCTTTCTCAAAACTCTATGATACAGTCTAAAACTGTAGTCTTAGAGTGTATTCACCGCACATTCTGCCCCATGACGGTGTCACAAGACAGACAAGGGGAAGTCACACAAGGCATCCACCTGGCCACATCTCTGAAAAGCTGAGGTGCTTCTTGGCTGAAGGTGTGCCTATATAAACCCCAGGTCTTGTCAGAGGTCCTATTGCAGGACCCAAATCACCATTATGCCATACAAAGTCACCACAGAACTGCAGGTTAGGACTCACGCAGACTCCGTTGCACAAAGCCTTGGAGCCACAAATAGTTTTGCATACATTCACAAAACCATTCAAGCATTTAAAACACTTTCTCCCCTTTGGAAGTTCCCTATCCACATGGAGCCCTTGCAGGTGGCCATGGGTGGTGATAAGGCCCCCAGTCTGCCCCAGGATTTCACCTTTTTCTGGATGATTGTGCACAAGTTGGTCCAATCTCCAGGTAGTCCAGGTGACAGTTGCTGCTGCAGAGGCACAGGTCCCCAGGTGAAGCAGATCCCAGAACTATCGGGTGGCACCATCTTGTTTGATTTGAGGGGCACCGCACAATCTGGATAAGCATTCCGCCATGCTGGTGGCTCAAAGGGCCAGCATGGTTGTTGCTTCCTGGTCAAGGAACCAAAATGTTGCAGGAAAAGGGCTGGTCAGAAGCAGCAAGTGACACTCTAAACTTTATTTTACACTCATGGGCCCAGAGGAGAAAAAAACTCCAAAATCTGAGCCCTGATCCACAGGTTCTCATAACTGTTATAGGTTATTTGGTGTCAGAAAATGTCTAATCTACATGACTGAAGGCCTTGCAAGTGTTTTTGCAGAAGAAAAGATGGTAAGAGAAACTGGTTCTTTTCACAAGTATCTGAGAATTCTCAAGTGTCTGAAAGCCATGCATAGGGGTGCTTATGTTTTCAAAAGGGCGAAATCAGACTCTTAAAGAGAGTTATTTACAATCCAAAATGCAGGGACCCATACTTAATTAGGTTTTCTGAAGAAAGGCCGACAGAAGAGAAGTGGAACTGACCATTTCAACAGGCATTTGTTTCTCAAGATAACGTTCTTATAATTTCATTTTACAACTGGGAACAACAGGGGTTCAGGGGGCTGAACTAAGAGCAAAGACAGAGCAGGCATCAATGCAAAAAGTCACTGTAGGTGGTCAGATAAGATTACCAACCAGAACCAGTCAAAGAACTCGTTCAGGGAACAGAGCTGTCAAAGCACAGGAACTTACTCTAAGCCAAGGTCCACCAGACAGTTTCAGGGTGTTAGCTTGCAATGTCAGCTTCAAATGTCAGCTTGGAGTGGGCCCTGCAGGGTCAGTATGGGCAGGAGAAACTGCACTCTGCTGAAACCCAAGGACAGAGGATTCAGAGGTTCATGGCTGGGGCAATTTTCCCAGGCAAGGCTCATGGTCAGTGGCTAGAGTGCCCACATGTCCAGTCTCAGGGGGATTCTGTCTTTTATGTGTCTTAAGTGAGAGGATTTCTTCATCTGGTGGTCTGGTGTGTTCATTAAGCTCATAGGCCTCATTTTTCCAATATGGAGTTAGATATACCCATGCTTCCAAACACTTCTGACTAGTTTGATAAGTTCACAGGTGGTCATTTTTATCAGCATGATTAATTTATTTATCAGTGTGTACCTTATGGTTTTGCCAGGCAGATGGTGGTTGTTTCTTGTACAAGCAAGGCATACCGTCATTTTAGCTTGGAGTTTATACTCAAAATTGAGTAGTTTATGGCAAACTACTATTTTATAAAGTGGAGTAACTCTGAACAAGGCTCAGCCTGCTCTTTATAACTTTCCAATAGGGTTGTGGCAGCTGGGTTTCTTTCTTTTCTTCCTGACTTATGGTGTGTGCATTTAATCCTACTACGATAGGCTGCCCTCTCTAGAGGCCCAAACCAATGGGACTAGCTACCTGATCTTGGACTTGAACCTCCAGAACTGTGAGCCAAAACAAACCTTTCTCTACTTCATCAGTAGCCTGAGCCAGGTATTTTGTCGTAGTAACACAAAGTTGACTAATACATTATTTTTCATTTCTTTCCTTTTTCTGAGATGGGGTCTCACTATTTTGCCAAGCTGGCCTGAATTCATCAGCTCAAGTGTTCTTCCTGCCTCATACTTTCAAAGAGCTGGGACTGTATATAGGCATATACCACCATGTCTGATGATGAATAAACTATTTTTTTTTTTTTTTTGTACTGGAATTGAACCCAAGGGTGCTTAACCACTGAGCAACACCCCCATCCCTTTTTTGTGTTTTATTTAGAGACAGGGTCTCACTGAGTTGCTTAGGGACTCTCTGTGTTGCTGAGGCTGGCTTTGAATATGCAATCCTCAAATCCTCATATGCCTCAGCCTCCCAAGTCATTAGGGTTACAGACACGAGCCACCATACCCAGAGACTAAGATCCTTTTGAGCCGTGTTAGCACTTGGAATTGTTGGGGTCTTTCTATTTGTTTCTATTTATTCATTTGAATAGGCATATCAAGATACCTCACTGTGGTTTTAATTTTCATCTCCTAATGACTGATGTTGAATTTTTGGAGTGGGAATTAACCCAGGGGTGCTTTATCATTAAGCCACATTCCCTGCCATTTTTTTTTTTTTTTTTTTTTTTTGGGAGGGCAGTTTTATTGTCTCAGAAGGGCAGAGCTACTCCCTCCATGCCCCAGTAGGACACATACACACGCGCACACACTCCTTCCCATGGGCCACGACTCTGGGAGTGGTCCTCAGAGGGGAGAGGGGGCTCACACTGTCCCCACATGTTCTCAGGTTAGGAAGGGACATGAAAGTGACTATGTGCTTCTCAGACATGTCGGTAGTTGTAAACACAGGGCTGAGGGAAGCTCGTTGCTTTGGAAGGGGTATTGGTCCATCCTTGAATAGGGGAGAGGGGCCCAGCCCTTTTCAGGCCTGAAAGCAATCCCAGGGGAATCAAGAAAGCTGGCCAGCCCCTAAGACAATGTGCTACCCGCCCCCAGGGCAGGCAGGTGAGCCATGGGCTTTGTCCCAGCACACACAGATATACACAGTGCACTGAGAAGGCTTGGGTCAGGATGCTAGAAGATGGGGATGTAACTGTCAATCTTGGTGGCACTGGGCAGTACATTCAGCAATCCACGCAATGCCACCACAGTCCCGCTCCTTGAGCTTCACAAAGGCCTAGAAGAAACTAGAGTGGAGCTGGTTCAGGAAGGCCAACTTGTTCAGCTTCACCCTGCTGGAAGAAGAAGAATCAGTCCTCCAGGGTCTTGTCTCCAGGTTGCTGCCTGCACCCTTGTAAAGCAGCTTGTATTCTGGGTGGTAATCAGCCACGTTCTTGGCCTGCTCATAGTTGTTAGTCCCATCAGCTGAGCCAGGCCCTCAGGGTAGAGGCATCTGCAGCACAGGAAGAGCTTGGGACTCTTTTTTGGATAGCTCTGTGCCAAAATGAAGATGATGATGAAGGCGAACTGGTCGGCTTCCAACACCAGAATGGAGCACTGGAATCAGCTGTGGCCCGGCCCAGTAGGGTGCAGAACTTGTGAAAGGACTCCCAGTAGACCTTGCAGAGTGTACTGCGGATGATCCGGATGTTCATCTCATCAAGAGCCAGCTCTAAGACGCAGTTCTGGAAGAAAGCGGCCAGGGCGTGTCCACCAGAAGGCATTGTAGAGCTCAGCTGTGCGATGTTCAAGGCCCCCGTCTGCTCGAAGCTGCCCAGCAATGCGATGGAGCACCAGCGCAGTGTACCCGCGATGAGCAGGAGCACGTTGTCATAACTAAGTAACTAAGTAACGGAGTCCAGGAAGCTGGCAAGCGGCTCCTCGGCATGG
Source organism: Sciurus vulgaris (assembly GCF_902686455.1). NCBI lineage: Eukaryota > Metazoa > Chordata > Mammalia > Rodentia > Sciuridae > Sciurus > Sciurus vulgaris. The sequence continues at coordinate 16,988,043 of NC_136468.1, read as the reverse complement.
TTCTTCTCCTTGAGGTGCTCATCGATCACTGACACCGTCAGAGGCGGTGCTTCGTTGGCCAGGAAGTTGCCATAGTCTGTGATCTGCAGGTGAAGTGTCAAGTCCCTGAGGACTCGCCTGCACCAGGTCGAGGCGCAGTCCGCCTGGCTGAGCACCCCAGCCTTTAGGCCTCGCTCCAGTCCTTGCAAGCAGCCGTTATCCACATTGAAGTCAAGATCTGGGAAGAAGGACTTGGTTGCAGTGGGGTCAATGGGACCAGCGAGCCCTGACCTCCGGCACCCAGTGCAACTACAAGATCTGCTGATTCGGCATCCCCAGCCTTTTTATTTATTTTTTATTTTTTAAACAGATTCTCTCTAATTGCTTACTAAGTTGCAGGGACTGATTCTGAACTTGCAAATCCATCTGCCTCAGTCTTCAAAGACACTGGGATTGCAAGCACAAGCCTCGGCACCAGGCTCTGATGTTGAACATTTTTATAGGTGTTTTTGCCATTTTTACTTCTTTTTTTGGTAAAGTCCAAATCTTTTGTCTCCCGCCTTCCACTTCTTTTTTCCCCCTAGGTATTGAGAATTGATCCCAGCGGCACTTTACCAGTGAGCTACATCCCCAGTCCTATTTATTTATTTTATCGTTTTACTCTCTTCAGACAGCATCTCACTAAGTTGCTGAGGCTGGCCTTGAACTTGCAATCTTCCTGCCTCAGTCTCCCAAATTACTAGGATTGCAGGAATGCACCAGTATACCAGGCTGCTCATTTTTGTAATCGAATTGTTTTCTTATTATTTAGTAGTGAACATTCTTCATGTATTCTGCATATAAATCTTATATCAGATATGTGTTTTATCACAGTCTGTAACTTACCCTTGCAATTTCATGGGGGGATAGGGGGCTACTGGGGAGTGAACCAGTGCTGTGATGTCCCCATCTCTTCTTATTTTGAGACAGGGTCTCACTGAGTTGCCCAGGCTGGCCTTGAACTTGCAGTCCTCCTGCCTTGGACTTAGAATTCACTGGAATTACAGGTGTGCACCACCATGCCTGGCTTAGTCTTTTTTAAAGTCTGTTATTAGGTGAGGTGTTTTCACAAATGTGCTTTATCAAGTTAGGCAAATTTACCACAATTCTTAGTTTGCTGAGAATGGATATAGGATTTTACCAAATGTTCTTTCTGCATATTTTGTCTTTTATTCTGTTAATACAGTGGATTGTGTTCATTGATTTTCAAATATTGAACAAACCTTGCATTCCTTATATAAACTCCACTTCTCCAATTTATCTTCTGCAGGATTCAATTTGCTAATATCTTGTGAAGGATTTATGTTTGTGAAAGATATTGGTCTATAAGTTCCCACATACACTTTTGGAGGAAGTTTTGGGTCTCTTTAGAGGGTATCATGGCAATGTCTATCAATTTTTTTTTTTTTGGGGGGGGGTACCAGGGATTGAACCCAAGGGCACTTAACCTCTGAGCCACATCCCCAGCCCTTTTTATTTTTTCTTTTAAGAGAGGGTCTCACTAAGTTGTTTGGGTCTCACTAAGTTGCTGAAGCTGCTTTTGAACTCGTGATCCTTCTGCCTCAGCCTCCCACATCTCTGGGATCACAGGCATACGCCACCACACCTGGAAATGCCTACCAAATTTTTAAATTCACATTATCTTTGACCCCAGAATTCTATTTCTAGGAATTCATCCTACATATACAAAGACATGGATATAAATACTACATGTACACAGAATTCAGAACTTTGTAGTAACAAAACCCTGGGAATGGATTTTTTTTTTTTTTTTTTTTTTTTGGTGCTGCTGAGGATTGAACCCAGGGCTTTGTGCATGCGAGGCAAGCACTCTACCAACTGAGCTATATCCCCAGCCTCAGCTTATTATATACTAGACCCCATTAATAGGGGTCTAATAAAGTAAATCATGATTCATTCATACAATGGGATACTATGGAACCACTGTAAAGAATGAGATTAACTATGTGCTATAAGGGAAGATGTCTAATATATATGACTGGGAAAAAATAAAAGCTAAGCTTTAGAGAGTAGTACAGTATGAGACTTTTGAGGAGAAAGGCAAATATTTGTATTATAAAAATTCATCTCAATCTCAGAAAACATAGAAGCTATTAGGAGAACTGCCTCTGGCAACTAGGGTGGCACCTGGAAAAGGAAACTCAGGTCTACTTTTCATTATAATTTCCTGTATGATTTTTTTTTAATTTATTTTGATTGTTGTAATATAAAATTATTTAAATTACCAATAATGAAAAGACGAGAAATTTTTTAAATGGATAAAGGACTTATACAGGCAATTTGAAAAAACAAAAATAGTACAAAATGTAGAAAATGTTCATTTTTCAAACAAACATCCAAAGATATAGATAGTAAAAATTTTTTACATATTTCTCATTTCTGAATTTAGAAAAGATTAAAAATGTTTACATTTGCAAATATCTGATTGGGCTATGGAAAACAGGCTTGCAAATATGCCCTGCTGAGATTTCAAGTAAATACAAGTTTTAGAAGTGAAACAGTTTGGCAATATCTATCAAGAAAATTTAATATGCATATCCTTTTAATCAGCAACTTCACTCCTACAATTTTTTTAAAGAAGAAATCAAACATGGTATAAAGATTCATTTATAAATATGTTTACCATAGTGTTATTTATAATTATAGGAAAGCAGTAAAACCTAAATGTCCATCAATAAGAAATCAATAGAACTATTTGCCATTCTAAAACTGGATACTTGACCAGCCATTAAGAAAAATAAGAATACTTACCTGTTAGTATGGACAGAGCTCTGTGTTTTATTAAAATATAAGGTACAATAGATTGCTCCAGTATGAGTTTATTTTTTTTTTTTTTACCATAAATGTATGGGTCTTTCTATATAAATAGAAAGATAGATAAAAATCCAGATTAAATTTACAAATGCTCTATCAATGAATCTCACATGAATCCAATCAAACCTTGAAGTCAAACTTATTTTTTACCAAAAACTTAAAGGCATGGGCAGCATAATAGTTGATGTCATGTAGATCTACAGCTAGAAAATTCAACAAGTAGATGGAATTGTTGCAAAGGAGGTAAAAGGGCTATTTTGGATGAAAAGAAATTTGAGAAATAAATCAACCGAATGTGATGCGTCGAGCGTTTGGATTGTAATGCCAACACTGGAACACAGGCTGCATAGGGGAGGGTGTTAAAAATCAACATCTGTTTTTTCAGATGTCATCTGATGGTGTGTGTGTGTGTGTGTGTGTGTGTGTGTGTGTGTGTGTGTAATTATACCAAAGGGGTAGGGCATTTAAAACATAGATATCCCTCTGTATACATTCAGAAGTATTCCTGGATAAAATGCTGCAATTCGTTAGAGAATCATACCACAAAAGAGAAAGTGGAGGAGTATATATAACAAAAAGATTTCTAAAATTTTGATCATTTTTAAAGATAGGTGATGGGTACATGAGTACCCATAATATGCTATATTATTTCCTCTGCCTTAGGATATATTTGAAGTTTTCATAAAATTTTCAAAAAGTTTCATGAAATTTAAGTTTCAAAAAATTATTAAAGATAAAGATAATTGGAAAAATTCACCAGTAATATTTACAATACTTATCTATTGATGAGATTGGGAATGATCTGTTCCTTTAATTTTTGTTTCCCTGTATAGTCAGATAGCTCTTCAATGAAAATATTTGTGGGGAAAAAAAATTGAAGTTGAATATTAAAATCCCTTTTCTGACCCAATTTTATAGTAAGATAGGGTCTCACTAGGTTTCCCAGGCCGGCCTTGAACTTGTGAGCCTCCTGCCTCAGGCTCCCATGTAGCTGGGATTACAGGCATGTGCCACAACACTGGCATAAGCACGTTTTAAAAGCAGAGAAAAGAATGTGCTGGAGAGAAGTGGGGCTGGTTTCCACAGGGGAGAAGGAATCAATCACCCATTCCCACCCCACTTGATCTTCTACCTCAATCATCTGTTCTTTAAACTCTTACTTTCTTTTGAATTGGTCCCAACCACTGTCTCTTTCCCCTCCATCCAGATAGTATTTAGACAGCCCATCAGCCACGCATGCACCATATCAGCAACTTTTTTGCAACATTGCTTTTACCTCACTTTATGGGGCAACACTCCAGTCCTTGGAGAGATCTGATGAGCTGCCTTCTCAGTACCAAACTGCTGAGTGCTCACTTCCCAGCAGTTCACCCTGTCTAACCTCAGCCAGGATCAGAAATACAGTAGGAAATTCTCTATTCAGGTTCCTTCCCATTTTTTATGGTGGATTTTTTAGGCACACTCATCTCCAAAAGCAAGCCAATAGAGAAGAGTACTCTAGTGTTTTTGCCCCTAACCTATATTCTAATCCATGTTCTGAGTCTGTACAAAATACCTGAGACTGAACTTTTGCCTCACTGCCCTGGAGACTGGGAAGTCCAAGATGAAGGTGTGGGCAGGTTTGCCAGTGAGAGCTTCTAAGATGGCGCCTCATGGCTACATCCTCCACAGGAAGGGTGCTGAGTCCTCAGTGGCAGAAGGCAACAGAGCAAAAGAAATATCTCTTAAAGGGGTAATAGTCCCAATCATGAGGTGGCAGCCCCATGTCTTAATTCCCTTTTAAGGCCCCACCTCTAAACAACACTACATTGCCAACATCTATACTTTGGAGGGGCACTTTCAAACCATAACACTGCCTTTACTCCCTCTCTTTCTTCCTTCTCTCTTGTAATACCAGCCTCTCTTTTACCATCAGTACATTCTTTACTTTTAAAACATGCTTAAGCCTTTGTCTTTGAAACAAAACGAAACAAAAAAAAAAAAAAAAAAAAAAAACACCTTTTATCCTGAAAGTGTGATCTATGTGCCCCTAAATCTGAAATCTGGCTGTAGCCACCCCCTCTCCACTGACTCTTTTGCCAGTGACACTACCTCACCAGAGTAAATCCAACGAGTACAATTCAGTCCTAAAAGTAGGAGGGAGGGAATGGGAAAGGGCTAGGGCACCTCCATCCCACCAACATCTCCCTGTGAGGGGAAAATGGGCCATCTCGCTGTTAAAGGGAGGAAGTTAGATGAACACAAGGGGACTTCAAGACCCGGAAGAGAAAGCCCTCCATCTTGGGCATGAGCGACAGCCTGACCTAAAGTCCACTTGTGCTAGTTAGCATATCATTAGCATTGTGGTTTGCTCCTCCTCTGTGCCCCTTATACAGGGGTAGTAGAGAAGTTGTGTCAAATTCCACTGTTGGGCTGGGGATATAGCTCAGTTGGAAGAGTGCCTGTCACATGCACAAGGCCCTGGGTTCAATCCCCAGCACCACACACACACACAAAATCTAGCTGTCAATCAAGGTGCCAATCAATCCCACTCCACCTAGGAGGAGGAGAATCTTGCTCCATTCTTTGATTAGGATGCCAAGAACCTGGACCCAGGACCCCCTTGGGAGCTCTGCCTGTGTGACAGTAACACTATTTGTCCATGTTTGTTGACACCATTAGCCACTCCTTGGTCAAAATGTTCTCCTCCTTTAGTTTCTGTTCAATTAGGGTTCTGAGATTCCATTTGAATGTGGGGCCTATGGCTGGAAAAACTTGCAAAACTCTAATCTAGAGCAAGATTTCAATACAGCTGGTATAGATTTAGCATATTTCTTGGCTAATGCAACATGTTATCATTTGCTAGTTAATATTTTTCTCAGGCTGTTTCCCTAATATCTTGTCAGTCTAAAAAGATAATCAGAGCGGGGCACAGTGGTGCACACCTGTGATCCCAGTGACTTGGGAGGCTGAGGCAGGAGGATTACAAATTCAAGGCCAGCCTCAGCAACTTAGCAAGACCCTAAGCAACTTTGAGAGATTCTGTCTCAAAATAAAAGGAGCTGGGAATGTGGCTCAGTAGTTAAGCAATCCTGGGTTCAACCCCCAGCTCCAAAGGGGAGGAAATGCTTGCTAATCCCCAGAGGCATATTGTTTTTATTCTACCTGCGAAATACTGGGGAGTGATATTGGCCAAATTACATTGTTATATCATGTGCATATATGAATACGTAGCAACAAGTACCACCATTATGTACAACTATAATGCACCAATAAGAAATTGGGGGAAAGATGGAATAGGGGGGAGGCAGCATAAGTCATATAGAAAGAGCCCACCTCTGCAGTCAGACAGGCTAAGTTCAGTTCACAGCTCACCTACTTCATGGACAAAACTGGACTGAGGTCATGCATGCAAAGCACAAGAACAAGAACCATTCACAGAATATTTCTTTCATTCTCCCTCTGACAGCAAATCAGAGTCCAACGAGAGCATTTCTTGAGATTGCTCTGGGAGATCTCCTTAGATTTCCTCATTTGACTCAGAATATAATCTATATCAGGCAAGTAGGATTCTTCATTTTTTAATCTTCAAATGAAATCCAGTGGCACTTTAGTTTTATTCTAATAGGATATCAACTTTGGTAAATGTTAAAAAAAATCTTTCACACCACTTTATTTTTTTATTTTTATTGTAAACAAATGGGATACATCTTGTTTCTCTGTACATGAAGTAGAGGCATACTATTTGTGTAATCATACATTTACATAGGATAATGGTGTTTGATTCATTCTGTTATTTTTTCCTCCCCCCCCGCACCCTCCCCACCCCTCTTTTCCCTCTATACAGTCCCTCCTTCCTCCATTCTTGCCCCCCTCCCACCCCCCCATTATGTGTCATCATCCGCTTATCAGTGAGATCATTCAACCTTTGGTTTTTTTGAGATTGGCTTATCTCACTTAGCATGATATTCTCCAATTTCATCCATTTGCCTGCAAATGCCATAATTTTATCATTCTTTATGGCTGAGTAATATTCCATTGTATATATATACCACAGTTTCTTTATCCATTCATCAATTGAAGGACATCTAGGTTGGTTCCACACTCTGGCTATTGTGAATTGAGCAGCTATGAACATTGTTGTGGCTGTATCTCTGTAGTATGCTGATTTTAAGTCCTTTGGGTATAGGCCAAGGAGTGGGATAGCTGGGTCAAATGGTGGTTCCATTCCAAGTTTTCTAAGGAATCTCCACACTGCTTTCCAGAGTGGCTGCACTAATTTGAAAACCCCACCAGCAATGTATGAGTGTACCTTTTTCCCCACATCCTCGCCAACACCTGTTGTTGCTTGTATTCTTGATAATCGCCATTCTATTTGGGGTGAGATGGAATCTTAGGGTAGTTTTGATTTGCATTTCTCTTTTTACTAGAGATGTTGAACATTTTTTCATATATCTGTTGATTGCTTGTACATCTTCTTCTGTGAAGTGTCTGTTCATATCCTTAGCCCATTTGTTGATTGGGTTATTTGTATTCTTGGTGTAGAGTTTTTTGAGTTCTTTATATATTCTGGAAATTAGTGCTCTATCTGAAGTATGAGTGGCAAAGATTTTCTCCCACTCTGTAGGCTCTCTCTTCACATTGCTGATAGTGTCATTTGTTGAGAGAAAGCTATTTAGTTTGAATCTATCCCAGTTATTGATTCTTGCTTTTATTTCTTGTGATATGCGAGTCCTGTTAAGGAAGTCTGATCCTAAGCCAACATTTCACATCACTTTATTGGAACTATGTAGGCAAGAAACAAGTTTGTTACTTGATTTGTATTTTTATAATTACAGTTTTATATGTTACTATACTATCTCTATTGTCCATGATTCTTTGCTGTACACTATAGAAAATTTAATTCACAGTGATTAAAAAAAATAAGGATTCTTTTTTTCATCCAGCAAGAAGTTTGGAGATAAGAAGTACTAACATCAAAGTCCAATGTTCTGAGATATTCTTTGCATATATATATACCTCATGGCTCAAAACAGCTGCCAGAGCCCCATACATCAAACCTGCCTTAAAAAGAGAAAATGAGAAAGAGGTGGTACCCAATCACATCTGTCTCTTTCATCAGAAAAGAAAAAAAAATTTCCCAGCATGCACCAATAATTCTGCTTTTGTCCCATCAGCCAGAATTGGCTATAAGTGAGATTAAGAAAGTCATGAATCATGTCTATCACAAAATGGCAGCAGACAGCAATGTTTTCTGGGGAAATAAACTCATTTCTAGCACAGTGAGTATAGGAGGAGGCAATCAGATTTCATTTTCTCTTGTACACTTCTGCTTAAACTCTACTGGTGCTAGAAGTTTCTATTTCCTTTAGAGATGTAGTTCATTTTGTATTTTACTAGAAGAAATCTAATACTTGTAATTATAGGCAAGTTTAATTTGGGAGGCAAGGATTCAGGCTCAGCTCCGCATGTTTCTGTCCTCCTGGAAGCTCTGCAGCAAAACTCAAACATTAGGTTCCATAATTAAATTTATTGAATAAAAATTGTAAAAGCAGGAAAGACAAAAGTGTAGACATAGATGGTAAGGTAGTATAATCACAGGATGCTCTCTCCCATCACTTATTCAGATAGCCAAAATCATTAGCAATTTCAAAGAGCAACAGGGACAGGAAATAGTGGTAAAAAATGGACAAGTATTTGACACCAATATTAAGTGACTATATTTTAATAAAAACCATAATCTGGTTTTAGTAATAAAAATAACAGTATGCTATTTTTTCCCTTTTCCCACCTTTCATGGAGTAATTATATAAACACGTGATGAGAGCTTGCTATCTGCCACCTACATTTGCTTGACTTTCTTCTTTATGTCTACAGTGTGACGTTGTCATTTATATTCTCACATGATATCACATATGCAATTGATCCCAGATGGAATAAAAAATAATGTATTATAAAGAATAGTAATTTGAAAGTTGGAGTCCTAAAGCATGAAAAAGCTGAGAGATCAATGGAACACAGTATGAATCACAGAAAGAGATCCAAATGTGGACAGGAAGTTAGTCGAGGGAAAAAAGCAACATATCAAAACAGTAGGGAAAAATTGATTTGTAATAAATGGTGCTGGGTTGCTGGGAAGCCATCTGGGAAAAAATTAACTTGGCTTCCTGCCTCGTTTCTTTTGCCAAAAGAAACTTCACATGACTCAAAAATTGAAATGAAAAATGAAACCTTAAAAGTAGTAGAAAAAAAAAACATAAATTAATCTTGGCTTGTATCTTAACAATATACAAATCCCAGAAACAATAAAGCAAAGGATCAATAAAGTGGACTATATAAACAATTCAATGTTCCTTACTGCCAAAGATACCACAAACTCATGGAAAAAAATCATTATAACATATCAAAGTGCTAAGCTTCTTAATATAGAGAAGATCGTAATAAGTGCTTCGACCCTGCAATTCCAGTTTTAAATGACAACTGTGATAGTCTTGCCTGCGAATGGGCATGTCTTCGGAACTGTACATTCCAGCATTATGTGTAACACAGGAGACCAGAGGGACAGTTGTTCTCCATCCCAAGATATTCAATGGGAAATTGTTCAGCTATTTTTTTAAAATGATCTAATCTGGATGTGGTGGCACACGCCTACCATCCCAGGGACTCCGGAAGCTGAGACAGGAGGATCACAAAATCCAGATCAGCCTCAGCAATTTAATGAGACCTTGTTTCGTAATAAAATAGAAAAAGGGATGGGATGTGGCTCAGTGGCAAAGCATCCTTGGGGTTCAATCTCCAGGAAAAAAAAAATATATATATACACACACACACACACACACACACACACACATATATAAAAGTAATTACCAAATTGGGGGGAAGGATTCTAAGAGTAAATAACAAAGACTATCAGGAGGAAAAGACGGATCAATTTGACAACATAAAACTAAAACATCTATATTATAAAATACAAAACTTAAGCTGCACACAGAAAAAAAAAAAAACTGTATACAAGAAACAACAGAAAGTCAGGCATGGTGGCACAAGCTGTAATCCCAGCTGTTTAAAGAGAGGCTGAGGCAGGAGGATCAAAAGATAGAGGCCAGCCTCAGCAATTTAGCGAGGCTCTAGGTAACTTAGTGAAGCCCTAGGTAACTTAGTGAAGCCCACCCCCCGCCACTCAAAACAGAAAACTAAAAGGACTGGGGAAGCGTCTCAGTGGTAAAGCACCTCTGGGTTCAATTGCCCAGTAACAAAAAAATAAAATAAATAATAATCAGCAACTAAAGAGGATCACAAGTTCAAGGCCAGCCTCAGCAAGTTAACAAGACCCTGTCTTAAAATAAAAAAATTAAAAAGACAGGGATATGGCTCAATGGCAGAGCACCCCTGGTTTCAGTGAACCACGATTTTAATTATACTTTATCTGGCGGCCAATTGGTTCACATCCCCGCCCCTCACAAACCTGAAAGGGCAGGGGGCAGAGCTGCTTTGTTCCTAATGCACGTGGAACCCTCAGGAACCTGAGCCTACTTATACGCAGCTTAACACGTGACCCTGGACATGGTGAGATCCCCAGCAGCTTACTAGTGTCACAAATCACAGCTTGGGGAAGGAGGACACCGCAAGCCAGGCATGTCACCACGGGGCTGCATTCAGGAACTGTGAGAACCAGCAAGCGCGTGGGCAGCGGGCTGTGTGGGATCCAGAGAGAGGGACGCCCCAGGTCCCTTGCGAAGATGTAGCTGGCTTTTTTGAATAATCCCGGAGGCGGGTGGGGAACTGAAGCCCTCTCTCCAGGTATCAGCCAGCATTAGGCCTAGTTCCTTTGTCAGGCAGGTTGTTTAACTTGGGACATAACCAGGGAGAATGGAGGAGGATGGAGAACTTGCGATTAGGACATTGAAAGTCCTGGTTTTACCCGATTTCAAGACAGCACATGATGTTGGACCTTAATTGTAGGTCTTTCTTCGTCTACCGATGCATTCCTTGAGAGATGAAATACTTAAAACTTAGAAATATGTTCAAACTTAAGAGTAGTCTAGGTTTTAAATTAAAATGATAAAATACTACCTTTTTTCTCAAATAAAGATTTTTCTGATATCATATTTAATGATAACAAAGAATCACCCTTATACTCCTTTAACAGCTATGAGAAGCCAGGCTGATGGCACACACCTGAAATCCCAGCAACTCGGGAGGCTGAGGCAGGAAGATTGCAAGTTCAAAGACAGCCTCAGCAACTTAGCCAGGCCCTGTCACAAAATGAGAAGGACTGGGGACATCTTAGCATAAGTGAGGCCCTGGGTTCAATCCCCAGTACCACAAAGAAGAATAAAATTATGACATTTGCAGGTAAATGGATGGAGTTGGAGAATATCACGCTAAGTGAATAAGCCAATCTTAAAAAACCAAAGGCTGACTGTTTTCTCCTATGTGGATGATAGTATGTAACCGGAGGACTTGTGGGGGTCAGGTAAGGGAAGAATGGAGGAACTTTGGATGGTGTAGAGGGAAATGGGGAGAGAGGGGGTGGGGGAAGGAAAGATGGTGGAATGAGAGACATTATTACCCTATGTACATGTATGATTACATGAATGGTGTGAATCTGCATTGTGTACAACCATAGAAATAAAAAGTTGTACCCCATTTGTGTACAATGAATCAAAATGCAGTCTGTAAAAATAAATAAATAAATTTTTTAAAATGAAATAAAAGGTTGAAAAAGCAAAAAAAAAGGAAAAGAAAAGGAAGAAGAAACAATTTTGAACAAGTCACTTAAGGTCTCAAAACTTCAATTTTTAAAGACTCCATGAAATGTACACACCAATATATTTTTCTGAAAATTAAATATAGAATTTAATAGAATGCCAGGCATATAGTAAGTATCCAACAAAAGTTCATTATTTGAAATTTGTTTGAAAACTGAAAAACGTACCCTCATACCTTGCAACACCAAAAAATCAAATAACCCAATCAATAAATGAGATAAGGATCTGAACAGACACTTCACAGAAGAAATACAATCAAGAAATACATGACAACATCTCTAGCAATTAGAGAAATGCAAATCAAAACTACAGTGAGATTCCCTCTCATTCCAATTAGAATGGCAATTATCAAGAATACAAGCAACAATAAGTGTTGACAAAGATGTGGGGAAAATGGTACGCTCATATATTGCTGGTGGGATTGCAAATTGGTGTAACCACTCTGGAAAGCAGTATGGAGATTCCTCAGGAAACCTGGAATCAAACCAGCATTTGACCTGGTAATCCCACTCCTTGGTATATAACCAAAGAACTTAGAGCAGCCACATCAATTTATTGCAGTTCAACTCACAATAGCTAACCTATGGAACCAGCCTCAGTGCCCTTCAATAGATGAATGGATAAAGAATGTATGTATACACAAGAATGGATAAAGAATGTGTGTACATTTATGTATGTATTTACATAAAGATGTACGTATACATACATAAAGATGTATGTATACACAATGGAATATTACTCAGCCATAAAAAAATAATGACTTTACGACTTTTGCTGGTAAATGGATAGATCTGGAGAATATCATGCTAAGTGAAATAAGCCAATCCAAAAAACCCAAAGGTTGAATGTTCTCTTTGACATGCAGAGGCTAACACAAGGTGGGAGGGGCAGAGTCGAAGTTCATTGGTTTAGACAAAGACAGTGAAGGAAATGGAGGGGAATGGGAAAAACAGTAGAACGAATCAGACATAACTTTCCTGAGTTCTATGAATACACAACCAGTGAAACTCCATGTCATGCACAACCACAAGAATGGGAAGTTACACTCCATGTATGTCCGATATGTCAAAATACACCCTATCAGTCATGTATAGCTAAAAATAAAATAAAATAAAAATAAATAAAAACTGAACCATAACTAACCAATACCTGTATAAGTATTTAAAGACAAACAAAATAAGTAAGCATGAAATAATTACTTCTTAACTAATCTTTAACTGCTGAAGCTAATGACTTTCTAGGCCCCAGGGGACACCTCGCTTTGACCCCCATTCTTGGATTCCCATCAGTGAGCTCTGTCTGCAGCAGTTACAAGTCCCTCTTGAAGTGCACATTCCAACAGTTCAACAGGCACCTTCTGAGTGACTGTGCGTCACCTCGGGTGGCTCCTTTCCAATCAGTGTTCAGCCCATTTTCCTTCTCTGAGCACTTAAACACTTTTAGTGCCCCATGGCCCTCTGGCTCCAAATTACACTCTTAAATGGCCACTTAAAAACTGTTCTTCCCAGAGCCAAGCCAAAGGAGCGTACATTACAGACAGGAGGATCACAGCCAGGCCAGGCGTGGGCCTACAATATATGATTGTTCTCTTTCAATCCAGGGAAGGTTGTCCTAGCAACGGGCTTTCCTGGCTTGCTCTATTTCTCCCTGCGAATGCCTTTGAAGTGAGTCCCTCCTCCCTCCCAGCCTTTGAAGTGATTCTGAATAGAATACTAAAGATTATCTATTAACTGACCTTGCAAATTTCAAACACCCCAGGAAAACCTGGGGCCCTCGGCAGCCTGCGTTCACAGCCACGGGCGTGTGGTTTTGTGAGATGACAACCCAACCCCAATCACTTCAGTGATTAATTGTAATTAACCAGTTAGTGTTTTGTGAACATTTCCTATGTTCTGGGCCCTTGACAGGCTCTGCATATATAAGAATGAAATTCAGGGCTGGGGATGTAGTCAAGTGGTAGAGCACTTACCCAGCACACACAGGGCCCAGCCCTTCAAGGCCAAGGACTGGGGGGAAAAAAAGAAAAGAAAAAAGGAAGGCAATTCAATCCCTGCCAGGAGAGTTGCAATCTAGTGTCACCTAATCATCTAAACTGCACGATCCAATATAATAGCTAAGGCAGCACAGGTCAGTCAAGCCTTTGAAATCTAGCTGGTCCAAAATGAGGTGGACCTTAAATGGAAAATACAGATTTCAAAGACTTATTTAAAACACAATGTAAAGGTAGCTCAATTAATAATTTTTATGTCGAGTATATGTAGTTGAAATCACAAAACTTAGTTTTACTAGTTTTTTGGCACATTTTGTTTTCTTTTTGTGACCTGGGGTCTCACTAAGTTGCCCAGGTCCCAGGTCCTTGTGCGAGCTAAGCAAATGCTCTGTAACTGAACTACACCCCCTACCTTTTTTTTTTTCCAATACTCGAAATTAAACCCAGAGTGCTCTACCACTGAGCTTCATCCCCAGTCCTTTTTATTTTGTTTTGAAGGTCTTGCTAAATGGCACAGGTTGGTCTAGAATTTGTGATCCTCCTGCCTCAGCCTCCCCAGTAACTAGAATTATAGATGTGCACCATTATGTCCAGCCTCCACCCTATCTTGACTCTTTGCTTAAACTAATAGTAAATTTAAAACTGCATGTGGCTCACACTACATTTTTGTTGACTAGATAATGCTACTCTATACATGTACATTAAAATTATCTGAAAAACTAGGCAAAATGTAGACCTAGGTCTTAGCATGTCTCTGTTCAATCAAAATGCCTAGGGAGTGGATTCCAGAAGTAAAATTTTTCAACCAGTGTTCTAGGTGATTCTTTTATGCACACATTTAGAACAATGGTCTCTTGACAAGTAAACCAGGAAGCCAGAGTCATTACAATCTAAGATCAAACACCTGCATTGATTATTGACACTTAAGAGAGTTTTCCTCTAGGGAGTCCAAAGTGGTTTCTGGCACCATTCCATAAAAGAGAAGGAAAAAGCCAAATGCTCAATCCCTGCACAATCACCCTCACGTACAGTGTCTGACAATACAGGCTGAGAATTCCAAAACCAAACCTCTGAAATCCTTAATGTTGCAAAACCCAAAATGTCTGATCCAACAGCATGATCCAACAAATGGAAAACTCTAGTCTTGATCTCATGAGACAGATAGGTCA